>NC_138829.1:18684511-19284511 GCF_965183815.1 Platalea leucorodia
CGCTAACAGGGCGAGCCCTGCGCCCGCTTCAGTCCCGAGAGGAAGAGGAGAAGGAAGAAGAGGAGGAAGAGGAGGGCAAGCTCGGCGAGGACAAGCCGAGCGCTCCACACCTGGGCACCGGGCCGAGCCGGGCTCCCCGCGGGGGAGAAGGGGCACTCGGCAGCGAGCGCGGGGGCCGGCCCGCACCGCTGACCCCGAGCCGCCGCCGCCGCTACCTGCCTCGCGGGCCGCCCGCGCGCCGGCCTCCCTCAAGCCCAGCGGGGCGGGCGCCTGCCGCCACCGCCGCCGCGCACGGCACCCGCCGCCATCTTGCGGGAGGCGGGGAGGAGGAGGCGGGAAGGTGGAAGGGGAACGGGCGGCACCACCGCGAGGCCGCCGGGGGTGAGAGCCCTCCTCCCCCTCTTCCTGCGCGGCCGGTGGGCTCTCCCGGCCTGCTCGCGCCGCCCGTTGCCCTTGGTGCGGCCGCTGCGCGGGGCCCGGCGGCAGCGAGGAGCGGTAACGGCCGGGGCCCGGCGGGGGGGCGGGAGCCGCCGGGGGGGGGGGGTGTCTCCGCGGTACCGGCGTCAGCCTTCCCCGGGAGCGCCTCGCCCTGTCCCCTGTCCCCTCGGCCGGCACACGGGGCCGGGCGGGAGCGCCCCTCGGCGCCGGGGCTGTATGGCGCTCTTGCCCCCGCGGGCGCGGGCGTGCGGGGGACGGCCGGGTTCCCAGTCAGGCTGCGGGCAGCGTTTCTCCGCGCCCGGCGGAGCCGGGAGGCTGGCAGGGCCCTTTCCTGGGTCAGCACCGTGAGCACCGGGCCGCCATCGTGGCCCACTGAGGGAGCGGCCTGGAGGGGGCAGCGCCTCCCCCCGCCGCCTCGGCTGCGTGGCGTGCCCCGGCCCGCGGGCGGTGGGGGAACGGCGCCGTTGGCGTCCCTCCCCTGTGGCTAGTATGGAGTGGGGAGCTCGGCGCTGCGCGGCTTCCTGGGTGTCTCCTGTCACGTCTAGCAAGGCGCTAATCTGGAAGGCTTTGGTTAGGTCGGAAAAGGCTCGCTGGATTTTAGCAATGTCAGTTCCCCGCTGAATGTACAGCTTATCTTTCAGTCTTGTTACAGATAATAAAGCGTCCATCTACAGGAGTTTAGGTTATAAATGCATTTGTAATGTTTTACAGAACAGCAAACTTATCTGTCATTTGAGTTACTTTAATGGGTAAATTACTCTAGAACATTTAAATGCAACTATTTCACCATGGATATCTTAAAAGAGATTCTCTCCCATTTTAGGATTTCTCCCTGTTTCTCTACCATTTTAGGATAAAATCCTATTTCCCAGGGCCAAGAGTGAGTTAGGATTATTTCTAAGAAACCTGTGTATGGATTTGAGAACAGCATGTGTCTTGTAGGAAGTGTTTGATGGCCCTTGTGTTTATTGTGCTCATGTGGGATCCTAGTAAGTGAGGTTAAAGGTGCCAGGTATGCAACAGTTCTGTGTACAGGTTTATCAGTAACTCTTATCTGTTATGCTTTTCTTTCTAGCAGTCATGGTGAATTTTGCCCAAGCTGTGCGTGATCACTGGGTTCACATCCTCGTTCCCTTAGGATTTGTCATTGGATGCTATTTGGACAGAAGGAATGATGAAAAACTGTCTACCTTCAGAAACAAGAGTTTATTATATAGAAGGTCTGCTTTATGATGCCTCTTAAATATATATAGCTATTTTGCAAAGTGCTTATCTGTTCTTTTTGAGAGTCTTAAGTATGAAAAAAACGGAGGATGCTGTCAAATATTAAAGGGAAGAAAGCCCTAAAAATTTCAGCAAGCATTCATGAAGGGATGTAGGTCACTAATGCCCTCTGAAAATGGGGGCTTTAGGAGCCATCTTAGTCATGAAAGGATCATTAACTGCTGTCAAGTTCTTAGTCATGAAATGTGGAAACCATTATTTTGTCTCTCTCTAAAACTTCAGCAGGAAACAGTGCTTGAATTTTAATTTTCAACTTTTCAGTGGATTATAGCAAACTTCTGTCTTAAATTTAAAATGATCACAGCAGTTTTTAACTAAATACTTTTATAAATTTGTCTCATTTAAAAATAACCAAGTTTTTGAAAATTAACACAACATTTATGTTGGCAACTGCTGTATCTTCACTGAAGGATGTGATTATATACACTGATCAGTTTGGGCTTACAGGCTGACTTTGCAGGGAGAATTTAGATAACTTAGTGCATTGCCTCATCTATGTCAGTTCTCCTAATTCTATATTAGACCATAGGGTTAACAAAACAACAGAAAAAAAAATGCTGCATAGCATGGACTAATAGTAGGAATGTTAATGTCAGTTTGCAGGTGGATATTTTTTTTTTTTTCTAATTCTGGTCTCAGCTAAATTAGTTCTGAGCAAGAAAGGAAGCTTCTGACATAATCCACCCCACTATTACATTAGCGCTTTTCTTACTGCAGTTGCTGGCGAAGTTGGGCTGGTGTTTCAGCATACTGCAGAAATCCCCTCTGCTTTCACACCTAGTTCTCTTCCAACTAAAGTAATGCATTTTTGTATTTAAAAGTAGTAGAATTTTTCCTTTTGGATGCCATTATGTAAAAAGTCTGGTAACTCCTTAGAGGTCAGCTGTGTCGGGCTTCCATTTAAACGAATGGGAGTTAAGAGGACTCAAATCTGTTGAAGCTTTGAAAGGAAAACAGGAAGCTTATCAGTACTGAAAGATTTGACAACGATGGCAAGGAAAGTTAAATTTATACATAACTCTCAAAATTAAGGTATTGTAGAATAATTAATTACATTTATTAGTAATTATTTTACAAAAATTATCCTAATTTTAGTCTGTTTCCTCTATGTTTTTCTTTCCACACAGAGAGTTGAAGCCTGGTGAAGAAACTACATGGAAATAAAGGCCGCTGATGAAATGGAAAATATTTTCATTTGATTCATCATCTTATCTCACACATTGAAAGAATAGGATTATGGTTTTTATCTTGAGAGAATATGTAAAGCTACAGAAAAGGACACCTGCAGTTCATCAGTGCCGATTTCCAATCTTACTCTTTGGAAGATGACTTAATTACATGACTAATATCTGTCCAGGAATTCCATTAGGCCATAAGTGTGGAGAAACTTTTGTCCCCAAAGTCATACTCTGGAGAGGGGAAGAAGAATTACATAATAAAGAAAAACTATGCAAAAACCTTTCTGTTGTTATTGATCCGTGTGGCGTGGAATTCACGTACTTCGGGGTACTGGGGCCTTCCCAGGAGGAGGCAGCACGGCCCCAGAGCGCGGTCGACGGTTGCTGGGTGTTTCTAACCGAGCCTGAGCGCGGCAGGCGGGGTGCCGCCGCAGCGGCGGGGCCGGGCCTTTGCTGACCTCGGTGGGGCAGGGAAGAAGGGGACAGGCGGGCCGCGCTGCCGTTCCCGCTGATGACGCGAGAGGCGCGGGCGGTACCTGTCCGCGGGCCCGCCCGGGGCCCTGCGCCGGGCGGCAGCTGCCGGCTGATCGGCCCGGCGGCCTCCTTCCCGGCAGGGGGCGCCGCCAGCCCTCGCGCCGGCCTCATGCCGACGGCCTAGCCCAGCAGGGGGCCTGCGCGGATTGGCTGCAGCGGGTCGCCGAGCAAGGGAAGGTTTGATTGGCCGAGGAGGTCACGTGAGGCGGAGGCTGGTGGCCGTTGACAATAAACATGGAGTCGATCTTTCACGAGCGGGTGAGCGAGGGGTCGGGGGAGGGTCCCGCTGCTGCCGGCTGGCGTGGGGGGTTGCGCCCTCGGTTGGCCGCCCGGGCCGGGAGTGCTGTCTCGGAGGAGCTGTTCGGGGCGTTGGCCCCGAGGCAGCCCCCGGTCCCCACGGGGTGCGCTTGGCCGCGCCGCGCTGCCCCTCCCCGGCATCCTTCCGGCGGCGGGATGAGGCTGCGGCTCTGGGGTTCCTCTGTCCCAGGGGAGAGCTGGGGCCCTCTGGCGCGGCGGTGCCGGTGCCCGTGGGCCGGCCCAGCTCGGCTCTGCGAGGCCTGCCGGCTCTGCGGGAAGAGGAAGTGGTGTTACTGGGGATCAAAGAGGGCCGGGGCTGAGCCTCAGCGTTTCCTCCCGTACGGTGACGGCTTTTCTTGGGCCTTTAGAAATAGACCTCAAGTACGGGAAGGTGCAGGCTGCAGCTCCTTCTGTTTCTTGAGACAGAACTCGTGTGGCGGAGAAATGAGCGTGAAGATGAGCAGCGGCAGGGAGGGCTGTTTGTGTGCTCTCGGACGCATCTCTTCACCTAGCCTGGCTTGGTTGGGGTTGTGTAATGAGCAGGGAAAGGGAGAGCTGTTAAGGAAATCCTAATTCACGTACTGTGCTTCTGTGTGCTGAACAGTGTTTCCTGTTTTGGAGGACAAATGGTTCTATGAACTGCTGTGATTTAGCCAGGTTCCCAAATATGAGCTATTTATGCTTTAATGCTCTTCAAATATAATTGGCTTTTTTTATGTACTTTGCCAATGTCTCTGTGTGTTTATTGTGCTAAGCTTAACACTAGTTTTTATATGCTGTTCTCGTACATAATGATTGGTTTACTTAGCAAATAAAGCAAGATAGCTGTATGACTTTCTTTTAAGAAGTAAAATTACTGTTCTGAAGGCTGCAGAACTTGAGGAGTGTTCTTTCACTTTTGGGTAGCAAAACTTGGCAAGCATTGTGGTGTTAAACCGCTGCTGTTCAGAGGAAGAGTGTTGGATTTCAGTCATTATGGCCTCTGCTATAGTGAGGTTCCAGGCTAGATTTGAAAATTAGTTCAAAACAAGTGTACCTTTCTCTAATGTGGCCTAACCTATCACATAATGAAATGATAACATTTTTATGGCTGAGTTGCTTTGTAACTTAATAACAAAACTCTGCTGAAATCGAAGTGACAGAGCCTAATACATTCAAAGTTATAAGCTGATTGTAACATGGGGTTGCTACAGGTTGGGGGGGGTAAAGGTCTTGGGTGTCTCCCATGTGAAACTTTAACTGCTCCCTGGTTAAGTTAGTTATGCAGTTACAAAGTTACACCTGAATGCCTGTTTTAAATTTGAGCACCAAATATTTTTATCTTGTTACCTTATTATTCTAGGGAAAGTTTAGCTGAACCTTGTGTCTTTTTTTTTTTTTTAAGGGGTAATTTTTTTCCCCCCTATCAAGTGCACTATCTCAGTTCCTGTCAAAATACTTAATGTTGCATGTACACACACACCCCTGACTTGAATCTGCACACCTCAGATGTTCCAATAAAAGGGTATGAAAAACATGGTATTTACAAAGGAAATTAACAAAACAAAGACCTTAGCAATGTTTTTTTAACAGGAGAATGACAGTTGCAGAAAGTAGGACTTAGGGATAGGGCTTAAGGAGCCCCTATCTTAGAAGTTCCCCCTTTTTTTGATAATATACAAGTGGTTGAAAACACTGAAAAGCAGGGCAACAGTTTATATCGGGATAACGAGGGGATTTCAAATTACAGAAAGATGCAGTATTCTCTGCACAAAAAAAAAAAAATTGGAGTTAATGTCTGTAAGATCAGTTTTCTCTTGTGCGTTTTGCATTTAGTATGTACAAATTGTGCCTATGCAAATTAATGTTTATTGCTTTAAGATAAACTGTACAAATACAGAAAGGCCCTTTTAGTAAAATTAAGGACCTTTAAAGCCTGTAATAAAACTCATTTTCAAAGGTATTTTAGTATCTCTTTGTTTCTAAGTCAGTTTCATATGATTCTGGTGGAGAAACCTGTGATTTTTGAGCAGGTTCTTCTGTTACAGTTTTATCATATGACCAGTAGCAGGGATGTTGTCCCGAAGGGACAGGAGCTGTTGCTTAGTTTTGAGTTTCTTGTTGTGGGAAGGACATGAGCTGGAGGAGGTTTCTGGATTCCGTTGGCCCCTGGCTGTACAGCCAGTCTAGCTTTAAACTCATTGCTCAGTTGAGTGATGAAGCCCTAGGAAGATTCTGTAGTCTGGGATAAAGGGAATTTTCGAGGTTCCTGCTGTAAAGGAGATCATAGGAGATTTGTGCATATGATTTGTATGAGGCTTTCATGGAATTTTAAAGAATGTTCCTCTAAGGCATGCTCTTGTGTTCTTAGTTTCTGTGAGTTTGGCGGGAGGGAGGGGTGTTCTTGATTTTTGTTGAGGGGTTTTAGTTTTGTTTTTAATAGAGTGCATGCACATTAGAGTTCTTAATGTAAATAAAAGCAAGGACTGATCAAAAGAGAAAAGTAGGATTCTAAAACTGATGTTAATCTTGTCTTGCACTTGTAGCTTAGTTATTTATAAAGAAAGGTTGCTTTTCATGGGAAACTAATTTGATTGGTTGGTTGTTTTTTTTTTTTTAACAAGGCAGTATTTTATCTGCACTTATGAAAACGATGGAGCCTGTCATGCGTTCATTCAGATTAGATATTTTTTTAATTTCTGCTACAAAATCATGATTGACATTTCTAATTTACCCATTTTCAATTTGGATTGACAGTCTAAAAATGTTACATTGCATTTCTATTATCTCCAGTGTCCTGGATGTGTAACAAAGTGTCTGAAGTGTTTTCCATTTCAATAGTTTATCAACAAAAACATTTTCATGGTTTAATATGCTGAATTTACTTATTTTTCTTGTCACCTCATCATCATCAAGATTTTAGAACCAGTAGTATTAGCTTCTTTTACCTAGTTCCTATACATAAATTTCATGTGGAAAATGAGCTTTACTGCTCCTCCAGCTCCTAATCACTTTCTTGGCAATAAACAAATTGGTTTTAACTTGAACTGGGTGAGTAACCTGAAATGAAGGAAGTAAATTCTGTAGATGTATGCTTTTAAACCTCTCCAAAGTCCTAATGGTCTGCTTTTCTTCAGACACACGTGGAGAGCAGATTGGCAATAGCCACACCTGGCAGGGAAGAAAAGTTTAAAAAGAACGAGAGCATCTGTTGCAGAAAACATTTGTTACTGGGAAGTAGAGTTCTAAACCATTTAATTTTCATGTGGTGGTGATTTGGAAGAGGACAGAATCCACTGTCCTGATGGTTGCAGTGTCCTTGTGTGATTTGGTCAGGCTATTGGCAATTTTTACAGTGTTTTCAAAAATAACATTTTTACATGAAATTGATTTCCTTTGAGGAAATAAAGTAGTATCCATGTTGGGTTTTTTTGCTCATTGAATTGATGGGAGCGTTGTATTTTATAGCTTGCAGTGTAATACATCAGAAGAATATTTGGCATTCTGGGCGAGTAGGGAGGGCAGGAAGTTTGCCAGAATGAAACGGGTGAGTCATTTTACAGAATAAAACATTAATGTGATTTTTTTGTTGTTGTTGTCTTTGGTATTTTTTTTTCTTCCAATCTTAGCAAGAAGGCTCATTGTGTGCTCAGCACTGTCTGAATAATTTGCTACAAGGGGAATATTTTAGTCCTGTTGAGTTATCCTCCATCGCACAGCAGTTGGATGAAGAAGAAAGAATGAGAATGGCAGAGGGAGGAGTGTCTAGTGAAGAATATAGAACGTTTTTACAGGTAAAGTCTTCTTAATCTGAGGTTGCTTGATATTTGCCTGAAATTCTAATATTGTGTAGCACAGACCTGCTATTCTTGCATAGGTAGAGAAGGTTAATTTCCTAGTGCTAAAACTTCTTAAATTTATAGGCCTTTTCATTCATGCATCTTAAATTTGGTATTTTCAAGTGTTACAAGTACAGCTTTACAGTAATTCTACAAAAAGCTACATCACCTTACAGGTAGGAAGGTCAGGCATGGCGAGGAGGAGGATCAGCAATTTGCCTTTTGTTTTTGTAGGCCAGTGGCAGAGATAGGAACAGGAGTTCCCATGCCTGTCTGTCCTTTAAGCATTTCTAATTTAAAGGTTTGAGTTTTTAATTAATAAGCTTATTTGGGAATTGTAATCAGCCGTACAGACTAGGACATATTTAATTGTTGCTTTAAGTATGTGCAGTTGTATTTATTTTCAAAACTGAATTATTTCTGACCTTTTATGCTTACACCGTTTTTCCCTTTTTTTCCCTCCCAACCTCACACTGAGCAGCAGCCTTCTGTAAATATGGATGATAGTGGATTCTTCTCAATTCAAGTAAGGATGGCTCTATACTGACAGAATTTTTTATTTATGCAATATATGTTCTCTCATATAATTTAGATGTCATCGAGCTTTTTCATCTAGTTTCCAGTTTGTAGGCTTAATGGAATTAAGCGCTGGACTTCTAAATCTTCAGAGTGTTTCCCATCAAGAGCAGTGACTTGCAGTTCTTCAGTTCATGGGCCCATAAACACATGGTAGAAGCGTGGACTCCTGAACTGTGAAATGACACCTCTGGGCAATAAGCTTGATTTCTAAGTTGTTTCTTATGGGCACTTCAGGTGTAGACCTTGGCTCCCATAGACTACAGGTGAAAAAGCAGACTTGACATTATTTTCTCAAATTATAGACTGTAGAGCCCTTCGCAATGGTTACAGGGTTATCACAGTGATCTGCAGAATGGGAAAATCTGTCATATCTGCACTTCAGTTTTTATAACACACTCCAAACACTTTAGAGCTGGGGTTTTTCGTGTTTTGGTTTGGGGTGTTTTTTTTTTGTTTGTTTGTTTGTTTTTTAAGGACCATAATGGAAAAGTAATTAATAAGAAATACTTAAACCAGAACAACAACAACAAAAGGTATTGAACACTGAATTGGGGCTTGTGTCTAGACTAGAGCTATAGGCAATGCTTTGCACCTTTGGCTGTCTCCCAAGCTTTCAGAGGTGCTTGTCAATGTTCCAAAATCCCTCGAGAACTTTTCTTCCTTATGGCAGGACAGGGCTCTTCTTCTGTTCAGTGAAAAAACCATTAACAATTTGGCATTTCTTGTATTCTTGATTGTGCTGCTACAATATTGAAGCTGAAAAAGAATGCTTCCTCATATTCTACTTTCTTTGTCCTGTCATTGCTTTGCTCACTTGCTACATAGTTGGCTCACTGAAAGGAAGATGAATTGCTAATTTAAAATTCCTTACAGCATTACTTCAGATAGCTTGGAAGAGTTATTGTAAAAGAGTTTGCGCTAATGTACCTGACTGATCCTGTGACAATCCAGTGGTGCAAAATTTCCAGTAGTTACTGTGGGGAAGGATGACATTGTATTGAGGGGGAAGGGAGGGCAGAGCAGTACAAAGAGAGCAGAGACATGACAACTTAGGAAGTATCTGTGGGAGGTGCAGTTACAGCTTTGGGGGAGTAAGCTTATAACAACATTTCAGTTAAATCCTAGTTTTGTTACTTCCCCTTAGATATAGTATGCGCGTTATATTTGCATGTAGATTCATGACAGTTGTGTTTTGAATAATGTGATTCCTAGGTTTCCTAGCAATGTTTTGAAATCTAAGTTTTATGGAAACAGTATAATTGTTTATAGCAGCTAAGATGGTTGCATTGCTTAAATTTAGAGTTGACTGGTTTGACTCATGAAAAGTGCTATTTTTTGACAGGTTATAAGCAATGCCTTGAAAGTTTGGGGTTTAGAACTAATCCTCTTCAACAGCCCAGAGTATCAGAGGCTTGGGATCGACCCTATGTAAGATGTTTTTTTTCTTAGCACCCTGCTTTTATTTTACAGAAAATTAATACTCTTAATCTATTATTTAAGTCTTTCTTTAAAATTACTATTTCAAGCTCTGCATTCTAATGTTTTTAGTATCCTCTCTGTCTTAAATTTTTTCATTTTGGGGGTGTATATGAGCATCTGTCCTCTGTGCTTTCATATCTCACTATCTGTGGCATCACAGGTATATGGAGATTTCAGTAATGTTGACAATTTCTAAATGTTATAAAGGCAGTATGAGTGCTCTAACATCAACAGCTGTATTACTGAAGTTTTATTATATAAGTTTAAATTAGTGGTAGCAAAGATCTTAAACATTAATATGCATTCCAATATTAGAGTATTTAATTTTGTCTGTACCTTTTTTTTCTTTTTACAGAAATGAAAAATCATTTATTTGTAATTATAAGGAACACTGGTTTACAGTTCGAAAGTTAGGAAAACAGGTGACATTGTCTTTTTTTATTTAAAAATTGACTTCAGAATGGGGGTGGAAAAGTGGTTACGAGCAGCCCACGTGTTGGCCTTTTGCAAAGCTTTTGCTGCAGTTTGCTTTAATAATACCCCATATTAAAAAAAAAAAAGGGTAAATGTTTATTATATTGCAAAAATGCCAGGCAGCTTTTTATGAACGTTAGCCTGGGGAAGAACCCTAGGATCAATTCCCCAGTGAACCTGTCCTCTAGGGAGCTGCAGCTCTGGTAGAGTCTGTGTAATGTCTTAAGCTCTTTTTTCCACAAAAAATAGTGGAAAAATTGTACAGGGGGAGAGGAAGGAGTCCTAGACAAGGATTAGGATCCCTATGGAATGCAAACTTATTTTAATGCAGTAAATTATTAACATTGTAGAAATAATTTTGCTCGTTTAAATGGACAGTAGGTATAAGAAAAAGTTCAAATTTCAAAGGTATTTATATTTATGATTGCTAGTATTTAAGAGTATCCATCAGGATAAGGTTGGGGAAAGTAGAATCACAGCTTTGCACTATTTTAGAAAACTTTCTGAAACAGTTGCATTATAAGCAGGAAATAGTTATTAAAGGTAAGGGATGGGCATACAAGTATATGGTACATATATAACAACTCAAGTCACATCCATGTCCCTTGTAACACCAATGCAGTGTTTTATTTCAGTAGCCAATCATTGTTATGGATCATACTGTATAAGCTTTTATACAACATAAGCGGGTTTGTTGTTTGCTTTTTTTTTTGGTGTTTGCATGTTCATGAAATAAGCTTTTAGATTCTACAGTAGTGGACAGGAGTCTCTTTACCCATTTGGTTCATTTTTTAAGTGGTGGCTACCTATGTTGTCATCCAGTTTTAAAAAAAAAAACAATTCACCTGTGAGTAAACAAACTAAACTCTGCTGTTCTGCTTTAGTTTAAAAGTATAGCTAATGTTTACAGGCATTTTTTTATATTTGATATCAAAAAGGCTGGATGGTCTCTTAAAAATACGGGAATGTTCCTTATTATATATACAACCATGTTGGGTGGAATTTTGTGAGATACCATTCTATCCCAAAATGTTGGAGGGAGGATGTCTTTTGCTTATGCATGAGGCTTGTAACCGCATGAAGACTGGTGTCTGTTATCTAGAGAGTAATGAGAAAAGATAGACAAAATAGGTTGACTTAGATTTGACCTGCTTCTCTTCTGTTGCAGTTACAGCAAAATTAGTTTACCAAACCTTCCTCCTACATATTCCCTTTTAAAAGTTTGTCTGTAATCTGTCCTCGTATTTGTTTACATAACTTTTTATTCCCCACTCCTACAGTGTTGGTAGTCTTACCCTTTCCTAGTGGCAAAGGGTGTTTTTGGCAAATTAAGTGACTGAATGACAGAATGGTAGATAGTCACTTACCTATATTCCAGATGAATTATAGTATGGGCCTGACTGCAAGTATATGACTGCATATATGGAAGCTTGGGTAGATAAATGCATTTTTGTGAAAATGGAGGTAGAATTCTCCTGCTACTATCTGAAATGGTGCTTCCTGGTTAAAATTGGATAATATTGGACGAGTATGGTATAGAAAAGGTTCTTTGGATTGATTGCAATATATATGGGGTTTTAAATATAGAATATTTTGTCATCCACGTTGAATATATTTTCTCTCTAGAAGAAGTATTATAAATGACTAGTTGCCTTCTTCAGGCAACTAGAAATGGTCTGAGTATATTTATTTCAAGTGTCCCCATTGTAATATTATGTTGTACTATCAGCATATTAAATTTGAGCTCATTTTTCTTAATTTTTAAATTTAAAAATTATCTCAGAGAGAAGTAAACAATAGTTTTCAGCATCACCAGCTATTAAAGGCAGAATGTTTAATGACAGTATTTCGTGGAAAGAATTCAACTTCTGTTTCCTGTATCAATTTCTTAAGGTACAGCATTAACTTATGAAGGGTTTCTTCCTTCATTAGTCTCTGAACGGATTTAAAACTAGGATTAAGCAGAATTTTAGAATGATGTCTGAAATAATTCTTCTACCACTATATTTTGATTTATCTGTTTTAATCAGTTTGCCTGGTACCAGTGTTCAGCAATGGGAGAGAGCATGCAGTAATTTCCCCACTTCAGATCTCCTGTTAGCTGAAGAGTATTTGAAGGGTAACCTTTAGCAGTATAGGTATTGTGCTTCAAAAGACTTTTAATTTAATAATTTATTTTACTAGATTTATTCGGATATTCCATCATAGAAAATGACCACAATGTACAGAAATGGATTACCGAGTAATCTTTATGCTAATTTGTTCTCTCAAACCTTTTTTTTCTTAATTACAGTGGTTTAACTTGAACTCTCTCTTGATGGGTCCAGAACTAATATCAGATACATATCTTGCACTTTTCTTGGCTCAATTACAACAGGAAGGTAATAGTAACTTGCAGATGTTAAATCTCGTTAATTAAAAGTAGGTAATAATTATGTATTAGAACTTATGTATTCAGTTAACTACCCTTAGTTTTATGATTCAAGTAGTGAAATAACCCAAGTCCTTATAATGAAAGGTAGAGCCTTATATTGTAATAAATTGCACATCATTGTGTTCCATATAGTGTGCATTTTAGAGTGTTTATGCATGCACCTTAATGCTGTAGACTTACGATTTATTTTTCTCAGGTTATTCCATATTTGTAGTAAAAGGTGACCTGCCAGACTGTGAGGCTGATCAGCTATTGCAGATGATTCGGGTACAGCAGATGCAGCGACCAAAACTAATTGGAGAAGAGACAGCACAGTCAAGAGATCAGAGGTAAGATAAATAGAGATTTCACTTTAATAATGTTCAGTATGATTGGTTTCCGTGATTAATGCCTACATGGAGACAACCCCCTTAAGAAGTAGTTAGAAGTACCTTTAGTGCAACACGCTTACTGCTGTTGCACACAGTAAAAGCAAGTTGGTAGAATACAAATGGTGTATTTTTAAGTGGGGAAAAAACTACCTTAATAAGGATTCAGTCTTTCTATGTGCGTAAGTGTTGCATAGATTTTTAACTTCATGATGACGATATTTTTCCAGTTATAGTAAAATGGGTCAGCAAATCTTACCAAACTACAGTTAATAGAAGTCAACCTATAATTAAGACTGGCTTGTGCATTCTGTCGTAAGCAGAAAAGAATGAGAAACCTGTATCTGAATTCCATGTCATATAAATGATACAGCATTCCCTTTTGGAATATTTTCACTGTAAATGTTGTGGTGTTGCTCTGTTGTGATGCATGCTGCTAATATAGAACATCCTTGAAAGCATATAAAGTACTGCGTCTGCAATAATTTTATCACATTTTCATAGTGAATAAATTGCACACTGATATAAAGGCTTAAGGCTTTTCATAGGAATTAATTCATTATTATTTCTTCGACTTTGTAAAGGTAAACTGGTGTTGTAAACTGATGGAATAAAAACAAGCTACTTGTCAGTAACATGGAAAGTGTGTATAGTTTACAGAGGATCTCTTCCTCTAGTGTGGTCATCAAAACTTCCTAAGAAGGAGACCACATGCACTATTTTCTGCTGGTGTAACTGTTTAAATAGCAATAGGTTCGAATAACACGTATTATTGCTTTTTGTAGGCTTATGGTTTTTGAAGTTTTTCCTATCAAACAGATGTTTGTCAACATGTGCATAGGTTTAGAGTTGCAGTATTTTCATTTTTCCAGCTGCAAGCTCTGCTTGCAGCCCTTTTGCGCTTTTTCATGTGGAAATTAAAATATTTGTTTATGTAACAGATTTTCACAATAGAAATGTTTTTTCTGAAGTTAAAAAATAAAGTAGAGTTAAATCAGCAGAAAATATTTACTCTAAATCTCACAGTAAAAGTTAATATCACTTCTGCCTGAATTATGCCATAAATATATCAATTTCACAGGCTACCCAGAAGTGATGTGGAACAAGCAATAGAAGTTAGCCATCCTTTTGATGGAACAGGCATGTTAGATGAAGATGAAGAGAATTTTCAGAGAGCCCTGGCTCTAAGTAGGCAGGAAATTGATATGGAAGATGAAGAAGCTGATCTTCGCAGAGCCATTCAACTCAGCATGCAAGGTGCGGTGCTCATCTGAATTTCTCTTAAAGCGTTCATGATGCTTATGCTTTAGGCAGCTACTGAAATCAGTTTCAGTCAGCCAGTTTTTCCAGCATGCATCAAGCTGTCTGAAAAGACTGGCTTTGAGGCATGGAAGGACAATCCAGAATTTCCTGTAGCTATCTCCTTTCTGCTTTTTGAAAAGTTGTAACTTTCATGTTAGCGTTGATCATTAAGAAGCAAGAACAAATTGGCAAAGGGTGGCAGGAGGGAAGGGGAACAGTCCTAAGGTGAGGAGGAGAGATGGTATTAAGTGAAGTTAGCCTAGGTGCTTATTTCTCCAACAAGTCTCATTCTTCCTCTCAAGTTTGAAGAAATTTTCTTAAGGTATATTTCATTTATGAACTTCATTTTGCTGTAATTAGTAGGATATGGCATGTTCTGGTTTTAGGTAGTCGTCGAAGTGAGTTCTCGGACTCATTACCACAGAATGTTCCTCAGTCGCCTCACACCAGTCAGACAGACTCCCTTTCTTCAGAAGAACTGCGAAAGAGAAGACAAGCATATTTTGAAAAGTAAAGTAGTTGATAGAAAACTGCATGTGGAAGTACATGTTGTATTTTTCAGTTCTTTTGGGGCATGGATGGGTTTCTGACTGAGGCCCAGCTTAACTTTTCTCTTCTAACATGCTTTTCTAACAGTACCTGAATTTTGCTATTCCCAGGTGGTTCCTACGAAAAGAAACCTGTAAATAAGAGGGGATCTGTTAGTAATGCAACATCAGTCTTGTGAAGAAAGAAAACATACATGTTACAGAAGTATTTTTAAATGAAATCCTGTAAATTTCTGTAATTATCTTCCTGAAGAAAAGTATTCTTTCTCTAAGACTTTGCTTCTGGTAATGATGCCTCTAATGTGCATCACATGAAAGCGTTCTAGATGATATTTTATGTTACTGTTCTGGAGTACCTTCTTAATATATAGTTGGGGTATTGTTGTAGCTTTTCCTTGTCTCTGTCTCCTAGTGATGGAGGAAATAAAGACCAGGGAGAAATGCTATGGATGGGAGGAGTTAGACTTTGCATGAGAGGATAAGAATGCAGAACATGTGAATCCTGGGAAAATAGTAATGTGGCTTGGAATATAATGTTGGGAAGACAGGTGTCTGCAGGTTAACAGGGTGCAACAATTGAGGACATTTTTAGGTGCAAGGGTGTTATTGCACCAAACAGCTTCTACTTCTCACTCTTGGCCTTCCTTACAATGAAATAGACTTGATGCAGGTCTCATACTGATGTTATTCTCTTATAAATTTATAACACTTTCAGGCAGCAACAACAGCTACAGCAGCAAGATCGGACCCCAAACCTACATGATAAGCCAACTCTAAGCTCAAGCACTCCGGAAGCTGACCCAGGTATTGTTGTTTAAACTTATTTCCAACACTGAAATATTTGTCTTTTTCACCTTTGTGTTGTGCTCCGTTTCCTAACTTTCCTTGTCTTCCTACTTCCTTGCTCCAGCAGCCATTAGACTATGTATCACAGCCATTATTCTTTTTGGCAGTGAAGGAAAGGATCACTTTCTTGAAAAGCCTGTTCTACTTCTAATGTCAATATCCTGTTTGTCCTGGTTTCAGCTGGGATGGAGTTAATTTTCTTCCTAGTAGCTGCTATAGTGCTGTGTTTTGGATTTAGGATGAGAACAATGTTGATAACACACTGATGTTTTAGTTGTTGCTAAGTAGTGTTTATACCAGTCAAGGGCTTTTCAGCTCCCCATGCTCTGCCAGGTGCACAGGAAGCTGGGAGGGGGCACAGCCAGGACAGCTGACCCCGACTGGCCAATTACAAATTGTAATCTTTGGATCTTTGGTGGGATTTGTGCCAACAATTTGTTTTCTAAATGACTTTTAAAGTTGCATGACGATGTAATAAACTTGGAGTAATATCTCAGTATGTAGTCCTTACCAGTATTAGGTATTGGTGATCCCAAATTGATGTGTATTACTTGTTATAAACTGACCATTGTGGATGGAAAGCGAAGTGCAAAATGTTCCATGATTTTAAAAAAAACAAAAACAAAACCAGTTTTGGGGGTGGGGTGGAAACAGGTGGGTGTGGACAAAAGGAACAGTGAAAGCATTTAACTACAGTTGAGAACTAGCTCTGTGCATTTATTACAACTTATATGCATTTATTTTCTTTAGGAGGTGATATGAGTGAAGAAGACATGCTTCAAGCAGCCATGAATATGTCTCTGGAATCTGTTAGAAACCACTTGAATACAGAAGAGGAGAAATGACATAACTTCCCCCCCCCTTATTGTCAAAACACTAAGTCTCCATTATAATTTTACTGTGTGGATGTTGCACAAGCAGGGTTCATTTCAGAATTCTGGAAGCAGGAATGAAAGGGGGACTGGAGGTCAGAGTTTAGAGGGAATCTGCAAATACAAAAAAGATTGCACTAATTTAGAAAACTGTAGCACTCCTACTACAGAACATATGTTCACAAGAGTAGCTGTATTAAAATTACTTAAACTATTCACATGAACAAAGTTAGACACGCGTAACAGCTGTAACTTGCATTTAAAAAGCAAGTTTAAATTGTTTTGAAGAATCCTATAGAAAACACAGAAGGTGCCAAAAACCAGCATCAACTGATTTCCTTCAGTACTAATGGAAGAATAGATACAAGTAATAAGTTGTGCTCATAAATGACTGTTCTTTGTAAGAAAACATTTAAAATGGGAAAAAAAGAATTAAATTCTGTTTATCTCAGATAATTTATTTTGTGATTGTTTATTCTGAATGACTTAATGTCAGCTTTTTCGATCCTGCTGTCCACTTTTGAAATGACCCATTCTGCAGGAGAAACATGAATCCATGAATTTCATACTTTGCAATTCAAGAGAAAATCTTCAGTATATTGTTGATTATGACATTACTCCTGAATCTTTCAGTGACTTCTGACCTAACACTTTCTGGTTTTCCTTTCAGTTCCAACTGTAGGTTTTACTTTCAGTTCCAACTGTAAAATTTTCAGATCCATGTTTAAAGTAGGATTTTTGCATTGCCCTATTGTCTTTTGGCAGATAACTTGCCTTCTTTGGTTTGGCTTTTTATTTGTTTTTGTTTTCTCATGCTCTTTCTAGTTATGCCACTGTCTTTGCTATAAAAGTAGCGTATAATCAGTTGGGTTAAACAGGTGTTTTTTTTTTTCCTACCTCTCTGGAGTCTTTTTTTCCTCTTCAAGTTAAACTCTTCATTCTGGCCTTTCAGTATGAAAGAGCTGTACCTGAGTCTAGGAGAAAGGAGGAGGCGATTTAGGTGCCATAAAGTCAGTGCCATACACGTAAGGTGCATTCCTGCAGTCTGAAATGACCCCTGTGCAAGTAGTTCTTTTAAGAATTAATATTTATGTCTGTGTGGATGTTCTTTCTGAAATGCTTTTTATGAGTGTCTGTCAGAATGTTGCAGCTTTTTCAGGAATGGCCTTTATTCACGCACCTTACAATTTTTTATCATGCTGTTTCTGATCCTGAGAAAAACTGGGGAGCAAAGTATGTGAGATAGCTTATGCTACTGGTTGTAAGGCATTTGCTTTGATATCCAGGAAGAATGTGTAACAGGGTGACCAAACCTGACTTTCAACTTCAGTGCAACAATTGAAATATGTTTCATTTTCCTAAATGGTGCTTGAAATACAAATTCTGTTTACATATAAATTATATGGAAATACGTTGTAGATAGAGTATGTAAGCTGTAGTCCACTTAATGCATTAACAGTTAGCACAGGCATTCTAAGAATCTTTTGAAGATAACCCCAAATTTCTTTATCAAAATATTCTAAAGTTATATCGTTGTACAATAGTAACATTTAATTAAAATTAGTGTGAAACAAATGGTAGCTAGATGGAAATATACATTCAGCATCAAGTAGTACTGTACGCGAAAGGGCTCTTACCTCTCAGTAAAGATTTGTTTACAGCTATGTTTTCTTGATAGCTTAGGATATTATTATATTATACATAATTGGGCTAAATTCTGTTTTCCTTACCTGTGTGGTGAATTTCCACCAATGTCACCAGAACCACTGGTAGGTGTAAGACAATATGGATTTTGACATGAGACAGCACTACTTTTTAAAAACTGATTTTAAATTTTGTCTTTTTTAAATAATCCAGTCATGCACATTGTAATTAATATCTGTAATGTCTCAAATTCGTACAGCTAAACAATGGCTTTAAAAGTCCATGTGTGCATATGCCATTTTGACATCCTACATTTTTCAGGATGTAAATTTCTGCTTTCAGTTTAAAATTTATGTCGAACTGAAAACAGGAAAGGAATCTCTAAAGCACTGAATTATTTCTTTGCTCATCTGTAAATTATTCACAGCTTTAATTTCCCTTCTTCTGTTGTGCCATAAACTGATTGTGAAATAAGACTCTCATTTTTATAAATAGGTATAGGCTGGCAATTTGATACCAGCACTTGGAACTTGGACCTTTTATCCTCTATTATAAAAATATAGTAAAAATGTAATATTTCTATAGCTATATAGTGTAGCAGCCCTATATTAAAAAAAAAAAAAATTAAGCCCCTTGAATTGCATTAACTGTAACCTGTGACAATTACATGTTTTTATAATCACTAAAGCATGGAGTTTGCATTTGAACTTTCATGTCACTTCCTAAGTTACTTCACCCAAGTGTTTTAATATGTAAGGAACACAAAGTAACAGTGCCTGAAAAGCACAACTGTGTCAATCGTTACAGGGCTAACCCTATTCCTTTCTGTGTAGAAACATTGTCACTCTACAAATACCAATTTGATTTTCAGAGGAATGTCAAGTTTAATGAAGTAGGCGTACCTGCCTAGTCAAGCAGTTAAGAGGTAGCAATTTAAGCTAGGTATGTTAATTGCACCAAAGGAAAAGACTAATACTACTTGCTGACAGTTCGTATTTTATAACCCAGATCTAAAGTTCAAAATGTGTGGACTTGCCAAGAAGCTGTCAATAAAAGTCCAATCTCATTTTTTGGTGTGCATTCTTTCAGTGATAAACAGTTCTCAATGTGGCTGAACTATGCTCATAACGTGTTTACTAATTTAGCGCCTATTCCTAGTGTTATCTGTTGTGTCAAGCTGAAAGGTTTTTTTGCCCGTGTTGTAGCTTTAGGCCAAAGTCCATTGTAAAGGAGCAGATTTTTTTTTTTTATTACAGTATGGTATTTGAGGGAATTTCAGACTTCATTCATCCAACAGATTTATACCGTCTTCCTCTCAGTGAATGGTCCATGTGATGTAATTTGTGTTTTTCTGCCTATAGAAATCAAAGGGGTAGGGGGAATGAGTGATACTCACATTAAATATCTTCCAAAATTAGTTCTGTAAGTATAATTCAGTAAACTGCTTTCATGGTCTTGCAATGAGGGCAGGAGGAAAAAGTGTTGTAATGCAGCCATGCTTGAATGCAAGTCTTGTTAGGCACAGCAGGTATAAATATGAGCAATTTAAATGCTCACATTTTTCTGGGCTTGAAACTAATCTGATACAATACTGGCTTACTCTCCAACATTTGGGCTCCTTGTGCCCTTCAAACAACTTCAGACAGTTTAAATGTAATTTTCAGCTAAGGCACTCTTTATTTTTTTTCATACTTAATTACTTTGCAGACTACTTAAAAATAACCAATACGAAGTTAAATCTCCGGTGTGTTTTAATGTTGGACTATTGCTTCTGTTACAAATCTGCAAAATGGTGGGGAGTTTAAAATGGCTTCTGCACATGTCTAGTAAACAATTCTATTTCTGTATCTCAGACAAATATTGTCATTTGCAAGCTGCTTTGTTTTATTACAGAACTGACAATTGGGCTTTTAAAAATGAACAAGAATGTGTTACAGTTCTAAAATGTCTGTGAAAAAATTCTAGAATTTAGTTATTGGTTTAAGTAGTGATGAAAACATACAAATGGTGGCCTTTTTACTGAGAAATATTATGGGGAACAGGATTGGAGAAATTGGAAAACTTCCAAACAAGTATTGTACGTTTCATGTTACCAGCACATGCTTTTAAAGGAATTGAGAAAAGAATCCAAGGAAAAGAAAAATTGGAGACTTTTTTTTTTTTTAAGGGCTTAGATATAAAATTATGTTGCTCACTTAGTAAGCCATTACTGTCTTGCATAAAACAAACTTCTGGGAAATCTTCATGGTTACTCACAAATAATTTTAAAAAAGAAAAAAAGTCTAACAGGTATATACCCATTCCCCACATATGCATAATCAGTTGTTCAGGTAAGAACAATACTTAACACATTTGAACTGGCCTGGTCCCAATATTCAATTATTTAGTTTCAAATTGGTAGCTTCTCTGTGTTGTATCTAGGTTTGCATCTTAAAAGCATGAGCTGTTTTGCAATAAACTTTTTTTAACCTGCATACACACATTTTGCCTTATTTGCATTTTGGATATGGAGGGAATGCCATTTCATTTAACCTGCCATAGTCACCTCCTTCCCCAATTACAGTTCTTCAGAATGTTTAAGTACGTGTGACTTTGCAACTGCTTTTATCAAATCAAAATGTTTTTACTTTTATTTTCTTTCTTAAGAAAAGCAAATAATTGTTACTATGCTTAGATATTATTTTCTTTTTTAACCCCCACCCCAGTATAGCCACTGTGTGAATTCAGGAGGGGAAACTTATAAAAGGCTTTGAACAGAAAGGGATGTAATATTTAAATGCCACTGTGCAGAAAAAAAAAAAGAGAAAAACCTTGATATTGTCTTTAAAGCATGCAAGCATTGATAAAATTTTATTTTTTGCTACATGAAACCCCATGTGTATAAAACAGTGTAGAGTTAGGATTTTGTAAGGGAATATTTTTTTTCATCTCTTGCCTAATAGTTGTGTATTTTAGAAATAATTTTCAGTAATAGAATTTTTTTTTTTTGTCTTGAGACTCTGCTTTCAGTATCATGTCTTTGGCTCTGGATTCCTATACAATTTTTGTCTCTATTTTGTGTATATAAAGCATATAATACCGAAAAGATGAAAAAAAAAAAAAGGAAAGCTGAAATGCTTTGTCATTGTTTTGACTGGAAAATGGCAGTGCTGTTTGATATTTTGAAAATGCTCTCCAAATAGGCACGGATATATATGGTTGTATTTGATATCACTTTTTTAAATAAATATGATTATAGCTTCTAATGTTTCTCTCTTGACCCAAGTATTTGCATATGTGCTTTCCCTTATATGTGGATTGGGTACAGAATCATCAAACATTGAAATCTCGTCTTTAATATGAACGGGCTTTGCACCAGATGTTGTGTACATATATTAGCAGTAGGGTAATTTTCTGTTGCTCATAACTGACATTTCATCACCTCTGATGTCTTTTACCTTTATCAACAGCAGATGAAGCCAGTCAGCTAAAAAATGAGTTGCAATACTAAATAGTTTCTAGTTTTTCAAGAGTAGTAATTAAAAAAAGTGGGGGAAAAAGTCCTCTGTGCTACTTTATTGACTTCTTGCCTTACTTGGCATTATAAAATGAACCACAATAGGAGACATTTTCATCATCTCTAAATATTTTTAAGTCTGGATGACATCCCTGACCTTATTTTAAAAAATGTTAAGCGTTTCCCATAAAAATTAATTAACCAAACACTATGGGAAAAGATGGCACATCTTTTATCTCCTGTGGACCCATAGGGTTTTTGTTAAAACAAGTTATGGTATAGGGTGTTTTGAGCATTGTAAACTTTTCATCTCCATTAAACCCAATGTTTAAAATCAACAAAACCGATTAAGATACATGTTTATGTTTCATGCTATATCACAGCATTAATACTTCCTACAGTTCTGGTGCTTTTCTTTTGAGCTAGAAATGGATTTGTAGTAGTGTATGATTGTTTTTATTATGGATAATTGTAAACGTGGTAAATATACTATTAAATTTAAAATTTGGTAATGTATAAATGTGATAGAAAAATTCTTCACTGAAGAAGAGGGAAAGCAATCTTTATTAGAAAACTGTCAAACCTGACAAGTATTTCGGTTACTTTTAACTTCTAAACTCCTGGGCCACATACTATGCCCAACCTCAGAGTTGCCTCTGAGCGACAGTAGACAGTAAAGCTAAAAAGGCAATCCGGTGTTGCAGGCCAGCTATGAACCCTTCACCAAGGCTCTGCAGGATACTGTTCGGGAAGTGGCAAGCCGGTTTTTCCACAGCTGCCTGGTAATGTTTGTCAGCTGGTAACTCCAGAGCGTGTTTTGCACCCGCTGCATTCTCAGCTCCTCTCTAAAAATGTTAAGATTTCACCTGTGAAATGCTCTTTCTTCTCAACTTCATTTTACCAATGGTGTGGTGCTTTAATTATTAATCTGTTTATGTAGTTATTAATTTGAAACTAGCAATGAGCTAGCTGCCCTGCATTTTTTCATATCACCATTTTTCTTACTGTTTAACACTGCCTTTTCTGTAACTGTGCAGTACTCCCTGTAGTCCCTAATAATTTTAAATACCTCATTTGATCAAAAACAAGAACTTTAAATCAGACCAGTGTTGGGGCTGTGGCTGCACCCATCGCATCTGCATCCAAAGCAGAAGGGCCCTAGTGTTTCAAGACCTTGTGTATTTTGTGCAAACGTGTATTCAAATACAACATGTCTCTATTCTTGCAGCGTTGGCCGCTGTGTTTTGTTAACGACGCGTGACCCAAGCGCGTCTGTAGCAAGGCTGGGGTTCACATTAACCGCAGGCCGTGACTGGCCCAGCTCCAGGCCCGGCTGACACGTCCGCGGTGCAGCCCGCCCGCCCGCCCGCCGGCCCGGCCGTGGGTTTGGGGCTGTACCTCTGAAAAACAGCACATTTCAACATTTCAACATTTCAAAACCACGCGGCCCCGGCGCCGCTGCCTGCGGGGGGCGAAGCCTGTCGGCTCCCAGGGACGTTACGCCGGCGGCAGCCGCCACCACCCGCCCGCCTCGGGCCCCCTCCGCGCCGCTCCGCCGCTATCCCGGCATCCTCCGCCGGCGCGTACACGTCACAGCCGCCGCGGGGGCGCTCTAGCCGGCTGCGGCCGCTGTCGATGGTGTTTCGGGAGGGGGTGTCATGGCGGCCGTCGAGGTGGCAGGGGCTGGAGCCGCCGAGAGGAGCCGCTGAGCGCCGCCGTGCCGGGGGGATGCGCGGGGCGCTGGCGGAGGGGTCGCCCAGACCGGTCTGCTGAGCCCGCAGCAGGAGCCTTGCCCCTCCCTAGCCAGGGGAAGGGAGGAGGAGGCCGCCCCTTCGCCCGGGGGAGCCGGCTGCCAGCTGCGGCGGCCGCCCGGCGCGGGGCTGAGTGAGGCCCGCAGCCCTCCGAGCGGCGGCGATGGCGTCGTGGTTGGGCGGGCTGGGCTCGGGGCTGGGGCAGTCCCTGGGGCAGGTCGGGGGCAGCCTGTCTTCGCTCACCGGCCAGATCTCCAGCTTCACCAAGGACATCCTGCTGGAGGGCGCGGAGGAAGTGGGCGGTAAGGGGGGCCGAGGCGCCGGGCCGGGGGGGCGTGCGGGGCGGCGGGATGCCTGCCGGGGCTGCCTCTGTTCGGTGCGTCCCTGCTAGGGGAGGCCTGGCTTCGTGAGGGAGCCCTTCCTCCGGCCGCCGGTTTCCTCAGGGGTGGGCAGCGGCGGGGCCCTGCGCTGCCCGCCCCTGCCGGCCGGCCGCGGGGGAGCCGAGCGGCCCCCGTGAGCCGCGGCCGCTGCCTGTCGGGGGAGCCGCTGGCTTTGTTTTCGGTTTTATTCTGCCCCTGTGACCTCAGGATCTGGAGAATAAACAAACGTATTCCCAGGCTACCATAGCAGAGGTAAACCTGTTGTGGGTTTATTATTCGGAAGTTTCTGAATTGCGTGAAGCGTTGTGTTGATCAGTAACGAAAGGACGCAGACAACGCTCTTCCATTCTGTTTGTTTAGGTTATCTAAACCCCCGTTTGATCAGCTGCTTTTCGAGTGGTTTCATAAAACTGGAGAGCAGTAGTAGTACAGAGTTTTTTTGCCACTGGTGTGATCTAAGTCTGACGTGTCACGCAGGCGAAGGTCCAGTGTTTCTGATGTTTTTGCTATTTATGTTTCAGTTGGGCCCAGAGAAACCTGACGAGTTTTACCATCCTCCTACAGCCAAGTAGGAGAACGTGGCCCTTGTTTTGTAGAGATTAGAAGCTAGGATGATTTATGTTTAAAACAGAAAGTTGAAACAAAAAACCTGAGACATCAGAGTAAGATATTCAGTAAAGTAATAGTAAATTTATTCTAGATTATAGTATTTTCTTTATATTTTTAATAATGCCTTTTTGTTACAAGTTTTTGAATAAACCTTTTGATTTTTCTAGGAAAGAAATTGTATAACATGGTAATAAATATGAATAGGTTAATACCACTAGTATTGTTTACTATCTTGAAACTATAAGCTCTTGAAAAAAATGAGCATTCTCAAAACAGTGTTAAGAATAGCAACCGCAAAGAACAGTTAAGACTTCTGAATACTCATCTTAAATGTGAAATTAAACAATTCTGCTTTGTTTGCAACTTCGCACCTATGAAGCACTATGGAAGTATTGTATAAATCCTGTTGGCAAGCTGTTACTACTGGTCTCATATGGATGGGTTTTTTTGGTACACAGGTAAAATGCTCGGAAGAGAGAAATTTATTATGAGAACCGGGAAGTTATCTTTTTTCACTTTTCTGCAAGACTTGCTTAGAATTGTTTTAAATTCCAAAGTCCATATTAGTTTAGTTTGGAAACATATTTTACGCTGCTAAACTGTGTAGTCATCTAGTGCGTTTGTCTTGCCTTTTTAAAAGATAAATTGAGATTCTGATTCACACATTTGTGCTTTAGTTTGTGCAAGAAAGATGTGTTGATATTCATTAGTTACTTCCAGGTGTACTTGACTGCTAGATACTGCTGTGAACAACTTCTGTTTCCTAGAAATGTCATAGTAGTACATTTTTATGAGTTACTAGTCTTGAGGGTGTAAAAATCTAGTGACTTTAAATACTATGCGGCCTAAAGAACGCTTTTGAAGCAGTTCCTTACGTTCCTTTCCTTAATTTCCTAGTTTTCTAATGTTTCCTAATTTTTAATATTATCCCTTAGACTCTTTGCTTTGATTGCCATCTGAACTGAAGATAGCGTTTGTGGATTATAGACTATAGCTGCATCAGTTTTAAACAGCACATAGAAAAAGATTAAATACAGTATTTACTTGAAAATTATATTTATTTCAGATTTTCAAGAATTGTCAAGGTTGCTTTATAGTCAATTCAGGATGATTTCTCATTAATAAAAGGAAATGTGGTATTTCTGTCTGTTAAAAGTGGGACATGGGAGAAGTAAACATAGCCTATTTGGGGAAGGTTGATCATTAAAGGAAGAGTATCCAGGGATAGAATTATGTGCTTTTTATATTAGATAAACTGGTATGGTAGATTGTGTCACCTTTGTAAATGAAAGCGAGTCTTATGGAGTTTTTGTGCCTTTATGGGGGGGGGGGGGGGGCAGGCTTGGCGTTTTGTTGTGTGGGTTACTTTGCAGGATTTGTTGGGTTTGTTTGTTTGTTTGTTTGTTTTTCCCCCAAAACTTTAGTCAGTGTTGTGCATATTTTATCGAACTAATTCTTGGTTTGAGACTTCAGGTGAGATTACTGAGAAACACACAACTGTCATTTCAGGGGCAAAGTCCTAAATGAAAAACAGATTCAGTGACACAAAATAGTCAAGTAAAAACCTTTTTTTTCCCCTTATTTTAAAGCTTAAATCCATACTTTTCTGTTAGTTTTGTGATCTGACTTAAAGCCTAGATAAGAGAGAACTAAATTAGGTTCAGAAAGACTCTCTGGTCTGAAAAATAATTCTGACAGTGTTCTGATAAAAGCAGCTTTTGATATTTACCTAGGAATGAACACTGAAGCATTCTAAAGTAAGATACTTAGTGGTAACTGTGGTCTTGACTGATGTCTATGTAACAGATTAAAAGTAGTTTAATAAAAATGAAAATTTTCACTTTCTTTCAGATGCAGCAACAGAACTCCATGTGTCCAATTCTAGACTCAGAGAAATAGAAAGTATTAATGCAGCACAGAAGTTTGAAGTAAGAAATTTTGGAACACTACTGCAATTAAAAGCAATAAATAACATTTGTTTCTTGTGAAAGTGAAATATAGCACTGAAGTTGCTTCTCCCTGGGTAAATGTAGAAACAAGGGTGACAGTGGTGTTAGAATGTGGCTCCTTTTTTTGGCGACAAACCGCTATCACAGTTAGCGGGACACATTTGTTTATTGGAGTATGCATGTGGTGCAAGTTTTCATCTTTTGCTAACTGCTGCATCCTGCGGCTGTTCCTGCCTGTTGTGGACTTGGACTGCAGCAACAGGCTTGGCTCTGAAAAGCTTGCAAATGCTAAAATCTTTAAAGTTTTCATAAATTTTAGCTGCTAAAGAGTTAAGATTGGTTTATAGCATTTCGTGTATGACCACAAATAAAAGCAGATCTAGAATGCCCGGTTATGCTGGACAGCATGTCTTTTGCAGCAAGCTTCAAAGTACAGAGTGCGTGTTCCCTGATGCAGTTCTCTGTGTTGCCCTACTGTATGTTCATTTTGACATAGCTACGGATGCTCGTGCTCTTCCAAAAGTGATTACAAATCCCATGTGCCCTTGTGGAAAGTGACTTTGTGTACTTTTACAAAGGGCTTGTTAGTCTTGTGACTTTAGGGCTGTAAACCAACAACTTTCATGTATGACTTCAGCCCTCAAGAGCATTGAGAAGTTAAGATAGTATTTTGGGGAAGTAACTGTTCCTGCTTGTCCTCTTTCTAGACTCTTGCCATCTGCTATTGGCCGATGTCAGAGAGAGAATACTGGACTGTATGGATGTTAGCTCCGATTTGTGCTCTGTGGCTGTTCTTAAATTCCACCTGGGGATCATGCTAAGGTGTAATTCAGCCCTGAATTTTTCTTCCTGGCATTTACCTCTGGTCACCACAAACCTTTTTCTGAAAGTGAGCTAGAGTCCGTGCCATATAAAAATGGAAAGCTTGGACACAAACGTGATTTTTGGGCCCACACTTGGAAGTTACTGTGTGTTTTGAGTGAAATAACATGATAAATCTGTATAATTTAATTGATTTCTTTACTGTTCTGCACTTACGCTTTTCTAATTCTGTAAGAACTGTTCTGAATTTACCAACATTCATTTCTCATTTTTGCCAGAACGAGAGACTGAAAAAAGTTTGTAGTGATTTAGAAGAAAAGCATGAAGCAGCAGAGCTTCAAATAAAGCAGTTATCTGTAGAGTACCGAAATCAGCTTCAACAGAAAGAGGTAGGATACAGAGTAAAATATTTGAGTGATTATGTCCAATAAACTTATGTATTATGCTGTTTAATCTCTTTGTTATAGTGTCTGTGCTCTTTCAGTGGAAGTATTGGTCACAGTTATGGTTTCTTGGTTTGTTAATGTAGACACTGAGAGACTAAGACATGTATTTCATTGAATCATGTAATATAAGCAGAGCTGCCAAGAGACAGTTGAGACAAGAGAAAGCTCTCTGGGAATGTCATGCATGTATCAGAATTTCTGTTGTTCCTGGAATCACTGTGAGAAAGGACACTTAAACTGTTTTGTATTTCTCATTCAATTATCTTTAAGGAAGGCAATAGGAGCAGATTTTCATTTGAAGGAGACATATTGTCTGTAGATATAATTATTTACCTTAACGTATACAATTAAAGGGAACAGAACTAGCTTTCATAATTTGAGAAGTGTCCCTTTGTGGTGGAAACATCAGCTTTATAACCTGTTGTGTAACATGAGATTTCATAGCCTTTTAAATGAAGAAAGTTGCCAGTATGCCTAGAATTACACAAAAGGAGTTTTATTTCTGCTTTGTTTGTAAATGCATGTAGGAAATAGAGGAAGCAGAGTTTTGAGACGTATAGAATTCTGCTTATTAAATACAATAACAGAGTTGTTATGAGAAAATTGCATGCAGCTAATTTTAGTTTATTGTAAATAAGTAAATTTTCAATACATTGAGTTCTTAAGTGTGAAAGAAATCAAATGTAATGTAAATAACTGGTGGAGCATCATATATTGCTTAATTTTCATATCTGAATACCCTCTTTAAATATTTAAATTTTTTGTACAACCTGTTAGCCTGAATCTTGCTATAGTTCTTAAGTACCTTGGCTGCTGAAAAAATCAGCAAACACTTTTACTGAAGTTTTACGTAACTGAAAACTATTAAAACTTTTAATATGTGTCCTTGCGTGAGATACTTTGTAAAACATCGGCTAATACAGCTTTTCTCCATTAGGAGAGTGTTTGGGGTTTTTTACCTTTTCTTTTTAGTGAAAGTGATCAGTAATTTCTGCTGGGGGGGAGCTGGTTGGTTGGTTCACATTTCATAAGGCCACAAGGGGTAAAGCAGAGCATCTTTTGATACTCTTCTTATTGAAACAATGCATTCTATTCTGTATATTCAGGTGGAAATCAGCCATCTAAAAGCTAGACAGAATGCACTACAGGAACAACTGCAGAAAGTGCAGACGGCTGCTCAGTCAGCACAGTTAGGAGCTGGTGTTTTGCCACCAGTCACTACATCAGCTTCCTATGTTCCAGTGGTCAGACATTCCTCAGGTTTTGAGGGAGATGACATGGATTTTGGAGATGTAATCTGGTCACAACAAGAGATTAACAGATTGTCCAACGAAGTTTCTAGGCTTGAATCTGAGGTTGATCACTGGAAGCAGATTGCACTGGTGAGTGGTTCCCCTCTATCTTACCCTTCCCTCTCCTCTCCAAATTAGTGTTTTCATTGCATTTGGTGTTTCTGGAGTGGGTCTTTTGAAAGTTCATGCTGTACAATTTCTAGAAGCATCATGATTTGATGGAAAAGCTGAAACCTAATAATCTTTTAGTCATTTTCTTGCTGTCACATGACTAGGGACGCATTCAGTGACTAACTTCCAACTGCTTTTTTGTGATGCTTTTATGCATGATTTGTCTTTCATAAACATTCTCCTACAATACTATGTCAGGGTTTCATTTTTGTGCAGCCTTTCAAAAAATACTTTTCTTCTTCCTGGCTGTGACAGTGATTATTTATTGACAGCACAATACTGTTCAAAGTGATAGCTGGGTACTTGCATACTGTTTTTACTTACTCTTCTCTCAGGCCTTGATATGTCAGTTGTAATTCATGGTCTGCTGAGACAACAAAGAATATAATCTTTCAAGCTGCTGTTGATGTGAGTCATCATTTTTCAAGCTATAGCCTGATTTCAGAGGTATACTTTTCCCATGTGGAAATATTCACGTAAAAATAAGCAACCCTGTTGTCTTATTAAGTGCAATAACACACCCCACCCCAAACATTTACACATTTGCATGTAATAATAATTGAGAAAATCCATGGAAAATTAAAATGCTTCCATTAAAATGTCTTTTTTTTAATCAAAATTGCTGTAGATTTTAATTTTGCTTCACGTTAGCTTTGTTTTCTACTTTTGAGTGTCAATAGAGGAAGCACCTAGGTGAAAAATACACATATTTATCACAATTTTCACATGGATATGTGATTTTTCTTTTCTCAGTCTTCCAAAGTGCAAGGGACAAATGATGCTGAACAAAGTGAAATATGCAAACTGCAAAATATTGTTAAGGTAAGAAGACAATTTTGACAAACTAATTGTCTTTTACGCTTTATTCTTGATGGGTTTGCATATGGTCATGACTTGTGAATGTAGTTAAAATATTTACAACACCAGCACTTACATTTTCTCTATTAAAAATGCATGTGGGCTTGTAATTGTAGTGCTGACTGAAATGTTGCTGTGCTATATTTAAAAACAGTCAGTTAATCTGAGAAAGGATATTTATATGATTTGATGAATATAGTATGTAAGCTTAAAAGAATGACATCAGTATTTGTGAGGGCAAATCACTTTCAGAAGCTGTTGATGACTTGTGAGACTGAATTTTAGATACAGAAAATAATTTCTTCTCCCTTCTCAGAAACATCTTGCCTTTTTTTAATTGAAGATGCAAAATAGGGATTTGCCTGTCATCCTTGAAAGTTACTAGAAATATGTCCTAGAGTATCCACTTCCTATGAAAGAGTTGCAATCTCTCTACGTTGGTTTAGTATTTGCTGTTGTGTAGAGCATGCTGTTTGTGTTAACATTTTTAAAAGGAATGTCTTTTAACACATTAAAAAAAAAAAAACAACAAACAAACAACACAACAACAACAAAAAAAACACCAAAACAACAAAATCAAGAAACTTGACCTCTCCTGTGAGAAATCCTTTAATAAATCCTTTAATTTTACTAGGGAAAACTTTTTTTCTTTCTCTTTTATTTTTTTCTTTCTTAAGCTTCTGTACTGTATTTTACCATTCTGTTTCTCTAATGATATTTTTAGGAGCTCAAACGGAATTTAAGTCAAGAAATAGATGAACATCAACATGAACTTTCAGTATTGCAGGATGCACACAGACAAAAGCTAGTAGAGATAAGTCGTCGACACCGAGAAGAGCTGAGTGAATATGAGGAGCGAATTGAAGAACTTGAGAATCAGTTACAGCAAGGTCTTTATTACCACATGCTTTCTTTTTTATTTGATGTACAGTGGATTTTGGTTAAAGCATCAAATATGTATGTAACAGTGTAAGAGATATCAAATACATGATGTTTAGGAATTTGAATTTCAACTGTAGTTCAGCTTCATGTTTAAGGCATGTGTCCTAGTATCTTATATTCACTGTGGTTGGCTTGAACACTGAAATGATAGCATTTAATCTTCTGACATATATCAGTCTAGAGGGTCATTTTCTGTACATATTAAGTGTTGTGCTCTAAATTCTACACTTTTTTTTTTAACTTACTCTGAATATAGGTGTGGATGAGACATACAAAGTTAAAGATAAGAAAATCTCAGCACAAAAATAATTTTGGTGAGAAGTGCTGTGTGCCAATTGGGTTACTTGACAAAAGCTCAAAGATGGCCATAAGGATCACGCCTTAGTCTGTGGCATGACTAGGTATTAGGAGACGCTCAGTAGTTCTCACAAGGAGCTTTTTGTTGTCTTGTAGGTATTTCATATTTCGTAAAAATAGTCATGTCAGTTAGATTTCCTTTAGGGGCTTCTTTGCGCAAATATATAAGATTTGCCTGTAAACCTCTATTTTATTATCTGTTAAAACTTGGACTTCTAAAGAGTGTATACTCTCCTTTTGGAAAGAGAGATCCATTTTCTTCTTGGAAAGAAGGGAAATATTTTCACAGCCTCTTAAATTCTGTATCAGTACTACCTTAGAAATTATTTCTTAAAATCAGATGCCTGTTAAGATGTAATCTGTCTTTTACTGCACGTGCTATATATACTGCATGTACGTACACCAGCAGGACTAATTTAATGAAGTCAAAGGCAGGAATCCCATATCTTTTGCATTACAAGTTATCTATAAAACAAATACTGCTTACAGCTTTTGAAGGATTAGAATATTCTATATTTTTGTTTTGTTGGTTCTGTTTGACAGTGTAATACAGGTGGGGGGAAGTGTGTGAGCTTTCACTGAAATGAATTCACAAGCAGTGTGCTTTCATTTAACTTTTTTTTTTTCTGTATGTTTTTGATTACGTCCTTTTATACTCTGTAACTTTACCTGGAAATTACGTTGTGAGGATTGTACAGAACTATGAATGTCATGATAGTATGGTAGATCTGTAAAAACATCAGTTCTGCAAAATGAGATCTTTAGGTGAAAAACTTTGTGCATCATTTAGCAAATGATGTACTAATTTGTAGCAAACTGTTCTCCATAACAACCATTCAGCAAACCTTTGACAATTAATTAAATTATAAAGAGGGATTTTACACCAGGCTGAATTAGATGGGGTTTGATAAATTATTCTTAGAAAACTGAGGGATTCCAAATCCTGATAAATTAGATTCTGTCATCTCCTCACTAAGAGAGATGGGGGTCAAGTATATTTTAATTAAATTATGAACAATGTATGTCTTGCAACGCTTACCTTTTAAAATTATTTCGAGCTAGGGATGTGTAAGTATTTGAAACGCTGCTTATCAAACCAGTAATATGTATAGCACTGCTTCAAACGTTAATTCTATTTAAATAAGCTTTCTGTTGATGATCATCATGTCTTTGGTTTAGACCATCTCCCTCTGTCAGGAGAAGGGGTGGAAGAAGAGACTTTTAAACAAAAGATCTACAGTGTTGGCTTTGGTTAATATTGCAAACAATCTTTTTTGCTTTTTAGATGGTGTGAGTGCTGATGCCATGGATGACTCTAAAATTAGTGAACAGAAAAAAAATGCTCAGAGTCTAGAAGGAGGAAAAGTAGAAGAGTTGCAGGTTATTAAGGATCTAGAGGATGAAATAAGAAAATTAAATCACAAATTGTTTTCTGCCCAAGAAGAAAACAAAATTCTGCTGAAAGAGCAAGAATTGGCAAAGGTAGAAAAAATCCAAATAACACAAGAATATGAAAATCTTAAATCTGACTTTAGTATACTTCAGAGTTCTGTTGCAGAGCAAGATGCTCTCCTGAAAGAACAAGAGAAGAAGCTCCAATCAAAGACATCACTACCTGAAGATGTTGTCAGACTACAGCAAGCACTGTTAGGTACAAAGATGATGGTTTTTGGGGGGTTTTTTTGGTATATATTCACAGGTTTTCACTTTTAGTGCTCAGAACTTATTTTAAGAATTTGGAATGATTAGATATTAGGAAAAATTTTAGATATTAGGGAAAATTTCTTCACAGAGAGAGTGGTTAGGCATTGGAACAGACTGCCCAGGGAAGTGGTACAATCACAGTCCCTGGAAGTGTTCAAAAAATGTGTAGATGTGGTGCCTAGGGACATGGTTTAGAGGTGGACCTGGCAGTTAGGTTAACGGTTGGACTTGATGATCTCGGAGGTCTTTTCCAACCTTAATGATTCTATGATTCTATGAGAATATATACCTTTTAAAAGTTGCTGCTTTAGAAAAGGGTTGTCCATTGAGGTAAGGCTAAGCAGAAAAGGAGACATAATTAGGACTAGTGTGATTATCACAGGGGTTTCTGATTAGGTAAGTAACCATGTCTGCCAACTGTTTGATAGGTTTTTCTTTCTTTAAAAGCAAGTAAGCCTCAATAAAAGTTGTTTGTTTAAAATCTAAAAGTACACCTTTTGTGTGTAAAGACGATCTGTTGCTAATACCTTCTCCTTAAAGAAACACTGAAACATATCTGTTTAAGAAGTATATCTGTATGTAGAAAATATTTTAATATTGCATAACTGATACACTGTAGTACCAAAGTCCTCCTAATGTGGACTCAGTTGTAAAAGTAATGCTCTACTTTGTGGTGGTGATTGATGGTGCATTTGAATCTTTTACAGCACTGATGCTTATCATCACAAAATACTGTGAAACTATTCTCTTCTGAGCAGTTGAGTTCTGTTGGGGCAAGGTGGGAAAATGATTTGTTTTTATTGGTGTTTGGAAAGGATAAAATTATGTTGTGTTTTTTTTTGTTTTGTTTTGTTTTCCTTTATAGAAGCAGAAAATGAATTAGCAAGACTTTCAAGTTTAAGTCAGGTAAAGCAATTTCTAAATTAAGCCAACAAAAAAGTTCATAACAATAGTAACTGGTCGAAAGCATACGTTCTGGCACTATATGTTTTTTGGAGAATTCACACTACTACATAAATAACCTTGTAATGAAGGAAATAATTGTAGATTAATTCTATAATTACATGTTGAATTGATAGAAACAATACATTTTGACTTGTGAAACTCCACAGTGTTCTCTGTTAAAGAGAGCTAGTGGAGTTCCGCCTGTCCCATTGCTACTTAGGCTGCTGTAACATACATTTTTAAAGTATGAATAGTGCATTTTGTAAAATTTGTCATTTTTCACCTCTTCTACTTTGGCACATTTCAGTTTTGACACTGTTATCAGTTGTAAAATATCTCTCTTCCATGTAGTACTCTAATAATATTACATTCCATCTTACTGATGAAGTTAGGCAGTGGAACATACAGTTTCTCTGGAACACACCTTTAGTTTTTGGCAAGGTGGACTTAGTCCTTTATAAACTAGGGATTGAGAGATTTGGTTTAGTTTACTTTGTATCCAGGAGTATTTTTCAACTGTGTTTTGCATGCATTCAGGAGTTCCCATGGCATTTTTCGTAAGGATGTTATTCAGGTGTCCTTGATTAAAAATTCCTGTCTCGCCATGCAGCATACTACATGTTTAGGATATCTCTTGGAGATACAACAGTTTACCCCAGCTGTGGATCCATACCTCAGAGGTGGATATAACTTTGCTCGTCAGACCATGGCTGTTTGTGCAGAAGTTTGTAAATGGCACTCCTAAACTTGGCGATGAGAAAATAAATGTGTATGTGTGAATAGTAGAGACAAATACGTCACAATGAAGGATTTTTAACTGGGATAATATTGATGTAGGCTTAGAGATTCTAACATAAAAATGCATGCTTTGCTTTTAATTGTTGGGGGGGGGAAGAAACCATTTCAAATCTAAACAGCGTATAAATTTCAGTGAGATAAAGTCTAATATTTAGAATGTTGGTTTTTTTTTTAACTCAAGGAGGGACTTCAGAAGGAACTGACAAGTGCACAACATAAAAATGAGAATGTTCTTTCTGCACATACTGAGGATCACAATTCAGAATTAAGTCAGTTAAGACAAGATTTGGAAAGGAAAGAACATGAATTAAATGAAAGCATTGCTGAAAGAGAAACATTAATAGCAGAGTTGGAAGAACTAGACAAACAGAATCAAGAAGCTACTCAGGTAATAAATATTGCAACTAATTATTGAACTGCTAAAATAAATGTTTTGATTTGTGTGTGTGTTTATCTTTTAAGTTGATCTTTGAACACAGATAGCAGGGAAATATAAGTTATCCTCTGAGGCTTAAAAAGAATATTGGGACCAGTGTGTCTCCATATCTGCTGTCTCAATGCAAAATTCTGAAGTGCAAGAAATGCACTTGTTACGGACAAAGAAATAATATGGCATGTCAGCTGTCCATAAAGGATGTTACTTTCCGAAGTCCGTTAAATACTACTTGGTTTTTCCTTGCAAGACTTTTGACGGGTTTTATCCTGCTAATGTTTTGACCTCTGTCTTACGACAGTATGCATAACGTGAATGATTTTTTTAAACTTTTTTCTTTTCCTTTCATTATTTTTAATTATGTTGAATAATTAAGTTACTTTATTACAAGTTCTTCATAATAGGAACATTTGTGGAGTGAAAAAAGTCACTGATTATATGTAATCAAAATGGAATGATACCTTTTTGTCACTGTTCTGATATATTTGACCTGTAAACATATAGTTGCAAGCCATGTGTTTTCAATATTGGTTTACTTTGTGCAATTGAACATTTAAAGTGTTTTCCTGTGAAGTGAATGCCAGCAAGTGTGTTTAAAAATAAGCTCAAACAAGAAATTGAAAATAGAATATACAGATATGCACTCACTTTTGTAATTTGTTATTTTAAATTTAGTGCGTCCCTGTTTTTAAGTAGTGGGTATTTGCTGCATGCCTATTCCAACTGCCCTGACAAATTCTGGCAGTCTTTTTCTTAGGTAGTTGTCTTTTTGTTCCTTGATTTAGGTAGTTAGAGTTCTTTTGGGGTATATAATGTTCTTGTTTTTAATGAAATGTAATTATCCCTATTTGGTATTTGGTTTTAATTAATTTAGTATTCACTAGTTGATACTACTTGCCAACTTATGTTGGCAACTAGGAAACATTTTTGTTTCCTCTCAATTTTTTTTATTGTTCAGAGGATAAAAATGAATGAAATGCTTAGTTTAGCTGGGTCTCCTCTCCTAATGGATTCTTGTTTGTGTTCGTTTCAGCATATGATTACACTGAAAGAGCAGCTATCAAAACAACACACAGAAAATGATAGTATCATCAAACAGCTGAAATTTGACATAGATCTTGAAAGAAAGAAAGTATCAGAATTAGAAATTGAGAAGATGGAAACTATTAAGGAGTTAGATCGTCAGAAAGAAAAACTCAGCCAATGTTCATATGCACTTAATGATTTGCATATAAGTAAGCAGCAGCTTCAAGATAATATTAAAGATCTTCAGGAACAATTAAGGAAAGCCCAGGATTGTAATTTGCGTAATAAAAAAGAAATTGGAGAATTGCAGCAGAGACTAAAGGAAAAAGAGGAGGAACTTTCTGTATCCTTGAGCAAATTAACAGAAAAAAGTAATCAGGAATCTAACTACACTTGTCAAGATCTGATTCTGAAAGAAAGAGAAGTAGAAATTGCAAAACTACAGAATGCCATTTCAGAAAATAAACAACTAAATGAAGGCTTAGAGAAATCTCTGTCTGATCTCAGAACAGAAAATGGAAAGCTGACCGCAGCCATTGAAGAACTGAAACAGGAGTTAAGTGATGCTGTTTCTGAGAAAAGTAAAGTTTACTTGGAAAAAGACACTGTTACGGAGGCTTTGAAAATGGAAAAAAGACAGTTAGAGAGTGAATTAAACCAGATGGAAAAGAGGCTTTTGGAACAAGCACAGAAGTATAAGCAAACTATTGAAGAATTATCAAATGCACGTAGTATGGATACCACTGCATTGCAGCTTGAACATGAGCGCCTAGTTAAACTCAATCAAGAGAAAGACTTTGAGATTGCTGAACTTAAAAGGAGCATTGAGCAGATGGAAATTGACCATCAAGAAACAAAAGAGATGTTGACTACTAGCTTAGGAGGACAAAAGCAGCTGACAGAACTCATAAAAGAAAAAGAGGTATTTATTGAAAAATTTAAAAATCAGGCCTTACAGGTGAAGCAGGAACTTGAGGAATATGTGAAAGTTTCAAAAAAGCAGGATGTCTTAAAACAGAACTTGGAGGAAAAAGACAGAAGTCTTGCAGTCATGAAGGAAGAAAATAATCATTTGAAAGAAGAAATCGAACGCCTTAAGGATCAGCAAAGTAGATCTACGCATGTGGTTGAGCCTAAAACTCTAGATATTATTATTGAACTTGAAAGTGAGGTAACGCAGTTAAAAGTGATAAAGAGTAATCTTGAAGAAGAAATAGAAGTTCACAAAAAAACAATAGAAGATCAGAATCAAACAACAGTGCAACTTCAGCAGTCTTTGCAGGAGCAAAGAAAGGAAATAGATGAGTCTAAATTTCAGTGTGAGCAAATGAATGTCACACATGAAAGGCTTTCTTTAGAGAAAGATGAGGAAATAAAAAATTTGCAGAAAACAATTGAACAAATTAAAACTCAGTTGCACAAAGAGAGGCAGATTATTCAAACTGATTCCTCTGATCTTTTTCAGGAAACCAAAGTTCAGACTCTTAATGGAGAAAATGGAAATGAAAAACATGACTTATCTAAAGCTGAAATTGAAAGACTGGTAAAAGGTATCAAAGAAAGGGAGATGGAGATTAAGCTTCTAAATGAAAAGAATGTTTCTCTAAGTCAGCAAATTGATCAGTTGTCTAAGGATGAAGTTGGCAAACTTACTCGGATCATTCAAGAGAAGGATTTAGAAATACAAGCTCTCAATGCTAGAGTTTCCTCAGCATCCTATAGACAGGATGTTCTTTGTCTTCAGCAGCAGCTGCAAGCTTATGTTATGGAAAGAGAACAAGTACTAGCAGTTCTAAGTGAAAAGACAAGAGAAAACAGTCAGTTAAAAACAGAGTATCGTAATATCATGGACATAGTCGCTGCTAAAGAAGCAGCTTTGGTAAGGTTGCAAGAGGAGAATCAGAAGTTATCTAATAGATCTGAAAACAGCAGTCAAGACATGTCTAGAGAAACTATTCAGAATTTATCCCGTATCATTCGAGAAAAAGATATTGAAATAGATGCTCTAAGTCAGAAATGCCAAACCTTATTGACTGTCTTGCAGACATCCAGTACAGGTACTGATAACGGGTCAGGAGGTGTTAACAGTAACCAGTTTGAGGAACTTCTACAAGAACGTGATAAACTAAAACAGCAAGTAAAGAAGATGGAAGAGTGGAAGCAACAAGTAATAACTACGGTTCAGAACATGCAGCATGAGTCAGCTCACCTCCAAGAAGAGTTACACAAGCTTCAAGCACAAATTTCAGTTGAAAGCGATAGTAATTCAAAGTTGCAGGTAGATTATAATGGTTTGATTCAGAGTTATGAACAGAATGAGAAAAAGCTGAAAAGTTTTAGTCAGGAATTAGCACAAGTTCAACACAGCATAGGACAGCTTCATAACACCAAGGATCTTCTCCTGAGTAAACTTGATTTGGTAACGCCGTCTGTGGCAGTGGCTGCCACTGTTTCACAGCTTTCAGGCGTTCAATGCAGTGCTTCTGAAGTACTCAGTGATGAGTCTAAGCTCCTTCAAAAGGAGTTGGAACAACTGAAAAAAAAGTTGCAAGAAAAAGATTCAACTATCAGGACTCTTCAGGAAAACAATCAACGATTATCTGATTCTGTGGCTACAGCATCAGAGACTGAAAGAAAGAGTCAAGAAGAGACTGAGTCAGAGATGAGACAGATCAAAGAAAAACATGATGTCTTACAGAAATCACTTAGGGAAAAAGACATATTAATTAAATCTAAAAGTGATCAGTTACTTTCTGTGAGTGAAAATCTTAGTAACAAAGAAAATGAAAATGAGCTTTTGAAGCAAGCTGTGACTAATCTTAAAGAAAGAAATTTAATTTTAGAAATGGATATTCGAAAACTGAAAGAAGAAAATGAAAAAATAGTTGCAAGGTGTAGGGAAAAAGAAACAGAATTCCGAGCACTTCAGGAGACTAATATGCAATTTTCAATGATGCTGAAAGAGAAAGAGTTTGAGTCTCACTCAATGAAGGAAAAAGCTCTTGCTTTTGAGAAGCTGTTGAAAGAAAAAGAACAGGTAAGCGCCTTCATATTTTTGAATATCTTTTAAAATTAGTCACACGGTAATGCATTTTTGTGTGTATATCAGAATCACAGAATGGTTGGGGTTGGAAGGGACCTCTAGAGATCATCTAGTCCAACCTCCCCCCAGGTTCACCTAGAGCAAGTTGCACAGGATCACGTCCAGGTGGGTTTTGAATATCTCTAGAGAAGGAGACCCTACAGCCATTCTGGGCAGCCTGTTCCAGCGCTCTGTCACCTTCAAAGTAAAGAAGTTTTTCCTCGTATTCAGATGGAACTTCCTGTGTTTCAGTTCGTGCCCATTGCTCCTTATCCTATTGCAGGGCACCACTGAAAAGAGTCTGGCCCCATCCTCCTGACACCCTCCCTTAAGATATTTGTAAGCATTGATAAGATCCCCTCTCAGTCTCCTCTTCTCCAGGCTAAGCAGTCTTCCTTTCTCCAGACTTTTTCTCCTATCTCCAGGGTCTGGGATTCCTGAGGGCCGACCTTAGCAATAAAGACTGAAGCAAAGAAGATATTCAGTAACTCCACCTTTTCTGTATCCTCTGTCACCAGGGCACCCACCTCATTCAGCAGGGGGCCCACATTTTCCCTAGTCTTCCTTTTGGTACTGATGTACTTGAAGAAGCCCTTCTTGTTGTCCTTGACATCCTTTGCCAGATTTAATTCCAAGTGGAACTTAGCCTTCCTCACTGCATCCCTGCATACTCTGACAGCGTTCCTGTATTCCTCCCAAGCGGCCTGTCCCTTTTTCCACGTTCCATAAACTTCTTCCATTCGAGTTTTGCTGGAAGCTCCTTGCTCATCCATGCAGGTCTCCTGCCCCCTTTGCTTGATTTCTTACTCACAGGAATGCTTTGATCTTGAGCTTGGAGAAAGTGATACTTGAGTATTAACCGGCTCTCTTGGACCCCACTACCTTCTAGAGCCCTAACCCATGGGAATCCTCCAAGTAGGTCCTTGAAGAGGCCAAAGTTAGCTCTTTTGAAGTCCAGGGTTGTAATCGTACTTATTGCCCTGCTTCCTCCACAAAGGATCCTGAACTCCACCATCTCATGGTCACTGCAGCCAAGGCTGCCCCCAGCCTTCACATCCCCAACCAGTCCTTCTTTGTTAGTACAAGGTCCAGTAGCACACCTCTCCTCGTTGGCTCCTCCACTACCTGTGTCAAAAAGTTATCAATGCTCTAAAGGATCCTCCTGGACTGTGTGTGCCTAGCTGTGTTGTCTTTCCAGCAGATATCAGGGTGGTTGAAGTCCCCCATGAGAACCAGGGCCTGTGATTGTGAGGCTACTTTCAGCTGCCTGTAGGAGGCCTCATCAACTTCCTCTTCCTGACCAGGTGGCCTGTAATAAACACCCACAACAGTGTCACCCATATTAGCCTGCCCCTTAATTGTTACCCATAAGCTCTCAACTCGAGTAATTTTCCAATATGCTTTCCTCTAGCGTTCATCATTCCAATGTGATTGCTTCACAACATCCCTGTGAGATGAATGGGTTTATGTATCTTGCTTTTACGGCTGGAGAAACTCCAGCTGCAAACAAAAGATAAAACATTGGACAAGCTAAATTAATGGTTTCTTCTTTACAATTTGACATAGGGAAAAACTGATACTTTTTTCAAAGCATATGTTCAGAGAAAAGTTGCAGTGGCTTATTAATTATTGTGTATGTAATTTGAGGAATAATCTTTTTTAAAAGAGCAAAGAATTACGTGATACACAGGTCAACAGCATGTTGTATGAACTGCTGCTGCTGTAGTTATGAAGTAATGTGTGAATTGCCATTTCTCTTTGAGAAATAGGCGTTAAGTACAGTGCAAAAGTCTTCCTGTAGTTTTGCCAGGATGTAGATATTTTTGGTTTGCTTTGTAGACTCTGAAAGTGAGTATGTCCTAGTGGGCAGTCTTTTCTGGTAATTAATTCCAAAGAGATAATTTTCTTTTTCCTCTGTACTGTCTGGGTCCCCATTCTCTTTGTCTTGATGGTTCTGGTCACCATTCTTCAATCTTTTCTTACAGTTGTCCCCATTTATGCATACTGTTCTTATTCTCCCTGTTGCCTTCAGCATCCCTCTTCATTTTCCAAAGTTATGAGCATTGTCCATTATCAGAGAGCAGTATTTATGCAAACCATTGCTAAGTGACCTGGCATTAATTTTTTTCCCCTACTATAAATATAATAAAAAATTTTGTAGAATCATGGAATGGTTTGAGTTGGAAGGGACCTTAAAAATCATCTAGTTTCAACACCCTGCCATGCGCAGGGACACCTTCTACTAGGTCAGGTTGCTCAAAGCCTCATCCAACTTGGCCTTGAACACTTCCAGTGATGGGGCATCCACAGCTTCTCCGGGCAACCTGTTCCAGTGGCTCACCACCCTCAAATCTCTTTGAAGCATTTTCAAACTACCAACTAAATCTGCAGTGTAATGTATTTGGAAAAGCAAAATATGAATTGCATTTAACAGTATGTGTCTTTAAATTTATCATTTGGAAATCTCACCTTTGACATAATACATGTGAAAAACTAGGATTTTTTTTTTTTTTTTTAGAAGTTTGACTTAGGACAGATGTTTAGCTCTGTTTGCTTCTAGTAGAGGTTTTCCTATCCCGTTCTAAAGAAATACTGTAGAATTACAATGAGAAGTTTTGTTGTCTCAAAGTACAGTTACATCGTGAAAAATAGCTTTGAATTACCATTGGGACTTTTTATGTTCATCAGTCTTGCCTATATAAAATATACTAATACTTTACAAATTCACGCTCCTACTATTTTCTACTTTTTTTTTTTCTTTCTTTTTTTTTTTCCCCTAACTCATGGAAATCTGCATTGTCTGGCTAGGTTCTCTGTGTTGCATGTCTTTGGCCTGAAGACTTTCACTCATGGCTTAGGCTTTCAGTTTCACAAGCATGCAATGTTTTTTCTGGACATTTTTCTTGCACAAATCGGAGAAGTTCTTGTTACACGCTTTGTGTTCACCATGGAGAACTAGGAAAAATAGTATTCAAACAATTTTGTATTTTATGTGTGTGTCTGAAGATAACATGACATAAAAAGAGAAGGTTTGCCTGCAGGTTTATGGTTCTACTGCAAAAAGAATTTTACTATATTCAGTTTGATTAATAAAAACAAATAATTGAAGGTCATAAATATTAAAACAAAGATTGGTTTATTTTATCCAACATATTCGATGAAAGTAACTGCTTTCAAAACAACATATGAAACAAAAGGTAAAGAGCATGCTGAAAAGTTTCAAATAACTGAATGCATTCACATGTACATGTGAATTCTGCATAACTGACATACTCACGCTTCTCCTTTATATGCTAATGTAAAGTTGCAGTAAATTGCATGTAAGTGGGAACGTTACTGATTGAAATTTGACATCTGAAAATGTGATGGAAATTGCTGTGATTCATTGAAGGCTAATCTTTGGGAGTGAGGTCACCTTATGGTTTGTTTTTAAAGATTTCTTCATGTGTTTAGTCTTCCTATGTTCAGACAAGTTGACCTACCTAGGCTGATGCTTTACATGTGCATGGCCTAATAAACAGGTATCGCAGAGAATAGATTCTAAACACTGGGGCAAAAGTGAAATTTTCAAGTATACAAGTGTCTGAGGCACTATGTACATAACACATACCTCTCATCTAAAGATATGTCAGTATCTGTTCATTCACAGCAGTCAGTTAAGACAATGCATCTGTATAGTGTCTTTTAGCAATAACTTTTACTTTGTCTTATAACATGTGAGTGAAATAACTTCAAAATAACATTTTTCCCTGAATGTTTTTCTATGCTGTAGAGCCATGGGTGTCCTGCCCTTTTCTTTGTTAGATCAGTATTGTCTTTATGCTCTTCTGGGCGAAGACTATGTCTCCTTTGGTAAAACTATTACCTCATTTGAAATGCTTCTTTGTGTCTTCAACAGGGCAAGACAGGAGAATTGAATCAACTGTTAAATGAAGTTAAATCAATGCAGGAAAAGGCTGTTACTTTTCAGCAAGAGAGAGACCAAGTCATGGTAGCGCTCAAGCAGAAGCAAATGGAGAGCAGTGCCCTGCAGAGTGAGGTACACCACCAAATAATTTACAGTTGCATTAAGTAAAAGAAAAAATAATAAGAAATTGCATCTGTAATATTTTCTGGATTATTTTTGGTAGCAATCACTGGTAAAAATCATTTAAAATTGATACACGTGCAATGTGCTTCAATGGACATGTTTTATGTTTGCTTAAATTATTTTTATGAAAGGTGATAGTACGAGCAACTTAAGGTATGTTCTACACAGATACAGCATTTCCGTGAGAAAGAGCAGCGCCTAAATCAGGAACTGGAGAGGTTACGTAATCACCTTTTAGAAATGGAAGACTCCTACACGCGAGAAGCTTTAGCTGCAGAAGACAGAGAGGTCAAGCTAAGAAAGAAAGTTTTGATTTTGGAAGAAAAACTTGTGTCCTCATCTACTGCAGTGGAGAATGCCAGGTAGTCTTAATTTATATAGCAGTGGCATTGGCTGTAAATTTCATGGTTAGCTAGATTGGTACTGATGGCTTTATTTTACTGAATTACCATTCTATAACTTGCTAAGCACTTGAGGAAAAAAAAAATATGAACTTTCGTTACTCTAAATCAGGAGGGTGATTTGAAATATACTTGGCTGCTGTTGAGAACTTAAAGTATTTGTCCTTTTAGTAGCAGCTATTGAAATCTCACATCTTTGACAGTGCTTAGAACTAGAAACAACAAAAATCCCTCAACCCATCAATTTAGTTGTCTGTCAAATCAAAAAAGATGGACTTTAACTTACTTTTAAGTCAAGGCTTCATTCAATTTGAAAGAGTCTTATTTTATACACTTCAATGCACAGATGTGACTGTCATGCTTTGTGAATTGCTTTCGAGACAGGTATATATCCTTACTTTATACCCCATACCATGGAAAGTATACACTGCTGTAAGCTTTTTTCTTTTTAGCCTACATATCTAAAGCAAGATGCATTGAAGTTCTCATGGGTAGCAGAATCTGGGAGGCTAGAGCCAATTGTGTTTTTTTTTTTATTTATTTGCCATAATCACATTTTTCAGCCAGAACAATGAAAACCCAAGTATTAAAATTACTCAATGCTTATCTTGACTGCTTTAATATTGTTTTGTTTAAAGGAATGTTGGTTACTTTGGGCAAAAGAATTCTTTTTTCATCTTATTACAGTTGTCCAAATGAACAAGTATTTTAATCAAAAAATATGTATGTAGCTGCAGTCTTTCTTTTTTCTTTAAGTGCCCGAGATAGATTCTGCTCTTAACGTTCTCAGCAAAGAAATTTCTGAGTTGAGCAGAATTTGTTGTGAAAAACTGTGGAGAAAGTGGAATAGTTGGGAGAAGGTTGTGTAAAAACTGTTCATCAGAATGTTTCTTAATTCTTCATCAAACTTGTCAAATACCTTTCAGGAAATACTGCCTATTTCCCACCTGATATGCACACTCTAAAAAGACTGGCATAGGAGTAAATCAGGTTCATAATATTTTTGCATAATGGGAAGGTAAATGGGGTGTTCAGTCATCAGTATGGAGCAAGATATACTGCGTCCTTGGAGACTGGCTTTAAAAGTAAAAATTGGTAGAAAGACCTATTGATTCATGTAGTAATTGAAGCAGACAATTAGCAAGGTATGGATTCTTTTTTTGGTAAAGATACTGTTACAATAATGAACAACAAAGATTTTTTTCTTTTTCTAACGCACTTCAAAAAAAGTAGGTTTTTTTGATTGCCAAAATTTTATTACCAGACTTATTTAAAATCTGTTGTTAGGTTGGGTTGTTTGTTTTTTTTTTTTTTAAAGGAATCAGGAAAAAAAATTGCCTTCATTTTTATAAATTGAGCTGAAAAATTAAAGGTAGGCTATTTTTGCTGGGATTTAATTTTCTCTGTGATGACTTCTGTTATTGTCTTCATAAATAATATATTTTATTTTCATTAAGTCATCAAGCTAGTCTGCAAGTTGAATCTTTGCAAGAGCAGTTAAACCTGGTTTCCAAGCAGAGAGATGAAAGTGTGCTACAGCTCACCATCTCACAGGACCAAGTGAAGCAGTATGCATTGTCACTGGCCAACCTGCAGATGGTACTAGAGCAATTCCAACAGGGTAAGTTTTGTCAAGAAATAGCAAAGATTCCAACAAGTGTTTTTCAGCTGGGATAGTTAACCATATTTTGGTGCTTTTCAAGTATTAGTTACCTGGTTTTGTTTTTGATAGCTTGAATTTAAGAATGTGTTGTCCTTTTAAAAACTTACAAAACCAATTCTGGCCCTGTGAAAACTGACGGTCAATATCCCATTTATGAAATTTGAATTCCGTCTCTACCTCATGAAGACCAGATATGATAATGCTGAGGTTTTGCAATTGCGTATCCTAAAAAGAGTTACCTGTTGTGAATCAAGATTTTTTTTGTTTTGTTTTGTATTTTTAACCCTTTAGAAGAAAAAGCTATGTATTCAGCAGAGCTGGAGAAACACCAAAAACAGACTGCAGAATGGAGGAAAAAAGCAGAAAACTTAGAAGAAAAAGTTGTATCACTGCAGGTGGGCTGAATAATGAAGTTGAACCCTGTGAAACTGAATGCTAATTCTTGACTGAATTTTTTGGTTTTTAACTGCCGTGTTAAGTGTTACTGTCTAAGAATATATTAAGTTATGTAATTATTCTCTCTTCCTTGGAAGAGAGGGGGGCACTAACAGAAGGTCAGCAAAGTAGCATTCCTCTGCTGACCATCCATTTTCTGAGGACGTTTACAATCCAGTTATTCTAAAGAACAAGTGATTGAAGTCTCTGTTATGTTTGATCTGTGTGGTATTAGTGTAATTGTGATAGTGAACTCCCTTGCTTCTCTATTTTTCCCTTTCCTGCCATCTATTCAGGAGAGTTTAGGAGAGGCAAATGCTGCACTGGATGCAGCATCAAGGCTTACAGAGCAGCTCGACATCAAAGAGGAGCAGATTGAAGAGCTTAAGAAAGAAGGTAACTACATTTTTTTATCTCTGCTTAAGACATTCCAAGCAGCTGAGGAGGCCATGTAGTATTCCTAGAAACTTACCAAAATTCATCTCCTATAAGGAAAAGAGTAATTCTGTGCCACCTTTTGAGGACTTCCTTGTTTATAAAGCAAATTTGAAAAAGTATGTTTACCTTCCGTTAGGGATCTTTCTCAAAAGAAAGCCCTGTAGTAGCTGGGGTTTTTTCTCCCCTAAATACCAAAGCCCTTCATTTAGCTGTGTAAGTCTCTTTTTAAAAAGTTTGTGAAATACCAGATGTTGTCAGATTTTCCAAAGTAAGTACCAACCATATTTGACATAGACACAGGAATACAGTGATGTAGAGAGAAAGGGTGTGCAGTTGGTAAGAGATGTAGAGGGAGCAGCTCTTGCACGGATGTGAGACTGTCTGAAGAGATTATGTGGAAGGTCTTGGGCATATCTTTAGATTGTGTTTTTAGATCTCATTTCAAATAAGCTTCCTGATTCCTCATATTTAGAAAGATGCCTTTCATATTGTTCTCAGATTAAGTACTCTAATATTTGATGAATGTCGTTACTTTGGATTTGAAGAAAAAACTTGGCCAGATGGTAGAGGAATTTGCCAGAAGAAACAGTTTTGAAAAGGAAGAATATTTATGGTGAGGGTAGTCAAACATTAGAATAGGTTGCCCAGAGATGTGGAGTGTCCATCCACGGAGATATTCAAAACCCAGCTGGCCATGGTCTGGGACAGCCTGTTGTAGATGACCTTGCTTGAGCAGAGGGGTTGGACTAGATGATCTGGAGGTCCCTTCCAACATAAATGTTTCTTTGATTTTGTGATTCTGTGAATGTTTTGGGGTGTGGTTTTGGGTTTTTTTTTGTTTGTTTGTTTCCCTCCTTCTGGCATCACTGAAACATGAATTCCATAAGAGATGCATAGCCTTCTCTTTCATAAACACGTTTAGCATTAAAACTGTAGGAAAGCCTGAAAAGGCAGAATAACCTTTTACTAAAAACTGGTATAATTTCAATGTATTTCTGTTTTATGGCCTTATGCTATTTAGTCTAATCAAATGGAAAAAATGAAGGGTAACTTCTATACGATGTATTTGAATATCAAACATCAGTAAAATTTGTAAGCTCAGCAACTCACTTCGAGGTGACAAAATAGCTATATGGGTAACAAGGTCACTTTTTTTTCTTTCATTACTGCATTAATTTTAGTTTTCATGAGAAAGGAGTCATAGCATTAGCTAAAGCAGGACTTAGGACTAATAATAATTTTGCTGGATTTCTGTACTTACATCTCAGGCCTGACTTGTAATTTTGTCTGCAATGTTGAACCAAGAAGGAAAGTGACTTCTCTGTGTCTAGTTGCATGACGGTTCTGATATGGGTGAACTTACTAACAGTACCGACTGCTGAGGGAATATTAGGCTTTTTTCTTTTTCTTATTGTCTTCATCTGTCTTTTCCTCCTCCATTTTCCCAACTAAGTCCTAATTTGTCTTTCCCTTTTTATTTCTGTGTGTCACCATATTTTGCTATTACTGCAGCATCCTGTTTTGGTCAGGCTTTCACTAAGCACAGGGAGTAAATCTAAAATCAGAGGAAAACTTGTGATTGGTCCCTGAAGTGGCTCTAGAAAGGGAGCTTGAAGAACAGAGGTTTGCTCACTCTCTGTGGTTACTTTAACAGCTCTTCTTGGTTTTTTCTCCTATATCTGTGGGAAATTTTTGGGTGAATGCCTTTAATTAAGGCTTGCTGGAGGGAGACCTGGAACATCATCTCTGTTGGATGCAGTGGTAACTCTTGCTCTGAACATATACAACTAATTATTGCTATTCATTTTTAAATTATAATTTGTCTTACTCTTGAAATACATAATATTTTCTTAAAGCATACTTGCTTATGATCAGATAGTTGGTGTGAAAAGTCATTTGAAAGTCTTCACAATTTCAGCAAGATCTCTACAAAAAAGTTACAACTCTTCTACTATGTAATTGAATGTGTACTTACTTAAATTTAGTTGTGTCTAAGTGCAATTTGGCATCCAAGTGGGCGTCATAGGAGTGGTCCCTGAGCACACATATGAGTTTTACAAGCTAAATTACATTTCAAGCTGCTACATAAATGTACAACTAAATACTGATTTGTTTTTGAATTGACTGATCTGTATATCTCTGTCTCACTACAGAAGTTCACAGCAAAAGTTTTCAGACACCCTGGATTGAAATTAACTTTGGCACAGGCAAATATAGCACTCCCAAATGGGGAGCTCTTCATTACTGGTTAATTTTGATTGCGAACCTTTGTATATGAAAGCAGGAGGGGTTTGAAATTTGACACAAAACTGAATCTCAGTATTTTATCAAGCTATCTTGTATTGGCAAGCGATTTACTTGTTAAAAAAGGAATTGTTGCATAAAGGAAACGGCACTTTAATGTTGTTGTAGAATAAGTCATAATTTTTATTGAAAAAAAAAAAAGAGGCACTCAGTTTTCTTTATTTACACAAGAAAACATATAATGTCTTATTGAAAATTGGCCAAATACATTCCCAGACACAGTTTTGTTGGCCAAATCTTTTGAAGGATTTCTTTATGGATTTTTTTGGCAGGAGAAGTGATTTTAAGGGAAAAGTATAAGATGTACCAGATGCAGTTTTCTGGATTGCCATAAATGGTTAACAAATTATTGGAAACTGTTGTAAATGTCTGGTTTACAGCAGTCCATGCTGAATTTTGGCTCAGGTCTTTTTTGTTATTCAGTCTTTTCATACACACGAAGAATGTGTTTAAATCCTTTTCAACTGTAAGATTCTATTTTAGAAGGAAATATTCCATTTAAAAAGTATGTTTAATGATAGAGTTGCATAGTCACTGTGGATGGAATATAGCTGTGTAGCCGTCCTTCAAAATTGGTCCTCTTTGATATAAAATCTTTTTGCCAGGAAAAAATAGAAAACAACAGTAACATTTCATTTGAATTGTTAATACATTTGTTTTAAAATTCATCGTGAATAAAAATTGAAAAGGAAACTTGCAATTGTCTTGCTTTGTAGAGCAACAGCAACAGCATGAGATTTACTTGAAACTCGTTTTCAGTGCTCTTTGTTTGTCTTTTTGTGGCATTAGTAGTTTAACTTTTTTAATTCCCTTTTACTCTGTGGAGACCCAAATAACAACTCGACTTCCATGTATGCTCCTACAACTGTTATCATTCCATAATTATATTGCAAATGTTTTCCTTCAAGTATTCGGGTCTTATTTAACCACATTTACAGAGTAGCATAATTTTAAGTAAGTTTAAACCTTGAAACCATGGATTAATTCTCCTGTGCCTCACCCTGGTGTTTTGAGAGAGAGGGGAGTGCTGAAGAGCAGTCACATTATTGGAATGGATTTCAGTGCATATGGATGTAGTTGTTACAAGATACATTGTTGTATAATATGTATAATTTTGTTTGGTTTTTAACTTATTTTGAATAAGGAGCTTAATTCTTATGTTCCTTGAATAAGAACTTACCCAGCATGACACTAGTTAGTTTGTTCTACTCTGTACTCTCAAACATTTTACTTCACAAATATGAATTTTAATGTAAAGACGTGGAGTATTTGAACAGGACATATTATGTTGTATTAATTTCACAGCCTAGCTCTTTGATGTATATATAAGGAAAGTGTGTGGGATCTTATGGAGTTATTGGTGTTAATTAAGAACAATGTTGTGTCAACATAGTTGTGGCATGCATTTATTAAAGATTGAAAATCATGTGGAAACTAGTGTAATGTTTTTCATGCATCCCAGATGATTTGAAGGGTATAAAAATTTATAAGTCACTTTTCTTACAAAGGTGTTGAGGCTTTTTAGAAATTAACGGCAAGATAGATACAAGAGAAGTGTATCTTTTGTGGGTTTTGTTTTGTTTTTTAAATGAAGCACTTTTAATTAGCAGGAGCCCAAGAAGTGTTAAGATGGTAGGGAAATTAAGTTGATCGGCAGTTTTTCCATAGGATTGGAGATAAGCATTCAACCTTATAGAGGGAGAGGAGAAAAAGCTCATTGTTTCTGCTTATATAACTGTAGGGTAGAGTTGGTCTTCACATGGACAGTCCATGTTACAATACATTTGTCAAGCTTTTGTGCGTGACTAAGACTTACTTGTACTTTTATTAGGAAAAAAAGTAACTTCAAAGGTACTATCTTGCAGAACTCCAGTTTGGTGAAAAATTATATTTTTGCTGTCTTGAAGTGAAGACTTTTGTAGTTTATCTTCTGAGAATTATTTGTACCTTGTAATTATTTGTTTTCTTGTCTGAGAACATTTTACTGCCAGTGTTCTTAAATCCTGTGTTTGGAGATTTAAGTGTGATAAGTTTTTCTAGCAGTTTTTACTCTGTGTGTTTTGTACAAACTTGTGTAGACCTGAACATCAGATACTTTTATCCAGTTTCTGGTATATCTGAGTTTTTATAAAGAGAAAACTTTGTGCCTTGTTTCCTTACAGTCAGATTGTTGTAAAATATATATGGCAAGTAAAATTTTTAGGATATTTTTTTTCTTTATTATGAGCTTTATTTTTGAGTTTTGTGGGAGGTCAAAGGAAGCCTGAGTTACTGACACAGAATGATTGAGGTAATTGGGTATATTCTGTATTTGAGCTAACAAGTAATTTGTGTTAGTGGAATTTTAGAATTGTAGAGAAGTTGGTGCTGTGAAATGACTGGGCAAGAGTGAATATAACAATATCATGCCATGGCTCCTTTGAATGAAATGCACTACTACATTTCTATCTCCCTCATTAAACACTCTGATGTCGTGAGGCTCAAGTGTGTAGATAGTAGATAAATCATTGATTAAGGTCAAGAATTTCAGAAAGCTGAAAAGTTATAGCACTAGTGAATGCAGAATCTAAACTCCTCTCTTACTCTTCTAGTAGTTCCTGTTTCGGGTTTGTGGAGAGGAAAAATAGGGTCCTTTGTGTAGGCCAAGAATATCTTTATCAGTGATGTGATATCCTAGATGAACCCATTTCATTGCAGCCGCTACAGAACAGTACCAGAACTTGGAGCCAGTGTGCAAAAAAAGGCAGACAATTGTGTAGTGACTCCTAGCACACTCCTAGACAACCTCATCTTAATTAACTTATAGTACTGGCCTATTCACTTAATTTGCAGGCCATGATGCCTGACTGAAAATGCTTGCTATTTTCCTCTCAGTTTTGTCTTTGGTTCGTGGTAGCTGTGGCATTTAATCTCTGCTATTTTTATCTGAATGTTTGTATTCACAGAAGTATGGGGAATCTTGCATTAATCTCCACAGAGCCTTTCTAGCCAGTATACTGAATCATGAAGCATAGCAGTGGTTCTAGGATGCATTAGTGTGTCCCAGTGTGCTGTTTCAAGAGCTTGCATCAGTTAACAGGAGCAGGAAAGGTCCTAAAAGAAGAGACCCACAACAAGTTACTGATGTTGCTCTGCTAGCCAGTAATTCTCCTGGGAGACTGGAGAACTCCTTAGTACTTCAAGGCTTTAGCAATCTGATAGTAGAGTATGAAGAATAGCTGGGTTTAGGAAATATTTGAGGTTAAGTACTGAGATCAAAAGACCTGATGCCAATGTGCAGGTTGGTCAGATTATGAAAAAGATTGCCACCACAGGACTATAGACCTTGATCAAGAATTTCTTTCCAGTTCTGTATTATCTAGGTGGAACAGAGCATTTAATCAGACGTTCTGCAATTGATTTATTTTCTGTGTGTTCCTGTATTTTAGCATTATCATTCCAGAAATTTTAGCTTATGATTTCAAATAACAATCACTTATTAAGTTGACACTTTTTTAATAAAAAAATCAAGCTGATTTTGTTTCTTTAAACAAGAGCACCATAACAATATTAGGATATTTTTATTTTAAAACGTATATTATTAATGTTTTGCAACAAAGCTTCAATTTTTGTTTATTTACTGTGACATAACATTTTATAGGTGAGATCAGAAGAGAAATGTTAGAAGATGTACAAAATAAACTAATGAATCTTATGAACAGCACAGAAGGAAAAGTGGACAAGTAAGTCTTTAATGAAAGACTTGGTATACATTTTCGGTTTTTATTCCTCACAATGTACAGATATATTACTAACACGGTTGAAAGAGTAGTGCAGAACTGGGCTTCCGTATGTGATCTTGTAATTATACTTTGATTGTTTTGACATTTTTGAGTTGCTTGGTGGTTGTAAATAGTAATTTTGATTAGTAAAACCAATATGTATGTAAATTTGGATTACTGATGTGTTTCTTAAGTAGAAGCGCACTTCAATAGGATGAGCTCTGCAAATGCAGATAAAAGTTCTTAGTGAACGTCTGTTATAATGTCTAAGGTGTGAACAGCAAGGCCTTTCATGTAGCTAGCATCACCTGGATGTTGTGTAAATCTCTCTTCCTTGGTCTTTTTTTTTTTTTTTTTTTCTTCTCTTTACCCATTAGATCTGAAACGGGGATAGGCAAATGGGTTCCCCTGTCCTCTTTCTTAGGTCTTGATTTGGGACTGCACATAAGTATCTGTTTAAACACTCTCCTGAGTCAAGATCTTGGAATAAACATTTTCCCTGATTGTAGTACTGCTATCAAAACTTGCTCGTGTACAATTCAGTTTCACTTTACTGCATACAATATTTCTAGTACTGTCCAAATTGACACTTACTGTATAAGAAATGTTATAACTTGTACGGGAAGGAAATTGGTGAGGTACCCTTTTAGTTCCTTGTACTAGATTTGTTTATTCCGATTATTGTAAATTAGGCGAGAGTTTGAGGAATACATGCATTGATATTACAATATCAACTGTTACACAAAAGCAGATTGTATAACAAGCTTCCTTTGTTCTGCAGGCTCCTGATGAGAAATCTCTTTGTTGGACATTTTCATACTCCAAAAAATAAACGTCCTGAAGTGTTAAGGTTAATGGGAAGTATCTTGGGAATAAAAAAGGAAGAACTTGATCAGGTAATACTTTGCAGAAAACTAGACTTCTTTTTTTATTTGCGGTATCCTTACCTGAAAATAGAATGACTTGCTGCCAAACTAAATGTGCCTGTCCTGGCACTTCTGGTAGGGAAAGTATGTTTTTTTTGTTCTGTCATCTGAATTAATTTTTTATGCAGGACATGCTGATCTTAATGGAATCTTTTGATAACATTATTTTAATAGACCAGATCTCATTTTGCTGAGGAATGCTAATGCAGAAAGGAAGGGATTTAACTTTGTGCTGTCGTGTATAATAGCTTAATGTCAGTTACAGGAAAGTAAGCCAGTTTTATATGTACCTCTAGGTATTGTGAAGAATGTGGGGCTTATATTTTTAAATAAAGAGCCAGGTTTTTAGACTTCCAGTCTTTGGGAGGCAAAGAATAAGGTTTTAACAGTAATTAAAGTTTTTATTTATCTGTAGGATTCCCACATAGTTATGGTGAATAAATGTAGTGAGCACAATGTTGCAGTTTCTTTTATCTCCTGCTTTATTTTTGGTTTCCTAAGTTTGTTTGTTTGTTTGTTTGTTTTAATACTTTCTAGTTATTATCTGAAGACCAAAGAGGAGTTACAAGATGGGTGACTGGCTGGCTTGGTGGAGGAGCTGGGTCAAAGAGTGTCCCTAGTACACCTTTGAGGCCAACTTATCAGAACATTTTTAATAGCGTAAGAATTAATTGTACATTCTCTATGTTTGAGTGGAAAAATGGGGCAGTAGTGTATTAATGCTGATGTTTGGTTTATCAGTATATTGAGCTTCATTTACTGATGCTGCTGTATCTTGCATTATTTGTTTTTGTGCAACTGCTTTGGCATGAGGTTTTTTTTCTGCACTAAATAAGTATGTAGGCATTGATGAAAATTGTACAATACTAAGTGTTGGGCTAATGCAGAAATCCAATTACTGTTCCACTGGTTCCTAGGATCACTGACTACTTATAGTACGGACTTTATCTTGCAGATAGACAGTGCTGGAGGTTAAATAAATGTGGGATTCTGGAATTCTGCAATACTCAACAGTGTAGAAGACCATGACACCGTATTTTGATGACTGTGTTCCCATATGTCCTTTGAATTTCATTTGAAAAGATTTCTGAGCTGCTGCAGCTAGTGCCTCTTATGTACAGCATATAAAGTTGATATTTTAAGCTTTCAAATACTGTAAAGCAACAGTTCTCATAGCATGGTCCATGGGAGCAGTTAATCTATGGAACTTTCCATTTTGCAGACCAGTAAAAATGCACTCAAGGATAGAGCACTGAGGGATTGGGCTTTTTGGATTAACTTTGGTGTTTTGCTCATTGAGCTAGAAAAACATGTTGAGAATTGATTCCTGTAAATTATCTTGAAGTGTAGGGTTGGTTTTTGCCCACTAAAATAATGCAGGCACTTAGACCACCAGAGGATTGTGGTCTGATTAACTACGGACATAAAAGAGGAAAATTAATGCTTTTGTATATATAATACAGTCTTTACTAAGCAAAATTTTACCTTGTGATGCTACTGACACCGTAATCGTTCCATGCTTCCTTTATGCAAGACTTTTTGTCAAATAAAGCAAGCAATGGGTTTTAAGAGAAATGTTTAAGTTTTATGTGTTTCTGGAGGAGTGATTTGCTTGAGCATGGACACAAGAAATACTGTGATGTCAGTAGCAGCATGGGATTCTTGAAACAATTGGCTTAAATCAATAATGGAACCATGGTGGAAGTATGTGTGTTGTGTTTAGAGTTTATCAATTTCACATAAATACCACTTACTGAGACAACAAAAAACTGTATTTTGAAAATAAATTTAATTGTCACTCACTAAGGACTACTTAGTACCAAGTACTAAGTACTTAGTACTAAGTACCAGTACAAAATTCTTTGGAGGCTGTTGACAGCTTTTTGTTTTATGTATGTATGTATTTTTAACTTACATACTTTTCAACAGAGCATCAGTAAAATATAATAACTAGTAGCCTCTTGTAGTCTTTTTCAGAGTTGTTTGTGAAATTCCTTGAAACAGAATCTTGCCCAAGCCTTCCTCCACCCAAGCTCTCTGTTCATGATATGAAACCTTTAGGAGCAGCAGGAGCTGGTAAAGCTAGCAGTACTCCATCCAACAGTCAAATGCAAGGTAACATTTGAAGGAAAATTTGAATCTTTACGCAGAACACAAATAAATAAAAGTAGAATTTTCAAGGGGATCTCAATGATTCTGTGCTTCCTCACTTGTGAACTATCAATTTGATTTCTGCCCCCCCGCCCCAATTTCCAACTTTTTTTTCTCTTTTTTTCTTCTTCCCCCACTCCTCCTTCCCACTGCTTCTATACCCCTCTTCCAAAAATCTCAATACAGAAGATTAGAGGGACCAAATTCCCTTTGATATGGAAAGGCTTTAACAGCACCTGTTAGAGCCAAACAAATGCTGTGCAGACAACTCATATGGTATATCGGTGAACCCAGTCCTGATTTTCAGCATCCCTGTTGATAGCTTGGGTCTCACTGAGTGAAGAATGCAAGTAACACCAACCTTGTAGTGCCTCTCTGGTATCTAGAACCTGGTTGCTCAGAGAGGACTGAAATAAAATCAGTTGAGTATATGGCCTGATTTGAAATTTCTATAAGCAGTGCATGAGCGTTAACTTTGATTTTTCTAAGGCAGAGAACAATTATGCTTATATTATGCATGTTGAAATTAATGCACTTTTGTCTAAGTAATGTAAGATCCAAATCTTCAGTTTAACTGATCCAGTTTGTACTTATTTTTTTAGTGCATTTAAGACTTCACCTTAATACAGTCCTGCTGATTTGCAGAAGCTTGTTTTGATTGAAACTTTTAACTGTAAACTCAAAAAAAAAAAAAGAAAAAAACCCAACCCCAAAAACCTGTGTATTATATAGATCTACAGAGAGAGAGATGCTAAAAAACCCTCTTTCAATTCTCTAAAGCAGTTAGATGTTACAAAGTATAAATGTCTACTGTGAAATACCAGTTTATCTCTGAAAGCAGTATTTATTTATTTTTTAATAAACCTAAATTAAGTTTAATTTTCTTTTTACTCTTCTTCCTTGTAGTATAACAGTAATATAATAGGTAAAGTACCTATTTTACTTGGGGGGGAGGGGGAACAAACCAAAAACAATTTCCTTGTCTGGAAGAACTAAATTCTTGATTCCTTTTATCCATTCAGGAGCTAAATTGCTGGCTTGTAAAACTAGACACCCATTATATATATCCCTTTAATTGTTTGGGTGCTTTAAGTTTTTTGTTCCTAGAAATAAACCATATAGTAGCAGCTTTTAAGTGCTGGACACAAATGTCAGTATAATATCCACACAGGAATGCATTTATGAGAATTAGGATGTTTACATGATGAAAGACCTTTTTTAAAACTAAAAAAATCGGAATGAAATCCCCTATCCAAACAGTTAGTATCATATGGAAATGTCAGTTTAGTTTGTGCTCTCCATCTGGTGTAGGAACCTTGAGAACAGGTTACATCTGGAGCTGAGTGAGGATTTGATGGGGGAAGGTGAGGAAGGGCAAGTCAATTGTTAGATTAAAAAAAAGTAGTTTATTAATACTTTATTAAAACTAAAATTTTGTTAGAATTTGACTAATGGGCAAACATTAAGTTTTGTCTCAAGACTAAATTGTGACTCACTGTCCGTTATGCTTATTTACAGGGGTTTTCTTGGGGCTGACCCTGGGGAAGCTGTGCCAATACGCCATGGGGTGGGAAACCTACCTGTCTGCTGCATCGTAGTGCGTGCGCAAGGGCATTTATGCCTTTGCATAGTGCTGGCGTCAACGTGACAGATAGTTCATGTCTGACATTGACAGTGCATGCATAAAGTGAACCTTGGCAAAGGGTGTTCCTGTTGCCTGTCATGGAGATGTATAGGTTTTTTTGGGGTAGCCTGAGCTGTTAATGAATTTCAGCTGCCAACAAGCACAATATGGTTGGCAGGTTCTGGGAGTGCCCTAATCTTTAAGTCAGTCTTGTAACTGGTGGTCTGAAGTGTAGACATAGGAATTGTTTAGCAAAAGAAGCAGTCGCAGATGAGATCCAAGATGAGAGAAGACAGAGAGAATGAAAGTCTTTGAGAGCACCCACAGTCCATGGCAAGAAGATAGGATTTTCATGTTGCAAAAGTGATAGGCAATTTTAGAACTTGTTTGTGAACAAATGCTTTAAAATTGGGTAGACTTGTGAATGCTTTCTAACAAAGTGTTTTTGTTGTTGGGTTTTGGTTTTTTTTTTTTTTTTTTTTTTTACATTACAGATTCTGCAGTCTCGGGAATGAGCAGAAGACCAGATACAAATCCATTTTTAGCACCTCGATCTGCAGCAGTGCCTCTCATAACACCTGCTAGTAGTTCTGGACATCTGCTTATGAAACCTATTTCTGATGCATTGCCTACTTTTACACCACTGCCAGTGTCCCCTGATGCCAGTGCTGGTGCTGTACTAAAAGACCTCCTAAAACAGTAGATGATCTTGTATCAATATGATGATGATAGCACTTTAAGGAAAATGAGAACACTATGCCGTATATAATTTACCACAATGAGGCCTTGTGTAAAAAGTCATGTACTTGTTTGCAATTGTACCTTGATTTTCTTTTAATTACAAACTAACCAGTGCTTTGCAAATTCTAATGGTAGCATGAGTAACTGCTGCCTTTATAGCAGGCATTCATTTTGGGTGTGGGTTAAATCTTAAACTGAGAAAAAAAAAAAAAAAATCTATGTTGTTGCTAGATTGTCACAAGACAAATGGAAGGATTTTTAAACCTTAGTTATACTCTGAGTTGTTTCAGTTATGCATAGACAGCGTTAACTCCTTGGTGTTGAGATCCATTTTTCCATTAAAATGATCTGCCATTGTCAGTGGGCCTTCTAGAATCAGCATTTAAAAAAAAAAAAATCTCCAGCCAAAATTGGTCTTAGTTGAGTTGTTCAGTTAATGACACAAACTCCAAAGAATAAGACGGTGAGCATGTGGGAGTGTGGTTATTGAGCAGCTGCAGTCTTCCCACACACGATTTATGGTATGTACTTAATGTACGCTAGGACATGTATCTCTTTTTTACAGGATTGGCCACATTTGGGGGCAATTTGAGGAATGCTAATCTCTTTCTGCACACTGATTTTATCTGCCCCCCCCGACTAATAGCTGCTTTCAAGTCAAACACATCAGCACCAAGGATTTAACTGTGGAAGTGAGTGCTTCATTTTCTAGAGCTGTCCATGTGATGAACAGTGGGTAATTTAGCAAAAGATAGGTTCACACATATAAAGACACTGTACTCTAATGATCTAAGATGTATATTTGAGAGACTTTTTATCTTGCAGGATTTTGTAGATCTAAATATAGGCGTAAAGCTTGAACACATGTATAGAATTTAAAGGGAAGAAGATGCTTACTTATCTCAAATATGTAAATAGGTCTTTGTAAGACCAAGGCCAAAGTCAATTATTGTGTAAATTTTGCTGTGATAACTTGTACACTTTGTTTGGCAGGTAAAGAATGAAGTTGCATACTAAAGGATAAAAGTCATCTTCATAGTGAATCTGAGATAAAACATCTTCAGTTTAAAATGTGTAATTTCTAAATCTTTTTATATGCCATTCCTTGTTTAGTCAGTGTTAAGGTAACTGTTGTGCAAGTTCTATATTAGAACTGTCAACCTTTACTTCTCATTTTCATTAAGATCCTGGATTAAATTGCTGTAAGAGTTATATTTAAATAAAATTAATTACTGAAACTTGTACAGAATCAACCAAAATAATGCAAGAAATCTTTGCATTTATTTATGTAGAGGTCAAATAGTGAATTTCTTTTGTTGCCTTGAAATCTAGCAAAGTTGGTGGTTTTTTTTTTTAATTACTATATTTACCTTAAGAACTGCTTGAGTCCCTTTTCTGCAGTATATTAATGTTTCATGGAAGACTTACGTGAATTTGGAAGTGGATTGACCATATTGAATTTTTATTTTAAATTTTTTTACTCCATTATAGACAAGGTAATTAATTTGGCAGTTTGATTTCTGAAAGGATAGCAGCCACACATAGTATACCAAAGTAAATTCTGCATTACGTGATAAATGTAATGAGAATTTGAAATTACCTCAGCTGAGAACATTTCAGTTTGGTACTTCAAATGTACATCTTCATTTAAACTGGACTGGAATAGGTACCTTTTTTTTTCTATAACAAATATAAAGAAAACTGAAATCAGATGGCTTCTGTGCAGTCTCTCTTGTTCTTGTAGTCATGTCTATTTAAGGATATATAGCTGCTTCAGAATAAAATTGCTTTTGGTGAGCCAAAGCAGAAGGAAATGTTTAGTTTTTAAAAATTACGTGACATATATTATAAATTACAAATGGACTCATGCTGCTCACTATCCTCTGAATATACTAACTGAGCAGATCTTAACTTTTTGGTGCAAATTTTTTCTTTAATTGCAGAGAACTTAATATGTACTTGTTTCTCTTCCAGGAAGCTTTATAATTGCCAATAAATAAAACATGGTAAGACCATTTGTTTCTGCATGCTGTAAATCAGCTCCATTTATACAGTAAGCTATGAGTCTGAGAAGGGAAATATAAAACCAAGCAAAGGTATTGAAGAACTTCAGAGTTCCTCATTAAGCTACTTCGGAGAGAAGAAAATCCTCTACAGGAGAGAGATGAGAGACTTCAGTCCTTAAGTCCTAGGAGGTCTGTTGAACTATGGAGAAAATCCCCATGGCTTAGAGGTTTCTGTTCTAGGGCTTATTCCACAACTGCGTTGGTGGAGTTTGTTGCTTTGTTAGAAATCAAATGTGCTCTCTGTTCCAGGCAGTGGTTTCCCACTGAAAAGTATAGAACAACTTCATTGCCTTGTTTCTATTTTCTTTCTTACACTGTTTCACAGACTATTATAAACCCTCAAGATTTGTTTTTATTGAAAGATTAGCGGATATATTTTTTTCCTCTAATTTTTCTTCTGTGTTTACTTTGTGCTTGATAACTGTTTCATATATATTTACCTTACCAGTTTCCCACATGTAAGTATGTGACTCCTGTAGTCTATCCTGTTAATTGTGTGGGTCTTTCACACAGCAGCAGGGGGAAAAAAATTCTCTGTGGAATTTGTGAGCAGGTGCAGTAGTTGAAAATTTTCATTCTTCATTTAACTTAATTGTTCTCTTTCATCTTGCTTTTGCAAGGAAAAAAGAGCATGGTCCTCCTAGTTTTGATCTAACAAGCTGTCAGTTATCTTTAGTGGTAAGGTTAACAGAATTCTAGTAAGGAATTAATTTTGCAAATTTGATGTAAGGGGGAAAAATAAGGGTTAGGATTTTCTGTTGTCCTCTTTAGACTCTTTCATTTTTTTATATTCTTTGCTCATCCTGCATTCTATGCAAAGAGAAGGAAGTAACTGGTTGATCTTTCTAATTGTTACTGTAAAAGAATGCGGGGGGGGGTGGGGTGTTTTTTGTTTTGGTTTTTTTTTTTTTAATTAAACTCTCCTGCATTAAACCAGTTAGTCACAACCATATAATTTGTCACATTATAGTGACCAGTGTAGAAAGATTTTTTTTTTTTTCTTTTTTACCAAATGTCAGTTCCCAGCCTTCATTTTATTATTGCTTCTTATTCATTTTCTTGACCCATTTTGCATAAATAGTTACTAATAAGGCAGGCTACCTGGAATATATATAGCAGTGACTGATTGATAAAGCAGAAGAGACAGAATGGAAGATGCTTGCCTTGTAAGTATTTCACATGATCACATACCTCGTGACAGCTTTGCAATTTTAAGCCTTGATGTCTTCTTACTGCCAGTTTTGATGACTTTATTGCCACATTATCATATAAAAGTTCCAGAATTTTCTCAACTCATTTAATCAGACATACTTGTAAACTTGATGTCGCATCTAACCAAACACTTCCAGTTTGGGAGTAGATTTAACTAGAATAAAATTAAATTCCTTTTTTGTCACCTACTTGAAGAAAAAAATACAAACATTTGTTTAATACGGAGAGACATTAGTATACCATGGAAATAGCAGGGATAACCGCTTCATGCATTCTTTCAAACAGAGAGAAGTCTTTGATTTATCTAAACATTCAAACCAAAGTAGTCTTTGTGTCAATATACTTATATACTTTGTGTCAATGTTTAAAAAAAAAATATATATAAAATACATATACATATATATACACATATGGCAGTGGTAGCAGCAGGGCTTGAGGAATTAAAAGCATTATATGTATTTGTTCTATTTTGGATCTTTTTTCCCCATTCCGAATTTAATAGTTTGTTGCCTTGAGTAGTTGTCTTGCAGGTGGAAAGCTTCAAATTAGCTTTCTTAGAAAATAATATATAAGAATTACCAGCCTCCAGTTTTTTTCTGTTGTGTCGTGCCATTACTGCTGAATTTATTTGCAGCCCCGCAAAGCTTAAATACGGAAACTAGTCTTCAATAAAAAAATAAAGGAATAGACAGCTGCTGGCATTTTAGTTAAAGGAAAAAATAATTTGTACATGGCATGTTGTTTATAGCAGTAGCAACACTGAGTCTTGGACTTTCGTGTTTCTCTCAAGCTTATAGAAGAGTATGGCATTCTAAATTTCAGTATCTGAAAGCATCACCTATCTAACTCTGAAATACGTTTTGTAGCAAGTAGTCGTTACAGTGTGTTATCGGCATAAGTGTGCAAGAAATGTGCCTGTTGTTTGCTGGTTGTGTTAGATCTGTTGACAGGCTAATTCGGACAAATTTATTCTAAACTGGGAGTTCAGCCATGCTGCTAAAACTCTCAAACATTTTGCCAAGCAGAAGAAAATTGTATCAAGTGATTAAAGGCTTATTTTCTTTGTAGGAAATAATAATTGGAAGATAACTGTTAAATTTTTTTTCATACATAAAAAGGGGCATTTATCATTCAGTAAGTGACAATATTAAGTAATTTGGGGTCATTCTATGCCTTCTTATTGAGCTTGTTGCATTGCTGGTTAAATCTAATTTCTTTTAAAATGTTCACAGATGTTCATCATCTGTGAGCACTGATAGTGAATTAATCTTTCTCTTGTGTTAAGATAGCCATTAAACAGCTTCTCACAGATTAGATTTTAAAATTAGTGTTGCTGGCACTCAAGTTTCTGGCAGTCTGTGCCAAACTGCCCTTGCAAAGCTTAACCTTTTTTGGTCTGTGGTGGTCAGCTAATAAATATTGCTGTGAATATCCACAGTAACACCGAAAACATTTCCCAGGCCCCTTACGCGGACTGAGAACACCCTTTTTTCTCTATTTGTAGCCATTTTGATTAGAGTTCTTTTATGTCTTGGGTTGTTTGGTTGGGGGTTTTTTGGTTTTTTGTTTGTTTTTTGTTGTGGTTTTTTTTCTTGTTGTTTTTTCTTGTTCTCATTGGGAATCATACACAAATGTTTTCCCCCTTGAGGAAACATGATGCAGCTCCCTTGCTGTTCGTAGTTCCAGCTGTGTGCAACATTATACCCAGAAAGGAAGTGCCTCTTTTTTTTTCAGTCTGTTTCTGCCAATTCTGTTTTATTCCTATTACCACAGCAATGTTTTCTTCCAATGTGAATGTACACTATTTAGATATCCTCCTATAACTATAAATTCTTGTGAATGTCATAGTACCACAGCTGGGATGGCTCCTGTGGTTGCAGATGCTGAGCATGTATGCTACTAGATCACCTAACTAGGGATACGAATGTCTTTCAAATGTTTGCATGTAGTAATGGAGTGACATCTCAAATTGCTAGAAGAGAGATGCAGATTCACACCAAGTCAAAAGTTCAAGGTAAAAAAAGAGGGGGGATGGGACATCACAGATGACTCTCTCTTGCCATATTTCTGCTGTCATTTATTAGGTGGACTAGAAAAATACAGCAGTCAAGAAAAACATATGAATGTAGTAGTGTGGTCCCAGAAGACTTGGTTTTGAGTGAAGTGAGAACAAATTAATCTGATAAATTTAATACACTTACACGTTGATCAAATTTAACATTGATTACCCTGACAAATTCAAAACCATTCATTATGCTCATAAGATGAAAGAATAATTCCTATTTTAAAGATACAGCGTATGTTGGTAGGGATTGGAGCTTGGCCACATTTGAAAAAAGGTCAAACTCAGCATTTCCTCAGGCTTGAAGGAACTTTGCTGAATACACAAATGAGGAAACTTCACCGGTAAGGTTATGCCTTCAAGACCGTTCAGCCGCCTGCCAACTGAGCTGAGCCCCAGGAACTGACAGCAGCCCAGGTAATTACATTTTCAGTAGGCAGTTTCTGGTCCCCAATGGTAGCAGCTGCACAAAGCACTGTAGCAGTGTTCCAGTTTGCTGGAATTTTGCCCTAAATTGATAAAGAAAGGAAGATGGCTGCAGCTTCTTATTCAGCAATAGAAGCTGTGGCCTGAGCTTTGTTTCCTTATCTGAGATCATAAAGAAATGATCCCTTGGATCCTTGTGTTTTGATTTATACTGGGAGAGACAACTTGCCATTTTCTTAAGTGACTGGCAGACTTTGGATCATACTGCACATAGCTAGTCTTCCTTAAGCCATCAATCTGCTGTCAAATATTAGGAGTGTAAATATCTTACCCTTTGAATTATGTAGAAATGAGTGTAAACTTTTCTTTTTCTGCAATCCTAAAACCTGTACAATCTCAGATTGTGGTTCTAATGCCCACTCAGCTGGAAGACACCCAGGAAGGAAGCTTGTGTGTACACAGAAGTCCTCAATCACCTACTTCCAGCATAGTGTGTTTTAATGAAGTCCAGTTTCGCTTGGGCAAGACCCAGCCTGTCTTGGGACTTACACCCCCTGCTCTGAAGGAACATATGCGGAAGATATTCCCAAATTCTCCTAGGTATTTTTATGGTTAACTGGCAAGTACATGCAGAGTCGGTGACAACAGAGGAGTTAACACAGGTTTCATGAAGGTGTGAAAACAAGTCAAACTGGCAAAAAGTGGGACAACAGATTTCCTAATTGAAGGTATGTTAATGCACAATAGTGAAACCCAGCTATAATGTTCGTACGGGGCATATATTTGAGTAGATCAATCACTTAGGTACTTTAGGGCCTGTATGCTTATTGTGTGAGGTAAACTTTAACCTACTCTGCTGAAAAAAAGGAGATGATGTGCACCTCCTGCAAGTGGATGAGGAGATGAAATGGGTTTGCTAGCATCAACACTCCTTTATTGAAGTCTAACTAAAATGTGCATCTGACAGCAGAAAATTTGAAGGTGAATTTTTTTCCAAAGAAAAGGGTGTTCTTCGCCACAGAGACTAGAAAATGTCTTTCTAAATGTACTTTGCCATTTGTGAGTATCCTGACAAAAGCAAAAATATCGTTTGGTGTGTGCAATGTGAGAGTTGTCTTCCTACAACTTCCCACAACAGTAATAAGAATAAATATTAAAAAAAAAAAAAAAGATTATTTCATATGTGTTTTGCATCAAAACCTTCTCGGCTTCACTTTTGTGAGTACGTTTGCTCCTGCTGAAATGTGTGAGACAGGCTGTGGTCTTCTGCTTGTCCCCAGAGAAATGCAGCTAGAGACTCAATACATGCTTTTTAGCAGCCCTGACAATACGCCTCGGGCTTTGAGAAGACCATTCTTGTTACCAAGAAAGCAGTGTTGCAGTTTAGTCTCGGTGCTTCACGTGACTGCTGAACTTGTCAGCAGCAGAGAGGTTTGCATGTGTACCAGGTGGGAATTGTATGAACGAATGAAAGAAATTGTATGCGGTGTTTGACAGGGAATAGACCAGAAATTATATTTCCCCATGGCTCAATCTAGTTTTCAATGCTTGCAATTAACGATTTGTTTTAATGAGAGAACCATTTAAAATGTATTACTTTGTGGAAAAAGTGGAGAAGTAGAAAAAGATTATAATATTTGAGTTATGGTCAACTATTATTAGAGGGTTTTGTGAATGATTGACAGAACAGAATTTAGAAGCTCTGTCACATGGCATTTCAACAAGCAGTGACAGGCTACAGGTCAATGGTATCAGGGAAACAGATGATTTGTGCCTATTTTTTTGTGTTTGTTAACAAAGTGAGCAAGTCTGACCCTTGCTGTACCAACAACCTAGAATGTTGTTCTGTCTCCCTTAGTGTAAAGGAAACCCAACTCTTCGGAGAGCTGTCCGGATACAGTTTGAATATCAACCAGTACCACCAAGGTAAGGGGAATCTGGCAGCGCTTCTGTGCGGTTAACCCTAAGGTTTTCATTTGCAGCATCGGGTGCTGCCTGTGTTTCCCCGCAGTGAATTTCAAGATGGTTATGTGAGATGGATTGAATTGCAGCATGACCAGGTTTGGGGCACAGACCAAAGAGGTTTTACAGGTTTGAGGCAGCTCGGAACTATTTCTTTTATGTCGTTATGAAATGGTAACTATTAGCCATCACTGTAGCACAGCCACTTTGTATCTAATGTTTGTTGATGGAATAATTAATAATCCAAGGGGTCAGGGAAAAGAAGCACATAACACACTCAAAATGGTGTGTATTTTATCATTTGGCAGCTTTCTGTGAAGGCTATTCTACCAGATGAGCAAAGCTGGATAACTGATCTTGATCTAGTAAAAGCAGACCGGTGGTAGCTCCTGACTCCCTAGAAAGGGGAGCACTGCTAAACACAGCCCTCTGAGAACAGTAAGCCGAGAGGTATAATGCTTTGAATCTAAACTTTTGTAAATTAGGGAGTAGGGAGCTAAGAACATGCTAAGGTTTTGAGAATTTGACTTTTCAATGCTGCCCAGAGAGGTAGAAGCCCATGTTAAGTTTGGCAGAGGCAACTGGATTTATACAACTAAATAAACGTACCCTGATTTATACAACTTAGGTACCCTGAATCCATGTGATTCCTGAACAGTAAGTATGGTATTATCAATAAAAATATATTTAGCCTAAGCAACTGGATGTAAATAGCACAATAGAAGAGGTAGTAGCAGTTTTGAGCAATGGGAACGTGTATAAAAGATGAGAGCTGCAAATGTTATTTCTCAGGAGAATAAGTAGAGACCATGAGAGTGATCCCAAACACTTTTGAGTGCAGGTGTCTGAGAAACTGCATTTAGGAAGGGAAATAAAGGATTCAGCATTCAGTCATGGGGTAGCCAACCAGACGAAATGTTGGTTGTAAAATTAACCTTTATGTAAAAATGCTTCCCCATCTCCTGCAGTATTTTTCTCTATTGTTATGAGGCATTAAAGTATTTGAGTGACGCTTTTGTTTGTAATAAAAGGATGTTTTCAGAATTACAAGCAAATCATTGAGTTGATTCTGGTTCATCCATATATTTTGGTTTACATGGATCCAACACTAAATTGTACCAGAAGTAAAAATATAGTAAAGTGGCTTAAATGGTAGACTGGAGCACTGAAAAATAGTCATCAAAACTGAAACTTTTTCTGGAAATAGAATTGGAAAATATTTAGACTGCACTTTGCTCTGTATGCTCAAGTGGTGGGTGCCAATAAAAATGAAGGCAAACAGAAGACTGCCTTATTTTTGACAATAGAAGCAGGAACAGATGTGTTTAACAGTTTTCAGCTAACTTAGAGGAGGCTTATTAGGAAACTAGAAAAATTTGAGGAGTGCAGGATTCTAAAGAAACCGAATGAGTCATAACTAGGCTTGCCAGCTCTGTCTGGACCCAAACCCAGACTCTGAATAGCACACTGTCTGCAGAGAACTCGGGCTCAAGGACCTACAGAGTGCCACCTGCAGGGAAAGATCATGCAGATGGTACCTCTGTCTTTACTGGACTCTTGACAGAATGACGATTATGGTGTGCTGCCCAGAACCTGCCTACTTGGACTGGGGATTCAGGGAGCCCTCAGCACTCCTGCTGCGATGTTCTCCTGAACTCCACCAGTGGCTCCAGCTTCCTTGTACTGGTACTTTTAATAGTCAGATGCTTTGCAGGCAACCTGAAGCCTGCACTGCCCTGGCCAAATGTGACTAGTAAGTCTAGTTCATGAAAGAAAAGATTTTCATTAGAAACTAAAATGGAATAGAGAAATAACAGAAATCATTGCAGTTGATCAAAACCTGAAGGGCCTACCTTCCAGTTCTGGAGGTATAAATGAAACTCCGGTGAGAGGCCAAACTGAATCTGAATTGAGCCTGTAACTCGCAGGAAGGTGGTTACGTGCACTCTGTCTCAGTGACGTGGTCTTGACTTTGTGCTTGGCACCGAGTCCCCCAGTTGTCCAGGGTACTGATGTATCCATGACCCCTGGGAGTCTCAGCCACATCTAACTCAGCTTCGGTGCCCATTCCATAGGCCCTTTCTTGGGCTACCAGGGGTGGCTACAAAGGCTGTAGGTGAAATCCTAGACTTAGAAAGAAACGGCAACTGTTATACCCAAATTCCCAAGTTTTTGCTGGGAAAATTTCATGTTTGCTATTTACAGGCACCAGTTAGGAGCTGGCTGGAGCCACTTTCAGTTTCATGGAGTAACAGAGTAAATGTAAAAATAAATCCGTATACCATGGATCAGAGCTAGTTTTCTGAGATACATAGCTGTTAAGGATAATCTCCAAGAAAATCTATGCCTAAAAGAGCAACACTAAGTCTCCTGTGCTGCGCTACTGATTTGCCTGATATATTGGATTTACTGTTCTATATTTTACGAAGCATTATACAGAAACCTATTAAATACAGTATCTTATTTGTTACCTTCTGCTCTTCTAGCACTAAGGCAATTTTATGAGAGGTTACACTTACGGTAAATAATTCAGCTGTTACATACCTTCATATTTAACTCCAGTTACAACACTTAATTTCTAAATGTCAAATGAGTTCTGATGAATTGTTGTTCTTCATTTTCTTGATTTGTTCTACAACCTCTTCTGCTGGCACTTCAATTTTAGGCAGATCCTCCCAAGTATCATCTTTTTTTTGTTGTTTTACTTCTTTCTTTTTTTTTTAATTCCACTATGGGAAACTCTTGAAGTTTCTCTAGCAAATGCAGATGAAGCAGAATCACTTAACTTTCTACTGTGATTTTATCTTTTCTAAGCACTATTTTTATACCTTGTTCATCTGTTGGCTTTGCAGACTGTTTGGCAGTTTTCCGGCTCTTGGTGTGTCTGAAAAAGAATTTATTATTAGCTTTTATGCCTCTTACAATTTGTTTCTCAAACTTTCTTGGCCTGCTTTTCTGTTTTTTACATTTAACCTGTCAGAGTTTTTGTTCCTTTCTATTTTCTTCGTCCGGCACAACTTCAGCTTCTTGAATTTTGCTCTGAAACAGTGGACAAAATGGGGACTGATTGCTTTATCAGGCTCCAGCTACGGGCTCTGTTAGCAGTACAAGTGCCTCTCTTGGGAGCAGGGTCCAGTTCCACAGACTTTTCACACGGCTGCTTGCAGTTCTGGTCCCCCACAGCACCCGAACGGGCTGGAGCCCCTGGGAACAGCCAGGCTGCTTCTGCAGGGGCAGCTCCCGGTACTGCTGAGCTCCTCGGGCGGTGACAACCAGCGCAAGTCAAAGCAAAGGCCAGCAGATTATTAAAAAAAAAAAAACAAAAAACAAAAAACAAAAACAAAAAACGAAAAGAAACAATCTGTGCTGTAAACTGCATCCTTTTGCAAGAATTTGTAAGCACTGCAGCGCGCGTATAGCAGAACTAGCAAAGAGGAGTACATCCCCTGCTCGGTGGAATTGCTACCCATAGCACTGAGTCGTTTCCGCAGCAGCCCTCATTGCTGCAGAGCAGCGAATAATGAGTCTGAAAACAAATAGACAACACACATCATTTTTATCACCCAGGTTCATAGCCAATTTATTTCCAAACAGCACGGTTAATTTACAAAACCCCAAAAGTAAACAGGTAAATTAGGAAATGATGTAATCCCTGCTATGGGAATAACAAAATTAAGTGTAGTAGGTTTTAAATTGAAGAAAAGTTTACAAATGTCTTCTGGGGTTAGGAAAGCAGTTGAGTAAGTACAAAACAGTCAAAATTATACCTCTCCTCATATGGAAACCTTCTGCCACTCCCATATTTGTCAAACATATAACCCTGGAAATCATAAGATAAGGAAAAGATCCAAAAACATAGGCATCTTTGCAGATTGTTTAATTGGAAAAAAAACCCCACAGAGGTCTTTTTGTTTATATGTGCACCTATAAGAGTGAAACCTGTTTAAAAAGTGAATATTTTCTACCACTTGGAAAGAGAGAAGCTCTGGAAGAGAGGGCTGATGTCAAATATTTTTCTACTCTGGATTCATCAGCAGGGTTCTGGCAGGTGCCCTTACAAAAATAGTGCACATACTTGTGAACATTCAAACATCCCCGTGGAGAGATGGCATTTCCACAGACGTGTTTGGGTTTGCTCAGAACCTGGAGTGTTTTAATGGAAAATGCAGAATATGTTCGATGCTGTGAAGGGTAACCTTTTGCTCTGGATAAAAGCAAAATGAATTGCCTAAGCAGAGTAAAAGAAATGCCCCCCCCCCCCCCCCCCCCAAAAAAAAAAAAAGAGGAGTAGGTTGCTCAACTAAATCTGAGGAAAAAAAAGAAAACCCACTCAAAATGTCAATTCCATGTGATGGAAATAAAGTACCTGGGAGAGGAGGAAGCACAGGTGAAGCTGATGTTTTACTAGCACACATGCCCCAGCAGACAGGGAACGCTGCCAGGTTAACTTGGAAGGGTGAACTACTCTCTCCAGTCAACTGCTCTAACGTGCAGCCTGATGCTGCTGTGCCAGATGTGCCCAGTGTGGATGGTGTGGAGCACAAGTTAGTAAAGAACTTGGGAAACTGCAAAAGACACTGCAGTCTTAAGGCATTTAAGCATAAAATAAATCGGTCCTGAGTATTTCTAAGGGAGGTTTTATATGTGCTTCTAACTGTCTGGTCATAATTGGAGACCAATGGTTTATGTATCCCAGGCACTTGCAAAGACCGAATGTTGGCTTGCCAAATAGTGAAACAGGCTTTAGTCTTGGTCCAGAAGTATTAAGAGTTTTAGGTCTTTATTTATGGAACGTCATTCTTAGCTGAAACTGGCCATAAAGGATTTATGCTTGTTATTAAAGGGGGCTGGTAAACATCTTGTCACAAGATTAAAGAGCATTATTTTCAACCACACTTTCTAGACCGTTTGACAAAAATGCAGAAGAGCAAAGACCGCAGCCTAGCTTATGTACATGTCAATCTTATAAAATAAACACAAACAAACTAAAACGTCTGTCTAGTTTCAGGCAAAATATGAACTGCAGTTACCAGAGCTATGCTCAAGGATGACATTCAACAGAAAAAAAAGGAAAAGTATTAACAGTGGCTGGGGGTTCTCGGATACTCGCAACAACTCATGGGGGAGCTGTGAGTTCTCGAGGGGATCTTCTGTCTTTAGTTACAGGATGATGTTCTATCCACTTTTCACAGGAAAATAGTTTTAAAAGCATAAATGCTGGTCATTTAAGGATTGAAAAATCAAGAAGAATGTGGTATACTGTTGCAAATGAATAGTAACATGAAGGGACCTGCGGAGAGTTGTCACATGCACGAAAAATGCTGTGAAAGACTGTGTTTTTCCTGGGAAAGTTATAAAAAGCTTTTAGTTTGTTTGCTTACCTTACTTTTGTTGAGGGAAAAAAACCTGGACCCATACTGAAGCATTCTTCCAAGAATATTACCCTTTTTTGCCTCAGGCGGCCTTCCTAGAAAACACTACAGCTAAACAGGCGATCACGAACATCAAACTTGGTCTCACTATACCTGCAAAAGTTTTGTCTTACGGCAAATGCCGTTCACTGGGCATAGGTTTAAGCTGTTTGGGTTTCAGTATGTACCTGCTAGATTCTACTATTCCTCAGTTAATGGGATGAGGAATATGTTTTCAAAGTAACAAAGCGGAGTCAGATACCAGCCCACATTTAGTGTTGTTACATTTCAGAATGGATCCAGTGGTGCCTGGACTTTCCACTGATTACTTTCTTCCTAAAAATGTGAAAATATGCTGTTAGAAACCAGTAGCAGAGTGACCACAGACCTGTAAAGATAGTTACATCTGTAAGATGTAGAGTTAGATAAGGTAAAACAAAAACTTTAAATTATGTGGCCCATCTGGTGGGGTACTCTGAGAACATCTGCTACTATATGAAAGGGGCACTCTGCTTATTGTGCTTGGGAAGCAGTGATATCGTCAGTGGTATTGCCATCCCGAAGGAATGGGTGACATCTCCACGCAGGAGGGAAGCAAGGGATGCCGTATTGGCTCTTTTTTCCATGGATATCTCACACAGGTGATAACTGTACCACATTGAGACAACCGAGCCCCAAGAGACAGCAGCACAACAGGAACTGTTACACTTCTTCCTTCCTAACGCCTGCAGTGTGACCTGCAAATCGACACAAGACATCTCAGGCACTCCATGTTCACAGTACATTTTAGTTAGCGCTAGTGATGTTTTTAAAATTACATATTACATTAATTTTCACTGTTAATTCTTGCTTGTGTTATGTTTGGCTAGGAAAGGAAAATATGTGTGGGACTGTGCTTTTGAGCTTCTGGCCGGAGCCATCTGGAACAGGTTATTGCATCGTTCATGTCATCATGAGATGGCAATTACAGTTCAGACACTGAATGAAGCAGACCTCGGCTGATAGCGTACGGTAGTCCATCTTTGAAAAAGGAGAGGGAACCCTCGCCAAACACCAAGAGTTTGCAATTGGGATTCTGTCCTGGGAGGTGGAAGAAACAAGCCCTACTCTTTTTCAGGCAGAATTAGGGTTTGAGACCAAGTTTCCCATGGGCTTAGTGCTATTCATGCGGCAGTAGGGTGAGATGTGTGTAGGTCAAATCGCTGCCTGTCACGTGTTATATCAACCTGTGACAATATCAAAAGCTTGCTTATTTGGCAGGCTCCAAGAACACTTAGACCAATCTCCATAGTCAGGCAAAAGCCCAGCTTGTGAATCTCATGGAGCTTAGGGGCTATCAAAACGCTATTGTTCCTGCAAATGCCCAGCAGTTGTGCTCTAAGTGATTTACCAGTTTTGCTGGTAGAAAATTTGGTTCCATAAGGTTTGGTAGGAGCAAAATGGATGTTTTAAGCATCTGAAGCTTGGATATAGGCCCTTAAAGTGTCAATTATTGGCGAAGTCCTTCAGTGAATTCAGGTCTGTATGGCTGTGTAAGATGCCTAAGACTTGTCGCTTTCAATGACTTTGGGCTCGCACGCCTACCACCACACAGATCTGCGTGATTTGACTCTGCTCCTGCAGTTTGACAATGTCCTTGAGAATGTTCAGCAAGGGCGAACTTTAAAAAATGACAAGAACATCTAAGAAGGGCGTTTGGCAGATATAGTTCTGGAGAAGTGTAAGTACAATTGCAGATAGAATTAAAAAAGCAGATGAAGTGTTGTGAAAGTTAGTAGATGAGGACTTATTTTTGTGAAGCAGACTTTTTGTTCAGGAGTGCTGAGTGTAGTTAACTCTTATTGAGTTCCCTGACCTAAATACCGCTTCTGTCTCAGCATTCAGAAGCCACTAGATTATGTTCTCGGGTGCCGAGGGTCCCTGCTAACCGGGTGGTGTGCGTTGTCTGCCGGAGCATGGCGTAATTCATACGTTCAGTCATCTCATCCAAGGAGGGTAGAGTTAAGGTTACACAACATAGCTTGTGCCCCTTATGATTATATATACAATTTTTGAAATACATATATATTTTGAAATACACATATATATATATATACAATTTTTGAAATCCAAAGCTCAAACATAATTAATTAGAGCTATAGTTTCAACCCTAGCTATGCACAAAGCTATAGTAACTGAGTATGTAAGAACATAGTTACTTAACAGAGCCCCGTTTTGTACTGTGGACTGTTCCGCACCTCCTCATGAAGACAAAGAAAACGTCAAGGTAATCTAAATAAACCAGTGGATTTTATACATGGGGGGATAGCTGAGGCCACTGAAGTGAGAGTGCTGCTAGACCTGAAGTTTAGCCACCATCCTAAGCATAAATGGCAGAGGTGTCAGCAGATGGTGCTGAAAGATATTTTGAATCATCCATGTTTTTTTAGGGTGAACAAAAGAGTTTTTATGCACCACAAACATCTTCCTTTATGCAACTCTTCACATCAAAGAGAGTTGTGAGAAGGGTATGGCTGCATCTCAGTATTTTGTGGCTGATGGTGGTTACAGAAAGGTGCTGCAGAAATTCTGCTTAGCCATGACATCAAATCCTTTTATTTAGGAAAAAAAAAATGTCACCACACTGTAAACAAGCCCAGGTTGTGGTTAGGTACACTTTTTATACTCTGGTTTTTATCCACTCCAGCTGTCAGATGGAGACAGCAGAAATGAAAACATTTGTACAGTATTCCTTCTTAAGGGAGCCCCTGAGGTGCTCAGGTCTGGATTCACCTCCCGTCTCCAGCGCTGGAGCACCTCTGCCAGTTGGCTGATGAATCCGAACTCCGTAGTCTGAGGCGATTCTTTGGGAGCAGACTGGTGCTGCGCTCGTACGGTGATTCTGGCACGTGTACAACGATTTTGCCATGGTGGCAGGAAAAATTTGGCGGATCAGCAAGTGAAGTATTAACAAGTTTATGAAGCAAGCTCTTCATCCACACAAATGGATGCTCAGAGCATCTACTTTGCTGTAGAGCTGTTTCTCATAGTTTCAGTAGATCTTCACACACCCAACATACAGTAAGCACTGCTACGTTTAGACTTGTTAGCTCTCCAGATCATTGAGTGTACTGGGAAACACCAGACTTACGGAGTAATGAGAATACTCACTGTTAACCTTTTGCCACGGTGAAAATTTGCCCAGTCTTTGCTTTTTGTCTCTTGCCTGTTTTCTGCCCCATGACAAAACTTTCCTCTCATAACACGCCCAGAGAGCTTCTTCAGAAATCCCTTGTGTGAGTTTTTGTTACGCTTTTGGGAAGTCTATTTAAAATAAGTTAATTGGTTCTTGTTGATCTGCACATGTATTGAGACTGAATAATTCTAGGAGGGTGTTTAACTTCCCATGCAGTGCAGATGATGTAAGCAAGTCACCGAGAGGTAAACTGTCAGGAATGGCACTGAGCGTCTGGTGCCATCTTTTTTGAAAAGTAATTTGGGCAATTAGAGCCAGCTAGTGAGGTACAGAGCTCTTGCTCTTCCCATTGGCACTGGTATGACTTGTAGGTGCTCAGCAACCCTGAAGCAGCTCAATCTTTGTATCTCAAGCTGGGTATCCATGCTTAGAGGCCAGTTTTATGAACATCCAACAACTCTGTTTCTCAATATCTGTTACAGAGATGTATGATAGATTTTTTTATCTGTCTTGTTGGATATTTCACATTTCTTAGGAATAAAGGGTTTCCTCAAATGGAAGAATCAACAGAAATCCAAAGTATTCATTTAATGTCGATGTCTGTATTTAATTTCAGTGTTCATCTTTGGATCTAGCATAATCTTTGCAGCGTCTGATTGCTTACCTCTCACATCTCATAAATGTTCTGCTTGACATACTAAAGCTCTGCCTGTGGCAAAGTTGCAAAACACCTGAAGAAGTAAGTACTTTATTTCCTTCCTCTTCAGGCATAACTGGAGATCTGCAAGATTTGCCTTTCCTGAGAAATATTTCATTTCACAAACCGCTCCCTTAAGCATGGGGTCAGTTTAAAAAGGGCCAGTGTTTGTAGACAAGCCATTTGTTTTCCTTTGAGTGTTTAATTTGTTTATTCCTGTTTTCAAATAATCCCCAAGCAATATAGTTCCTGTAGCTGCAATTGTCATGAATTCAAATTATTCACCTCCCAGAGGGTCAGACCTTTCATCAATGTGCCATTGGCACGAAGCAGCGAGTGTTGCATATTCATCGTCCGAGACACCGGCTAGAGGGCCTCCAAAAGCCTGACTTTTTTTTTTTGTTCTCCGAGCAAGGAAAACAATCCCTTCCCTTCTCCAGTCCCTTGATAAGGGTTTCTGTCCAATAACGGTGCTCTCTGCTCTGAGGCACATTTAACTGTGAAGTTTGCAGCGGGAGAGGCTTTCCTTCAAGCTGTTAGTGTTTTATCCTGGCAGGCTCCTCGAGGTTGTTGTGAGGAGTCTAGCCAGTTGGTGAGCTTTGTAATCTAAACCAGCTGTCCCAGGCTGAGGCCCCCATTTGCATTGTTTAACATACTTAGAAAATGAAGTGTTCATTTTTAACATTCCTCCTCCAATTGGTTTAATGCTGAATTACAGAAGAGAACTAAGCAAAACCAGGTGCTTTCTCTGTATTCTCTCCAGTGTCTGAGGAGGTACAGACGGCTCCCGATCTTCTCCATTACTTGCTATTTCATTCTTTGGACTATAAATGACTGAGGAACCGAAGTGCTAGCAGAGGGTAATGTTTGGAAAAACTTTCTAGTTATTCATCAGCGCAGACTCTGGTTTTTTTTCCACCTTTCCTCAACGGTTTTGGACATGCAAGGATTAAAAAGGTAAGTGGTATGCATGAAACTTCTTTACTTACTGAAGGGAAACCTACTTGTGGAAAATATCTGTGGCAGGGATTTGGTATGCCAATCCACTTGCTAAAGGCATTTGCAAAGAGACAGGATCTCAGTGGTCAGAGGTGGGGAAAGACGATCTGTCTGTTATTAAAGCTGTGCTCTCTGACGAGTTCCTTCTTGATCTGTGCTTATACTCTGCGCATTAGGAACCCCGGCATCTGCAGCAGTGCTGAATTGCGAGAGCAAACGATCCCACTGGCTACAGTGATTGATTTGAAGCTAATTAGTTACTATTGCAGAAGTTAATTACTAGTTTAAAATATTTTGCCTGCTGGGCAAGCTACTGTGACCAGCTGAATATAGTGTTGAGAGGTTGTGCTGCATGTCTGTTAATAATTCTTGAGGGGGTTTAATATCTAAAGTAACGAGCAAATTGAGATGGTGGTTGCAGCCAGAACACTTATGAGGCAGTAAGGTCACCCCCCCACCAAGAGGAAAGAACATATCATCTTGTAACAACAGAAACTAAAGACCGTCTAGAAACGTATGAGTTTTGTCTGACCAGTTTTATAGGGGATTTTGTTAGCGTGCACTGCTCTGCAGTAATGCAGAACGTAGCCCAGTTGCTAGGCATGTTAACGTTCAGCTGTAACCTGCAGTATTTCCTTCTAGAGCTGTTCTTGCTATATGCAAAGTGAGTATGCAGTCTTTATACCAGTCCATGCTTTAAAATCTCTTCAAAAAGATTTGAGGCATCAATAAATGAAGTCCAAACCTAAACGGATAATGTTGCATTTTGAATGTTTTGCATCTGACTCTAAGGAAAAGTCTGTGCAGAATTTGCCGTTCCTTGTCACTCAGAAGCTGCCAGCAAGCATGATCTGTCTCCGCAGCGCTATGAACAACCATTTTAGGGTTTATGTTTACTCTTCACATCTTGTGCCTGCCTCCACATTTAAAACAAATTTTTTCAACTGTGTTGGTCACTGTGTGTGGTTTTGTCTGATGCATTTGTAGGTCTCGTTCAGCAGCTCAGTTTGCACTGGAAATCAGAGACAGCTCTAAGAGAGAAAGTTGGCAGCTCGCTTGGGTAGCAGAACTAAGGCTACCTAAAATATCCCTTGCTTCCTGTGCTGGGTTTGTGGGAGCGCATTGTATACAATTGCCATTCAGAACTAGAATCCAAGATAAGCAAGATGTGGGTCTAATTATATTGAGAAGAAATTTTATGTAAGGCAGTGGCAAAGCACTGAAATCCATAGTACATAGAAAAAAAATAATCTCTTACTGTCCTTTCCTGATTTTCTGTCTGTTAGTAAATGCTTCGGGGTGGGAGCTTAGTTGACCGGAATTTTTATGCTCGAGGTAAGGAGCTCCAAATACAGCCACGGAGCTGTGTTGGCGAGGGATCCTTTTCTTTCAGTTGCAGTGAAGAGACCCAGTAGGTCCCGCTAGATGCTAAGATGATACAACTGGGGAAGGCTCCAATGAAGATAGCAGCTTCTAGTAGCTGATGACCTGGCACAGTGTGTCTGCTTGCAGAGCAACGTATTACTCAAGACTGAGTAAAGGGACAGAATCTGGCCCTAAGAAAATGGATTCATCTCAGATATAGTCTCCTGGGGATGAAGTGCGGTTTAGCGGTTAGAGCAACTGGCTTGGATTCAGGACCTCCTGCATGACATGTGTGCAGCCCTGCCAATGTGTTGCACTGTGAGCTTAGGCAGGGCCTGCGCTCTGGTTTACCCATCTGTAAAATGTGCATAATGTGCAAGAAAAACTTTGATATTCTCAAAAGAAAGGTGTCAGAGAGGGGCAAAAATACTTTATTGAGTATTACGCACTTGTTCGTTAAGCATCTGCTGCATGGGGTATCATAAAAAATAGATTAGTTAATACACATGTTCAGTCTGATTCTGATCCCAGTTGCATAAAACCATAGTAAAATTAGTGACTCTGAGTCTGGCCCGCAGTTTTATTACTCCCTCTCCAGAGGCCAAATTCATGTTAGCAAATCTCTGTGGAATACACTGAAGTGTCACTAGAAATTAATTTGTCCATGTGTATTTAATTCTATATAATGAGCCTGGATATCCGAAGGTTTTCAGCCTATTTTCTATGCACATTACAGGATACTGACTGCTTTCACACTGGCCGTCTGCCTTTCAAGCCCTGGAAAAGCACAGGTGAGAGGTGCACACAGAGATCTACGTACTGTTTTGTACTGAAGCGCTATATGGCATGAGACTTAACTGGCTAGCAGGTGAATAGGAAGCTCTGTGGTCTGGGGTTTACATGAAAAGGAAGCTGTGTGGTCTAAGGGTTTAGAGGGGAGAACTTGGAGCCAGCAGGATTCTGGAGTCGAACATGGGCTGAGCTTATTGACTCATCCTTGCCAGCTCAGCAAAATATCCCTGTAGAAACCTGGACCTCACTGAAAACCTGATTCTGCCTCTGAACTGAACACTTCTGGAAAAAGTAATAAGAAAAGGCATCTCACGAGAGCAGGGACAGCTCAGTTCTGTGGTGGGGAACTTCCACGTTTGTAAAACTTATTCATATAAATAGGTATTTTCTGTGTATAGCAGGATCTTGTCTTAGACTGTTTAATTTTGGACTGTGATCCTGAATGACTGCATCCTAGTTTTCATTTTAATCTGTGCTTGAAACCATTTTTGTTCAAGAGGCAGGGCTTTTGAGGGTGGATGGAAGTAAAGCAGTCCAGTTCTTGAAATAGCAGAAGCATTAGTTCTTTGTGTTCTTGGGCTCCAAGTGGACTTAAAATTAGGAAAAACAGTTCCCAAAGGCATGTTAAGTTTGAATTCCTAGTTGATAATCCAGATATACTCACAGTCCAGAGCTGTGTTTCTAAATACCTTTGCCAAAGGCTCTGAAATGTAGTTGTTTTTTTTTTTTTCTATTACATTGAAAATTTCCTGCACATGGCATGCTTATTGATATTTTTGTGAACATTGGATCTGCATGGGAAATGCTTTTCATGCCCCTGGAGAATTTTTGAGATGTCTTTAAGGGTTTGTTTTATAATTCAAAAAATATTGTTTCCATTGCTATTTTTATAAAATAATCTTGTACCATAAATTGATTTTGAAGTCTAAGCAAAAAGCAACTTGAAACTAAGATGATAGCAACAAATTCTTTCTGAAGATATTGAAACTGGTAATTTCAGCAATATTGGAATCTTTTCTAGAATCAAGTTCTAGAAAGTGGTTGAAACCAGTTCTACAGTAGTCTCAGTGTTTCTGAATCATCATTTACTGTCCAAAAGAAAATAATTTTGTTGAAAAGTATCTTAACTTTTCCTGCTAACCTAGGTGTAGTGTCTACGCCACAGGACAGAGAAGAGAACAAAAAGTAGAGTTTGTACATTCTTTAAAACATGAGGCTGATTACGCGTTCTCCCATCAGAATATCTTGGCTTTCTGTAGCATGATACCAAAACATCTCGGAATGCCAAAATAAATGAAGGCAGAATTCCTTCATAGTAGTGGTTTTGTGTATTCATGTGTGCAAGTGGCAGGTGCAATCCAGATAGTGCCATGTGTTTCGCTTCATGTCCCCTCCCTAATTCCTGCAATGGCCTGCTTCCACTGGCTTATCCAGCTCACCCCTTGTCTCCCATCTACAACTTACTACTCTTCCAAACATGAACCAAGTACTTTACTCCTCCACTGATTTCTTCCAGAGTCCAAAAATAAGTGTCTTTATCATTTAACAACAACAAAAAAGGCAGAATCTTGAACACACTCCATCCCTCTGCCCTCTGGTTACTTCAGTGGTTCCCGTTTTCTGGATATCTCTTGCTTACATTCCTTAGTATAACCTAGTAACTGGCAGGATCCTGTGCTTGTGAAAACTGCCTGGCCCGTTGCTAAATAGCGGGAGGCCCAATCAAAAGCTAAGGAGAGCAGGGGATCATTTTAATGGGCTTCGACACAATCATCGCCAGGACCATCACTGTTTTAGAACTGCTGGGGGTCACTGATGAGGTCCTGAAGACTCCAGCTTGCAGCCCTCATAAAGACCAGCACCACAGGATAGGAAGGAACAAGTAACCTTGCAAGCCTAGAACATGTGTCATGAAAAGATTTATCCTCTAAAAATCACAAGGTTTGGTGTAAAGTAAAAGCCTTACTTTTATTAAGCTTGTTATGTTTTAACTATGGCTTCAATTCAGTCAGACAGCTCATGTTGAGATATACGTACTGAATTGTCTATATGTGGCGTTTTAGAGCCTGTTAGAGAAGTTAGCTAGTACCTTTTAACTGAGAGCCCTGTTCTGGCAAAAACAAGCCTCCAAAATAGGAGAATGTACTTCTGTTAACAACTGGTATGGAGACCATCGCACGTTACGTGTTGGTTACCCCCGGGGAGACGAACAGCCTGACACTGTCCCCACCTGAGGGAACTACCTTCTGAGTTAAGGGGCGGGCATATGGGCTGAGGTCTCAGGTTCATGCCTTGCTGACCGTCCTTTGGGGAAGGGACTTTATTTTGGTGTACTGTATAGTGCTGAACGATTGTACTAAGCTTAATAATCCAGATGAGCATTTGACTCTGCAACCCTCTCATTTCACAGTCACTGAGTGTCCTTTGTTTTCTCATTTTAGCAACAATGCACTAATGGGTTTGACCTGGACCGTGCCTCTGGGCAGTGCTTAGGTAGGACTTTAATTAAATCAATACATTTCAACTGGGGTTCAGAAACCCTGACTTTATTGAGTTAACACTGTGCTGCTGTTAGAATGTTTTAGTTGAAAAGTTCTTGCTGTGTGGCAAATACGGGTGTTTGTGTACATGTATATACAAAATTATATACATATATATATAAATATGTGTGTGTATTTACATAGCACAAGTATATACCAATCTTTGACATTGTTGAGATCCTAGTTGGCTGTCAGTGCTTCTCAAATAGCTGTGATGCATTAAGATGAGCTTGGGAGCTCAGTCTAGTTGCCAAATGACAAAGGTTGTTTACTCTCCTCTTTCTCCTCCAGACTATTTACTGTCTTTGTTGGCAGCCTCCACCTGGAGGCTCAGATAAAGTGTACCACTGCTTCAGGGTTGAAACTCCAAGTAAAGTGTTGAGACAATATAGGGAAACACGCACTTTGCTCTATAGCATCTTTTTATCAATGGCATTCAGTCTCCAGGGCAGCATCTTCTGCGTGCATTAAGGTCACCCAACAGTAAGGGAAAAACCAGCAACAGATTGCTTGCCCTGTCATAGCAACCTACTGCTTCTGTGCTCCGAGAACCAAGCGAATGCTCCGTTTGGCTAAACCATTTGTATCTTTCTAAATTTAATTCAGCAACGATCTCAATCAGAGCAAGAAAGAGGCCTGAACCACCCAGATCTGAACATCCCTAACTTTTTCTGTGGGAGGGAGCTCGGGAGTTCCAAAATCAGGATCCAAGTTTCACAGCTGGGCAAACCAAACCACCAGTGTTTGAAATCCTGATCTGCATGTTGTGGTTTGGACAGACCCTCTAGCAGGAACAGGCAGTAGCATGCTGTAGCCATGTGTAAATCAGTGTTTAAACCGAACATTTATAGAATAACAAAGCAGGCTTTCCCCTCTCCCTCTCCCCTCTAATAGTGAAGTAAAACAAGGAGAACACAGGATATGTTGAATATATGGGATGTTTCCTGTTTTAGTATGATCTAACTTCAAAGTGAGGCTCCACAAGGAAGGATTAGCTTTTCCGTTCAAAGAGAGTATCAAATTTTTTAGCAAAGTCTTGGGAAAAACATGTTAACTATTTTTTTGATAGGTCCCATTAAGAAGCAATCACTCATTTAACTTCTGCAATTTCCTTCCAGATATTGATGAATGTCGGACTATTCCTGAGGCCTGCAGAGGAGATATGGTGTGTGTCAACCAGAATGGTGGCTATTTATGCGTACCCCGAACAAACCCAGTGTATCGGTCACCATATCTGAATCCTTATTCAAATATTTATCCACCGCCCCCAGCACCAGGCCCCGTTCCTAACTACCCTACTGTTACAAGACCCCTGATCTGTCGATTTGGTTACCAGTTGGATGAAAATAATCAGTGTGCTGGTAAGTAGCAGAAATCTTTAATCTATACTTTTATTTATATTAAAGCTTGTCTGACATTGGAGAAACAATTGTCCTGCAATTATCCTTTAGTTATTGTAACACTCAAGCCCATTCTTTTGAAGTTCAGCTACTTTTTTTAAAGGATGTGAGCTCTACATTTCATATAGTCATTATTCGATGCAAGCTAAGATATGATTTAGTCTTATTATTTAATCAGGAAACCCACTTTTATGAGAGAAGTAATGTTTTTATGAGATAAACAACCATCTGAGGGCAGGTTATTTGTCAGTGCATCAAAAGCATGCCTTTTGTGCTTATGATTCTGTCCTTGAGAGAGAAGATAGATGGCCCATTTGAAGCATTAGGTGGGGACTGAGGAAATCTTGGTTCAGTTCTTGGCAGTATGTGACCTTGTTCAGATTCCTGGACCTCGGTCTTCCTCCTTTAAATGGTATAAATGAGAGTTGTTTCCTGCCATGCTTTGCATTCTTCACTTAGACTGTGAGCCCTTTGGAGCTCATACATCGCTCTAGAGGGTGGTACACAACTGTTAGCACGACCGTTGCTTTAGTGACTGTAGACTTCAGCTGAGACTGCAGCTCCCTTGTTCGAGGCACTGCGCAAACACACAGGGAAAGAATCGCTGCCCCAGCAGAGCATTGACATTGTCTTAGCACCTTGATATTCCCCAATCTCCAATACAAAAAACAAAAAAAAAAAAGAAAAATTTCTTGTGTTGCTAGTTTTTCTACTTTTGCATCTTCTGCTAGATTCTGATTCCACTTATTTCATTTTATACTGTGTTTAACTTGGATAGAAGCTGCTCCTGTGTTACTCAAATTTAAGGGAGATTTAGATTATATCCCTTTGGTTTGCTTGCTTTTGATAATGTCATGTTATGAAGGAATGGAGAGAAAATTTCTGAACTAAATTCAAGTAAATTCCACTGGCCAAAATATTTATTTTGATGCCAAACTTGGAATCAAGAGATCAGGATCAAACTGATCATCGGCAGCTGCTCAGGGTAAATAGTGGAGATGTAGCCCACAGGTCTACCACAAAGTTAATCTATAACCACTACTTGTTTCTGTATCTCAGTTGTCCTAATGGTAAAGTGAGATTTTTATCTGTTATTATATGTAGCTCATTGTCTGAAGGTTTTTATCAAAATCTTTTTTGAAATAGGACTGGTCTTTGACAAGAAAAAAAGCCCAAACTGCAGAAGATATGAGCTTTCAATAATTTTGCCTGTCTATAGACTAAGGAACTGCATTTAACTCAGAACTTTTCTTTTTGGAATGCTGCTGCAGAACAACACAAGAGCTAAAACTGACTTGTCTTTTGGGCTGATTCTGCCCTATTGTCTGAAATTTCTGGCAGGACTTGGTTTCAGATGATGTACTTTGTTTGCTTCCCTAGTGAGGAGACCATGATGCTTCACGGGAGCTGTGAGAGTCTAGATTTAAATTCAGCTACTTTGGGGCACATTTTTCTGTATTTGAATCATTGCCATCATTATGTTCCAAGGTGTGAAAAACGTATTTTTTAACCAGCACTAGTAGTAATACCTACTGGAAAATTAAAGAAGATGGTTTTTTAATGAGGAGTTTTGAAATCCTGGGATAACTGATGAGTTTGCTGTAAAACTAAGCATGTATACTATCCAGTCTTTTGAAAATTGCAACTAGTCCTTCTGATCTTAGCAAATTGATCAACCTCAGGTATTTTATCCACTGAAGTGGGCTTCCAGGAGTGTTTTCATTTTGCTAGCTCTGAGGTAGACGAATCAGGAAATGGGGCAGTTAGTGGAAAAGAAGTGCTGAAATCAAAGGGGAAATGAAAGCCCTGTATTTCACTCTCTCTGGCCTACTGCACGCAAACCATACTAATCAAAATAGGTGGATTTTGGAAACTTTTACAGTGGACCTTCCAGCCTGCAAAGGGTCTATGTGTTCCTATCCAAGCTGGCAGAAATGGGAGGACTAAGGCTTTCTTCAGTCGGGGCTGCTCACTTCTGCCACTTTAACTTTCAAATACGGGAATTTAATTGTGAGGGAAAGTTTGGTGAATAGAGACATTAACAAGAATAGATGGGAAAGGACCGACTGCCATTTGAGTACCACAGTTAGCTGGAAGCAGTTTTTGAAAGTCTACATCAGGTTTGAATTTGGGCGATGATGGATCATATTTGTGTTAGAGGAAGAAAAACAAAACTTAAAGAAAACAAGACCTGTCAGAGCAAAGGGGTCTCTGATGGGGTTAGATTTCATTTTTCATTTAGTGAAATCCTCTGGAGACATTCACTGTCTTGAGGCAGTATTTCTTTTCGTGTCTGCGTGCCCTAGGATGGAAAGTGTGAGCACCAAGGGAAGCGGTATGAGCAGATGCCTCACCGCGGTGGTGGTAGGAAGGACTGATCCCCTGTTTCCAGGACTTCTGCTGCAGTTAACAGGGGTGATGTGCAGCCTTGTGCTTGAAGGCCTTGGAAATGAGGCACCAGGGAACCCTGACAGGATCCTCAGAAACCACCAAAATTTCACACAGGTCATTTAAGAAAGTCTGAATTGCATGAGTCATGGCTCCATCTTATTATAAGTTAATTATAAGCATTGCATCATGTTAATAGTATTTCAGTTGCTTTGTGCTTCCCTGCTTGTCAGCATTCAGCATGCTCTTAGGATATGAAGCCATTCAGGGGTTAATTTTGTGGTGGAATGGTTGAAAAGAGTAAACTGGAAGCTATTTTGCCCAGTAGCTGAGCCACTATATAACTTACAGGTTTGTTATGTTGGTGTTCTGGCACCGCCTTCCAGCACCTTCTTTCCAAATAAAATTAGTCACAGGTATTTCCACTAGAGATGATGAGACTTTTTGCTATTGACTTCAGGGGAACCAGAGCTATTCTAATGCCAAAGTTTCTGAGAAATCTCCAATTTTTAACAGAGTACACATTTTTGTCTGGTCAGATATGGGGTTACAGGTCTGGGCCACATTTTCTATAGCTAGGCCAACAGAAATCTTTACTTTCCCTTTGAACTCCAGTCAAAACAGCTTATTAAACACGGAAACCTTCCCTGGGAGATTTGCAGCCTCAGCTTTGAAGCACTGAGCTTGTTCAAGAGACTTCCAAAGTGAAACAGGATAAAAATTTGATCTGAAAGCTGTATGAGACTTAACAAGCTCTTTTTTTTTATTCTCCCCCCCTGCCCCGGCCCTTTGCTAGAGCTGACAGAAACGTAGGAAGGCTGTGAGAGGGTGGCTCTGTCCCAGCCTGGCATCTGGCCTGCCTGCCAAGGCTCCACGTTCCCTGGCTCTCAGAGGAATGTGCACCCCGGGTGGTTCAAATAACATTCCCCTTGATGGGGGCTGATATGTTCCAACACAGCAAAAAAAAGAAATACAGGCCATTCTTCTCCTTTTCAAGCTTTTTTGGCCTCATCCTTTCTGGCCTGGATGGTCATAGACAGGGGTTAGGTGCCCTCGTTCCTTCCCTGTCCTGTTCGCCACTCAGTCTTAACAACACTCTTATCTCCAGATCTCGTCCTTTGCGGAAACAAAACCTTTCCTGGCACAAGTGCCTCTCAAAGATGCATGTCAACGACCACTTTGCCCACTCCAGTGTCCTCTGCGTGGTGCAGAAGTAGCTGTAGCCATTTGTGAGAACAGGCAGAGAAATATTTTAATGATAATTACTTTTCAATTCTTCTATGAGTCTGATTCCTGATACATGGTATTTTTACCCCTGGAGTTGCTGAATGCTTTATATCTTGTATGTATAAATGTACTGTGTTTTCAACAGCACAAAGTCTGTGTAAACTCATTCCAAAGCAGGTTGGGAATGACTTATAACCACAATTAATGCTGGAATAAAAGACCACATACAGGAAAAAGCAAAGAACATCTAGCACAACAGCGCTGCTTGAACTGTTTGTCTTCTAATGCTACTTCTCTATAAATACAGAATGGTTAGTCACAATAATGACTTTTTGTTCAAGGAACTTGGTCTAGTAACTGTTGGCAAGACTAAACTGGAGGGAGGGCCCGTGTTCTTGCATTACACATTCGTAAGCTGAGAGCTCTTTCCAATTCCCCTTCACTCCATCTTGCTGCTTCCTGATTTACAATGATCTTTAAAACATGCCTCAAGCAGAGATCCTTCTGGGCGTTGGGGAAGAATGTAATGGGTGGGCTCTTCTTTTTACTTTCTCTCCCATTAATGCACATGCACAATGGGAGGAGATGATGAGGTGGGGAAGTATCTGAGTGTTGAATGGAGGGATCAGAGAAAGCAGACTGCAAAGACAGGGAAGTAGATGTTAGGAAAGGTAAAAGCAGAAGGCAAGATGAGTATGACCTAGAGACAGAGAGAAGGGAGGAGGCCAGAGGAGTTAATTTAAAAAAAAAAAAAAAAAAAGCATCATCTTTATTTTAAAAGCAAAAGCTAAAAGGGAGAAGCACGAAAACAGAGGGAAATGGAAAGATGCTCCTTCCAAGTGTAAGAGAGAATTGTTCTTCAAGGCCTCATCTGTGGAGCAGCCATTGCTTCAGCTTCCCTCATTTCTCAAAGACTGCCAGGACCTCCTACATTCCCCACCTACACGTCCCCAGTCCTACATTCGCGGAGTGAAACTCCTTCCTTCAAAACACTACCTTCGCACAGATGGGGTTTAGATCATTATCATTTATATTGCAAGCATACCTAATACCCACATCCAAGCCTGCGATTGCGCTGACCTGCCCTGTGTGCAACCTCATTAAGAACAGCCTATGCCTAGATGAGTTTTCAAGCAAAATAAACGAACCAGATGTGTGTGTCTGGGCAGAGGGGAGGGAAATGAAGATATAGGGAACTGAAAGGAGTGCCCAGGTCTTGCGGCAGGCCCATGGCTGTGCTGGGGATAGAGTCCAGAATTCCTTATCCAATGGCTTAGTCACTACGCCAGGCTGCCTCCTAATACTGACTGTTCTAATGACCTCTCTGGGCACATAGAAACAAGAGGAAGAAAAGGAGTGAAATGCAGCAAGGAGATTATGCCCTGGAAAGGGTTGTGTAAAGGAAAAACAAATGGAATCCACTCCTGCCATTGCCTTTTTTGACCCTATTTGGTTCAGGTCTGTGTCTTTCCCTTTTTCTCTTGGTCTGTGAGACAATCTATTTTGCTACTCCAGAGGGCCAGTTCCTGAAGGCTATGCGTGGTCCCTGTTAGGGCAGCACTACCATCATGTCCAAATTAACTAGAAAAAAAAAGAAAGATTGCACTCGAATAGGTTCTGCAAGAGGTTGAGGGCGGCCTCCTGGAAGGACATGTAATTGATGACAACTCCTGATTAAATTAAGGGCCATGATGTGTAGCCTTTATTCGTAAGATGGTTTTCCTGTTGGGTTTTGTATGGAGAAATATAAATTCAGACCTCATGCTGCTATAGCGGCAGAAAAGTTGCCTCTGAAGCATCTCAAGAAGAAGCTATAGTTGGTGGCTAAAGCTTGGATTGGAGGATTTTGCATTCAGTTCCTGACTTTGCCATAGATAAATGTGCTGGGTGTTTTGGGGCTTCATGTCATTCTGTGTAAACTGAAACAATAATTCATTTTCAGGATTGTACCAAGGATAATTTCACAAGCAGATGATAGGTGCTGAGATAATTCCCTGACAAGCATCATTTAAAAATATGTAATCAGGAGAAAAAAGGCCCATTTTAATAATCCTACAACAGTGAAGCTCAAAGTGAGACATGTGGAACTTATTTACTTCCCTAGAGCACTAACCTGGTTGGAAATCACTGGGCACTTTTGTCTGTGTTTCTGCATAGATCAGAGGAGAGAGGAAGTCCCAGAACTTTATCAGTATCTCCCATTTACTTCAGGAACACCTGTGCTACAAAAGCTTTCAGTGGTTATTTGGTCCTGGAGTTTTTCAGTCACCATCTACTTATGCTGTGCTCAGTTCATGTTTTAGCACAATTCATGGTGGTTGACCCTTGATTATCTAATGTAACGAGACTAGACAAGCCAGGTAAAATAAAGACGTGGAAAATACAAACTATGTACATTAAGACAGAAGACCAAATGCCAGGGGACTAATGGAAGAAGGATAATTAACATCATAGAGTACAGACATACTTAACATAGGCCTGTCCCATTGGATAAACCCACATTGTACATCTCCAGACAAACATACCTATAATTCTTCTGGATCCAGCCTCAGTGCTTCTGATCTGATGGCCTGATCTATTCACAACCCCAACAGTCTTCATAAAGGTAATCACAAGTTGACCATAAAATATTCATGGGCAAAAAGGTACACCTGAAAACACTCAGAGCTCCTTCCTCCCTCAGGAAACCATTGCACCAGCACGGAGGATGGGCCAGGGCTGAGGAAAGGCAAGATTCAGCTAGTCCCTACAGCAGGGTCCATCAGTAGGGTCACTCCTACAGAAATTTGACCATCAATAAATGTATCCTCCCCCAGCAGAATTTACCAAGGAGAATGACGGTGGAAATGCTGCTTTTCACTGAAGTGAATCCATTTGTGGCAGAGGAGTTGGCTTGATAGCAAAGGTTGCTGTACGTATCTGTCTATAGCAGGGTAAAATGAGCCTTCTGTGGCTTGGATTATTCCTTCTTTCATTCCTCGCTAAGTGCAGTGTGGGAGGAGTACGGTTTGGTGGGTAAAGCACAGGCGAGTGCTTCGTTTATTTGTGAAGCTTCTACTACTCACAAAGACATGAGTAAAATTGAACCAAGAAATATAACATGCAAGCCAAGGAGGCTGGCAAGTTATTAAGAAAACTGGCATCTCTGTGTACTGGAATGGAAAATAGCAGGCTCCTGGGTATGGCAAAACGTAACAGTAAGCGCAAGTCCATCATTCTGCATGTCAGTGCCTTTCAAGCATCACTGACTGACTGTATTTATGTGTGGTGATGTGAGAAGGGAAAATAAAATAAACACAACTACAGTATAGCCACAACTGAACCTGACAACTACAGTCATACTGGGTAGATAGCTGGATAGTCCACTGGAGACCAAAAACTCTTAGACCTCTGATTATGGTCCCCATTGACTTTGGTGAAGATTTTAAGGTCTTGGAGCAGAAGTTCTTGCACTGAATTTATTAGGTTTCAGTTAATTTGTCTTGAGCCTAAGCCACTGACTTAAAGCCACTGACATAAGTAGCTTATGGTCAGGGAGTTTGGTGCCATATTTTCCTCCTGACAGACTCCTGATACCATGATAAGGATTTCCTGGACATTGTGAGGGAAGAATAGACAGCTGGTTAGAAAATCACCTTATGATTAAAAACTGTGGCCACCAGGAGTGCTTGAATTTGCATTCAACTTTAACTTGAGCTAAACTGATTCTCTCTGTGGAAGTGTCTTCACCTGCTTATCAGGGGTGATTAAAAGTTTTCTGGTTTCTTCTGTACTGAGCTGTGAGCCAGGAGGGAAGCACAGTGGCATACGGAGGGGGACAGCTGAATGAGAATGTGTCACGTTACAAAACAAAACTGGTTTGTATGCAGAGAAGGGGCATAAGCACAGAAGGGACAATGCCCATATCTTGTTAGATGTGCAGGCCACAGTCCAGACACAGAAAGGTTAAAATCTCTCTAGACTGTGACCTCTCTGTTTCATCATGTGTTTCAGTTTCCCCTCTTTCTTGGAATTGTATGACACTTTGGTACACAAAGTGGCAAGAACCCAGGAATCCCACCTCCCTTGTGCTTTGTAGACTGCAGAGGGAAAGGGTATGCAAGGGAAAGAGGTTCAACTGAGACTCTGGGTTTTGGTTGGTTTAATGGCCTCCGTTAAGCCTGGTCTCTGAATTGGGTGTTATTGGTCACTGGGCTCTGAGCCAGATAATACATAGACTTCAGTTGTCACCAAGAGCTACTTGGCAGGAGGTTGTACCTGACTCACTTCAGAGGAGCAGTAATCATGCCCAGCCTGCCATATCCTCAGGTATGTGCTGGCCAGGGCAGGGGTCTCACCCCTGCTGTTAATCTCTGAATGATTCCTTAGACTCACTGCTAACAGCAGTCTGATGCATGGGGCTTTGTGGCTGCCTTGCCTTTATTATGTCTCACTTCCAGGGATTTCAGCAGTGCCAGATCAGTTAAAGCCACTATGGACCGATTAGCTCTGTCTGCTCTGGAGCAGATTTCATGAGCTTTGTGGGATAGCTGTCATGGAAGGCAGTCCTGCCAACTAGACAATTACGGGGCTTAAAAGAAAATTAAGTCACTTAACGGTGCTGGAAGATTGACAGACTTCATAAGTACCCTTCCCCAATCCATTGGCTCTGTGGCTTGTTCTTCTCTCATTTTCCTATGGGTGTGTTGGCTGTGGATGACAGTCCGTGCCTAGCTTTCTGCTGGGACCCTCAGGGACTTTGGTTGCATGAGCGATGCCTTCTCTACCTCCCTGTGGCATAACGTGCAGAGTTCAGTACGTGATAGAGTGTCTCTCCTTACCTGGAAGGCTTATTTATTTTCAGTGCCCTTCATAGCACCAGCACTCTGCTCAGGCCTATGTTAATTTTTGCATATATTTGCAGCACCCACAGTGCCTAGAGATGGCAGTGTTCTCAATGACTTAAAAGTCACTGTTTTTCTTGGCCTCTCCCTTATATTTTTTGGGTCAGCTTTGTTTCTTTTTGCTTGGTTCCAGCCTGAAATTGGCCATGGTTATATGTCACAATCAAGATGTTAAGCCAAAATATATAGAAAATATGAATTGGCTCCTTTGCCAATATAAATCAGCCAGATGGACCGTACGTTTTGCCAGACTCTATAGGCAGAGGTAATGTGCTGGCATTGCTTCTTTGCCTTGTCCCTAAGACACCGGACCCATGACAGAGCTGCCACGCAGAAATAGAAGAGCTGCCTGATGTTGTGTGGAGTTTAACATGCTCTGACCCCTTCATCTGCCAGTTGACTGGCTTCCCATTTTAGTACTTCAATGAGAGAATTTTTCAAAGAAAATAAAGCTACTGGAAGATGAATGGGAGTTACACATGATCAGCCCAGGGGGAGTAGTTTCAGCGTTCTGCCTCTTGGCTGGGACGTCCTGCCCATTGGGGATGACAAGGTGCGCTGAAGTCTATCTTCAGTTTTAACACCAGCAAAACCCTCTCTGCTTTTAGTTCTTTTCAACCGTAACTCACAGTTACAGGTGCCCTGTGGTATAAGGCTATGCTGTAGCGTGAGGAGAAGGATGGCCCAGATGATAGGGCAGTAGTATAGGTGACAGGACAGCTGAAATGAAGGCCCAGGTCCCCAGTGCTTGGTTAGGTCCCTTGCTCTCACTGACCTTCATCCTCAGTGGAAGTTTAGCCTGTAAATGCCCGTTGAACTGGCCTGCAGTCTTTGCCACAGGCTGCCAGTATGACCTCAGACCTCTTTGCTCAATATTGTTTTCAGAATTGACTACTTATCTATCTGAGGAATCTCAATATCTGAGCAACCAGCTGGAAACCCTTGAGGGGTCTAGGTTTTCAGGCAGAGGCATTCAGCACTTTCTGAAAGTCATGGTGTGTATGGTGTCTTCATTTGGGCGCCTGCAAGTGTGTATATACAAACTCAAAAGTCCTTCTGGAAAATTTCCTTAGCTTTGCTATGGCTCAGCTCTACATCAATAACACGCCACTACAGTGAGAATAAATCTGTTTGTGTTCATGAGGCATTCAGATACTGAAAATACAAGAAGTGCTTCAGCTAAACAGGTTGAGCCTGGAAGGAGGGGGAGAGGAGTGCATCATAAACTTGCAGGGTTTGAATGAATCCATGATCTACTGCTTGGTCTGACACTAACTGTGTTGTTTGGTTTGGGTTTTGTTTTGTTTTTCCACAAAAATGAATAATTTTAATGTCTGCTTTGTTGTAATATGTTGAGCTTGTTTCCATTTTCTTTCTTTTTTTTTTTTTTTTTTTTTTTTTTTTTTTTTGTGAAGTAAAATTCTTGTTTTCCAGCCAGGCCCCTGAGTAAATGAAGTATTAGCTGGTGAGCTGGTAAATTGCTGGTTGGATCAAAGGCATTAAGTGGTTTTGTGGTACAATCCCAACATATCTATAGGTGACACTGAGTGGGAAGATTGTACAAACAGTAATACACAGAAGTCTCGAAAAGCTACAGTTGTGGTCAGGAAATTAAGGGACTGGAAACCCAGCAGCAGATGAAAAGATAACCTAACACATGGCCATCTGATGGAAGATGAACAGTAGAAGGCAGTGATGTTAAGAGAGTCTCTCTGTGGGGCAGTTCCTGGCAGTGTTACTAAGACTTCTCATCCCAGAACAGAGAGGGAATAGTCCTTCAATATATTCTGTTGAGAATGGATCCAACCTACTGACATTAAATGTAAGTACTTTACTACTGGATAAATGTAGGTAAGTTTATGGAGATCTCAGTATAGAGCAACAGTAAATTGGAGGCATTATTGAGGGTGACTTTGATTAAAAGAATTAAGTATATTGTAAAGCTTAGCGTAACATGACAGCAATTGGAACTGTAAATGCCAGAGAAGCAGAAGTTGTGTATGGTGAGTGGTACAAAAGAATGATTATTCTGGAATAGGGTATAATTTGGTGAAATGAAGGAAAATTACTTTTAGACTGAACATAGTAAAACCCTTTATGACAGTGCAGTGCATCAGGTTATACAAGAATACACTAGGTATGCTGTAGTGGAGGAATAGTCCAAAATGTATCAGAAGAAGCATTTAAAAACTGCCTGGAACAATTGTTAGCAAGAAAGTCTTGCACAAGTTGGGGGTGGGATAGATGTTATCAGGTATCTTTAAGTTGCTGTACTTTTGAGTCCTTTGATGTACTTCCAGCTTCCAGTGTGCACAGAGGCACAAAAGAAAACTGTTTGCTTTATCTAACGCTGCAGAGAAAAGTTCATAGCATGGGTAAGAGTCTCCACCCATTAAATAACAGTTATTGTCACTATCGTGGAGCAACGCAAAGCTGAGATAGCTTAAACGGGTAGCCTGACATCCCCTTCCCAAAGGAGGAATCTGGGAGCAGTGCAGAGGCAGTTTGCCAGACTGCCAGTCCTTACCCCTGGAGCAGGACCCAGGCCAGGGAGAGGAGATGTGGTCTGAAAGCTATAGCACGCTGCTAATTTCCTGCTATCGCAACCCCCGTGGGGAATCCTAAACCAGGCATAGGCTGGAGCAGCCTTGGATCGTGCTCATGTGTTTCAAAGGCAGACTGCAGCAATATATACAACACTTGTTGCCAGCAAATCACTAAGCACTGCATCTGGAGCTTTAATTCAGAAGCAGATTGAAATTATTTTAATTAAAACCAGGGCTGACTTTGTGATGGAACAGCCCAGAACGGTGCATTGACAGCTATCAGTTGGTTTCATGCAGTCATCCCAAAAGACTGTAGCATGCCAACTTTAGGAAGGAGGTGTTCTTCCCCACTAAATCAGTGCTATTTGAAAATATGGTTTTGTAAAGCCTCTGTTATGATATTCAGGTAGTACATTGCATTTTGGGACAAAATTCTCAGTGAAATCAGTGATTTTTTTTTGGCTTGCAACATGACAATTTGGCTCATTGACATTTTCAAGAGGTTTAACTAGTCATAGATGAAAAGCGGCATAAGAGAATAAGAATTTTTAAAACGTTACGCATAAGACTTCCAACACTGCCTATGATTTTAATGGAAAAAAGTGAAAATTTTATCTCCATATTCCCCAGGCAATTTTCAAAACCTAAGTGTAGATTTGAGCCCAGAGAGCTATGGCACAGATGTGTCCTACACAGACTGGAGAATGCCTCTAAATGTAATTCGCAGCTGACAATTTGCAGTATATCCATTAATGACCCAGCAGGTCATGTGCACTCTGAAGCTGATAAGGGATGTATATCGTCACAAGACACAAAATACCATCACGCTGCTTCATCAAAATTTAGAGCTGAAACCTAGAGGCTTGCGACATGAAACCATTTCAGAAATACTTGATCCATCCATGGTTCATTCCTTCTGACCTGGGGAGGGACGTGAAATGCTGAATTAAGCACTGTCTGCAGTATTTGATTAGAGATGATTAGAAAGACTACAAATGGTAAAATGCTAATCATGCTAAGGATTTGCTAGGCATGCTTCCGTGCTGGAGATTGTGCCGTCTAAAATGCGCCTGCTCTCTTGCATGACCGAGTATGACCACAGACATTGTGGTAATAAGGGGCTAATAAAGGGAAGTACTATGATAAAGGAAAAAACGTAATTTAGCTCTTCACTAGAGCAGGCCCTCTTGATGGAAAATTCACTGGGATGTGCCTTCTGGAGAGTAAGAGCAGGAGTTTGCTCCAGGAATAACCACAGACATTAAATGTTCCTGCTGGTTGGGAACATTGCTTTGTTTATTTAGTTAGTTATTTTTTAATTACAGAGCATGTTTTTTCAGGCCAGGCTACCTGGAATTGAACCATTTGGCTTGGGAATGCTCAATGTGACCATGTGTCTTTCTGAGCTTTCACAGGTACTGTGAGAGACGGTGGGACTGCCTGTGACGCTGGTAGTATGACTGGCCACATGTTCAGCCTTTAGCACTAGCCGGCAATTTCTGAATTCTGGTGCAAAGAAGGTAGACTTACCTTGAAGCTTTGGGGACAAAAATGTGCAGATCTGTATGTGTGAGTAGGGCAGCCTTGATTCTAGCTGTGTTTGTACAGCATCCAATGAAATGGTTCTCCCACCTCAACAGTTTCTAGTAAACGAAGCAGAGATTCACAAAATATTGCTGCTGTGATGAACTGCACTGATAACAAGGTTTACAACTAATCTGTATAGACAAGCATTCTAAGTATTTTCTCTTAGCTACCTCCAGGAGAGAGTTCAGTGTGCAGGGGATTCCTGTTGCCTTCACAGGCACTCAATTCTCCCAATATAAGAAAGACGTGGTATAAGAAAGACATGGGCATACTGAAGAGTATCCAGCAAAGGACCACCATGGTGGTTGGAGGGTTGGCGCACATAACATACAAGGAGAAGTTGAGAGAAGTGGATTTACTCTGCCTTAAGATGAGGCTGGTAAGGGAATTGTATTGCTTGCTGTCTTCAACTGTCTAGTGTGAGCATGTAGAGATGAAGCCAGATTCATCTCAGAGGTGCACATGGACAGGAACAGGCAAAAGTTGCAACATGGGAAATTCTTATTAGATATAAGGAGAAAGGTTATCACTGTGAAGGTGGTCAAACACTGGAACAGAGGTTCGTAAAGGTTGTATCCTTGGAGAAATTCAGACCTCAGCTGGAGAAGGTCCTGAGCAACCTGACTTGAATTGTCCCTGCTTTGAGTGGAGGCTTGGACCAGATGACTTCCAGAGGTCAACTCCAACATGCCTTGTGCAATGGTTCTGAGACTGCAGTGCCTGAAGTGCAGGAGCCTGTGTCTGATACTGGTTCTACCCTTTAATTTATCTGAGAGTCCCATAAAATGAAAGTGATATTCTCTTTGTCACATAGACTTTGAGTTTTAGCATTGATTTTAAAGTGCTGTAAGATCTTTGGATGGAAGCTGGTATAGTGAAATAGAAACAATAATCAGAAGTGAAGGATTTTAATCTCAGCTTTTCAGTGAAGTGAATCTTGAGTTTTACGGAGTGCAAATTCAGTCAAGACCATTGAGATCAACACACCTGTTTTATGCCAGGACCAGTACAGGGGAAGAAGCCCTGCCCTTATCTCGATTGATTTATTGTTTGACAGGCAGACTCCTGCAAGTGTTAGGTAACTTTTATTGGAAATATTCTTTGCTGCAGTTTCAGCCTCACGGCTTGGCCTGCCTGGGATTTTCACAGCCATCCAGAACCTGTCGTGGTCCTGCTCAAAACTGGCAGTTCTTGGGGCTAAATGAAACACAACTTTCTGCCTCTAAAGGTTCAGCACATCTGCTTTGAGGGCTTGTTATCTCAGCATTTCACAAATCTTGACAGTTTCTGTCTTAATTTATGCATTAAAGGTAACTGAATGGGTTTTAAAACAGAGAGAGAAAGAAAATGAAAAAGCCCTTTGAGATGAAACACCTCTTTTTCCAGGAAGCCATGAACTGAGAGTAAGGAGAGCAGGAGAACTGCCAGTAGACACCCACATCACACACTAATTGGAACAAAGTAAACCTCCCATATCCACACAGTTTTCATTTATCCAGGATGGTTTGCAACCCAGTTGGCTGGCGGCAATTTTTGGAACATTGCAAGCAAATGTGGCTCAATCATTATAAACCAGTGAATGCCAAATCTGAGTTAAAATGAGTTATTTGAGCAGGGATTATAGGCATTTTCCAATGATCACCACCACAGAAATAAATAAATAGATGGCTTGCTATGTATATACTCAAAGGGGAATGTTGCCCAACATGCATAGCTCTTTGCTATTAACAGTAATGAGGACACAGCTGTCTGAGCCTGGAAGCCAGTATTTGCAGAGGATAATTCTCAAAGATTTTTCTTCTCCACTGGCTTTTGTCCACTACCCATTCTTTGCTTACAAAAGAGCCTAAAAGGCCCTAACATTTATACAAGAATTACCTTGGCTTTGTGGCGCTTTTGAGATTGTTATAAAGCAGGCTGACACATAGACAGATTTGAAACTCAGATGAAATATGAAAAACAATTTTCTCCCCTGATAAGCTCCCCAATGCCCTTAGTGCCAAGCATAACACTCTCTTCGTAGTCAATCACGACAGCTCCTAGAGCAGCTGGCAAGGGTTGCTGCCATGGGCAGAGATCTGAAGTCCTAAGAAGGACTTCTAACTCCCACTGCCTGCAGAGCTTGTGGCTGTGCCTGGGCAGGCTAGTGATGTGAGTGTTGAGTCACGTATAACTGGTCAGCTCTACAGGGCCTCTAAAGCAAATCTAAAGCTGCCCCACTGTCCAGACACACGTTCTGCAAGCACTCTTGGTGCAGCCAAGCTCTTTTCCCTGGTTTTATTGGCTAGGTTCAGGGAATAAGGTCTTAGATTCCTGGAGGCAAAGCACTGTGGTCTCCATTGCATGTGTGTTTGACTCACACAGTTCAAGTGACATGAGGCAATCTACAGCCATGCCACCTCCGGCTGGAGCCTCCTGGCATGCTCAAGCCAGGCAGCTTTGAATCCAGTCCATTCCTGAACGAGATGCTGGTGATGACTGCTGAAGCTTTGTGAGAGATTAGTTAGTGATGAATCTCATATTACTATTCCAGTTCACCATAATGGAGATCCCTTGTTTATACATGCATGGGGTCCTCTTTTTTCATGCATATTAAAGACTTCAAGGTATACTGTGAGAGTGACTAGAGCATCCATGCTGAATTCTCTCTAGGGACATGTACATATTGCACACCTAGAATCTCTCTTGTTTTTTCAGCTCTCAAACGCTTCACTCCCACAGTTGTTTGCACAACATGCTTGAGCAATGGTTAAAGCTTTGTCGCACGTCCAAAGTGGCTGCATTTTAATGGAAGAAGCAACTCTTCCCATAAAAGTTCCTGTTATATCCTGCAGGTGGATATTTGCATCCCTTTGTTTTCATTGCAGCTTTAATTTCTGGATCCATTTGGATCAATTTCTTCTGCTGTATTAAAAGTAGGGCTGTTCTCTTCTTTACTAGTTATTGTGGTCTATTCACAGTCTCAGACCTCTTCAGCCTGCCAAAACACTTGGAAAAGGAGCTCTTAATGACTCAGTTAAAAAGTACGGTCAAGAAGTTCACTTATTAGAGGAAATGTAAACTGACCACCAATTGGCTAAACCAGCTGGCTGGACTATTTGTGCTAGTGATTTCTCAGAGCTCCCCGGGGAGCAAAAGTGGGAATAGCAGTTCTCTTCTTTTAGTTCTCTCATGCTCTGTACCCAAACAGAAAAGTCTTTGAAAGAATTCGTTGGAGGAGAAGCCAATAGGATTTCACAGACATGTTTAAAAGCTTTATAAATAGTGCTTTAAACTCCTATATTTTTAATATATTCCTTCTTACAGGGTCTTTTTAAACTATCCCATAGAATTGCAGAGAAAACATATAATTCAGCCATAGAAAATTCACTTTTTCAGTGTTAATGGTTCTACTCCTGTGAAATTTTATAAGCCTTCTCTAGAGGTTCTTGCATGAGACTACTTCCTATCATGCAGCAAAGGGAGGCCTGCAAACACCTTTTGCTAGAAGTATGTTTTAATTTCGTAGTGTGCATGCCCTGGCTCTGATTGCACCTCTCTCGTTTCCATTGCAATGGAAAGTGTCGCTTACATGACCTCCCAGCAGCTGGGAGTATTCGCAGTAAGTGTTCACTGCCTCCTCTCACCACCCTACCAGCACATCTCAGTGTAGCATATTATCATACAAAATAGGTAATTTTGAGAAATGGGTAGTACAACAGTAACGCTCCATTTATTCAGCTGAAAAAGATGTTTCCTGCTGATGAAGATGAAACCATGTTGAGCAGCAACTGCTTGGTATCTCCTAATTCAGCAGGTTCGGTGTCATCAGTGGGATGCTAACACATCTCTACCCCACTCCAGCAGGGTACTTGCATCACTCTTGTTCCACTGTACCACAGCCACTTGGAATAGCGTAAGTGCAGCGGGGAAATAACTGAGATGCCCAAATCACATGCACTGACCATGGACTTCATAAGTTGTGCAGAACCTGCAACAGGAAACCATGACTCCAGGGCGTACAGTTATGCTCCAGTCCATGGAGTTTCCATGTTTAAGCAAAGCCCTTAATTGAAATCAGTAGTTTTTCTCATTTCTGATCCCAGAATTAATATGCAGACTGTGCATTTGTGCAAAAGCTCTCGTGGGACACTGAAAATAGTCCACACAATTGGGTGTGATCTTGTAGCAACAGGGAGCCCTAGTGACTGGTGGGAGTGAGGAGCTGCGGTCATGCAGGTGCTGCCAAGTGTATGAACCATGCGCAGGTCTGTTCTGAGCAGAAGGAGAAGAGGCTGCTGCCCCTTTTGTCTCCTTGCTATGCACTTATCTGCATGGCTGTCCAATAAATCTCAATCACAAAAGCAGGACTAGAAGTGCTCAGAGAGCAGAGTACTTTCACAGTTTAGCTGTTGTTTATCATCTTTGAGCAACGTTAAAAGTGTGCTAGCTAAAAAAAGGCTCAGCTAGCTGGCAGGAGATCTAGAACCTGTGACACATGTTGAGCAATTTTCATACCAGGCAGAAGGAGCAGCATTACAGATTCATGCCTCACACTATTTAGTATCCACCTCCAGGCTGACCATCTATGTGAAGAAACACTTTAATCCTTGTTTAGCAATCGACCGATAACATAATGCATGTGGGATGCAGATAGAAAATGAATTCAGCAATCAATGGCCAGTCCTCAGACACTGAAATATGCAATTAAACAGGTGTTTAGGGAGTTGATCTTGGATTGCGTCCACGCTCAGCAGGGTCAGTCGTCCTTGGAAAAAAACAGTGACCCCACACAGCAGCAGTTTGAATTTGGCTTCAGTCGGCACTTTAGGAATGTGGCATTGTTATTTCTCCCCTTTTCTTATCAAATGTAATTATCTTGAGAAAAAAAAGTTTTGAGAAAACATGTGATTTCACTGAGTAAAAATCTACTACTGAGGAAATTATTTCTCAGTGTCCAAATAAGGAGTGGGGGAGAAGTTTGGGGAAAGTGCTCTGTTCCAAATAATCTTGGAACTGATATCCATGTTACTGAGCTCGGATGTTTAGTCCTGGCCTGCAATTATTCCTATAAAAAATAGACATCCAATCTTTCTATTATTTTAAAATGGAGCCCCGAGGATTATAAATGACTGAACGAGCTGCAGTGTTTGAGCAGACAGAGATTCTGGAACGAGCTCGCAGCCTTGAGCCTCTCTGCAAGAACTTTGTATCTCGAGAGTGGGGTGAGCTCCTGGGGTTGTGATGTTACAACAGCAGGACTAAAATACAGATAGAATAAAATAAAGAAATAGGGCCCCCAAATCACCCATACCTCCTAGCAGAAGGGGGAAGAAGACTTTCCATGGCAAACTTTTTTCGATCTGCAAGACCTGTGCTCTCACAACTGTCAAATTAATCTTCAGCCTTACTGTATTGAACCCCATGGTGCTAATGTCTCTCAAATAATCATGATGGCAAAAACATACCCACTTTTGTCAATGGTTGATCAAAAGAAGGAAACACAGCCATAGCTACTACTGTGACCCACAGAAATTTATGGCATGATTATCAGAATTCATTACTTAAGAAAGGAAGTCATGCATGCTAAATATGTTCCAAATAGAACAAAATGTAACAGTCCATCTGTGAAACAGCACACATTGCCAAAAGCATATTGTCTTGGAAATCTGCTGTCCACATTGGCTTCCCTCTTGAATACAGAGTCCAAGCAAAGTTTTTCTTCTAATCGCCAAAGTCTCCAAGAATGTGGTTCTAGCTCAGAGACGACAAGTCCACATCCTTCCATGATAGCTCTCTGCTAGGGGCATTATCACCTTGCCAGCCAGCAGGGAAAGGAGCTGTCGTGGAGGGGGCGGAACGGTCACAGCACCCTGAGCGTGGACCACACCTGCGGAGGGATAAGCGTAGTCACCGATCCCACCACTTTCAACATCAGTGGATGGACTTAAGGCAGCAGTCTCCCTTGTTCCTGTAGTGGCAGGTGCACATCATCTCCTTGGGATGGAGCTTCTTTGGTAAGCTTTCCACATGCGTTTACTCTATCGTGTGGTATGTAACCACATGCTCATAAATACAAAAATGAAACTCATCAATATATTTATTTAACTTTTTTTTTTTCTTTTAAAAGTAGCTTTTTGTCAAGAAAGTCTTTTACTGAAGGACTCTGATATTGTCTCTGAACTGATGAGCTGATCTTAAGGACTTTGTTTCCTTCTGTATTCTTTAGTGCATAAAGTCCTGTTTATGCACAAAGTCCTCTTTTTCTGAGAAGAAAGGCAAGCAGTGTCTTTGCTTCCAGTGGGCAGGTGCATCCACTTCCTGAGCACCTCTGCTCCTTCTCCCCTTCTCTGCTGGCTTTCTCCCCTGGCTTTCCACCTCTTAAAGTCACTTAGCTTGCCAAACAATCTCCTACTTCCTGCATCTCCGCTTCCCCTAATCTGCAGTTTAGTCCCCTCTGGGCTCTTTGATTCAGCAGGTTGTCTGTGGTAATAACTTGGATTCTTCCTCTTTATCTTGCTTCATGCTTCATAAAGATGCAATCGTTCTATGTGTCCTGAAAGGAAGGCTGTTGGCATGCCCAACATCTGTAGGCTGATGACTCAACATCTAGCATAACAATGCTATCAACATTTTCTAAGTTTTCCATATTTTTCTGCAGTTACTACAAACAAACATTAGAGGTACAATATCTCTCACTAGAAATCAAATTTATTGATAAAAGTACAAACAAAAAATGAAAAACTGCACGTGTACATTTAAATCTTTGCAAAGGAGAAATCACTTGGAAGAACTTTATGAATTCCTGTTCCCATTTTCAGTAGTTTCACTGGCCAAGATAGATCTCCTAATGGCCTAGGAAATGAAAAAATATATAAGGTAAGCAGAAAATCTCAGGCGTGATGGTTATGGATATAGATAAAAATAACTAAATGTTAAATGATGTTAAATCATTTAATGAAGACTTTAAGACACCACTTTGACCACATAATCTGTATTTTTTGTGACACAGGCCATTAGAATGTTACCCAGCAATTGGTGTTTCAAGCACACAGTTTTTTGGTACAGCATATTTCAAGGAAGAAATACTGTTCAGGTTTAAGGCCCTAAAATAAGGAAACATCTACCATGTGCTTTATTATGTTTTTCAGATGGTTAATCAGTAGTACTGCTAAAGTTTGTGCTTTATTTTTATTTTGAATTTTTCTTCTAAACACTGAATTTCATCCCATGGTCTTTTGCTAGCTTTAGTGACCATCTGCAGCTAAAAACTTTGTTTCCATGAAGATGTTTGTAGATCACAGGCAAATATGCCTTGAATGTTTTCTTAAATAGATTATTACATGGAGCATTATTTTGCTTGGAGACAAATTTTTGTGACTTGGAATTACTCTTTGGAGATTTCCTGATCGCTTTGCAATATCGCTTTTTGAAGTGTTGACACCAGAAATGTATTTCAGTAATTACATGACTAATGCAATATACCGTGGTAAGAACAATTTCCTGTGTCTACTCAGTGTTCTCATGTTTATGCTTTCCTTTCAGCAACACTGTGTCAGGAAAAGTTCGTGTTCAAGTGATTATCTCTAATGACCCCAGAGTTATTTTCATGACCAACATTTTTTACTCTTGATATATGACCTTGCATTTGTCTGCCTTGAAATGCACTTTCAAATGTGCCCAGCATACGTAGCAAATTACTTTTATATAAGAGTTCTGTTCACTTTTTAGTTTGTAACTCCACCAGATTGTGATCCTCTGCATTTTATCCCGAATGTGGAAAGAGTGGACTAAAAGCACATCCTCAGGATCCTGTAGACACTCACAGCATGATTCCACATTTATGATTCGCTCTTGAGATTGCTGGTCTCCTAGTTTTAGCCTCTTTCATTTGAGCAGTATTGAATATGTCTGGTCTTAATTCAATGGGTTAGAGTATTGTTTTTCTTTTTATGCTGTGATTTCTTGCAATATTATGGATACAAATGAGAGTGGCCGCAGTCCTGCATTCTTTGTGGACATGAGTCAGTATAAAAGATCACTACGTCTTCTGATAAGAATTAGCCTCCCTGGTGAGATGTGGTGTTGTGCTGCAGTTTGACATCTAGGTTTTCTTTCTGACTATATTAATATGCTGCCCTGGTTTTTTCTATGCATGGCTTTTAAATTATTTCTTTTTTTTTTTTAAATTTATGGGCAATGAATTAAAAATTTCATTCATTGTTCTATGATGTGGCTAAATTCTAAAGAATCCATTAAGATTACTGCTAGCTTTTACAGATAATAAAACACAAAGCCAGTAATTTGCATGCTAAGCACAATTAGTTCATTTATTTATTTTGACATTGTAAATGATATTTATCCAGTCACCAGGCATCCTGCCATCTATTAAAAATACAATCAGTACCAATAAAAACAAAGCATCGGCACATCACATCCCACAAAAGGCAGCCGGTCAGCCAGAAATATAAAATAACACTTTCTCCACCCTTCCAATACCCAAATGAAACCCCATTGTCCCAGCCACCTCACCTCTGTCAAAATGTCAAGCAAACAGAACATCACACCCCAGGGTTGCTAGACCAAACCACCAGAGCCATAAATTTTTAAGGCAGACACACTGAGCTAAGAGAGAGGGGTGTGGTTAATCTTGGAGTATTTGGGCTCAAGCTCTTGCAGCAAGGGCTTCCTGACAAATGTATAAGGAGATGCCACCTACCTATTCTCCCATTCAGTCAGTAAACCAAAGATCTTTCTTTAAAACTCGTGGCTTCGAGCCATGAGGCTCTGTGTTCATTCTAGCTAGTATTTCTTAGGAGACAGAGAGCAGTGGTCTGGATGGGCCGTGTGGTTGCTCGCAGGATTCCGTTGGGAAGTAACAAAGTGAATCGTTTCCACTTCAGGTCAAATTTTAATTTCAGTCTGGACTTCTGCCTGAACTTCTGCCCTTGGAACTAGCTGTGGGAGCAGTAATGTGAACACAACAACTGGAAGGATGGATGAGAGAATATAGATGACTGCTAATTTGATAGCACACAGCAGCATTATCAAGAGCCAAGACATCCAGGGCCAGCGTTGGCCAAGCACTCCTTGCCAAGAGAAGTTTTGAACAGGGATCCCTTCTGCCTTTCCTTGGTTCTCTAGTGTGGTTTTAAGTGCTGAACAGCTGCTCTCTCAAAATCAAGAACCTCTAAGGATTCACCCAGAGTCACTAGTCACTTGGGAAAATTTGGACTTATTCAAAATGATTAGGTATGACTATCTTTAACCTCCTCCTGTTTTTGTATGTAATTTCAGACCAATGGTCCCAGTCCTGTCTGTAAGGGTAAGAGGAGGTGTGGTAGCTAGATAACCCATTCAATTTGCCACTGACTGTGGCAATACTTCTCTCTCTGTTGCAGTAACTTTGAGGTTCAATTCACCATTAGTGTAGAACAGTAACATTGTGAGTAGCATAGAGTTTAGCTGAAAGAGCCTTTGATACCACTGAGGTCTCCTAGTAGAACATAATGCTTTCAGAATGACGGTTAATCTTTTACTTTAGATCTCATTAGCCAATGTAGAGGCTGCACAAAATTTCTGAAAAAGCCGCATCTTTGTGTTCATATAATAGGGGCAGGTTGTACTGGGCTACATGAAAGACTGCAGGTCAGAAATGTCTGTGACCTGTTCTTACTTCTGTCTTGTTGAGTGGTTGCAGGCCAGTCCTTTAATTCTTCAGTCTTGAATTTCCTGGTTAAAATCCAGGGGCACTGATATTTATCATCAAGTGGGACAGTGCAGGGTTTCGTAGTACAGTTTGATTTGTTTTGGGATTGGAAGGCTTCAAATAAAAATGGACTAATTGTGAACTAGCTCTGTACATAAGAGGACAGGCTCTGCCCTGAATAGTTTTAGATGCTAAACAGTGACGGAGGCTGGAGTATGACAGAGATTTTGTTATCCCCATTTTTCAAATAAGAAGCAGGGCAATGGAAGATGAAGAGCAAGGGTGAGTTTCCACAGGGTATATCCTCAGCACATGAGTTACAGCGTGGTCACTGCCCCTGTGCCGGTTCCTTGTCCTGCATAGTAACTACCAGGCACCTTAGTCTGTTTTCACAGAGGACAGATCTAATTTACGTTTGCTTCCTAGTTCACCTCATGGCAAATGTTGTAGCCACATAGTGAGTAATCTAAGCAAAATCACAGAGGAATTATTCGATAATGCTAGCTATTAGTAAAACCTAGACTTGCTCTTGGGATGCAGATAATGTTTTCTAAGGATCTTGGTGACAAAAGGTACTAAAAGCAGATTCAGTATAAAGAAAACCGTCCTTGGATATCAGTGATAGGTGACACCATCAGATGCTTTCATGGTACTGATGCTGAAATCATCAAATATCACGATCTACTAACACCTTGAATGGGGGGCAGTGGCGTTTCTAGGGTTTCTTGCTAGCTTGCTTCACTTTAGTAACTCTTCTGCTCTCCAGCTGATTAGACTTTACTTTGGGGCTCAGACAGGACACTGCAGTATTTGCTTCCACGGTGAAGACTGCAACACAAGTTATGCTAGGTCAGAGGCACTCTTCCAGGCTCCAGAAAACTGCATCTCAGGGACTTCTTAACCACATGTGCTATCCTTGTATTGAGTTGTCCTTACAATTTTTTATTCTCTGAATTTGTCTTATCTGTTTTGAACCTACAGAACTATTGACAAGTTAGTATTACGTACATTTAGCATCACAGTTTTACTGTAGTTGTGTGTATGACCCAGCACAAGGGCAGAGGTGGTATGAATGGGCTTTGAAGTGATATTCCCACGGTATGAACACACCTAAGATTTGTGTTTGAATGGGACAGAAATAAGCTGTGCAACCAGAATAAGAAATGATTTACACATTATTGACTAGCTGTCACGTTGTTTCCACTTGCAATTTTCCACTCAACCAAAAATGCCCTGGGAGTGTTTTGATATAGTTTCTATGCTGGCACTTAAGTCTAGTGTATCCATTATAGGCAATCTCTCAAAGTTTTATGGCTAGTTTTGTCCCCAGTGGAAATAATTTGGGTTTTTTTATTTTCCTTTCCCTGTCAAATGTCTAGTTTTGACTTTATCAACGACACCAGCTCCCACCGTATGCCGCACTCTGTAAATGGGGTGGGCAAGGCACCCCCTGTCTCCCAGCTCTGATATTCTTCAAGAGGATACTTAATGGTTAGCCAATTGTTGCACCGACATTCTTCTCAGTGTGCAAATATCAGCTTTCAATTAGTGAGCCCATGTAATGTAAATAACACCTGGCAGACAGGCTGGGATTATACTACCTGTTTGAACTGAGAAAGCTGCTTGCCAAAAATAGTTGATTTGATTGCATTGGCTGGGTCTGTCAGAGTTTAATGGCTCATCATGGTAAGGGGCAATCTTAGAGAAAGCCAGAGTAATATAGAACTGGGTGTGTGCACTCAGGCCCAAGTACAAAGATTTGATGCTACCAGTAAAGCTGCTTATACCTGTTGGTTGCATAAAACTTCATGAATGAAGTCAGTGAGGTATTAATCAGTGTAAAACATGTGGAGTCAAGGTCTTCTGCATAGACAGCTTCAGGTTGATCAGGTTTTCTAGGGACAGCAGCAACGCCACAGGTAGCCTCTGTTGTAAAAAAATTTGTGTTCAAATGGAGGTATGTCTCTAAAACCACCACAAAAGATGAAGACTGGGAGTAAGCAAAGAAATCTGCTTGGTAGATAAGAAAGAAAAGAGGATCGATGTCTTACTTTTCCGGAGTGATTGTACTGCTGCTCATGAACTGCTACAAAGACAACTCCGGCAGAAAACCGATCCCGTAGCCACCCATTGCTTTTGGTGAAGGACGCATGTTGCTCCCCTGCAAGAAAGATGCACCACAGAAGAGTGGAGGATCTATAGTCTTCAAACAGCATTGCTACCATATGTGGTGGTAAGACCCTGACCTTCATTTTGTCTCCACTGTGCTTCACCTATTAATATTACTGGAAGCAGGGAGCATGGAAAATGAAAATCTCCTTTTTAAGCTCAGGGTAGGCTAGAAACAGTATAACTGGCGGGATCCCAAGGTCCCACTCCTAAAACAATAAGCAAACGTGACAAATAGAAAGCTTTTTCATTTAGAAAACATTAATGTCATTCTTATTAAATTTATGGTTAGATAAAATCTGTGTTCAAATACTACCAATTACGTGCAATATGCTGTATGAAGGGAGGATCCAGATTTTTTAGCCCAATCGCAGAAGCAATAGCTGAACTGAACAACATATCTATGTACCTATATAGTCTAGACTTGTTATCTTACCCCTTTCCCACTTCCCCCACCATTTTGCCAACCTTCATCTGGCCAATAAATACATGGGAACCGATTTCCGACAGAATTAATTACCTCTAATTGTGCTACTCATGTTATTTTACCAGCTTTGACTCACCATAAATTGGTCTGGTACAGATGCTGGCAAGATAAGAACTCTAGACTCTCTCCATATATATAATATATATGTATTTATTTATATATCTGAAGATGTTAGATATGCTGCTGTGGTAGATTGGATCAGTTATGTCATGACTGCTGGGATTTTACAGCCGACTGGCTGTGCTAGGTGCCTCAGGGGCGGACACTGAGCTGTAATTCCTGCCCTCTGCTGCCTGCTCCAGCCCAGCGCGGTTGTGACATACTTTCGTCATGACCCAACAAAGTCTGGGTTAATAAGAATCAGGGGGCGATCAAGGGAGTAGCATTGCTTGGATGACATAGTACTTCAGCAAAGGCCAGTGCACAGTATGCTGGAATAAAAAATAGTTTAGGTATCAATAAATAAAACATAGAAATCTGAGTTGGCTGAAAAAATGACACAATTTATCTTTTAATATTTCCATTTCTGACATCTAGAGGCAAACCCGATGCCAGAAACATCGGGGAAGAGATTGAGCAAGAAGGGATTCAGATTGAACTTCTGACTCTGAAGGCATTTTTAATCAGTTAGGTTCCACGGTCCTGGTTTATATAAGTGTAGGAATGCTATTCACCTCCTTTGCAAAAAAAAAAAAAAGCCCACAACAAAAACACCCTAAGGGGTTGTAATAAAAACCCCAATACATTAAAAACAATAAGGATGGTAAAAAAAATTAAAAAGAAAAGAGTTTTATTGTCAGGAAATTGATTCCAGGGAAGTATACATTTTTTTTTGTCAGGTAAAGGTTGATTTTGGTTGAACCTTCTGTCAGAAAAATTACAGTGAGATAATCTGCGTTGGTGGGGGTAGGAAGTAATTTTTTTTATATGTCTGAGTTGTGTTTGTCCATCTCTCGAACTCCCTGTTCATCTCTTACTCCGCAGTAGGGTTATACAGCCCTTTCAGCAGCATTTCCCTAGGGCTGAACGCTGCCCTGTAGCACGGAAATCGCAGTTCAGTGACAGAGCAAATGTGGAAGTAATAAAAAGCTTGAGGTAACGCGATCCCTTTCTTGAGGAGCTCTGAGAAACACTGGGTCACCTGCAAAAGGGAGAGATTTGATGAGCACCCTCAGTTCTCACTGCCCCAGACATTTATTATTATGAATTTTACTTCAGGTTATGGTTATTCTCTCTACTCCACCATGCTTTCGTTCCTCGCACGGAGCCAGGGTACACATTGGGAGTGCAAGTCCCTGTACAGTGTGAACAATCTTTTGTTGTTGCCATTTCTAATACTTTCTTGCTGTATTTCTGTGTTGCAGATGTGGATGAATGCGCTTCAGATTCTCACCAGTGTAACCCCACCCAGATCTGCATAAATACTGAGGGGGGCTATACCTGTTCCTGCACTGAAGGCTACTGGCTGTTAGAAGGCCAGTGTTTAGGTAAAAACATTGTGTGCTGTGGTGTTTGAGCATCTGTGTATGTGAGCCTGTGAATAGCTGGAATAATGTCACTGAGCATCTTTGTCAAGTACATGGTTAAACCTTCGGCTACGTGGAAATTGTCTTTCATCTTCGTAAGTGCCGATGGTATGCTTGGCAGAGAGACTCCCTCGCAGAACAAAAATATAGATGTAAATGCCATATGACTAGCATCCATGTAATACGTGGGATTTTCATATTCCTGGTTTGAAGGATTCCCTTTCACGTAAGATCCATCACAAGCATGTATGCAAAAAGATTTATTCCCAAACAGACCTGTCCTTTCCACACTGTGACAGTGTGGACCCAAAGGGATCAGTATTTGATATCAAGAAACAGGCCAGTAAATCCCTAGATTCAACCAACCCTTTTGCTTGGGAGTGAGAAAAAAACTACCTCTGAACTACATGCCATTTTGGTAGCTTCCAAGCAGTTTTATTTCGATTTTATTATTTTCCTTGCAGCAATGACCTGTTCATCCTTTTGAAAAAAACATCTCTCAACAAATAGCACGGGAAAACCTTCCAGCTCCCCTCTTCTCCAGCCCATTCCCCTCACTTGACATGCCCATGGGATGATGAAGTAGATGTTAATTTTAGGTACACAGATAGGACCTAGGAGATGATAGGATACAACTTTTTTTTTTTGAAAGTTTGCTCATTATTTTTTTCCCCTCGGTGCAGGCTGTTTGCCTGCCAGCTCTGCAGAGCTGGACCGTCCTGCCACAATACCTCCGCTGGAAGGAGAACGGGCTTTCCCTGCCCATTCATCCCTGGAGCCTCTCCAGTTATTTTCCAACTTTCTCTTCCTAAGGACCAATTCCAGTGAAGGACTGAGTCGTGGCTGCTTTCCTAACTACTGTAAACAGCTGCTGTGTAACTCACCTGGCAGGGACAGAGCTGAGCCTCGTCCAAGCTGGGGTCTGTGCAGCCATAGCCGCTTTGGAGAGTCACTGTCTTGTAGTTCCCCTGGGATATGAAGTCTCCAAGCCCCCTGCTCCTTAATCTCTGATAATTCCTCTTCTCTTGGGAAAAAAAGCTCGTACTGGGGGTTGTACAGGCATACGTGATGGGGTGGGGATGAGGGAGGGCCGGTGATGCTCTGCATCACCTGTTTTGTTACCCATTTACTTCTCCCAGTTACAGCCCAAATGCAAGGGTTGTGTGCAGCAGTCAGGGTTTGGACGTGGATCTAAAGTACTCTACTGCTTGATGGATATACCAGAGAACTGAAATGGCTGCATTGCTGAATTGATTTGAGTATCTGCTTATGCTATTTAAAATAGGCAATAACATCCCAGTGTTGCCCACTTTAAGTAATCATGGGGTGGATTATTAAAAGGCAATGCAAAGAGCTAAAAGCAAATTGTGTTTCGAGTTGATATACTTTTCCCTAAGGGTCAAAAAAGTCTCAGTTTTCCATACTTTCCACTGGCCTCGGAGAAGTGATTTTTGCTGCCATAAAGCAGTAAAAGACCTTTTACTGTAATCGGAGGGCTGGGTTGGGTTTTAGAGACAGGCTTTTTTGGTGCACTGTTAGTAAACCACAGTTACAAAAAACTACACTTTTATCTGTTGTAATTATCCCAGTAAAGTTTATACAGGAGGAGCCAGTAAAGCAGTATAGACACGACCCACCCGCAAGAAGCAGCCCTGTGAAAGTCCTTATCCTCAAAATGTAGCACTCTTGAGATAGCCGTCCTGCAAAAGCCGCAGCATGTATTTAAAGTAATGCATTGTGTCAGTGAAATGAGGTATTAATTTACTTAAAACCCGTGTCGGATTTGGGCCAAGCCTACTGCTGACCCTGGCCTTTAGGTTATCTTGCTATTTAGAACACAGTGGGAAATAAAAGCTAGTAAGGGTAAAACTGAGTGTTAGTGTCCCTGTTATTTTACACAGAGAAAGTATTTCCAAGACTTCTGACATTTTCAGAACGGTTTCCTGAGACTTTCTATGGCAAAACTGCCCCAGTGAGGCCAGCAACATAAACTTGAATTGCAGGATGTAGCTACTTACACAACAGATTCACAACATTGTTGTTTTTATGGTATTACCACATCACGTAAATGTTCAAGTTGTTCAAGAATTCAGTTTCCCATTACATTCTTAATATTTAAAACAGGAAACAGCCAATTTAGCTAACAAATAATGAACTGCTGGAATTCATGCAGATATATATGTATACGCGTGAACCATAGGGAGAATACTGTCATTTTGATTTTCACATGCGTTGGAACCTACGGTGGGGGTCATTTCACCAAAATCTGTGCCTTAGTGCTTTGGTCCTTCTGGCAAATTGACTGGAGATAATACACTTGGTTTTCTACTGCACAAACTTAACTTCAAAGCTTTGAGAGTAGCCATTAAAAAAATCTCCATAAATCAATAGCCAGTTGATGATACCAAAGGAAATGTAAGGCCTTGGAAGAGACAACTATTCCAGGTGTTTCATTCCAGTTCTTAGCCCAGGGGCAAAATTCTTCTAGCACTTACCATCATACGTATCTTACAGCATTTTCTTGTGCTTATAACAGTCAGTTGCATGTATTGCTAATGCTGCTATTTTGGCATTAAATTCACTGTTTACATTTTAGAATCAATAACTTGTCAGTTAAAAATTCATATAAAACGTGAAATATTTGAAAAAAAGTCTTTAAAGAATATCCTCTCTAAAAAAAAGGAGTATTCAGCAACAAACACTTATTGCTTTGCTAGTGAGTACCTTTGGTATATGTGGACGTAAAAAAGGTTGATATCTTGACTCTGACAAAACTTTGCTACAACATTGGCTGTGCTTGTGCTGACGGGCTGTGCCAGCTATCAGGTATGCTTCGAGGCAGCTGCTTAAAGGGCCTGACTCTGGGCTTCCTGAAGACATCACATTAAGCTGAAGATTACAGCAATGATAATCAGTTCATAGGACATACTGATAGATGTCAGCTGTGGATAAAAACACATTACTATATTCTTTTGGGTAGAAATGTATTTTAACTATAACTCTGGGTCTGAACACCTGAAAATTTGGCTGTTACGTCCATAACCAGTGTGCTGGGTTATTTCTGTGTTACTGGTACCGTTGACTCAGTGTGTTTGCTGCTTCGTACCTGCATGTGAAAATGCAGACCACTCTACTTCTCATCTTTCCCATCTATAGATATAGATGAATGTCGCTACGGCTACTGCCAGCAGCTGTGTGCCAATGTGCCCGGTTCCTACTCCTGTACGTGCAACCCAGGCTTTACCCTTAATGATGATGGAAGATCATGCCAAGGTACTGTGTATGGTAAACCACGACTGAAATCTTTGGTCCCAACCCAGCAACACCCTCAAAACTTGTTTAGTTTTTAGAATACAAGTAACCTTCCCAACACTGCTTTTGAATATGTTCATAGGTTTGTCAGCCTGAGATATTTCTGTAGTTTCACAGTACCTCAGAGGGGTACAGGTGCCACACGACCAGTGTATCAGGAGAAATATGCACCGAGGCCGAAGTACCTTAAAATATAGAGTTACTCAATTCACTGAAATTACCAAGAGTTTAGGCACTGAAATCACTTTTAAAATCTGAGGCTGTGTGACCCACCTGAGACAGGAAAACTCTGTCAGATCAGTAAATTAGATCTGAGTCTCCCAAGTTCCAGACTAGGGTCCTGAGCATTAGACCACCTTTTGCTGCGATGTGCTACCTCAATCAAAGTCAACACAACCTCTTCATGAAGCCTCTCTCTAGCTAAGCAGGGAGCGTCTTCCCACATGCTCCAGGAAACGGTCTGTGCTAATGATGTCCAGAAGGTACTAATGTCCTAAAAGGAAAAAAAAATGGTTTTGTCTTAGCCCTAGGTTTCCACGAGGACCATTCCTCATTGCATTATCTTCCTCAGGAATATCCTGCTGCATTTTGTCTCAGGTCTGTTATAACAAAATCAGTTTGATGGTTTTAAAATTGCAGGACAAAGGCAGAAGCATTTGTAATAAATATTTCATCCCCAACTTCCATGTTACTTTTTTGACCGAAGACATTCCCAAAATGCTTCATTTCCATGCATGTTGTCTTTCCAACCCACTATTTCCAGGCATCAGCCTGAATCCCAATAAACAATACTGACTTAGTTATATTTTTTCAGAACAAATCATTCTGACTGTACAGCTAATCTCTTTGAAATGCTTTACAGTAATGAATTGAAAATAGAGTTTGGGGAGAAGTCACTGATGCATTGGACATTGGTTTCCCATAGATGTGAACGAATGTACAAGCGAAAACCCTTGCACTCAGACCTGCGTCAATACCTACGGCTCTTTTCTCTGCCGCTGTGAACCTGGCTACGAACTGGAAGCTGATGGAGTTAACTGCAGTGGTAACTGTCTTTAGTTATTTATTGTTTCAGTTTCCTTAATTCTATTATTTTTTCTTTTTCGAATGTATTGTTTTGTACATGCTTTTTAAAAAGTTTTTTGCCTTGGTCCATGGTTAGCAGCGGGATAGCTGCAACTCATACGATCTTCTTTCCAGTTAAAGCACACAGTAAATACCCAGAAAAGCACAACGGAGGAGGGCTGCAAATGGTTTGAAAGAAATAAGCTAAATATTAAAAAGCTTCAAGATAACGGCAAAACATAAGAAAACGCTTTGTAATGCTGAACAGGAAGCTTTATTAGAACAAGTAAAGTAGGGATAGTCCTAGAATATTCTTCCATGATTAAAGAACTACTTTACATAAAGCACTTTTCCATTTGTCTGTTGAATACATGTATTCCTCTTGCTCTTAGGACTGCACACTTCTGCATGAAACCTTCCCGTTTCCCCTGAATGGCTCTGGCTACGCTTCAGAAACGATATATGGTTTCTTAGTACAACTATTGCTAACCTGTTCAGCACATAGCAGAAGAAACTGTGCTTATGTCACTGTACTTTTTCCTCTTTTGTTTTTGTTTTTATTTTATTGCTTTATTTTAATTGAAGGGAAAACTTATGTCTGTGCTTAATGTTCCCACAGCCTGATAAATTTAGAGAATCTCGCCAACATTTCTTGGAAGGAAAAATGCACTGGAAAATACTTGTTTTTTAATTTACAGTAAACAGATGTAACACGCTGTTTCTGAGAGACAAGATATGTGATATGCAGTATGTGTATAGATTAGTGTTTCCAAAGCTGTTCTTCCCTGCAAACCTCCTTATTATAAGGGAAAGAAGACTTAAATCTCTAAAGGGTCTGATGCATTTAACACTTAGAGCTGCAACACCTAACTTAAGTTTTCTGCTTTCTAATGGAGTTTCTGTTTCTCAGTTAGACTCTCGCACCTTTTTATGTGCTCCTGAGCTAGTTGAGGGCCTGAACCACTTAAGTTCAATGCAATGCCACATAAACATTGCCAGTACAAAACGGTGACAGAAGAGGTGGTGCTTAAACCTCAGTTGTGTCTGAGGGTTAAGCCAGCACAAGGGACTTTCCACCACCCAGATTTAGAGCAGAGGACCTTTTCTTGACAATTCCATGTGAGAAAATGCTTGTCAAAGCAGGCCAAATTTCTCTGAATGAGATTCTTTCACTTCACAAACAATCACTAGACATTGTTGAGGCTCGCAAAGGGAATGCCTGGTTAGGAGGACACTGCAATCAGACACCCAGGATCCAGAGGTATTTCAAGAGCTGCGGGATTAGTTCACGGCCTAGCAGCCAGCTTACCTTGAAGATGGGAGGCATCCCTGCCCCAATTCAAGGAGAGAGGCAGAGATTTCAACCTGGCTTTCCCAACATTAGCATTATTTTCTAATCACAGAGGTCTTGCACGTGCATTGGATGTGCTGTGAAATGCCTACCATCTTGGCCTCTGCAGGCAGTCAGCAGAATGCCAGAAGTGTTTAGGAACAGCAGAGGTGTGTCTGTCCTGTTTGGGCTTAGCAGCAGAAATGTAGGACCCTCGGGGCTTTAAGTCCCTCCAGCACTTGACAGCAGCTGAGCACAGGTTATATGAACCCGATGTGCTGGACGCCTGGGCTAGGATGCCTCGAGGGGGTGGGTGATATCTTGGTCCCTTTATGGAGTCAGCCCTCAGTCCGTGTTTTGTCAGGAAGGTGTTTTTTTCAGCGAACTCGCTGGGGCAAGTTACACAGTAACAGAACTATATAGGTACAGAGTTCCTTTCATCTCCCTTTTGATAATGTGGTTGCAGCCATAAAGCCACTTTAACATATTTGGACTTCAAATACTTTGCAATCCATCTGCACAAAACACCAAAAGTGGATAAATGGACTGAGCCCAATTTAGAAGAAAGGGAAGTTCAGTCTGAAGAGTAAAAGTGTTTTGCCTGGGAGAGTCAACATGTCAGAGCTGGGAATAAGAACTTGGGAGTTCCTGGCTGGGGCTCTGGCCTTTGTTTCTTTCTTCCCCTGAACGGGGAAATAAGGAAATGATTAACTGCAGCCTCCCTCAGTCTAGCGCCTTTGCGTGTGTTTCCCCCTCAGTCAGCCATGCCTCCATGTGCAGCTCTGAAGTTCGTCTTTCTCGCTTGAGCACAGTTCTGCAGAATACAATGACCGGTCACTTCACGAGTGCAAGGGGAAAAGAGTACAATTTCTGCTCTCAGTCAGAGATGTGACAGACTGCTTAGCTTCCCGGGTATCTGGGAGATGGCTGGGCCTTCCCCCAGGTCTGACCCGAGCTGGGATGAGCTCTATAGTCTTGCTGGTATGCCTTGGAAGTAACTGGCTAGAGGCTAAGAAACGTAAACCAGCCGGGGCTGGCTGCAGTTCTTCTGGGACCCATGTGGCCCTGGGAAACGGAAGTTTGCTCTCCAGAAAAAAGAAAGAAAAAGAAAAGAAAACCACTGCCAAGTCTCCTTTCAGATTACAGTTGCAGCTTTGTTGTTGGAGTAGCTCTATCTCTGACGTAAAACAGAACTGAAAACATGGCCAACTGGTGACAGGTATTCAAAAAGAAAAATAAATAAATAAAGCCACGCATTGTGTTCAGCAGCAGCTTTGGTTTCCGTAAGAGAAAAATGTTTAACCAAGAACTTGCTGTATAGCATTTTGCCAGGTTCCTGCAGAGCTCTAGGGAGCTGGAGGGTGCCAACCTCCAGCTGGGGTGGTGGGCACGTAGTCTGGATGGCCACCTGCCTGTGGGACTGCTCTTTTGACTGTAAAGCCAAAGGCACTAAACTTTGTTTTACCACTGCAGACATGGACGAATGCAGCTTCTCAGAGTTCCTCTGCCAGCACGAATGTGTGAACGGGCCTGGTTCTTACTACTGTATCTGTCCTTCGGGCTATAACTTGCTTGACGATAGCAGAAGCTGCCAAGGTAAGAACATTCCTGTGCTGATTAAAACCCAAGGGGACCAGAAAACAGGTCCTGTGTCTGAAAAGAGGCTTTCAAGAACTGAGATGCTTGGTCTTGGCATTGCACAGTGAAATACTTGTAGGGGCCAATTATGTAATTCTGGTAAGAATGTCATCATGTGAACAGTCCCACTGAGGTCAATTGCTGTGTTCGTGTGAGTAAGACTTTACTGACCAGGAAAGCCCTCAGATGCTCTCCTCTCTGCTACAGGTCTCTCTTTAGTTTTCCCATTCCCTAAGGTCAGAGAGCTTGAGCAGCCAATTTCTTTTCTATTTTTGCAGCACTTAGCATATGGGAGCACTCCAACAAGCAGAAATGAATGGAGTGAAAACTGATCTTGAAAGAGGGGCCAGTCATCAAAAGGTCACTTCTCATGGTGCAAGAGTGTTATGAATTTTGGCGCAATTCCTTCAGATGGAAACCAGTTTGTAGGAGTGGTGTCTTGCACATATTTCCCCGCTTTAGCCTTTCTCTTGTTTCTTGTGTTTTAGATATCAATGAATGTGAAACCAGAAACTTCACCTGCACTCCACAGCAAACGTGTTTCAATATCCCAGGAGAATATAAATGTTTAGACCCAGTAAGATGCGAGGATCCTTATATCCAGATTAATGAGAAGTGAGTAACATACCCACAGCCACAAAAGCGAATTCTGTCTGTGTGAAGTGTATCTAGAGTGAACCAAATAAGTTGCATTTTTACAACACAGCCATGAAGTGTGTCTAGAGAGCTACACATACATGCTGTTGCTGCATTTACCATTGGTAAGCTTTATGAAAATAATAAAATGCAATTCCTTACCAGGTCACCAGGTGGGATATGATATGATGCTCAGATATGTGGGAAGTTAGACTGGAAAAACACTTATCAGTGAGTAGAGAAAACAGCAAGGTTTGTAATGTAATAAGAGACATTTACTTACACTACTAACCGACTTCATATATGCTCAAATGCAGTCTGTTTATTAGTATGAGTATTTCCTGTAAATATTAACTACCTTATGTCTGGGAAGTACTTTAAAACATTAGATGATAGTTATAGCAGGATACAAGTAGTTTCCTACTGCTTAAAGGTTAAAAGTGCTGAAAAGTCCACAGACTGACTTAACTCGTTCAGAAATTGGGTATGTCTGGATGAGGCTGTTAGCACTGTTACTGTCTAAATTTGGAATTATTGGAGTGAGCAAAAAAATAAATCCTGCATTTCTAAAAATTGCCTGTTTCTTTTACATTTTTGTAGGTTATTTTCCTGGGGCTCAAAATATTGCAGCTCCAGACAGATCTCTCTGTATTGCAGCCCATACTATTTCATCCATAGTGTTTCCACTAAACCCAATAACTTGCGATTGCTTGGTAGCCTAATGGATTTTATGGAAAGGCAATTGATGAAGAATCAGCTTCTTTCCATTATAATTTATTCATGTCCTTACTTTGCTTTCTGAACTAGAGCAGCTGAGGAGGGGGCACGTTCTGTTCTTCCAGTTCTGGGTTTACCTACCTTCAGAGGTGGTAGAGTCTTAAACTGGAATTGGAAGTATCTGAAACCTCTGTATCTAAATTCCCCAGAGCCCAACTATAGAGTCCTCACAGATCAGCTTGCACCAGAACTCTTGGTCTCTGAGCTTTGTGTTTGGTGGCTTTGGCTCGTGACTAGATGTGAGTGCATTTAATTTGTGGCATATGTCTAGAAGTGGTCAGTATGAAAGCCAAGTGAATTCCTTGCATCCGTGTTTTCTGTGGAAAGAATTGGGTGTTTGTAATGCCAGGAGCCTTTTTATGGGGGACATGCCAGATGAACTGTCTGAAATTGGTGTCGGTAGTGGAGGTTATAGAAAAAACAGGCAAAAAGACCCAACTCTTTTCCAGCAAATTCCCCAGCATGGCTTTTATAAAGGGACACCCTGCCTCACAACTTTCCTAGAGTTCTCTGAAGAAATCAGCAGCATGTGGCTAGGGCACATGGGCTGATGCAGTCTGTGTGGGTTTCCAAAGGCTTCTGAAAAGAACCTCACATAAGGTTATTATGGAAATTAAGCAGCCATAAGTAAGAGAGAAGTCCCTGGCACAGAAGAATAAGAGGTTGAAAGATAAAAAAGAAATATAGTATTAAATTGTCAGCTTTCACAGTGAAGTTCTGTAGAGGTCTGAGCTGGACCTACTTTGTCCAACATATTTGTAAGCAACCTGGGAAAAAGGATAAACCATGAGATGGGCAAAGTCTGCAACAGTATCTGACGACAGTAGAGAAAAGGGTGGGCAGAAAAGAATTGCAGAAGGATCCTCAGTGACTGTGCAATAAAAATGTTAGATGAAATTCAGTGTAGATGAATGTAAAGTAAAAAGACAATTCCAAATTCACAAATTAAATAAAGAGCACTGATCTGATCATAATCCATCCAAACTGAGATTTGAAGGTTGTTATAGATAGTTCGTGACATGCAGTACGCACTAGAGGTCAGAAAAGCAATCTGAATTTGAGGTGTTCATAGGTAGATACTATCCTCAGAGCGCGTGCCGTTGTGTACCCGTATCTTCAAGAATGTGCAGTTCCTTCGCGTCCTCTCAAAAGAAATATAACTGGACAACAAAGAGCAATGAGGATGATCAAAAATAGGGAATAGCTTCCTTGTGTGAAACAGCTAAGTTAGGACTCTTCAGCCATGAACAGGGTCAAATACGAAACCCTGAGCTGCATGGGGCAGATAAATAGGGATCGACTGGCCGCTCTCCTTTCCACAGAAGAGCTGAGAGCATCAGACGAAGTCAGCAAGGGACAGTGCAGAGAGAGGTGAAGGGGGCTGTGGAGCTCCTGGCCGCAGGGGTTGTGGATGTCAAACATTCATGTGGGTGTAAGGGGAGGCTGAACAAGCTGATAGATAAGAAATGCATTAAGGGCTGATGAATACACAGAAGACATCTTTGTTTCAAGAATTTCCTGAGCCAGAAACAATTGGAGGCTGTTGGTGGAATTGGTATATGCTTGGCTTGCTGTCCTGCTCTTCCTCAGGGCTCTGCATTTGATGCTAGAGCTTTGGTTTGATCCAGGATGTCTCGCTGTATGTTTTCCTGTAGTATATAAAAGATTGTTAAACACTGAATACAACATTTATATAGCACCATCAGTGAAATGATCCAATAATTAACATTATTTTGGGGACAGTTCAGTTTAAATTACTGTCAGAACAAACATGTACCAGGTATTCTACATCTGCAGAGATGCTTTAAAGAAAGTACAGATTTTTGAGTAATCTAAGGAGACAAAGGATGCCAAGATATTTTGGCACAGAAGAGAAGAAAAAGAAGGCAGGGATATAGGTAGGCCAGAATAGCAACACAGAGAATACTAAAAGTGAGAAAATTCATTACAAGTTTCAGATTCTTTTAGCTGGTCAACTATTTGTTTATTTATTTATGCAGCTGTATTTGCATGTAACGAATCAAATATTACAGCAATTTGTAACCCCTGATGACAATCTTATTTCTGACAATTAGCCGCTGCATGTGTCCAGCTGAAAACGCCGGTTGCAGAGATCAGCCATTCACCATCTTGTACAGAGTGATGGATATGGTGTCCGGGCGGTCTGTGCCTTCTGACATTTTTCAGATGCAAGCAACAACTCGCTACCCTGGAGCCTATTACATCTTCCAAATCAAGTCAGGGAACGAGGGCAGGGAATTCTACATGCGGGTAAGTCTGGCACTCAGAGAGAAAACACAGAGTATCTTCTTGTTAGCTGAATATCTTTCTGATAGCAAAACTCAGTTTTAAATTAGTATCATTTAAACCTTCAGTATGAGGCATTAAAAATGAGGCAGACATGCAGAGCAGTGTGTTGATCTGCAGGGGCTGCTGGCTCTTTCAGGAAGGTAACCTACCCAAAGCAAACATGCTTGTTTTATGAGACGTTAGGTTCAGGAAAGTCCAGGGCTGTACCCATGTCTGCGAATAGCTTAGGTCTCCCATGCTCAAGAGAAACTATTGTGCCAAACTCTTTTTTATTTGATGGACAATCAGTAATTGTCACTGAAAGAGTCAACATTTCTCATTTGTTTTATTAAACTCTTCATTGGATATTGAAAAACCCAAAACCAAAAAAAGTAAGCAAAAAAAAACCCCCTTTATCCCAATAACTGACTTTCTGGGTTCTTTTCTTTCATTTGTTATGGTTTTTTTTCACTGAGAACACACATTTTATGTAGACGCTGTTAGAGAAAACACAACTGCTTTTTTTTTTTAATCTGAATTTTCCTCAGAAGACATCTCCGTTCCCCAGTCATCTTCACTGCACCTCTGACGCGCAGGGGTGATGGGAAGTGTCTGCACAGAATGAGGCACAGCCACGAGGGAAGGTGGAATTCAGAAGGTTGATTTTTAACCCTACCCAAAATTCATATTCACATTAAGTGGTGTACAGTGGCTATTGATGGTTCCCATGCCTCACAGAAACCGGTAGCGTGATGGATTTCGGTAGATTCCAATACACATTTCTCCTGAGAGCCTCAGATTCTCACTGTGAAAAGACAGAAAATGTTGCAAAATTCCGAAATGGCAAGTGGTCCAAGAATGATCTTCACATCTCACAAGATCTTTCCCGTTGCAAAGCCATTGCTGATCCCACCGACCTTTTCCCCTCGTCTTGCTTGTTCCGCCAGGCGCTAAGGCTCCAGCGACCAGCATCGTTGCTCGAGTCTGCCAGTTTTCTTTCACTTATTTATCGCACAGCCATTCCTTCGCCACCTAAACCACCCCGCTTGCTCCGGCCGCCCTCTCGCCGCCGCGGGCGGCAGCGCCGTTCCCCTCAGGCCGGCAGCCAGCAGGTGGTGCCCATTGGTTGCGCTGGGAAGGGCGGGAGCGGCGGGCGGGAAGGGCGGGGGCGCTGCTCCCCGCGGGCTGAGGCAGCGGGGCCCGCCGCCCGCCGCCCGCCGCCCGCCGCCCGCCGCCCGCCTCCTCCTCACCGCTTTCTCGGGCTTCTCCGAGCAGAGATAACGCAAACGCTCCGTTTCGCGGTAAAACAGGTCCCGCTTTGTGTTTCTGCTGGAAACCAAATTGCACTTGGTTTTAACGTCGGCAGCTCTGATTTTTAAACGCTCATAATCCACTGTTCTGGCCAGATATTTCAAAGGTCTGCTTCCACTTACTAAAAGACAGGTTTTTCTGAAGTGCCTTCACAGACTTAAAGCTCTCTTCAGACAGTAAGGTTTTGCAACGTTAACATACACAATTATCCAACAAACCCTGATCCTGTTCACATAGGAACATCTGTTCTCCAAGCTCTGTTAACATAACCCCTTCTTGGTGTTCGCTGCTTGAAAGTAACAGCGCTCTTTACATCAAACAAAATAATATCTCACGCACAAAAAAAAAAAGGTGTCACTGCTTGTGCATATGCTAAATCCATGTTTTAATCTTTTTCCATTTGGACAATAGCAAATTTCTATGTTCAATAGCTCCTTTTATGTGCAGGGCTCCCAAAGGCTTTACAAACTGTAGAAGGTGATAGCTCATACAAAACACCAAAATGGAGCCAAATGCTGAAATGCAGCTCCCTCTCCCATAAATTGCAGTAGCTTCTAACAATGTAGCAGAAAACAGTGTTATTTTGGCTGCTTAAAGACCATGGCCATAATGTGGTCTCACCTGAGATGATAGTTTTCAAGAGCCATTTTTTAAAATCTCACCTGTTTCCTCTTGTTTTGTGCACAGCAAACGGGACCGATCAGTGCTACTCTGGTGATGACCCGCCCCGTGAAGGGGCCCCGTACAATTCAGTTGGACTTGGAAATGATCACTGTTAACACCGTCATCAACTTCAGAGGAAGCTCTGTCATCCGGCTGAGGATATACGTATCACAGTACTCCTTCTAAACCTTGAGTTTGTGCCCTGGAAACATTGAAACAAAAGAGACGGTTCCTCCTCTGCAGAACTCTCTCCTCAGAAGCCAGTACGTATAGCAGCTCTAAACCAAACCAATATTTCCACAGACCCGGTGACCTATGCCTGTCTGAGGAGGGAGGCCTCTTCATGCACAGTCCCTACCAGGATGCAGACACCTGAAGATGTATCGTCAGCAGATCCCATATGATTCTCTATGTGGTTATATATTTTAAGGACTCTTCTTTCCATTGTAAACACTTCTAGGGTATGAGTCTATGTTTGAAAGACTGTGAACCTTTGTAGCTCTGAGGCTGCTTAGCAAAAAGCACCAAAGAAACTGAGGAAAAAGCTGGCTTTTGCAATCTTGCCTTTTTTTTCATTCTAAATGGAAAGCAGACGAACAAGCAGAAACAGAAACAAAAAGCCACCTATTGAAACAAGGGATCTCAGAAGTGCTAACTTACATTCCCAATTATCTCTGGAATTATCAGTCAGGCACTTTGTTTCAATTCACCCTGCATTTGTCTTAGTTTCACCTGTTTTTTTCTTTGATTCTATTTTATAGTTAAAATTCATTGTAAATTCATTCCAAAATACATGTTGTACTATGTAATCTTCTACTTTCTAACAAAAAGTGTCACATGTTTGGGTTCCTTCCTCTATTAAATCTTTCTATATAACAGAGTTCATAGAAATCTATCACTGGTTGGTATGTTTTACAGTCTTTAGGGTGTTATGCCTATTTACACCCAAATTCTTTGACACAGGCCTCCACTGCCAGAGTAGTGTCCAGGGACTTTAGAGCAGATGAGAATCAGAACTTTATTTTTCCCTGTTTTCCCGAGTGTGGTAGTTGCAGACAGTTTGTAATGGTTATAAGGCAGTGAGACTCACTGTAGTTAAGGCTGCAACCAATCTCCTGTTCAAGGACCACTCAGCTCAGACCTGTCCAAATTCCTTCAGAAAAAAATGAATTGTTCTGTTCACGTACAGTGTCTGTCCTACATTCCTAACGTTGGGGAAAATAAGCTGAAAAGGACTTGGACCAGTCTTATTGTTTGTGCCTCTGCCACAAAGCAGACCCCACTGTACCAGTATCATCAAACGATGGGATCCCACAGTTTCCATAGGCAATGTCTTCTCAGGTATAACTGCTGTAACCAAGAGAAAGTTTCTCCTAAAGTCTAATCTGAATCTCTGCTGTTGTAATTTAAATCCATTGCTTTTTAGCCTACTTCCAGTAGAAATAGAGAACAGTTTATGTTCCCCTTTGCAGCAGTCTTTAACATGTCTGAAGACTGTTGTCATGTCTCCCCTCAGACTGTTTCTTTCTAGTCTAAACAAACCCAATTCTTTTGGTCTTTCCTCATACATCACATTTTCTGGACCTTTGATCATTCTTGTTGCTCTCGTCTGGATTCTCTCCAGTTGGTTCACATCTTTCTTGAAGTGCAGTGCCCAAAACTGTGAAAAGTATTCCAGCTGAGGCCTCACAGTGCTAAGCTAAATCTATGTTTAGGAGTTTGGGGGGAAAAAAAAAAAATTGTATGGTTTGGAGGTACAATGCTTACCTCGTTGAAGCCAGTGGCAGTTTGGTCTTCTATTTTAGTAGGGATGAAGGTTCATACGCCTTGTTCTTAAATTTCTCTGAAGCAAGGTCTTTTGCTTCTTCCCCCTGCTTTTTCCTTATTGGCTCATTTGCTCTCCAGCATTGCTACGGCAGGAAAGATAACCTTTGCTTCATCTTTTTGAGGACTGGAAGTGCTTAATGCTACTTGGGAAAAAGACTTTATGAAGATTATAATGCGAGCAGGCTGGAGCAGAGTAGAAGCATTATGTGAGGTCTTCATTAAAGTGGAGTATTAAATGGGAGAATACAGACTCAGAAAGTTGTCACAACACGGACTGCATGACACAATCAGAAAATTGACTCTCTTGTTCCTAATAAGCTTTTTAAGTTAGTCTGGAGTTGTTTTTCCCTAGCTTTAGTAGAGACTCTCCTCTTTTTACCTGTACTCAGCTTGAAGGAAGCCCTGATGCAATGGCTCACAGCAACGAAATGCTGAGTTGAGTGTGCTTTAGCAGCTTCCATTTCTTAATGGTTTAAAGTTTTCTCCGTGCTGCTACAATGTTCTGGGATCCTGTGGTTCAGAGCTCTGTACACAGGCTGTCCTTTATTGTAAAAACAAAAAGGCTGGAGCCTGACTCCAGGGTTTAGTGAGCCAAGCTGAGGGCAGGAAGCCAATGAGTTTTGTGAGTAGCCGACTTGGAGGAGATAAATATAGAGGAAATGTGCAGAGAAATATCAGAAACAAGAATGTGTTTCCTGAGTGTATCATGGCTCATCATATACCACAGTCTTGGAGGGGAAAATAGAGGTAACCAGGAAGGAGGAATGCTAGTTTATAACCATGGGGCTAAAAGTGCTCGTGTGTCCCAGATGATGGAAGTGAGACATGGGAAACAAGCAGGCTCTGGTGGCCCACAGAGCAGACAAGGAGCAGGCGGGGTCTTGCATTAAAGACATTAAACTCTCAACATGCTGAAAGTTTTCCCAGTGCTTAAAAGCCCCTTTTTCCCCCATTCGCGCCCCTATGTTATGGCTTCTTCACGTCCAGTTGAGGAGTCCCCTCTCTTCCTGCCATCACATCACCTTCTGGAGAGGAAGTGCATGCTGTGAGACATCAGACAGTTTCTCACTTCTGGGCTGTTCTCCCATGGCCCTCACATACCAACCTGATTTAACCCTAATTTAGAAACATCAAAACCCAGAGGAATTCCATAACAAAACACTTTGTTAAAAGAGTAAAGCTTGAACGCTTAGTTTTAGCAGGGTCCAGCAAATACTCATAAAACAATGCTACACTTTCTATATAGACATTCTGCGCCTTAAAAAAAAGTGAAGAGTCTGGAGACAAAGGAATTCAGCCACTTCTCAACTGCCATAACATCCTTCATCACTCACTATCACTCCAGCCAACTTTAACGTTGCCAAAATATATGCCAATCTCAAAATAATAAATTACTAGCAGTTTATAACATCTAAACTCTCCATTTCCTAGTCAGGGGTCTGCTTCCAGTAGACCATCGCAGGCTCGTATATTACAGCAATTCTCACCAGATAAAAAAAAGGACTATGCATGTCAGGTTTTTACAGCATGAAAGTTAAAAATGCGAACTTGTGACTGCTGTATACATTCATGTTCTTCTTTGAGGCCGGGCCTCCCTAAAAGCAGACAGAATTCCAGGTCTGCTCAGAAAATGATTCTTTATTCTAACCTATTGCAGAGGATTTTCTAACACAAAGAGTTTTACCATATGGTTAATAGACAATATTCTGGCCAGCACCAGGTGAGGGCACTGGCCCTGGTCTGGGTACCTGTGGCTTCCCACCGGCTCTGCTCTGACACGCTCCTCGCTCCTTGCTCAGGGTGGCAGAGCCGTTCCCCGGCCGAGCTGGGGAGGGACAGCTCTTTGCCCCTCCTGCCTGTCTGCTGTCATGTCTGTTTAAACGAAGGTCCTCAGGAGAAAGATTGCCTCTCACTATGTGTTCATACAGCATCTATTGCCAGTGCAATAATTGGAATAAAAGTAAACAAAAGCAAAGCAGAAATGGCAGTAATCTTTGATACAGATCACAATGATTGGGAAGGAGAATCTATTCTGATAAATGAACCAAGTGATTCATGCTAGTCGGGTTACGTGCCAGAGGGAGAAGAATGGCAAGAGATGAATGAGCCAGTGCTGTGGAGCTGAATGGGTCCTATCATCTGGCTTATTTGACTTTGAGATTTTTTTTTTAGGGAATTGACTTTTTTTGACACAGATGACAAAATGTTATTTCCCCTAAGAGTTTGCTGGATCCTACAGAATCATTTTTCAACATGTGCTTCTCTGACAACAATAACTTTGTTGAGAATAGCTAAGCTGCTTTGAGTACCTGGTCACCCACCATCACCGAGTGTAGTGTCCAGGGCCATTCACACAGAGCTTTCTCCTTTTCAAGCTGGGGGCCTGTACTCATTTTTACCTTTTTTTGGCTCAGCTTTCAGAAAGATCAACTTTCATTGTCTCATAACCATAGTATCAGCATCAGCAGAACTTACATACTCATTTTTCTCTGTCTAGAGCAAGCAGAGCAATAGAATCAGTACAGTTTGTGGTCATTCAAGTTCTCCAGCCTGGCTTATTCACAGAATATGCTACTGAATATTTTCTGTAGCATGTAGCTGTATTAGAACGCAATGAAAATTTCATAGCACAAAGATGTTTTAAAAAAAAAAAAGGAACAAAAGTATGCCCTAATGTTATTCAAGCCAGGAGCTATTGTTAAAATAAATCTCTATCCTGGATGGACAAAACCCTCAGCTGCTGTTAATTTGCATGATTCTGCTGCTCTTTAACAGAAAGATAAAAAGTATCCTTAGGATCGTTCCTGTGCGCACGTAAAGCGCTGTGCATGTATCTGTATGCAAGGAGAATTTACAGAAGCTAAAACTAGTTGTGGTAGTGTGGCTCTGCATTTGGAAGTCAAAGAGTTGTAAGATAACACGGCACAAGCAAATTGTGTTTCCTCATCTGCCATGAGCGCAGACAAGTGATTTACACCCGTCACGTTTTGTTGTTTTAAGTCTTTGAACCAATTCTGAATAGCTCAGCCCCAAAGCGGGTGCTACGCATGAAGACTGAGGCTGATGGCCATGACTAGACTTTCGGGGATTCCGCAGAAAGCCTGCCCAGAAAGGTGACCTGTGCTGAAGGGTCAGTGCTGTAGGGAGCGTAACGGCCCGGAGGGATTTGTGCGGGGATGTCTCTGACCCTGCAGCTGCCTCTTTCCTCACCTGTTTCAGCGCAGAGTGCATCTGATGTTTGTAAGTGTGCACATCAGAGGTGGAAATCTCACCTACTCCAGTTCTTAGTTCAAACTTCTGAGATCCCTCTGGTGGATTCCATTGGCCAAACTGATCCCCTTGTGTAACTCAGCTAATACTGGTGAGGTCACCCGAGGGAGAGTTTGGGTACAAGGCAGATACACTTTTACACCAGCAAGTGAATAATGATGCAGTAACCTTGACGTAAGAATTGAGGAATGTAGCTGGGTAGCAAAGGGATCTTTAGAAAACACTTCAGCAACCAAAAATTCCTGAAATATTCAATCTTCCAATTCCCTCCTGTATCCCAGAAGTCACTCATTCTCCCTTTTGAGTTTGTCCTGGACAAATGATCTCATTATGGTCATGCACCGCAAGCACATGCTGAGTGAGCTCCGCTTCTCCTCTGGCACTACGTAACATTTTTCACTTTGCTTTTTGGAGATCAGTTGTAGGCTATCTGTCTTTTCTAGGCTCTGACTGACCTCAGTTGCTTTTCTCACAGCCAAGGCAGATCTGTTATTTCCCTGCCAGGTTCCTCTGCACCCACCATCTGTACAACAAGCTCTTCACGTGTTTCACTGGAAATGCAGGCACTGCTCTTGGCCCATCTGCTGCCTTTGTACCCCCCTTCCTCTGCAATGTCGGTAGGCACCCTTACAGCAAAGCATTCGGTCTGAATGGCTGAAGGGATTGCCCAGCATGCTGGCAGAGCCTGGCATTATGAAGAGGATTAAAAAAAAAACAACACAATCCCCACAGTTTTGGAGGCGATAGATGCTCTTTTAGGTCCTGATGAATCACTTTTCTCCTGAAACTGCATCTGTATCATGCTGGCTTGATTGATAGTCTCAGGGCTTTTTAAGAAGCCTGATAAGGACATGCTTATGCAATACATCCTTAGGCTCTTCAGACCTTGCATGAGGTTTTCCCAGTTTGCAAACCGAGTACTTGGCCCAGTCAGAGAGAGTGCAATGTGATCACCACTATGCTGAAGTCAGTGATCGCTAACCACCTTACATCAGGTCTGGATTTAGCCCAGTTTTATTTTAAGTCTTGAATCTCAGTGTCAGTGGTATAAATGTAAACAGATATGTATTATTTTTACAGTAGAGCTGAAAGATTGTTTCCAGTAAATAAACAGTAGTATGATTGCAGTATCTCTTTTTCTGTGGGTACTGTATCTTTGGGTACTTTAAGATTTCCTGAGATATCCTTTGACATGTCAAAATTTCCTCTGGTATTTCAAGCCATTCATTGATGTGTTTCCACGAATGATTCCTCACCCCTGTTCTTCAAAGGCCAACGCAGGCACTTGACTCTACATATTGTTAAAACATCAAGCTACACCCAAGCCTTTGCAGAGTCACGACTCATGCATCATTCATAGAAATTGTTCCTCTCTGTAACCTGTAAGGGATTATGTTGGCTTCCTTGAGATTCTGCAGTGTTCAGTAATGCATGTGCATGTGTTTTTCAAGACTGGGACCTTAGTCTGGAGATTGTTCATCAGCAACTTGCTGCAAATGTTCTGTATTCAACATGTGAAATCATAGCTACAAAGGTTAGTTTTGAAAAAATCCTCAAAACATATGGTGTTTCCTGGCTGCCTACACATAATGCAAACACAATTCTAAAGTTCAGCACCAGAGTTCTCCAGTGTTCATAAGAAATTGCTGTTTTGAAGAAACATTTTTGTCAGTGAACTCATTTTGTAGATTATGTGAAATGCAAGCAAAGAGGCAGAAGACCTGCCAAGATTACACAGATTTGTTATTCAAATCAGTATCCCCAAGAAAACTTGAATCTAGTTCATCATTTTAAAATATTCGTTTGGACTCTGACACCTGATGCCATTCAGGTAGGGAAGGGGGACACAAAAACTGGCTGCTGCCAAAATTGCTACTATGAATTGCAGCAGCTCTACAGAGATCCCGGGCTCCTACAGCGATCAGAAACAGCCCAAGCCTGAACCCCAGGTCAGTGAGGAAGGCACAGAGCTCACAGAGACATGTCCTCAGCTGGAGGAGAGATATCTTCATTGACTTCTCAATGATGTCAAGTGGAGATTTACTTCATAATGTGTATAAAATTTCTCATTGTGTTTTTACGTCTACGGAAAATTTTAAATGACAGGACCAAACTGTGGCCTACCACATGCATACTACCTGCAGCAAGCTCTAGCATATCCCTCTGCCGTTCCCCAGGGTTGTGCTCACTTGGAATTACCCAGTTTGTGATTTGGTGTGAATTACAGTGGTGTAAGTGACATCATTCAGTTCACACCAGTGTAAAGTCATTCCCATAAATGAAAAAAGAGAATTATTGAGGGATAAAATTACAACTGAACCAGAAAGTTAATAAAAAAGAGCTTGCTCATTAGTTAACCTTCAGTGCTTTGGTTATGATGTCATTGCTATGGACAAAAATAATCAACCAGAAACCCAAAATATTAAAAAGGAGATCATGTCCTTAGAAAGATAAGTGCCCATGTAGCCTATAAACAGCTCTGGAATGAAGACATCCCATGCAACATCTGGAAAAGGAAGAATTCACTCCTTGACCTCCAGCATCCCTGTCTCCCACCAGCAGGATTAAGCACGGTTGGTTCTTACCAGGATACAGACACGGTGGCTGGCTGACGGATGGGCCAAGGACGAGACGGCATGGCCAGAGGCAAGGGAAGGACAAACCCAGACAATGTAAAGTACTAAGGAATGCTCTCAGTATGCAGGATCTCTGAGACAAGTCTCTCTCTTGCTCTACAAAGCCCTTTAGTTTTGCTTGGGCCTTTGAACGTCAGAAAAGCACTAACAGTCACTTCAATAAAAACAGGAGGGCAGCATTCATGTATTTGAATGCAGCATCAGTTTTCAAACAAATCACGCTGTCCTGGCCAGCCTGTCACCTAATGAGATGCACTGGACACCGGAAGCCTATAAGTACAATTTAAGGTATAGCACATATAGCACCACCTTATACCAACAGTTTCTCCTGCAACCAGTACAGGTGCAGGGAGAAGGACTCACTGCTCAGCACGACAGATGCTCCACAGAACTTCTGCTTCTGCTTAAACAGTCACTTCCTAACTCTTACTTGCAGGCTGTCCAAATTAATAAACATGTTATATTTTGTAGTCTTAATTCTTTTCAGAAAAGGAATACTGTAATTTAAAATGGATGGTTTCAATGTCCCTCGTCCTGCCCCTTTAACCTGTAACCATTACTTCATTTGTAGCAGAAAATGAGCTTTTAATTCTTGTATTGTTTTACAACTTGTGAGCATTTTACGCCAGTAGGGACTATTTTAAAGCTTTTTTAAAATAAAAAAAATATATTGCTAACAAAAATTATAAATGAATTATAGTTTATTTTGATCATTGCCTGGTTTAGTGGTGATCACATAAGATCATTGCAAGCATTCATGCCAGAATCATGTAACCCCTCTGGCAAGCAAGTTGAATGAGGATCAATCATACTGGTACATCTATTGGCCATAAATGCTAGTAACATATGTAGCAAAGAAAACTTCAAAGCAAAATACAATTAATTCTCAAGAGGCTAATTTTCTTTCACAGTTTTTACGTTGTAAACTTGCCCATACTTGGAGGTACATGTGTGTATTTTATCTTCATTTCCTGCTGGGTTTATGCATGATAAGGCTCAAATTAACATTTTGTGTGATACTACTTTATCTGTACCAGGAGCTTGACCTATCTGAGGCATTTCTTTCCCTTGCAACTCCACTGAAGGTTGGAGCAGGTCATTGCTTCTGGTGGTGGGGATGGCTCCCTTGCCCAGTTCCCCCAAGCACCAGTCATACCTTACTCAGCACATGTTTGGAGCGTGTCTGGGAGGGTGTACAGGCTGCGTGCTGCAGCCTTGGAGGTATTCGCAGGAAGATCCCAGGAGGTGGGCTCTCCTCCCAGCCTGACGCGGCGCCACTCTCCTCTCCCAGTTGCCCTGGGTCTTGGAGGTACAATGTGGACCAGTGAAGGCAGGGGTTTGTGCAGTGAACATGAGGCTGGGGAAGAATTTGGCTTAGCTCTGCAGAATAAACTTGTCCCCTTAACACATAGTGTTAATGTAAGATAATTTAGACTGAACTGGTTTCCTCATACATAAATCATTAACTAGTAGCTAGTTCTCACTCCCACCTGCACTACATAGCTTGTGACTTTGGTACAAGAAAGGCTTTTCCACCCACACCATACTCAATGACCTATGCCTAATGGGGTTTGGCTGTTTGTTGGTTGGGTTTGTGTTTTGCAGGTGGAATGTTCTTATTTCAGCAAATCGCAAGGGCAGCCGAGGCTGGCTCTGGTTTGCTTTGTGGGAAGTGAATGAACTTATGTTACGCAGTTGCTCTCTCGCATTCTTATCACTCAAATAACTCACTGCAGAAGTGAGGTAGGTAGTACGCCATTCACTGGGCTTGTGATGATTTACAAGCCACTCAGAAAGCCGATAAAGATCTTTATGGCTGTTTTGAACTCAAAGGAACTGCTGCTGCTCATTTAGAGCATCATGAGGACACGTCAGTTCCCTCCACTACACTGCAACGCATTAATTCTGAATCACACGCTCAAGGAGAATTACACTGAGACAGGCACACGTGCAAAGCGAAAGAGGAGAGGCTAAGTGCAGGAACGCTGGGCTGCAAAATTTCAGCAGAAGCAAACAGCTCTCAGGAACTGCTCAAAGAAAATGAGAAAGTAGGTCTGTGACCCATGATCAAAGACTTCTGGTTCTTCAGTCCCCACCAGGGTGCCTTGGTAGAAGTGGCCTGACCGGTGAAGCCACCAAGTGGCTGGGCTTTCCACTCAATTTGGTGGAGAATGGACGCTTTAGGAAACAAAGTTGCTCAGATTTAGCTGTTGGCATACAGCTCAAGTAGCCTCATCTGAGGTTTCCAGACTTGAGCCACTGCATCCTTCCTTCTCTAGCTGCTTACAGTCTGCTTTTCAGGTTGTTCTTATTATACATGCTGTCACGTTTGTCTTAGACAGGGTTTCACATGGGACTGAATAGTGTGACCCCCTCCCCTTTTATTGCTCTTTTCACAATGCAAGACCAATCTGCTCTGACAGCACCCTCCCAGCCAAGGGTCTCTCCGTTCAGCAAGAGCTCTGTGGATAAGGCAACGGTATCTCCAGAGCTGACTCACAAATGTGGACAGGAGAAGGAGGTTGTACTCTCTCTTCTGTCGGTGCTGTCCGGCCAGCTGGTGAAGAACACTGTGCTGCTGGAGAGATGGGGTTTAGCTGGGCTGTAAAACTGATATCCTGCAGGGATTTAACCTCCTGCTGCACTTCCTTAAGGGTGAGCTATGAATGATATTTCCTTGAGTAGTCCCACGGACTGTATTCTGTGTACCAGAACTCCTGCCTTCTCCTCTCCTCTCTGTTTTTGGTGGCACTGGTTACTCCTTGGGCCCGCAGGTGCTGCTGAATGCTGTTAAACTGTCCTCCGTGTCAGCCTGCACATAGCCACATCGGTGATGGAAAAAATGAGCCCTACATGTTTTTTCCAGGAAGCTGGACGGCAGCTCCACGTCTCATACAGGTGAACACTTTCTCACACCAGTAACTCATTAGGACAGCACGTGTGAACGCAGCTCATTCACACTGATGCAAGCGTTCATAGTCTGTGCCACTGTTTGTAAGGACTGTCCCAAATGGCAGCTGATTGCTGATCTCTAACGGCACTTCTGCATTTCCATTTTTTCTTTCTAGCCTGTGTTATTTCTCCTTTCCTGGGCTCTTGCACAGTTCAGTCACCATACCGTTACAGAACAATTGCCAAGGTCCCCGAGAATCTAGTATCGAAATACAGCCTCCATCTGCCTACTAATGAAAATCCTTGTCAGCCATGGGATCACCACATCAGTTTAACCGAGGGACCATCCAGTCCACTGGCTAAGAAATGTTCCGTTAGGTTTCCTAGGATCTTGAAGAACTAGTTCAATAAATCCTTGCTTGCTTGAATGAGCGCACCTTCCATCTCCCACCACATTCTTCATTATGTCACTTGGATACAAATGCACGTGTTTTTAATGTGAAGTTAATCCCCGAGCTGCAGTGAAATGATTAACCCTTCACCCTTGAATTCTTTGCTACCATATGATCTAGTTCTTATGGAGCTAAGAGTTAAAACAATAGTGACAGCTGAATGTAAGGCGAGTGGATATTTGCTTACCATGGAAGATCAGCCTTAGTCATACACATACAAACTTTTTGGCTTGGGGAGCACAGGTGAATGACATGACAAAGCTACTGTGTCCTGCAAACAAATATTTGTACCTACAGTTACTACTGCTGACTCAGGATTCTTGAAAATAATTTGTCAAGAAAATACTGTTGAGAATAAACATCCTGCAGTTCGCAGCTGTTAAACTTTCTGCTAAAACATAGGTTCATGAGACCTGCGCCATTCAGCTTGGGCGTATGATCAAGTTGTACCAAGAAGGTAACCCACTTCAGTCTGTTCAGCAGAACAGTCTCTAAAGAGCTGCGTGTTCCCCCCTCTTTCGATATTTATGCGTATAACCAAACATGAGTTAAATATGCATAATCCCCTGCCTTGGGGTTGCATCCTTTTTCCTGCCCTAAAATTTCTAGTGATATCAGCAAGGGTTGTGGCTGCAGCACGTTTGCTTCCCAGTGATTCTGGGTGCGCTGGTGAGCAGCAGCCAATGCTGCCGGCAGCCCTGCAAAGCGACGGCCGGGAGGGTGGGCAGCAGGTTGGCTGTATATTGGTCTGTTTGTCTGGGAACATGGCCAAACACCCTACAGCTGGATTAAAGCATTAAAATTAGGGTAGAGTGGGCTGGTAACCTCTGTTTCTAGTTATGCTATTTCTTAAACGGTTTTAAGTACCAAGCCAGACTGGGCTGTTTCTGTCTCCCTGCCTTTCCCTGAGGGACGAGCCCAAAGCTTTAGCTAGAAGTTCAGTGTGTGCTCTCATTTTGAACCGAGCAATTTTAGATGGAAGAAAGCATTCCAGCTTCTGTGGGCGACTGGTCGCTGGCCTCCATGGATGTTCTGCCTGGCTCCCTCACTTCCACAGGGCTGGCAGGCTTTAAAGGGTTGTGATTTCTGGGACAGCTTTTTGCCCCCACCTCCTTTAAGCAAGGTAAATGAAGTTTGGCTTCACCTGAAAATAGAAGGGGAAAAAAAAAAAGAGTTTTACAACTGTAAACAATACATTATTTTTGTGCTTCACAAGTTGGGCCTGTTTCTTGACTCAGTCCCTTTCCAGAAGGACATTTTGTGTGTTGCCCTTGCTCCGTGCGCGGGTGACACCTGGCTGGCCCCGGCGTCCCGGGGAGAGGAACATCTGCTCGTCCTCGGGCAGGCCTGTGTCTTTTTTCAGGAGAGAGGCCAGCTCTGAGGCCCTGAGCTGACCCCAGAGAGCTGATGGTGTGAAAACACAGGGCAGGGCGGCAGCACCTGGCCCTGAGGTCCCAAAAAAGGGGGGGAAGGAAAGGGGCTGGGCAGGTGTTTGGACATCTCCCGTCCCTGGGTCGGCTGCCTGCTCTGCCCTTTGCTTGGGCAGGCAGGTACCAGGCCCCGAGGAGACTGGGAGGACCTGGAGAATAGAAGGGAATTCCACATTGAAAGAGGCATTTCTGGGCAGTGTCACAGGCAAGCAAGACCAGAGCAGTGTTTGGGGAGACACCCCAGAGGCACCCCAGGAGGTGGCACCATCCCAGCCTGGTGGGAGACCACCTCCTGGGGTGGCCGGGCTTCACAAATGGCCTGGGGAGCATCCCCCGGGTATTGGGAAAGGGCTGCTCCTATGAGGTTTTCGCTGGCCTCGGCAAGAGAGGAGAGAGAGAAACTGGTGGTGGCCAGCTCCCCACAGCCCTGGTGTCCTGCCCATCTCCGTACTGTCCCTGGCCCCACGGAGGTGCCCGATGCCCAGGGCTGGAGCTGCCCGGCTGCCCTGCTCCCTGGCTGGGCGTGCAAAGGGGTGGCCTGGTCCCCTCAGCCCCCGGCTTCCCCAGCTACCGAGGCTCCCTGCCAATTCCCTCCTCGCTCCCTTCATAGAGTGGGGGCGTAATGAAATTACAGACGTGCATTTAAGCAATTGCCTGCATTTGGACCTCTCTTTCCAACCCATTTCTAACTGCAGTGCGTAAGCCCCACAGATTTTCACTGTTAGCTGGTCACAGCAATCAGTCCTTGACGTGCTTTTAAATCAGATGAACTAAAATAGTTCTGTGAGATCTGTTATGTCTCTGGCTTGTAAAATACAATAATTTCTTACTAGGTTACACTAATATTTCGTAATTCATTCTTAATATTATTCTTCAATAAAGCTCTGCGCAAACAATCTATCCCACAGGAGGAACTTCTGCCAGATCCCAGATGTCAAACACATTTGCTTCAAATACAGGAGTTCATGACCTTTCATGTTTGTTAATGTGATGCCATGGAAATTATTTATAATAAATAAGTGTATTTCAGAGTCAGGTGCTCCGTGGGGCCTTTTTCAGTGATACAACAGCCTTTCCTGAAACAGGTCTTTCCTGTTTTATTTTTTTTTTCCCCTAACAATGACGTTTTGGGAACAATTTGAAACCCTGTTATTGAACAGAGTCCAACTACTGCACTGAAAGGTAGACACAAACGCAAAGATATCTGAGATTTCAAATCTTTCCTGAAATCAGCAGCAGATAAGGTTCTTCCTTTCTCTTTTATCCTTTACCCTGAAAATGCAGTTTTCAAACAGCAGACTGTATGGATCCAGGCAAACACTAAATATATTGGCTTAAAGGACCAAATCAAACAGGAAACTACTGGGATTTTTTGGATCCAAATGACAGATTTGATATGCCAAGTGATTTTTGCATGTAGTGTACTTATTTCAAAGCTGGGGTATTTTAAAGCACCGCCTACCCGCAATCTTGCAGGTGTAAGAGCTCTAGAAAATATCTGAAGGTGTCAATATGTTGATAACATTTAATGTTATTATCTTTTTTCAGCAGGTGTGACAACGTCCTCCCAAACCTGTGCTGGGATTAAGAGCAGCTGGCTCTTATGAAGCCAGGCCAGAAAAGGATGCAATTGGAAAACACTGGAAGGAGTATGCCTTGGTTCTGTTTCATCCTTTTGTCAACTGTACAGGAAGGTTTATAATGCCTCCTGAGTTTACTGGATCCATCATCCTGGATTCCTAGCCAATAGCAACAGCAAGAAATGCCTCCTGAGGAGGAAACGGAACCTTTTGCGCCTGAATAAACGTGCACCCACAGTCACCCCTGTTTGTCACTCGAGGCTGAAACTGATGGCCTGAAAACCGCAGCCCAGGCCCAGCAGAGCACCCCTGTGCCTCAGTGGTTATCCACCCAGGAACCTCACCTTGCCTTGGGCTAGTTTGGGGCTGGCAGCCATTTACAAGGTTGAAGACTGCTATGTAGCTCAGAAGCAATTGCTACAGCCTGCACAGATGTGGGACTGGCTGTGGAGAGACAGGACCAAAGTGTTCTGGTGCACGAAGGATGAGCCCTCCTTGGATTTATTATCAGAATGTATTAATGATGTGTGCGTATACACAGAAAATCTGCCTTATAACGTAAGGCAAGACATAACAAGCCAGCGAATCTCTTTTCAAATTCACAGTACATCAAATCTAAATGAGAAAAAGAGAGGGTCTAATTTGGACAACAAAGTGTCTCCGTGCAATTGCTCCTCTAGGCACCCTAGCAACATTTTCAAAAGATGCTGGACATCCTGCAATAAAGCTGTGCTTCTGCAGCACTGCGGGAGGAGGCAACAGGCTGCAGTCTCAGATGGTGGACAGAATTACAACGGGTTATGTCAGGAATGCATGACATTAAACATGCATTTGAAAAAAGGAGAAAACAAAAATAATAGTCACAGACTGAATTACAGCAGCTTTCTATAATGAAGTGTGTGGACCCCACCCAGCCTCTGTGGCAGATGAGGGAAGGTGTCTACTAAACCCAAAGGTTATGATGGGAATGGAAAAAGCCAGGCTCCAGCTGAGAATAGGACAGGGAGGATGAGGAAACAGTTTCATGTTTCTCCCGGCAAAACCTCAGGGGAGAAAGATTACTGCTGCAAAAACTTTAATGGTAGTAAAAGCCTCTGGCTGCAGAAGTTGTTTATAACGAAGGTGTATTAACTGCTTAGAGACTTCAGCTGAAAAGGACTCTGCTATTTCACTGAAATCTAAGTTGCAAAATCGTTTTTTCTCTCTCAAAAAGCCTCTGCGTCAGAAAACTTAATTTAGTGGCTACACAAGGAGTTTGGCTGTGAGATGTTGTATGCTGTGTGCTGGACTCGTCCTGATAACGCCCTGCTTTTTGGTCCTGACAGCTGAGCTCATCACTTGGCTATTGCGGTATACACTGGATTTTAACTCTGATCATAAGTACATCACTTTGTGTTAGTTTCTGAAACTAAAGTATTTCACAGGCAGTAGTGTTAGACGCTTGCTCTGAAGGATTCTCAGCAGAGACGGGGAAGCTATTTGCAATCATCAACTGCTTAATTGCATTTAATCTTGTGCAAACTAGGCAAGAACTACTAAGCAACAACGTTGTCCACTTTTTTGCTTGAAAGATTTCAGCGTGCTCGGTGCAAACATCATTCAACCTCTGAACCACTTGATTTTTAACATGGAAGTTGGCATGATTCACTAAGTGTGCACAAGGGGTGGGATCAGGTTTCCGATGCAAAGGATCACGAGGGAGAATTCAGGCTCAATTTATGCAAAGCTGCAGCCTCCATCAGCATTCCTGCTAAAAACTTTGTTCACTAGAGTGTTCGCACAAAGTGACGAAAAAGGGTCTCAGTCTGTTTGAAAGCTTTTGCAGATATAAAGAATTACTCAAGAATATTTGTGTCAGTATATATATATATGGGGTTTTTAATTGGGGTCTACTTCCTAAAGGTTTGAGGCCCAAAGACGATACTATGCACTCCTGCTTGTAGCTACTTTCTACAGTCTTCCCTTCCGGCTACTCCTCTTTCACCAAGAAAAACACTGGGAATTTGTAATCCAATAGCATAAACAGCCTCAGCAACAAGTGAAAATGTGCTGTGCAGAGGTTCAAAACAGATGAGACAGGCCTCACTGGGGGATATAAGTAAAGCATAGTCCAGACTAACAAATTCTCCTCTGCTGGCTCTGCACAGGGCTGCTTAAGCGTCTCAGACCTGCATTTCTGGAGCTGAGAGCACCGTGGTTTGGCACAGCCAGCCAACGCCGGCCCAGTTTATTAGCTTGGTTTTAGCACCGGGTTGCCCTGGGTAGAGGCAGCACGAGGGGGCAAGAGCCACTACAGAGCACCGGGAACTCGTGAGGATGAGTGGTTGCAATGACGGTCCGGGATGGACACGGAGGAGAGAGGGGCCGAGAGCGGGCATCGGTCAGGCATGGGAACATCACCAGATTTCTCAAGTGAGGTTTAGTTACAGAAAGATTAGCAAGTCCTAGAGCAGAGCGTGGGGCACTCTCTATGCTGCCAGGAGGTTGGCAAGGAAGGAAGAGCGTATTTGCAGCTGACAGAGACATCTAGGGAACAAGGAACGGAGGTAAATTGGTTTCACCACTGATGATCTTCAGACTAGATTTGTTTGGGACAAAAGTCTTCTAAGGGAGGGGAGAGGTTTGTTTCCCATCCCAGCTAAAAAAATCACAGCACAATAATGTTCTCCCCCTCCATACAAAATCAGGTCGGCCACATCCATTACCATGCGCAGCTGAATTTTGTGCTTCTTGAAACAAACTTCCCAATTTCCAAGCAGCTGAAAGCAGAACAGAAGGTGTGTCCCAAACCATCAAAAGAGCCCTGGGAATGTGAGAAGTGGCCCCCTCAAATTACAGAGGACAGCCTTGCCTTGAGAAAGAAAGAAGGTAGTCTGGCAAACTGGTTTTTTCCTTTAACTGCCTTGTCAAAAATACCATTTTTAATGTCCTTTCCTTCACCGGAGAGGCAACCTGCAGTCCCAAAGGCTGGCTGCTACCACACTGCCGACTCCAGCAGCTGGAGAGCCACTCAGGCAGGACTAGAAGTCGCAGAAGAGCCTGAAAAACCCTGGAGCATGAAAATGCTGACGTAACCTGATAGCAGCAAGCTGCATACAGCGACCTTATCGGTAATTAAGCACACTTCTATGGACAGTGAAAATAAAGCTGTTCGATCACATAAATTAATTCAGTGAGATGCCTTGAAATGTGTGCTTAATGTGCACCTCAGGAGGACTCAGATAATTTTGGAAGCATACCAGGTTACTGGTATTTCTTTAAAACAGTGACCACACATAATCTCATGAGCTCCATTAACAGGAACCAGAGCCGCTCCGCTACGTGATACCCCAGTACTGTGCGACTGGCTCTGTGCGGAGGTGAAGAGAGATGCTGTGTTAGCTCAAATACTGTGAGTCTGTGCTTTTGGCAAAGGGTCTCCCCTTACAGTGGCTCTGCAGCTCGAAGTTGCTGTGTTACACTGCATGATGACAGGCACGGAATTCTTAGTTAGCAGCAGGTCCGTGGTGCTATTAAATTTAAAATAAAAAAATATCATCATAGAAAAACTAGAGTCTTGGTGGATGGGGAATCCACCTAAGGCTGCAATTCAAGAGCTATTAGGGCAACTTCGCGAAACTTCACTGACTGGAAATTTTAAAGCTCTTACAGTGTAAACAGCATTTCCTTGAGGAAATACTCCCTTTTTCCTACTAATGCAGCCCCACTTCTCGCTCATATTTGCCTCCTGGGGTACTTCAGCACTTCTAGTTCTTTATCAGAAACCAGAATCGAGGAGAGGAGGGGGACAGGAGAGGGGGACAGGAGAGGGAGAAGGAGAGGGAGAGGAGACCACCCTGAGTCTCACAAAACTTCTGCTTCCTGCAAGGAAACTTCTGAACCAGAATTTCCTGCTGAAGTTTCTAAACCGATCCACCGCGTGTGATCCGTGAATGACCCTACAGACTATGCACTCCGTGGCAGGGGCTTTCTCTCATGTGTCTACGTAAAGCCTAACTTGACAGGGATCCGTATTCCAGCTGGACATGCCATTTACTAAGAACAGTATAAAAAAATCAAAAATTCACTTTTTCTCTCTAAAACGTAGGCCTGGTTTTGCTTCTAGCAAAGCGAGAGGCCGCTTTGGCACTGACTTTGCCGGCGTAACGGTCCAGCGAGTGACAAGGAAAGTTACTGGCAGCTGTTGGGAGACAAATCTGCCCCTGCGCGTCGCTTTGGCGAGGCGGGTGAGCCCCGAGGCAGCGGGGAAATTGCCCGCCGCGACAGGGACCGGTGAGTAGGCGCTGCGGCAGCGCACCTGAAGGGCCGTGTGGGCGGCGAGCCCGGCAGTGCCTGGCTGGGAAGGGCAGGCGGGGGCCGGCAGCCGCCAGACGGGAGGAGAGGCCTGGGCGGGAGAGGCGGCGAGCTGCCGGGCAGGAGCCGCGGGCAGGGCGCGGCCCCGGGGCAGGGCAGTCCCGTCCCGTCCCGTCCCGTCCCGTCCCGCAGGAGCTGCGGGCAGGCGACAGCCGGCGGCGGCCCCGAGCGGGCGGCTGGGCGCCCTCCCAGAAGGTACCGGGCCGGGGGGGCTGGGCCGGGGCGGGCGGGAGCGGGGAGCGAGGGCCGGAGCCCCAGCCCGGGAGGCCGCGGCGCGGTGCCCGCCGCCGGCTCTCTGAGGAGAAGGGGCGGCGGAGCGCGGCGCCGGCAGCGAGGGGGCGGCAGGTGCGGGCAGGGGCCGCCGGGGAGGCCGGGCGCCTGGCCGGGGCGGGGGAGCTGCCCCGGCGGCCGCGGGCAGCCCGGGGCCCCGCGGTGGCGGCCGCCGGCGGAGCCCGGGGCCGGGCGTACCGCACCGAGGCGGCGCGGGTGTCCCCTGCGGGCGGGCCCCCTCGGGCCCCCGCGGCGGGCGGCGGAGGTGGTGGTTTGCTCTCCTTGCCTAGGCGCTCATCGGAAACGTAAAGCTGAGCTTCGTATTTCCAGCAGAACCATTTGATTGCCGATCGCCAGCAGCCCCCGTAACTCGTGGCACACCTCGGTACCGCAACACGGGCCGTGCGGGAGAGTAAATGGGAACAAAACTAGCCGGGAAGGTTGGCTTTTCTTGGGCTGTCTCGCTAAAGTGACTCTTCCATATATATCACTGATGCGATTCAATAGAACATAACTGCCTTCTGCATTGATACTCGGGGTATTTAAACGTGATGTAATGTCATAGACAGTGATACTTGCAATTTGTAAATTATTATTTTCTCACTGTGCATATAAGGCTCGTGAGAAACAAAAACTAATGATCTTTTTTAAAAACCCTGAGGTATTTCACCTGATGCATACTGATAGGTATATCAAATGGGACCGCATGTTTTTAAAGTCAGAATTCTTTAAGGATGTCAGCATATTGATCTACGTGTTTTTTCTAAGTAGGCTAAAACTTGGTAGACAACTACAACTTGCAGAACATGAATTGCAAAAGGCAGCGTTATTGGGCAAGTTTGTGTTACAGGTGATGCTGCACATCTGTAGTGCCTTGGCACCGTGCTACAGTATCAGTGGGGGTTCTGGCGTGAAGACCTTTCAGTGCCTGGGGTTGGTTGGCTTGTTTACGGTTGTATGAATGTTAATTTGACAGTGCGCTTCCAAGATTTGGCTCGGGACCATGTTTTCTGTCAAGTGACAGACCTTGAGAAATGGAGGCAGGTAGAAAAATAGTAACTATATTGAACTACTACAGAATTAAATCTTCACATGAATTAGGTCCGAGATTAAATTGTACTTAAAACAGTCTCAAACTGGTATTGCTATAAGAAAATGTCCTTGTAAAACCAAAATATTTTGTGTGAATTAACATCTAAGCATTATCATAGGCAAGAAATAACTAATTAGATCACCTTCTCTAGGAACAGTTCAGGTAATTAGAGATACTGTTTAGCCAAAACTCAGAAGGAAGTTGTGAATATAGCTAGACAGTGTTTACCGTCTGTACTGGATGAAGTTAGCATCAGAAAATACATTATATTTACTGAAGTTATAACCTGCTGTATCCAAGAGCACTGTTAAAGCTGCAGTCAGGATTGTATGCAGTTTCAAACTGTTCCATTCAAAAGCCACACTGTACTTTTTTAACGCATACCATAGAGCTGGATTCCTGGGTGCTTCAGATCACTCTGATTATTAAACAGCTGTCTGAAATAAATATAATCTTAAATTAAGCTGATCTTGTAACTTTCCTTTGACGTGGAAACATGCCCAATGTCCTATGTGTTCCATTTCCGTAGATAAGAACGGAAAGATCGGTATCGCGGCCATTCCTACAATGTACGCTTCCAGTCAGTGCCATCGTAATTGTGCAGGAAGAGAACTAGGTCTCAAGGGATGTGCGCTGGGCCACAACTGTGAAGTGCTTGGGCGTCTAAACGATCCTGTGGGCACCCGCTCTTCGGAGCTAGATCCTTGCAGTCCTAACCCTCGGTCTCTGATCTGTGCAGGCTCAGGTTTTTCCCAGTGATAGTCGCTGAATGCATTGAGGTCTGCTGCTTGATGTGCCTTTAGTTTTGACAGTGTTGATTAGTTAGGTGCCCAAGTTCTCCAGGGATCCAGAAGCGAGGTGGTCCTTGACAAGTTGCTCTTGGAGAGCCCAGGTGTCTTCAGATTACATATAGATGATTAGGACCACTTAAAAAACATGTAGGGGAGTATATTGCCATGCTTTTTATTATTTTTTTTCTTATTATTATTCTTTCTAGGCTTTGTCTAGAGCTGTTATCCCGCTGTGAAGAGCTAATTTCTGAATATGCATCTTTCATCTCTCAAGAGAGTACTAGAGCCATAAACCTGTGTGTTGTTCTGGGCTGGTGGTCTCTGATTCCTTACTTGTGAAAGTGTTTTGCTTTGCTTTTGATACAGAAATATTCATTAGGTGAGCTCTGATCTACAACTCAGCAGCTAGGGCATGAATCCAGGAGTGGGGAAGTTTGATTTCTAGTCCTTTTTCCAGCTGTATGTTAAAAATATATTTGCAGAATACATGTGGTTAAGCAATATTGAATTTCAAGAAAAATTTATTTATTATTAAAGTGTCCCTTGATTCTTGCAAATACTTATAAAAATCACACCTACTAAAAACGCTGCACCCAAAGGGGATGTTGGACTCCACAGAAGTCCCATCAATTCCACTGCCCTTCCCTGCACTTAATTTAGGTGATGAATCCCCAGGTGATTAAATCCTCTTTCTTCTTATGCTATGGAAAGAGTGAATGTGGGCAGGATTGTTCAGTCAGTCATGTGTGTGTAGGCTATTAATTTACAACGTTGGAGAAAAAGTTCAGACTCTGGTCTCTTCTTCTTTGTCCTGATCATTAGGCTCAGTCATTTTACTTGTTTGTTCTGTCACTTGTGTGTGCTATCAGCTGTTTTGCTTTTTGCTCAGCCTCTGTTCATCGTACTTGTAGGTGTTCTAGTTTCAGATGTACGTTACTCTAAATGCGCTCCCCAGGGTTGTGGGTTGGCTGTGAAAAGGGCAGTCCTGCTTTGGCCCCCCGGTTTTCCCCACTGCGCATTGTGACCCCACCTCGTGCAGTCAAGGGTGAGTTGGAAAACTGCTTTATTTTTTTTTTTTTTTAAAAAAAGTTTGTTTATTTTGGTGGTTTAGTTTTCCATCTAATCAGTGAGCTGGGCCAGCTCATCGTGCAGCTGCACGTTTACTAGATCCAACAGGAATGGTGTTGGCAAGGGGGAGCCGGACTGCCCCTCTGGTAGCAGCCAGCCCTTTAGGCAAGTTCAGGACACGCCCGCGCAGCCCCCATGTGTGGTGGGCAGAGCCAGAGGACCTGCCTTAGAAGAGCAGCCTCCACTAGGAAGCCAGGCTTTGGCTAGCTTAGGCCTACTGTCTTATGTGAATCCTACCCACTTGGCTTATACCAGAAGTACCCTTTGACTTTGGTGGAACCATTTGTTGAATTTGTTTCCTTGATTAAAATGCTATTTACTTCATTTAGTGAATTTTGCATGATGCATATTCTGACCTATTGCTCCCCTCTTTGGACTCTTGTTTAATTTTATGAAAGAAGGACTTTGTTTACTCTGAATTGCTATCTCCCAAGATACCTTAAATCTGGTAAATATTCTCTCTCTAATCTAAGTAGGACAACACCCAATCTGGCAGCAGAGAACCTAAGATCTCCTCTCTTTAAAGTGAAAGGCAAAGCGGGCTTTGACTTTAAGTAGGACAGGCTGAGTTTGGGTTAAGCTGTGTTGTCATTCTGGTTAGTAATGCTATTCAGGCTCCATCAGAAAGATTGCTTATGCAGAGAAAAATTACGTTGATAGCCTTTTGCGGCCGGGATGAACCTTCAGACCTAAACTAAGGAGCCTCGTGTGGGAAGAGGTTCAAATCCTGGGTTTGGTTTGAACTCATCTGTGTCTCTCTTGCTCACGTTAATGCATCAAACCATGCAGAATTAGCGAGGACATTTCTCTTAAGCTTAGTACGAGTGTTTTGTTTGCCTGTCATCGCAGCTGAAGTTTACATTAATTCAGTGCCAAAAATAAATTATGTCAGCAATCTGATGCTTATCTTTCCTGTAAATTGTACCCTAGTGATTTTGTTCTGAAGCTTTGTTTTTCAGTGATCTAATAGCCACATTTAAACTGCAGAGAACAGTTACTTAGGCTCCAAACGAAGGCCCTTGGTCTTTGGGGGGTTCTTGTCTGAAGAGCAAGTTCTGGAGATGCTGCTTTGGCCGTTAAACCAGCTTCGAAGTCCAAGAAAGCAATCTAGAAGGACCATGACCCAGTGACCTCAAAACCTATTAGGCATTTCAATTAATTTGGCACCTACAGTTTGGAGCCTGGAACTTGGATGTGGACTTGTACAGTGTGCTGTAGGCTGGGCAGGTGGGTGCCTGGCTCCCTGCCCAGCTCCCCTGGGCGCCGGGCGAGGCAGAGGGCGGCGTGCCGGGCCCCGGAGCCCCTGCGGCCTCATCGGCAGGGCCTGCTTGGGATACGTTAATGCACACGGGTAGCGCCTCAGCTTCGTCTGGAGCACGGAGAGCTGGAAGGCTGCTTGGCTTTTGTGGGACAGCCTCGTCACTAGAGCTGTGGGAGGGTCCCTTTCACCTGCAGCAATGCAACCCCTTGCTCCCTCAGAGCCCTCATGCCTCCAGGCCGAGGGGGCTGGATGTGGCCCTGTCTGCCCTGCTTGTTGAAGCTGGGCCCGTGTGTAAAGCGTTGGGTGGTTGACGGGGCCAGGAGATGGCCCAGCCCTTGACCAGGCCTTGGCAGGGGCTGGAGGGGGCAGATAAAGGAGCGCTAAGGGCGGGTTCTCTTTACAAAATTCAGGCATCCGGTCTGCTGTGTGTGTACCTCTTCCGATGAGGAAAGCACCTGCCATACAGAGAGGAGGGTTAGTCAGAGCGAGGTTGAAAAGTAGCTTGCGCTAGCGGTGTTTCTGTGGTTAGCAGTGAACTGGTACAAAAACAAGTTGTTTCCTGTTTCTGAGAGATTCATAAAACGTTGTTTAGTACTGATCTTCTAGGTGACAACAAAACATTGTCAAGACCAGTTTCATTTCACAGTAGAGGAAAATTCAAACCCTTTTAGTTCTGTGGGGTTTTTTTTGTTGTTTTTTTTCCCCCCATTTACTTTTCAAAATGGGATTGTTGGCCTCTAGGCTGGGAACTCTGTCGGTCTCCCATTCAGGTTCTCTGTCTGCTCAGCAGTGACCAGAGTAGCTAAAAAGTTTCCTCTGTGAAACCTTGATTAAACACAGAACATCTCCCTGAATCATCCTGGCCTTTGTTCAGTTCAGTGGTACGTGTACTTCCAGATCTAGTTTCACCAATGTGTGAAATCATGGGTCAAAAATCTCTTGTGAAGAGTGTTGATTTAAACTAAACAGGATAAAAACACCCCATACATTCATGGTGTAGCTATTGTTCACTTTGTTTTAAGCAAATCTGTCCTGAGGGGAAAGAGGGAATGGTAAGTTCATGCTGCCAACTTCTGCGCTCAGGACCTCTGTCCTCTCAGAAAGGAGCGGAGCCCCACCACCATGCCCCATAGTTGTAGCAGCATTTGGCCAATAATAATTGGGATGTTCGATGCTCCCATAAAACTGAGACAGTTCTGATTTCTTCTGGTTTCTCCCAATGTCTATGCAAAATTCTTTAATAATACCTCTTTTATGTAGTGCCTGGTTACCACTCTCTGCCTGGGCAGCTGCCAACTATTCCAGCCAGTACAGCTCTCTAAGAGGCGCTGCTGGGGCTGTTAAAAGTGGTTGGGGGCCCCTGGTCTGCGTGGATTTAAAGCAAAAAATAATAAATTGTTGTACCTTATAAAAATGGGATCCTCCTGGACTTTCATTTTCAAGTGTGTGTAGGCAGCTTCCTCAGCTCAATGCACGTGCCCTGCAGAGCCATACTCCCAATCTGTTTTGGATTTGAATTAATTAAGATCAGTTCCCATTTCCCGTTCTCGAGTCATTCATTTAATCTGTTTTCATATATGAGATGTACTGCAGTCACCTGTTTCCTTTCTTACTCTCAGCCATAGTCTTTTATCCTTCATTTATACAACTTATATATTTCCTTCCTCTCACCACAATGCTGTAACTGGTTATGGAGTGACAGTGTAGAGCAGAAATGCTGAACAGGGAATCCTCATCCTGTGGAAACTCCATAATTTAAAGTTTTTTGTTTTTATCATGAAACAAGATAATAATTATATGTAAAATAATTATTAAATATTTAATGTAAAATAACTGACAAAAAACTGCTTCACCTAAAACCAGTAGATGTGTATGCATGTGTATATGTGTGTGTGTATACACACACACACACACACACACACACACGTAAAAAGAAATATTCCATCTTGACTCTTGTAGGTCAACAGGGTTCCCTTAAAATAGTTTTAATAGTAATGAAACTGCATTTTTCCATGCAAAACTGTTTGGGTTTTCTTCTTTTTTCATATATACAGGAGGAGCTATTTTTCATTAGCTGTCTGGATATTGTATGTGTTTCCATGTGTTTTCTGTGTGGCTCCGTGGTCATGGCAGAGGCTGAGGAGTCCTGGATGCCATGCAGTGCTGTCTCTCAGTGTTGCACTGAGTTGGTTTCCAAGGGCCATCTTTTCAAAGCTAGGCACGTTTAGCCATGTTAGGGAACTCCACTGCACAGGCAGATGCTCTTGCCTAAAATACCTTCTTCTTGGCTGTCCTGTTGAAAAATGCATCCAGATGTTTCCAGTTCTCTTTGGTATCAGGGCTATAGAGTGACTGCTGACAGTTCTATTTTTGCGGCTTCCTGGCATTACTGCAGAAGGAGAAAAAATTGGATTAAAACCTGACACAAAATACATAAAGAAAGTCTTAAGTTTTAAGTTAGATTTTAAAGTAACCATTGGTGATTGTCATGATTTTTTCCTAATCTGCTTAGAGCGAAGGACTTATCTTATGTTGAATTCTTTCCATGTTCTCATCAAAAGCCAAGTTCTTTTTACAGATACTTCAGTCTCTTAAGTTTTCTTTTCTGGTGTCCTGACTTCAACTCTTGCTTTGCTGTTTTCCGTCTGAGTCCAAAATGATCTGCTGTCCAGCATAATGGATTTATTCTTTTGTGTTTCCTGCCCCAATACATACCATATTGTACATCCTTGTCCAAGTCAGTGAATTTATGTACAGTTCACAGGAACAGTGTTGTCAGTTCAGTAACTGGATGAATTGGTTACTTGCCTAATGCAGCAGGAAGAAACGCTATCTCTATCAACTTTTACAGCCCAGAGCATAGGGATTCAGCATATTAAAATCCCAAGTTTTAAGCTTTATCATGGGATAGATTTATAATGTTCCCTTCTTAATTCAAATATAAATCTCGCATGAGAGAAATTGGCTCGGATGTATGAAAATTGTTCTTTTGGCCCTTGTAAATAATATTATTAATCTTCTGCATACTGGAGCAGGCCTGGATTAAGTCTGCATTTAAGGGCTGCAGGTGCAAGGCTACAGTGCTAAGCCAGAGTCAGGGTGTCCCTGGGGGCCGTGTCAGAAGGACGACTTTGGATCGTGTACTCGTGCCAGGGCTTGTTCTCTTTCTCCAAGGGGTGCCTGGAAAGCAGAGGCAGTTGTTCCTGTAGCACAATAGCTCAAGCACACACACCTGCTCAGCTTTATTTTTCTTCAGGGAAGTAGGCAAGAGCAATTAGTTCTTCTTCATGACGTACTCTCAGTTTGGTGGTCTGTGCATGGGCTGCCTGTGCAGATGCGCTGAAGGCCATGTGGCCTCCTCCAGTCTGGAGCCCTGGCAAGAAGCAGCTGCTGAGCTGAAGGAGAGCGCAGCAAGATTGCACAAGTGCTCTTTCTGTAGGGTTCAGCTCAGGGCCTGCATGAAGGAAGACGTATATTACATCATCTTCGTCTGGACAGAGAAGCTGGAGGGAGAAGGCAAAGTTGCAGTGGGACATGGCGTGGTCTCTCATGTAGGAAGACGTGGCTGTTCCAGGCAAAGCTTCTGCCGTGGTTCAGTTAGAGCTAGACCTCCTCAGCAGGAGAACATATAAAGCAGCTCGTGGGATCACAGTGAGCTCTGCTTTTACCGCTATGACAACAGCTCAGCTAAGAATTGACTTCCGAGGTGGCTTTCTTCGCCTCAGGAGAAACCTGCTAAATCTGAACAGGTAGTATTTTTGTACAGTTGTCACATCCCGACTGATAGCAGTGAAGTATTGAGCACTCCTGCTGATTACAAGGGATCTCAATACAGTGCTGTGGGAATGAGAGCAATCTTGCCCTTACAAGTATTAATTAATGAAATATATTCTCACCTTAGATTATCCTGTGACATTGTTGAGTCTGAGGTGCACAGTTCAGTTGTGGTATCAGCCTGAATAAAACTGGTCAGAGAAGCGGGATAATGTTTTGAGAACTATACAAAACAGACTTGAATGGTGTAAAACTTACAGGTTTAAACTTGTCTGCATGGCTTGCTTTGGTCTATTTAGCTTACCGAAGAGAACTATAAGAGAAGGTTAGATCCTAATCTTTTAAGATCTGAATGAAGAAAAAAGATACTACTGATAATTAACACTCGATATAGCAAAGATATAAAAATGGAGGGGGGGGTGGTGTTAAACTGGAAGTAGATTTAAAATATTAACAGTTAAGTTAGCTATTGGAATATTTTCTGAAATAAAACCCAAGTGTCTTCCTTCTTAAGTTGCTCAGTGTAGCGCAGCAGTAACTGGTTGAAATCCGGTGGTGTCAGTAACTGAGGAGGGTGGGACAAGGGCGCATAGTAGGCCTTCTGGTCTCCAAAAGTAAGATGCTGCTTTAGCAAACTGTAAGTGAACGAGAGGAGTTTGCAGGACTGGACCATGCTGGCTCGGACCAGTGGTCTGTTCAGTTCATCTTCCCGTTTCTGGGATCAGCGAGAGGAACCCATAAAGCTTCCCCCGATGGGCTGTTTTGCCATCATTTACCAGCGCAGGAAGGTGCTTCCTGTGCCTAGGCAGTTAGTGGTTTGTTTGCATCATGGAGCATGACACTTTTCCCAGCAACTTTTTACTGTCTATTTCTGTTACTAGGTTTAGTTGTGTAACTACTTAATGCCACTAGGCTCTTTGCCCCAGGAAAGCTGTGCAACGGTCCATCATAAAATCCCCATCATCAAAACTAGGTCAATGATGCGTAGTCTTTTTTTTTTTTTCAGTTTTGAATATGTAATTACACTTTTTCTTCATCTATTTGCTGCACTGGGAGGGCTTTGCATCTCTTCATTATGTTCCTGTCAAACTGTTTGTAAGATGTCTCTCACAAGAATGCCTTTCTGGTTTTGTCCTTCAAAAGCCTTCTCATAACTTCTCTTCTTCTGTTGTGTTATTTCAGCATCTCCTTTGTGATCCACTGCTTTCACGGTGAAATCCCTTTCTTATTCCAGGCACAAAAGAAAGGAAATCCTCACGTTTTCTTCATTTCCTTGGAAGGCAGAAGAACTGGCATAATCTCTGTGTGCAAATTCCCAGAGCTTTCATGCATTTCCGTGAGTTTTGGTTACAAGCAGAGAAGGAAGGTGTATGTACACACACACCCAGTAGTTACTGCAGATATCACTGTTGTGGGGTTCTCCTGAAACAGGCATAGATATGAGCCTTTTATCATGCACCTGGTAGGTGTGTGTTAGCGTGACATTTTTTTTTTCTTTTTCTTTTTTCTCTTCCTCCAGACAACCTGCTACTGCCTACGTTTATAATGAGTAGGAACAAAAGCTTGTATCCTGTCTTTTCACATGCTCAGACACACTTGAAGTGCCTCTTTCCCCTGTGTGGATGGTACAAATCAGACCTGCCTACAGTCCCAAAAAAACTACGGCTTTTTTTTAAACTGTGGACTTTATGTCTTTGGCAAGTGTACGCCTGTGCGTGGCACTATGTGTGTAGGTGGGTGCATATGTTGTCCTTGCTGCTACAGTAGCAAAGTACCTGGAGGCAAATTTCTCAAAACCATTTAAGCTGTTTTACTAGTGGTGACCAGTTTTGAGATGCAGTGGTCACAAGCCACCCTTCTTCAGACGAAGAGCTGTGTTCAGACCAGTGCACAGCTCCAGACGCTCTCCCCCCGAAACAGAACTACATAACAACTGGCTGTGGAAGCTAAACCTTTTGCAGCATCTGCACTGTCAAAGAGAGTCCATCTGACCTGCAGCAGAAGCAGCTTCTGCTGTGTGTGTTTTTGTTAATCCTCTGGAGACCTGCAGTGGTATTGTTATGCTCTTTGAAGGATTTACATGACCGGGATTGACTGCATCTCCTGGATCTGAAAGGCAGAAAGGCACAGAGGTAGCATAAATGTGGTGTTTGGCTGAGGTGTGAACTGGCAGGCTTGAGCTCGCTTTCTCCACAGGGCAGATCCTCAGCTGTTGCAAAGTGTCGTGGCCCCACTGGGGCTCCTGGAGCTGTAGACACTTATGTCATTCAAGGATGTGATAGGACAAGAGGAAACGGCCTCAAGTTGCGCCAGGGGAGGTTTAGATTGGATATTAGGAAATATTTCTCCAGTGAAACGGTTATTGAGCATTGGAACAGGCTGCCCGGGGAAGTGGTCGAGTCCCCATCCCTGGAGGTATTTAAAAGATGTGTAGACATGGTGCTTAGGGATATGGTTTAGTGGTGGACCTGGCAGTGTTAGGTTTATGGTTGGACTCAACGATCTTAAGGGTCTTTTCCAGCCTAAATGATTCTATGATTCTATGATCTGTCCCAAATGCTTAATAACAACCTATCATCCCCATTGCCGGATATTTTCTTTTACACCTCCCGCTTTGTGAGGACTTACTGCTACTAGAAATGTTGCCGTGATGTGTTTCTGGAACACAAATCTGAGAATGTGTTTTATACATTTATGGCTGGCAATAAATCTCGTAACGTTTGAAACCTCTGGTTTAGCCAGCTTTCCCAGTTTGAGATCAGCTATTTCACCTTTGTGTCTATTGCGTAGTTTTAAATGTGTTACCTGATCGACTCCTGTGGAGCACTGCTGTGACTAAATGCAGTAAAAATACATCGGCAGCCTACAAACTTGTTGCAAAACACACCCTTTCATCATAAGGCAGCAAAGACCTGACATTTCTTTTCAGACTGCTTTCAGCTTTTAATATTTAATATTGTGATCATCCGTTTTCTATCATGTTCTTTTCATTTAATGAGTTGTTGAAAATATTTACTTTCTTCTCCAAACATCTCTGTCTTGTAATCATTCTGGAGGCATCTGGAACTGAAGTCTTCGATACTGTGTTTATCTGATTTTAGCTCATTCAAAATTTCTATCGGAGAAATCTGGAAATCATTAAGATAATTTATGTTCTCCATCTAAACCCATTAAAATAGTAGTGACTGTAATTCTCTAGGCTCTGCGTATGTGTGTGGTTGGTTTTTAGGCTTTGCTGTTTCCAGGATGTTCTAATAACCTTGGCTCTCCTTCTGCCTTAGTGTGGAAGGACTATTGCTGCGTTACACTTGATTATCGTACTTTGGCTTGATACTGGCAAGAGAGAAATGAAAAAGCTTACTGAAATTGGTGGAAAACACCAAGAAGGAGGGAGAACAGAGTGGCAAGATCTGGGTTCAGTTTGCTCTTCTACTGCAAGTGATTTGATTTCTCTATCTCAGTATTTTTTGTCTGAAAATCAGGGATCATTCTCCTTTTCCTCCTGTCCTTTTCTCAGTCTAATATCTCCAAAATGGAAGATGTCTTTGATGTATGCACATTGCCTAACAAAAACTGACCTCAAAACTTAGAGATAGGGTCAAGGAGTTCTAACTACTTGTTAAGATGGATGGCACTACTGGGAAGTCAGTACTTCTTTGGAATTTGATGGCGCACCTAACAAATGTCTCTATGGTTCAGGTTTATTTGGTAAATTTATTCCCAGACAAATGCATGTTAGTACAACCTTTTAAACAACTGTTAAATGATATACTGAGGATTTTTGGGTAGCTGACACCAGCAAAAGGTTCTGGCATGTGGGAGAAGTTTAACCTTTGATAGAAATGTCAACTTCTGTGAAGATCATGAAATATTTGTTTAATCTTCTATAAGATTTTTGTTCATTTTCACTTAATAAAATATACAACAGAACCTGCTAAATTTCTCTCTGTCCCACATGGTTAAGGCAAAACTTCTGCATGCAGTGAAAGTTGTATAACTAACTGTAGGCAACTTGGGAAATAGAGATACAAGAAAATAAATTAACTGGGAGCCAAGCCATCTAATTTACCGCCAGGATTGCTCTTCTGAACTAAAGCAAAAAACCAAATATATTTATCTCTGTAGCTTAATTAAGCGAATTAAAGCTTTAAAAAGTAATTGAGACCGTCCGCGTTGTGATTTCATGAACAGAGCAAAGTGCTCTCAGCAGAACGAGGGAGCGCTGTATCTAGATGATCTGCCGCTCAGCAAATGCTGTCACTTTTTTGTAATGTGGATATGGTATAAGTCTAGGAACACAAGCGCAAATTTTGTCACTGAAACCATTACATTTTTAAGCTTAAAAAAAGTGTAAACAGTGTTCTAGTCTCTTACTCTTGGAACTTTCTTTTCAAAGTACTGTATTTAAGCTGAAACTGTATTGGAAACACTAAGCCATGTGTCTATACACTTTAGCGTTGGCTACTGGTATTACCTTGCCTACAAAACAGTAATCTCTAAATACTGTACTCTCTCCTGTACAATAGGTAGTGATGAATTGCTTAATATTTGTCTTGAGATAGGAAAAAAAATGTATGAATGTTTGCATATTGATAAATGGGGAAAAAAGATAATGGTCAAAGACTATCACAGGTTACTTGGTCTTACTGTGAAAAACATGGTCTTTTTTAAATGATAGAAATACAAAAGACATAGAATTGCATTATTACTGTTATATCCTCAATACCCGTATGTAGCCCTTTCTTTCTAGGTAAGGCACTCAGCCCTGGGATGGAAAGGCAACTGCTTGTGACAGACGGTTTACATTTGTTTATTTGCTCACATTAATGGTTCCAGCTAGACAGTTCTGGGGAAGGAAATTACTACCGTGAACTGAATTTTCTCTGATGCAGAAAAACTAATTTTTCCACTTTATGTAGCTGGAAAGCAGGGCGGTTACTAACATTTTGGTTTCTTCACCAGCAGTAGCGAATAAATTCAGTCTGGATGTTTTGAGATAAAAGACTGTTTTGCGTGTGCAAACTGCCACTGAGGCTTAGATACCATTGTTGCAAAGCTTAGAGCAAATGAAGCAGCTGTTCCAGCCCAGTTTAAACATGGTGAACAAGAGTAAAAGATATTAACTCCAGCTGTGTACTGATAACAGCTGGGAAGGAAAATCACTGCAAGGGAACCTTAAAGTAAACTTCGAATTCTAGCAGGCTTAGCTATCGTGAGTGCGCCTCTGAGGGAGGAGCAGCAGTGAAAATTTGATCCTTAGAAACGTGGAGAATTTAATGAGAAATTCCCATGCCTCTTTTTGTGCTTCTGTAAAGATGCAGGTTCTGGAGTCGGTGGTGTCGCATCTGAAGATTTTTTTGATGCAGACCTCATACTGTACTTACATTCATGGGCAATTTTGAGATCAGGGCAAGTACTGAGCGATGGATTCTGTGCAGAGTAATGGTGTCCCTTTTAAAGCAGGATATTGCACCCCTGCCCTGTCTGGTTAGAGGCTACACTGTAATCTCTTCAGTAGTGTTCTGTTTTCCAGAATAAGGTGTACCAGTATGCAGGCTACTTCTGAGGTTTTTATATTTGAGTCAGTTGTGTTTTGTTCATTTTGGTCTGTTGAGCACAAAGAGCGGTATAAAACTAGAGGAAATAATTAATGTGACTTAGTGGTAACACCAGCAAAAATTATTCAGAAAAATTGTATTAAACCAAATATTCCCTTAGGTCTTTGTTGCAGTAGAATAAAGGTTTATTTAGGTTTAGGTCTAATGGGAATATATTTTAAGGATTGCCTTCTAATCAGTGCTTTGTGATAACTCATGATTAAGAATAATTCTGGAACAGTTATGTAGTTGTAATAATAAACCTTCATTATATTTCACACTAGTATTTTAAAGATAACAAGTTAATTCAAGGCTTCCTTATGAAGCCACGTGCTCTCAGTGACTTTGTGAAACCCCTAAGTTAAAACATAACTAGGAGTGCTGAGGTACTGTAGAGTGCAAAAGAACAGGTCAGTAAGTATATGCTGCGTTTGGTCGGTATTTGCAAATTGATGCATCTATTGATAACTTTCAGTTGCACCCTCCCCGTGGAAATAAATAATGTTAAGACAAGAAAGCATATGTTTTCTCAGTTAGATGAAGTGTCTGTAGCTTAATATCTCCACTTGGCATCGATCAGAATTTTGAGGGGCTTTTAATGCAAGAAAAGTTTGGGGGATATTAGTGTTATTTCCACAGTATTTGTGTGGTTCCCTAGCTGTCTTTGAATACACATACAAAGAAAATGGCGGCACTGTTCAAGCTGCAGGTGGGAATGGCTTCTGTGCTGGAGCACGGATGCTTTCAGCAATTTCTTGCTATTAAGGTAGCTGAACAAACGCATACGTTTTTGTGTAATTGTCATCTCTCTGTGCTTTCCCCCTTTCTCTTACTTGTTGTCTTACCCATCCCTTTAGCTTATGTTCATGTTCTGTTTGGTGTCTTCTAACCTCCGTGGAGTTGGAATCAGGTCTTGGGTATGTTCTACAAAGAACTTTGTGTACTTTAGGTACATGTAAAAGGACTAGACTTAGCTAAAATTTTGGGCAGGAGGCAATGCAGCTGTCTGTGTCCCTCTGAAAAGAGAACAGAAGGATATGAATAAAGACATTTAAATGAGGCCAGTTAGTATTGTCATAAAGTTCTTTTAATGTTAACCAGCTGTTATAGACTTGTTCTCATTCTTTAGGAGATTACATGCCTCTTATTTTGCTGGAAGTCAGCACGCTCTATTTCTGTACGCATAGCAGACAATTATATAATAAAACAGGTCTTCAGTTTCATGTGTATACAATTACGAGAAAGCAGTAGTTACTCAAAGAAGGCAATTTTGGCATCATTCATAAAGAGTGTTTTCAAATGTAAAGTATGGAGTATGTTGAGCGAAAAATGTAAATGCGTATGGATGTATGTGAAAATAGTACATGAGTGAAAGAGGATAGGAGAAACATGACCAAGGGAAACAGAATAAAAAACACATCATGCAAATGACTTGACAAGACCACATCAAAACAGCTGTAAAGCTGACTAAACTCCAAAGCCCAGTGGCACACGCAAATATGAGGAGAATTTTAGTGTTCCTGAAAGACAGGGACTTGTCTGAATGGGTCACTGAAAGTACTTGGATGCCGTGCATTAAAATGATTATCTCTTTCCTTGTGCTTTTATATATAAAAAAAATTTGTTTCAGTGAGAGAAATCTGATGGCTCTGATCTTTTTATGACTAAAGTAACTTTCTCATTGACCCTGGGACTGTGTCCAATAAGTAATCATGTATTAAATAACTGATAATATTGCATTTTGATTTCAATTATTCCCATCTACTACAGTTTGTTTTATTGTGTTTTTCAGGTTTGATAGCTACACTGGATCTTTGATTGTTGTCTCCTCTAAATTGCAACACTGAAAACAATGGCAACAGAATGTATAAAAAACTGCTGTAAATTGTGTTTCTGCATGGAAAAAGAAAAAAATGATCGTGAGTTCTGACATAATGACATTGACTAAGGGTTTTGCTGTTCTGGCTTCATTAATGATGAGATTTCCCATTAATAAAATGACTGTGTCACCGCGATAAACTTGAATTCTTTTACAACATCCAAAATTCTTTCCATACCTTCACTTGGAGATTGAACACATGCTTGTTAGTGTTATGAATTGGAATTGGAACTGAAAAGTTACACTTGTCTGAAGTCTGCTCCTTGTAGCGTGGAATGCTGTCCAAAAAAGCCAACTTTTTTACCCAAGGTTGTGTAAAGGTCTTGTATCTTTCAAACTCTGAGTGAACGCTTTTTTTTTTAAACTCCCTGGGGATTTGCTGTTAGGATTTTCTTTAGGATTTTTCTTTCTTGTCTGAAGAACTCTTCTATGATACAAATGTACCTCTTGTATAAATTCACTGAAGAGCAAGGTAGCTATAAATATAGAAGCTTGGGCAACAAAGAGTTTGGATCGGTCATGAGGATGAATATCTTTTTCCAGGTGCTAGTCCTGAATGCTGGTAAAACTGAATACTAGCAGCAGTTAAGTAATGTATCAAGCACAGATCCTATTAAATAAGAGAGATCTGTTCATAGCATTGTTCAAAACTTAATGCACATGTGGACTGTCTGTTTTTCTTGTTCTTTATTTTTAGCAGTTTCCATGGTGCAGGAGTCTGAAGCAGGAGCCGCAAGCAAGCCAACTATTGTAGAGAAGCCTCCATTGTCTTCTGTGTCAGTGAAGCGTCAAGTTGGCTGTTCAGAGGATTATCTGCTTTCTAAACTGCCCCTGGATGGTCAGGAGGTACCATTTGTGGTCCCTCCATTCAAATTGGCTTATGTACAGCCAAAGAACCTTCCTAGTATCTCACATGCTGGAGGGATTCAAGGTAAAACATAAACAGCATTGCTGAAATAGTTGTTTAGCTTCTGCTACTCCTTGAAATTTGTCAAGTATTCCTACTGAAAACATATGTTTGCAGAACTTTTCTAGAAGCCTGGTCTTGTTTCTTTTCTTTCTGGACATCCAGAGAGGTTTTGTGAAGGATGTCATCCCGCTGTGAATCTCTGTGATGTTGTATGAATAAAACTGGAAGGGAGGATTGCACACCAGTGCTCACACTCATAGTAATGGCAGACACTTAAAGGAAACGGAAGCTTTAGTAAAGAATTTATTGCAGGCAAGGAAAGACCTAACACATCCCCAGCGTCCAGACCACTCAAGTAAAGAAGGAGGGTGGTCTGGCTTTCATGTTTAATGTACTGATATGTTTTAACATACTAACACATCTTCCTTTTCAAATTTTGCCAATAGATAGCATGTGCTACTACACGGCGGAATTTTTTTCCCTTACTATTTCCTGCTCTTTTTGCTGCTCTTTGGGAGGTCAGGGTCACAGATCTCAGTGGTATAAGGTTACACATGATACTATGATTCTTTGCTTCACAACAATCTTGTGCTTCAACCTCTGCCAGTTAGTCCCATGCTTAGACTGCCAAAATGATGTACGTGCAATTTAGGCACAGTGGCATTTTAAAATAGGAGCCTGGCCCAGTAACATGAGTTACAGAGCACATGCTATCGCTAGGCTCTTGGTTGTGCCAGGAGATGCCTAGAATTAGATAAGGGAAGATTTTGGCACAGCGGCTTACCTGAACAGTTGTTTTCTCTAGAGTTGCTTTGCCTCAAGGACGTGATAAGTAGATAACATGCTTTTAGTCCCATGTGACTGTATTTCTTTTCTGAGGGTGGAAACCTTAATAACTGAAAAAAGTCAACCAGATGTTGCATAATAACTAATGCAGTACTACCTAACCTTTTTGTGTTTGTGTGGTTTTACTCCCACACTTCTCCCTCTTTTTCCCAGGTCCTTGCTGTTGCTTCTTTTCTCCTCCTGCATGCCTATTACCAAACTTTCTCCACACCCTCACCCATCCCTACTGGTGACACTTGCACCAGAGCCAAGCTAATCAGCTTAGCAGAGCTTTTCGGTATAGACTGGCCATTCTCTGCCCAGTCTTTTTAGTGGGCTTTATTTGTGATGTCTGCCTCACCAGACACGGACAGGCAACCTAATAGTTGGAGGTAGAATATGAGGCCATCCTCATCTCTGAGCCTGATCTCCTTCAGCCTCCCTCCTGCCCTGCTACTTCAGCAGCTAGTTTTTGTAGGTCCATGCTTGGACAAGGTACAGCAATGCGGGACGTGCTCCTGGTAATCCTCTTTCTCACTGGGTCTGGGTTCAGGCTCTGCCTTCCTTTGTCCTACCTCATGTTCAAGATACTGTACAGAGCAGTCCATCAAGGACTCTAAGGCACGAATGTTCTCTAGGGAGAAGGAAGATGTGTCTAACAACCTTTAGATAAATGTTTTCTTTGTTCATGCTGTTCTACACAATCTTACCAGTCAGTGACTTATAAACCAGTGACTTATCTTCATTGGGAATTCTGCTTCATGATCATTTCTGAAGGACCTGGTGAACAGAGTGGCCCTTAGGCTATAAAGCCAGTAGATCTTCTGGCTGGATGTCCTGACTCTTCATAATTGTCTCTCTTAAGCAAATATTTTAAATTCTTGAACAAATACTTGAAAAGTGGCTCTTATGTCAAGTAGGAGACTTCCATTTCTCTTTCCAAATATAAATGCTTATTTTTTAAAGTACAGCTTTTTAAGCCTCATTAAAGTTGTGTTTAAAGATGCAAAGTTTACTTTTTAGGGAGATTTACTAAATACAGTGAAGTGTGCTGTCATTCCTTCTTCACATTAGCCAAAGCACCAGCATATTAAAAAAATGTATTTAGAGTATTTGCTTCTCAGACTGTTGTTAAATATATGTAGAAGTCCAAGTTCTGTTCTCGGTTCCACTCCATTTTCTGTGCGTGTCTGACCATTTTCCTTTAGTGAAACAGGACGTGCTCAGTGTTAGCTCTTGGTATCCCTTCTGAAAGCAATTAAGTTCTGGCAGCCTTTCTCGTCAGTACTCACTGCAGCGTGTCTCATGCTCTCACAGAAGTAACGAGTGTGCTCCTGGTCTGGAACACTGGCTTTTCTGTCATCTGCTGTGTATCAATTCTTTATGGCCTCACTTCTAGCGTTCATCCTAATTTACGTCATGCTCAAGCCTGTTATACTTGAATTCTTGCTTTATAATCTCTCATGTTCCATCTCACTGTTCTAGTTATTCTTTTTTACTTACTCTACTAACACCTGGAGGAAAGGATTTTACAGCAATAATAGTTTGCCTCTTATGGTGCAACACGCTTGCAGAATTGAAGGCACTTTATAACAGGGTAAAGAACTTTTTAACAGATAGGTTGAAGTTCAGGGAGGTGAAGTGAAGGAAGCAAATGTCAGATCTTGGCAGAGTCCAGGTCACCCCATCCCCATTCTCTGCTGTACTGTTATATATGGCTTATTTTTGCTCCAGACAGACAAAACTACAGCAGTGTTCCTTACTGTTCTGCTGACCAAGACATGTGTGCTTTTTCTGAAGTGATTATAAATAAAGGAAAGAAAAATAGGGCAGCTGTGCTGTAATGGGCTGAGTAAAGGGCTGGGATTCAAGCACTCTTGGATTTGTCTACTTGTGCCTCAGCCAACAATTCAAGTCGTTTTGGACCAGTGACTTTACCACTGACAGACTTCCATTATCTCCCCATACAAGACCCTCCTGAAGGTCTGGGGGTCCATTAGCCGAGTGGGAATGTCCCAGGGATAGCCAAATAAGTCAGAGGTTTTCTGTACACATGGCCCTACTTTTCCTGTTAATTTCTGTCTTGCTGTCTGTCTTTGGAGCCTTCTGTATTTTAACTAGTTGAGCATTATTGTGGAACTCCAAGACAGAGTATGCATGGCTTTTTATGGACAATTTATTCTAATGTTTGCTAGAACATCGTGGAAATCTGACATCATGTGTATGCGTGTTTTCTTTACTTTTTCTTTTTTTTTTTTTTTTCCCCTTTTCCTGAAGTAGATAATATTGAAATATTTTGTCCTTTGCCCTGAAGGCACTCTGCCTGCCTTATGAAGCCAGGCAGCATGTGTTATGTCTGGAATTCTTGCATTTAATGTTTACTTGTGCACCACAGAATCTGCCAGAGCCTCATTTGGTGACCGGAAAGCAGAACTGCACAGCGTGTACCAATGGCCCCGCTATGACGTGTACAACCCATTCTATTTGGAGCATCGGGTTTCGCCAGATCTGATGAGGCGCTTCCAAGCAAAATCAGATAACAGGAAATTATATGGATCAGGTGAGATGGACTGCACTCTTACTTTTCTGCTTCCTTCCTTTCCCAAGGTTTATAGGTAAGAAAAAAAAGCCACTAGTCTATGGAAGACATGTTTGATTATAGCAGTTCTCAAACTGGTCTGTAAGCTACAGACACTTCTTTGTTGGTGAATTGATTTGTGGAGCCAGCTCTGCTTGATTTCCAGCCACGCTGTTACTTTCTGTCTTTTGGGGGCGTAACAAGGCTTGCACGCGTCACACAAAGGTAGACAAATTGGCAAAGCGAACTAGTGTTAGCTGCCTCCGATCCAAAACAGGATGCAGTACTGGAGATGCCAGTTACCAGTAATAGGAATGTTTGAGGGAGACAAAAGAAGGAGGTCGGGCAGGATGCTGAGTGGAGGAATGCCCGAGGAGGACACATATGGAGAGAGGAACAGGCACCACAAAACATTCAGGAGCAGATGATAAGAACAGGTGCAAAATGGGAAGTGATGCTATGTGCCAGATTTTTTGTAGTTTGCTTTTGAAGGTGCAGATGTGTCCCCACTTCTCATTGTGTAAGTGTGTTTAAGAATGGGGCGGGGGCTGTGGGGTAGTAAAAGTTTAGATAGAAAGTGTTTGGCTACCTAGGTAAAAATTTTCCTCTGTGCTGTTCATTGGTATCTGTATCCTATAATGAATGCTGTTTAGAGTAAAGTAGTGACTAAGTGTTGTTTGCTGTAAGTGATTGCGAAGGCAATTGCATTCAGGAAATTCATATACTCAAAGAAATGTACACACCTCTCTATTGAGTCGGAAGCTGGCAACAGCATGCATTTTTAAAGACATTTTATTTAGAATTGTATAGCATGCTTATTTTACAGCTGGGGGAAATGTCTCAGTCTGTGTCCTGTTTTAAAAATAATTCTGGATCACCATAGAGACTACATGAAAAGACTACTCCATATATTTTTTTTAAGAGAACAAAACACACGTAGAATTTTAGTATCCTTTAACACATATGGTTTTGCTAGGCTTTGTAAGCACCTGTGGTGGGAGCCAAATGGATTTTATAAAACTGTCTTGAACATCTTCCCTTCAGTTCATCATCTCTTTTTCCATTTATCTTCAAGCTAAGTAAACACTTCATTAGTTTTGTCGTAGTAAGCTTAAACACAAGGAAGGTCAGTTAAGTGTGTCTAGAGTACAGATCTAAAATGCCTTCTGCCTCCAGACTTTTTGACAGCTGTTTCAAAAGTTAGATGATTCTCTTCATGTGCATCTATAGACTATTTAAGCAAAACTCTAAGCCTATTTTGTTGCAACAAGTGCTATGATACTTGTCATGTGTGTGGGCTTAGAACTACAGAATGTGTTTATTTGGAAGGCATGAAGTGAAATTCTAGAATTTTCATGTGAAGTCCCTCCTTTTCATCTTTAAAAAAAAAAAGCAAAGAAACTGAAAAATAAATTTATTAATATTTTTCCCAAATTCTAGTTGTTATTGGTAAGCAACATTTGTTTATGGTTAAAATTTTTCTGCTTTTTTATATTTTACAGATAGCTTTCTCAGTGTAAAAATTGACATTTTTTTCCCATTAAAAACTTATGTTTTTTAAAAAGGCAACATCTCTGGCCTGCCCCCCCCGTCTTTGGAAACTTTAACCAGCTTTACTAGAAACAGGAGATCATACTGTCTTTAAAGCATTTAAATGATTTATAACCTGTAGGCTCATTTGGATGTTTCCAGTAGTTTGTGAGAGTTATGAGTACTGAATATGGAATTAATTTCCATAACCATAGTCAGTTTCAAATAAAGTAATGGGCTGGTCTCTCCTATTTGCTCCCATTATATCAAACAAGGTTTCTAGGCCTCCTATGATATTATAATGCTATTTCTATGCCAGAATCAGTGAACAACTCAGCGCTTTTGCGTCATGCACAAGAGAGAATTTGGAACTCATGCTAGACATACAGACCTTTATTAAATTTTATCTAAATGATGTTACTTTCCTTTCCCTCCCATGGATTGTCAAAACTTTCTTCATCTTTTGTTCTCTTTTTCTTCCTTGGGAAAAGAAAAAATTATTCTTTATTGTCACATTTCACAATAAGCATAATTGGTTATTTCTTTTGATAGCAAAAAAGGGAAATAAATTTTCAGTAACAAGTGATGTAATCCTGTTAAACTATGATCAGTGAATTGTAATGCAAGTCTTCTGAAATACTGTAACACAGCATTGCAATAAAAAGCAATTCATTGCCATCAGGTAGTCCTAGAAGTTAAACCATACTGCTTTCATTCATTTCAGTATGGGTCAGTTTTGAAGTTGGGAGGCTTTAAAAACCTCTTGAACATTACTGGAGTCAGCAAAGATTCCTGAAACAGTGGCAGTAATTCAGCTCTCATTTTCTAGTGTTGCTGCATAATATGCATAGACAATGTGCTTTAGCTCTGTATTCCTTCGAGGTCAAAAGAAAACTGATAGGATCTACTTAACCACCTCCAACTGCTGAGGAAACTACCCTTCTAGAAAACAAAGATCTTGCTTTTGTGCTATAACAAGTACGCGTCATCTTAGAGTTAAGACTTGCTTTGTCTGAGATCTAGTAAGGGTGCAGAGTATTTGACACTGTGATCAGGGAGATGAGACCAAGTTTAGCAGGCAGCATGTTTTTGCCACTGGGATCCTTACTGTGGAAAAAATTTAAAAAAGGAGACCAGGCTAAGCCCCAGTTCTGGCTGACTAGATTTAAAGGCAAGGCTTTTCTATTTTGCTAAAGCATCTACTGAAAAAAAAAAAAAAAAAACAACTGAGGCAGGCTCCCCATTCTACCAGTGCTACCAACGTGACCAAGTAAGTTGGAACTATTTCAATGATGGAATTGATTAAGATATTTTAATGGCTTGTTCTCTCCATTTTGTTGTTTCACAAGAGTGTTTTGGGAAAGGGAGGTGGAGAAAGGTGCTGAGATCCTTTCTTAGATGTTATTTAGCTAGGTTTCAATTCTACCATAGGTCTACTTAAATTTAAAAAAAGCTTTTTTTTTTTTTTTTTCTTTTCCTAGCAATGATGCTTACATGATTTGTATTATTCTCTTTGTCTTTTTAGTTAGTGATTTAAGACCTAGTGCTTTGCCTGGATCATTTGATGTAAGTCGTTCAATGTTTGATCTCAGAAGCCCGCCTCATCGATTCATGAAGGTGAGTTCCCCTTGTAACTTAGGTTATACTGAAAACTCAGCTTACTTGGTGTATCTGTTCCTGTTGCATTGTGTTGTCAAAGTAAACACTGAAGGGCAATTGTACTGTCCACTGGAAGGACTAGAGGGAAAAGTTCAACATCTTGACCACCTTCAAGAGGCTCTTTCCTGATGTCTTCTCTACCTACTGCTGTTCTGGCCCAACGGGGCTGTTGAGAAGCCTGAGTAGGCTGTTAGGCAGGACAAGAGAGACAAGAGGTTGCGGTTCGTCATCTTGTGATTTCTCCCATCAATTGAAAAGTGGAACACTAGACGTTTCCATTGATGCAAAAACCACTGTATTTATTTTCAAATATTTATCTTTTACATAGAGGTGAAGTTGCATGTATATCAGGGAGCAAAAATATCTGTGCTGGCTATATGTGTCCTGTATTAGCTCTTTGCCTCAAAGCAGTAATTCCATGCTGCTGGATCAAGAGATTAGTAGGGAATGATGCAATTATTTGAAATTGCATGGTGTTTTGTTTTCATCATGTCTTTAGAATCTCTCTGGCCTTTTGCATCTGTTGCTCTGAACGAAGTGACTTTTTTTTTTTTTTTTTGCCCCCCAGAGATACGATTCATTCTCCAGTGTACCTAGCAGTACGTCTTCCAGGAAGGATTCGCAGGGCAGTAACAGGAGTCTAGGTAATGTTTTGTTTGTTCACCTTGTAATGAAATATTTCCCTTTGCACTTGAAATATTAAGCTGTCTCTACTGTTGATGGGTTTTTTTGGGTTTTTTTTGTTTGTTTTTTTGTTTTTTTGTTTTTTTTTTAGATGAATCTGATTAGCAAGTTAGTTTGGAGATTATTTTGCAATTTGAAATTAAGAGTTTTGGACTTGCATCTTCCTGTTGTCAGGAGATAGAGCAAATGAGCCTCTGAGGAGTTCTCATGCTTTCAAAAAATTAATCCCTGGATTTACTACCCCAGTGAACTAAGAAATTACAGATATTCTGTTAGGATAGGATGCAGCACCTTTGTCACAGCTCTAGTCCTTTTTCATGTATCAGTATTTTTCTGTGGGAAGTGCCTGGAATCCAGTACCCATATTACACTGAGAATTAGGCAAGAATATTGCATGCAAGCCTAGGATCCTTATTTATGAAACAATGCTGAATAAGTGAAGATACTGCAAAATAAACCCTCAAAAATGAATCAAGTTCCCACGAAAGTCACGCTGCTGGATGTCAGAATTTCACCCAGTCTCCTCAAAAAGAAGACTGGGTGGCAATGACCTAGTTTCAGTCACGACAGAGAAATGCTGGCTATTAAATGGTTCTTCTGACTTGGAGAAAAGCATAATAGTAAAATGTTTACTAGGCTGGAATCGAAATCTGAGAAAGATAAAAAGCAGGCCAATTTATAAACTTAACAGTGAAAGTGATTAATCTAAGGGAAGCGATAGATTATTCTAGGTGTCTCAGGCACATGCTTTTTTTTTCTTTCTAAATGTTGTTCAAGTACACCACAAGTTACTAAATTCAATAGAGATAACTGAGGTAAACGTGAAGGCTTTTAGCTATGCAGAAGGTCAGGCTACAGGACTTCATGGACATTTTGTCCTTAAAATGTAGGTGTTAAGATATTTCAAATTTACTTTGAGAGAAGTTTTCAAAGATAGGCAGTCTACCTACTAATGAGTTCCCTTATTCTTGGAATGAACTTTTAACATACTGCATTACTTCTAAAAACACTAATTGGCTTTCTTCCATAGATACTATTACATTATCAGGTGATGAACAAGACTTTGGAAGACTGAATGTGAAGTTGTGTTATGTTTCTTCTGTAGAACAGATTTGGATCACAGTTTTACATGTAAGGAAATATAAATAACTTGATTATTACTTACTCAAGTGGCTATTTTACTATACCTAGTGTTAATTCTCACTAAATTTGGCTCTCTGTTACTGCAAGGAATACTTTTAGGAGAAAAAGAAAATTACTTCTAAGTATTAATATAACCAAGTTCAGTCAAATGTAATACTGGGCTTCATTCAAATTATCTTCCTCTCCTTTATTTTTGTTTTCCTGTTGAAATCTCTGTTCTGCTGCAGAGGAACTGTTCAGCATAGATAAGAAAGCTGAGCTGGTCATAGGCTGGTCCTGCTGTGGAAATTTTCCTGTGGAAATTTGGAGGCAGCAAATTCGAGCAACTTTGGAGGCAGCATTTAATTGACTTTAAATCTCACGGTTCCGTCAGCGCAGAACCATACTAGCACTTTGAGGACATATAGCTTCTTGTGGCTTTTTTTGTTAGCTAATGTGATACTGTTATGCTGGCTGCTTTATACACTTCCAGGAACTGTAAATAATTTTTAGGCAATGGAACTTTGAGTAGTCAGAAACCTCATAACTATATCAAGTGATAAATACTACATAAGGGATTTCATGATTTATCTGTGTTAAATTGCCACATAGTGAAATCATTAAAATCTACCAAATAACTTTTTACCTTCTGGTTGTGAAAATTAATTATTAAATGGTCTGAAGTGACACAATCATTACACTGGCTCTGATTTATATTCAGTATTACATGAATTATGCATAATTCTAGAACAGTGTAGAAAACTGTTTCTAAGTTGTCTGAAGGCCAGAGTCTTACATTGTCTAAACTGACTGTGTTTTTCAATGTTGCAGTGCAAAGACCTGAGCTGGCCTTCTAGCTGTGGGGAAAATCCTCGTATCTATGTCAAGGGAATTCTCACACTGCCCAAACCAGTGCATTTCAAATCTTCTGCCAAGGAAGGGTGCAATGTAAGTACAGGCAGGGAAAACGCCAAGAAATCTTTTTCCCCCGCAAAATAAAAGTGAAATGTAAATAGATTTTTTAAAATGGACCAGGCATCCACTCCTATGCCATATTTGCTGTGGTAGTTGCCTAGGTTTGGGTTACTTCCCCACCCCCCGCCTCCAACTTCTAAAAATCCTATTAAAAGCCTTGTTCTACTTCCTCCCCCTGTCTCCTCTCTTGCATTGTACTGTTGCCCTCCTCTCCCAAGTCTGCAGGACAGATATGCTCATAGGGGACTGAACCATGAGCTGCTGGCCTTGGCAACTCAGTGGTGGGGGACTGGAGGAAGACTGGACATACCTGTAGGCGCACCTTCACCCCAGGGAAGGTAGATGATACACTGCCTCTCACTAGGGCAGGAGACAAAGTTCATACTTCCTCTACAGAAAGTAGTAAGAATTGATCGCATGGGACAAGACTCCTGATAGTGGCAGTAAGGGAATATTAAGGGGGTGGAAGGTAAAGCAACATAAACCTCCCATAATGTGAGTCAAAGGTGAAAGAAAATAAAATTAGCAAGAGAGACTGAAGCAAAAGGCCACAGGAGAATTTGCTATGACAATGTGTGTATGCTGTTGTAAAGCTCCAGAAGAGATGGCCTCAACTTGTTGTGGCAGTGAAAAATAATCCAAAGCTTTGTCCCTGCCAGGGTGTGACAGTGAGGTGGTGAGCCTGGGGGGGCTTACCCCTGTAAAAGCACACTTTTTCATGGCAACCTAAAATGGTAGCTGGGAGCAGTGGCTATAGGACCAGGAAGCCTTGGTTTCTAGGTTTCGGGCTCAGTGCGACTCTCTTACAATGGTGATGTTACCCCTCTGTTTTTCTTTCTAGGACATTGAATTTATGGAAACTTTTGTATTTGCTATTAAACTGCAAAGCCTGCAGGCTGCCAGATTGGTATTTAAAATCCAGACACAGACTCCCAGGAAAAAAACAATTGGAGAGTGCTCCTTGGCGCTGCGGGAGCTCAGCTCAGAGGAGTCAAGTCATTGGCTGGATATCTCTCCTCCTTCCAAAGCACCTGTAAGTGCCAATACTGCAAAAAAATGTTGTTGTATCACCTAGAAAGAGTTGCTGGAAATGAAAGTAAAATAATTCAGTACTAATTCAATGTTAACAAACAGGTTTTTTTCTTTTTGTCCGTCTGTGTCCTGTCCCCCCCCCCGCTTTCTTGGGGAGAGGCATTTTGATGGGGAAAAAAATGCAGACTTTCGAACTCTGCACATAGCTGTTTCTGGTCATAAACTGCAGCTGTTTCTGGGAAAAGAGCTAGAGCAAGCTCTTCTACACTATGGCCCACAGCTTGAGGGAGGGGCATTCTGGGGAAATGTTCAGCAAAGGACACCGAGTAAGTGCCTTTTCCAACCAAAAAGCATCAGAAGATCCTTAGGACTCACAGCAAGAGCTCAGAGCAAATGGAATCTGCTTTTGTTATGGAAGAAAAGTGCTAAGATCTTCAGTGGCTTGAAACTGCAGAGACAGCTATATATTTAATGTTCAGATTGCATGCTGTGAAGTAATAACTCAGACAGTTCGTTGCCATTAGCATAATAAGAAGCAGGTGGTTTTCACAGTGGGATTTCCTTTCCCCCTACCCTCACTTTGTTTGTTTCTTTTACAGATTGTGTCTAGACATTTGTATTTTCAACAAATTAAACTTGAATTAGCAATTCAAAAGCAAATTTTATCTAAGTGTGTCTGAGTAATATGAGTGATACTCTTGATTTTGAACATAAGTTACACTTGACATTTTTTAGTTCTAACAAGAATAACTGTATTGCTTCAAAAGCAGTAAGATTAAGTGAAAGAGGAAGCTGTTTTAGAAACTGCTTCATCCCAATACAAGTTCCTTAATCATCTCATAGTTCCTCTCTCTGTGTTGGCTTTCCCCACCATTATATCCAAGAGCCCTCCAGACACTGCTGGAATTCATCCCTGTACTACCCTGTGAGGCAGCAAACTACCCTGCTTGCCAACAGAGAGCCAAAGCTCAGTCGAGTAAGGGGCTTCCTCTCAGGGTGACATAGAAATTTTGTGGCTGAGCTGCAAAGAGAATTTGTATCTCTTCGATGAACTGGAGCCTGACTTCTCTTTATCTGACCTGTTGTGCTCTCGCTTGGTGCGTTTTGCTTCACTGAAGTGCATTAAAACTTGAAGGGAACCAGGACTAGCGAAGTCCTTTTAAATGGAGGCTGTCAGGAAAGCTGGGTCTCCACTGGCCTTCTCTTGCTGTTCTTACAGTGTTCAGAGTACAGTAGCATCTGACAGGAGAGTAATGAGGATGCGTCAATGCAACTTTGCCACCAGCAAAAATTCTAAAAAAAAAATTCAGACTGGAGATTTCAGTTCATTCGGGAGGGAGGGTGTGTATGTGTGTAGGCATGTAAAACACAAGTACTTCCATAAGATGGGAAACTCCACAGCATGCAGTCACTGTAAACGTTCATGACATTAAGTGACAGGGCCTTGTATCTATGGAAAACATTGCTTATATCTCCCTATTGCAAAATTCAAAAGTGTGGGAGGAGAACTCCGAAGGTTTTTGTGTTAGTGGAGCATACCTGGTCTCACTTCCACACCCAGGTTTAGTAGAGCTACAACTGCATGCTTGGTTTTCCCTGTATGTGTCTGCTCTTATCATTGAGGAATCTTTCCCAGGTGAAAACTGAGGACTTGTTTATTTGTCCAGTATCTCTGGCTGCAGCTCATGAGGGCCATATGTGCACCGCACATAAGCAGTCCATCAGTGGAGCACATGTACTGCAGCTATAACAAGTGCAAGATGCACTTACTGTGCATCTGCAGGTTGTGTATACAACACACGCTTATACCTCTGTCCAGGAAATCCCAGATAGAAATGTGGGAGCCCAACATATGACAGAATTCCTGTGTTTCCTAAGTTTTATAAGCAACTTAATCCAGATGTTATGGCAAAATTCTTCTGCTTGTAGGCGTGCCGTGCAGAACTTCAAGTAGGAACTTGTTTTCAAGCAATAAACAGGAGGATTCAGTTACAGATTCTTGAAGCACAAAACCTTCCAGTTTCATCTACACCGCTGTCTTCAAGTAAGTTACATCAGTTGTCTCATGCCTCCTGTCTAAAAGCATTTGTAACAGGTAAATTGCTGCTCGAATGGGTTGGCAATTCATAAAATTCCTTACAAACCTCAGACTAACATATTGTGCAGTAGATTTCCATTGCCAAGGCTTGTTTCCACAGATGTCTTGCTTGATTACTTTTTGTTTGGTTTGAAGCTATGTGTTTATGTATTTTGGAAGATTTTTATCCCAATATTAATCCTGACATACAAGAACATTAGCTTGCACTTGCTGTTTGGATACTGTGTTAATCAATTCAATATTATTGAACATACTCTGTGTGACTAGTCAGGAAAGCTATTGTACAGTTCTTTTGGCCAGACTTTTGGGAAATTGTTGCAATTTGAACCATACATGCGGATCTTGTCAGTTCCTTATTGGGTGTGTTTGTGAGTAACCCTTTGTGTGCTATGCTTTTTTCCTTCCCTTTTGTGCTAGATTTCTTTGTGAAAGTTGGAATGTTTAGTACAGAAGGGCTGATCTATAAGAAGAAGACTCGTCTTCTGAAGTCCACTAACGGCCAAGTGAAGTGGGGAGAAATGATGATTTTTCCAGTTACCCAAGCTGAACAAGGAATTAGCTTTCTCATCAAACTCTACAGCAGGAGCTCAGTGAGAAGAAAACACTTCTTAGGACAGGTTGGTTTCTGCTAACGAGCGTGATATCCTTTACTTAAAATCCAGTTCCACAGGTTTCTTGGTATGAGTTTAAAAATACTTTAAATAAGGTGGCATATAGCAAAATAGTAAATTCTAATAAACTTTTCTGGATGTAACCCAAGAAAGAATAGTACTGGGCTCTTAAACATGCACTAACATCAGAATGGGAGTTGACATATGATTTTGCTTTTAAAAAGAAGTCCTTAAGTCATTTTTGTGTGGAGTATTACTATGTGAAAGATTCCTTCCTACAGACAGACGTATGATCTCCTCCTTGCCTCTAGGCTTTCTGAGGAAAACAAACATAGCACTCACAGGAGCTCCACAACCTAAAGTGTACTGTACAGAAAGGGGGTGTGTTGGCTTACCGTACCAATACACTTACAAAGAGGTGTGTGTAAAAGGAAATACCAACAGCTACAATATCGGGCTGCCTTCCTGGGTAAAGCAATGCCGAAATCAGCACAATATTCTACATATGTGTGATCAAGTGATAACATAGGTGAACAAACACCAAATTATTTTTTCGTTGAGTGCTCTTTTTGCTCTCTCTGGGTTTTTATTTTTTACAGCTGGAACTTCTGTAGTACCTCTTCAAAAGCATTTGTGTGATCACGTTTATTTAACCACCATAAAACTTGGTAGTCTGGTGTGGTTTTATTCTCTCTGTCTTCTTCCCCTGGTTGTTGTAATTTACCATCATCCTGTCCCTTCTTTCTCTCCTTTTCTTCATGGTATAGTGAACCGTAACTATTCTTAATGTTTGGTGCTTTCCCTGACCCAGCTAGAGTTAGTAGCAGAATTATAATATATGCATAAATGAATAACGTGGAATTGATTTTTGAGACCCCAACTGTAATGTCCCTTGTCAGATGAAGGACTGCGCTATCCTTGGGTACAGAAAATGGTACTGTCCCATTGTGGTGATGTTTCCTGTGCCTGCTGAAGACGTGCAGTTATAGAAGATGCTGATGTGCTATAGAAACGTACCAGCAAAAGTTATGTGACCTCCCTCCATTTTATGGAGCCTCAAGTCACACGTATTCCATCTTTCTGTGATTCCTGTTGGTGGAATTGGATTTGGAATAGGAAAAGGAAAAAAATTGTTCTGTTTAGTTGTGCTACCTTGGGGCAAAAATAACTGGGTATGATTTTGCAGTCACTTAGCAATATGTGAGGTCATCTCAATCTGATGAGTTTCATTTAATCATGGATCTTACTTTTGAGGGAGGAAATGAGCTACTTCTGCTCCTCAAAGGTTATTTGGAAAAGGTTGTTTCAGCTCATGCAGGCAGACATTGCCACATAACACATGAAGACATAAAATATGGCTCAGGGAAAAATGTACTTTGAGCAATTGGCTGGGTAGCTGGAAAAAGACGAATATAGCTGGATCTATTAACTTCGTTCTTCAGAGAATGATGTTTAATTGGATGCTGTTCTAAGCAGACAATGCTTAGATTAGGCTGCTTTTACAGGCATGTCTTTAATCATGAGCAAGATGTATATTGAATCTCTGTGGATGAAACATCAGCTGTCTGTGGTATTCTGGAAGACGTTATTCTCACTTCTTGAGGACTCGTATGCCTCAGCAGGGTAGGCTAAATGTACTTCATGGTGAAGGTTTCTGAGAAGTCTTAAAAGGACTCATTCTTGGAAGACTTGAGGAAATAGAGTCCCATAAATAATGATACCTACTTACATAAGCAGAAATCTTTTGGCAGTAGAGGCTGGTGATAATGTTCAGGAGGAAAACTTCCTACTTGTACCTCATTTCCTCGTTTAATGGCCACTATCCATTAATTGAATACTGAGAAGGACTCTTACTGCGTGACTATGTGTGGTATGGGCATGTTAGTAACCTCTGTGGAATGAGGTTTGGCCCTGTCTGTTGGAGTGTACAATTTTAAATGCTCATGAAAACGCTGGACAGCTAGCTCAGGATGCCAGATGGCTTGCAGCCAACTGGAGTTTGAATGCATGGAGCCATCACTGGCCCTGATGAACCCTTGACCCCAGCACGTGCATTTGAATGGAGCAAGGAATGCTTGACTTAAAACATCTTATTAAGTAGCGAAACATTAGTATGTGGTGAGTTCTCTTATTTATTTAGAGGCTAAATTTAAACCCAGGCTCCCTGTGTTCCCAGCTGAAAGCCAAAATACGTTAGTCCCAACAGAACTATATTTGTTGCTGTGATGCTTTGGTTGCAGTCTACACATTGTATCTCATTCTACACTGCTATGGTATTTATTTGGAACTAATAAAGGCTGGGCATCTGTATTATATCAGGTAAACTCAATTTTATTTTTCTTTCTATTTCTTACTGCAGATCTGGATAAGTTCTGATAGCAATAACAGTGAAGCAGTAGAGCAGTGGAAAGATACGATTGCCAACCCTGAAAAAGTTGTTGTTAAATGGTACAGCATTGGTCCATCTTGAAGACTGGAGATGAAACTCAGGACTGATTTTTCTACGAAGATATTTCTATGCTGTTTATAATAGTATATAAAAAAAAATATTGTCTACACAAGTTCTTCAGAAGGTCTCCACTGCATCACAACTCCATGGTAACTGGGAAAATTCAGAGTTTCACACAGAGAAATACTGGCTAAATATTATTAAGAGGAAGACTTAGGAACTGGGAAAAGTGCTCATTTGATTCTAAAAAATCCACCTTGAAAAATATATTTTTTCCCCTTTCAGGCTCCATATAAGCACAGAAATCCCATCTTGGAGAGAAGCAGCTCAAATCAGCATCTTCTTCACTAGTCGCTGACATCATCCTTATCTGTGTCTTGTCTTTGGCAGGCTCCAAAGTCCATGGGAATCAGTCCGGTCAGTGGCTTGATCCCAGGTACCGCTGAGCCTCTGGGGGTGCACCCATGTTGACATCATTTGATCAGAGTAACATGTGCCTCAGCAAGCAGGAAAGCTGTGGCTGTAGGAGGAGGCTTAAGGGGAACTATGCAATAAGGCAGTACCCAAAGGCTTTTCTAATCTCCACCTTTGATGAAGGGTTGTTCAGTACCCTGACATGCCTGGAGCTTGGGGTTTCCCCCCATCCTTCTCTCTAAACAGAGAGATTGAAAGAGAAGAGTTTCTGTGACTAACCGTGATCTCTGGAAGTGGGGCCCTCCAGACTTGCTCTGTTTGCATGAATTCTGGTGAGAATCAATGGAATAATACAAAGAGGCAACAGCCCTGCCTAGGATCAGGGCCAATACTTTTTGATAAATTACTTTCTTATATAGAATTCTTATACATAAACGACTTCTTATCTAATCAACAATGTTCTAGCATTTGCTTACATTGCTAAAAGCCAGACTAACATGTACGAAGGAATAAGCAAATATTTACTGACAAAAGTGGTTTTTGATATTAATTAAAATGCAGCAGAGTAAGGGACTCAGACTTTTTTTAAAAGATGGGCTACTACTGCAGAAGTATTTGTTACATTCCTAGGATGCTGAAAAATTGCATATGGGAGTATATTTTTTGTTACTTGTTTCTAGCAAGAAGAAATTACCATATTTTTATTGCAAATTATATTTTTCCTACAAAATCCTAAGATTATTTTTTCTATTAGTCCCCATATTTTCAGGGGTTTGTTCATAGTTATTTTAAGGCAGGAAAATGCCATGTATATAATTGATAATATATATACATCTAAAAGCGCAGACCTCTTTGCGCTACTTTAAGTACTGGATTTAAAAAAATACGTATATTCCATTAAAGCCACTGCTTACACATTTACTGTTGGCTGTCTGGACTGTACAAATACGTATGATCATATAGGCACTGAATAATTGTATCTTTTTTTATAACTTGGATCCCATTCAAACATCTGACATGAACTAAAGTGGCAGTGAAAGCACTCACTGATGGAAAGCAAAGGAACAGTGGGGAGCAGAGAAAACACTGTAACAGGAAAGCACATTGTATTTAAGCATAGAGCTTGGAGCATCTTTATTTTAACCTTTTTGACTTTGAGTAAGGGTGAAGAAAAAATGGCATCTCTTAGATTTTTTTATTTTTTATTTGCTGATAATTGAAGCTTTTAAAACGTCAACTATCCAGATTTTTGTTGTTGAAATTAATTTTTAAAATGGGCAAACAGAAGGATTTTCCCAGGCTCTTGCACGTTCTGCTTTTTGACCAGTTTTTATAAAGGAACTGAAAATTTTTTGCATGTTACTCAGAGAACAAACATGAGTTCTAGCTCTTACTGACACTCTTTGCAAAGCTCCTAGTAGGAGGCCAGAGGATCTTGACTGACAGTGTTAACTTCCAGCCAGTTACAACACTTGGGATGAGCCTGGCCTGTTGGGTAAAAGAAAAAAGGAACGGGACCGAGCTGATATTCGTGGAGCATCTTTACTTGAATACATGGATCTTTTTTATTCAGTGTGGCTGACCTGCAGTAAACAAAAGTGCAAACTAACTGTTTCCTTAAGCAGAATGCTGCTCTATTTGAAAGAGAGGACAGGGAATATTGCCGTGTTTTGGAGGTTTCGATTACCACGGAAGTGGTTCTACAGAGATTGCCAACTCAGTGGATACTGTGTAAAACGGACTTTTTGGGCTGTTTTAGGACACATAGCCTTTTAAAGGCCTAACTAATAATGTCTCCTTTTACCTATGTTAATATTTAATCTATGTGTTTATAATAAAAGTTATGAACAGAAAATATTCCATCTTTTTTTTTTTTTTCAATTGTTTATACCAATGTTTACCAGCATCTCAAACTGAAGTTCAAGTCCTACCTTTTTCTTTGAGAAAATGCCAACTAAGGAACTATATTTCATGTAGTGTTGCATGTAGGGGAGTTGACTGCTAACACAGTGAGGAGATAGATAAGGCCTCTCTTTGCAAGATGTGTGCAGGTGCTAGAGCACTCCTCTGAAGAACATACTCTGAGGCACTGCTTCATCCTGTGCTCATTCCCAGGCTTTGGGGTTTTCTGCATTTGCGTGTGCATTCATGTAAGAACTTCATAGAATCGTAGAAAGCTTTGGGATGGAAGGGACCTTTAAAGGTCATCTAGTCCATTCCCCCTGCAACTGGCAGGGACATCTTCAACGAGATCAGGTTGCTCAGAGCCCCATCCAGCCTGGCCTTGAATGTTTCCAGGGATGGGGCATCCACCACCTCTCTGGGGAACCAGTTCCAGTGTTTCACCACTCTCATCGTGAAAAATTTTTTTCTTGTGTTTAGTCTAAATTTAATTTAATTGATTTAATTTAATGAATTCTTAATAGTTGGCTAAAGACACTGTGCTTTTTTTCTACAAAATTGGAGCATTTAAGTTGCTTGTTGCCCAGATTTGTTCCTCAACTTATCCAGAGTACTACAGTGTTCTTGAGGAAACTGATTGTACTTCAGGTTTAAAAAGCAGAAAGTCTCTTATTTGTCCCACCACACAAAATTTGGCTCTGCATGTTACCAGTCTCAGCTGACTCAATGCACACGCCATTACTGAGAGCCTGAGAGCGGAGCATTGGGATGTCTGCCTCTGTGTGCGGTCCAGCCTTGTCGTACGTAGTGGGGTAGAGAGGGAAACGGGCAATACTCTGCTGCAATAAGATGATGAGGAAAAGAAAGTTATGTTGCACTGTTTGGGCTTTTTTTTTTTTTTTTTTTAAACTGCTGTGTCCTACTTGTGTCCTAATTACTGGCTCCCAAGATCCTGGGAGGAAACCAGGAATTCTCTCTGCTTTCACTACTCAGGAAAGTCATCTAGGGATGGAGAGGGACCTGCCCAGCTCAGGAACCAAAAAGTGCCCATTCATTGCATCAGCATTTACCTGGCAAGCAGACCAAGGCTGTGCTTCGAATAACCCATCATCACCTGAAATAATAGTCCAGTCCTCATAATAACGCCTGATTTGGTGCTTCTGAGGATGCCTGCCCCAGGTAAAGAGGTTGTCCGGAGGATTTCTTACAGTGGGTTGGAAAATGAAACTGTTTTGGAGGATGGGGGCTGCCAGTGAGTTAATTATGTGAGGTTACGTGCATAAGAGGTGTTGCAGAGGATGTACGGGAATGGAAAATGGCTGGAAGGAAAAGTCTTTGTAGATTAATGCACGTTGAGAAGACACTGGGGTGCATACACACTGACCGACTCTTGAACAGAATTGTTAAAGATGGAAGATAATTTGTGGTGTAGTAGTATCAGTCGGTTAGACAAACTTACTAGCTGTCACATAAAGAGTTTTTCATTGATGATTCATTGGGTCTAGAGCTTATCAGTATGGGTGTTATGTTAGACAACGGTTCTGAAGGAAAAACACAAGACAAGGGGATACATGCATGTTCCTAGCACCAGTCCCAGAGTACACCTGGCTTTAAAATGGGGTGTTCCAGCAGGTGTTATTTCCATTTGAATGTCTTGCAAGGCCAGCTAGAAATCACCTGAGATGTCTTGCCTTTTAAGTGCAGAATATTTTGCTTTACTGCTTAGTGACTGCCTCACTATAAATGCATGTGAGACTTTGGCTCCTCCAAATTCAGCTCCTGGCTTATTTGAGACTAAGGCAGTTTTCCAGAAAAGGAAAATGATACATCATTTGAAGACCAATCCATGATATAAATTAGCAAGGAACTTTATGTACTCCAGGATACGTGCAAGAAGAAGGAAAAAAGGTGTCTCGGAGCACTCTGCTAATGGTGACAGCTGTATGTTGTCCCTTTAATGCATGTTCAGCCACTATTTTCATTGTTGCATCCAAGTTTACTGTCATTGAAAATACTGTTATGAAAGCTGTTTTGTCAGTTCACTTAATTTGTAGGTATAAGGCACACATGGTTTATAGTTGGATTTGCTGTTGCTTCTAGTTAGTGACTCACTCAGCTTCCTAACTTATAACAATTTTGATGAAAGCAGCAGAGGTTCAGAAGCTCCACCACTTTTCTTTCAATCAACTCCAAAATGGATGTAGATTAACTGGCACAACAGTTATGATCTACGTTAAATGTTATTCATACAGAGATCTGTGCCTGCTTAGTTAGAAACCAACCATAAACTAAACTTAATCAGATTTTCCAGAATGTGTGTATATAATTTCACTGGTTAATCAAACAATTCCATTTTAAGTTTATTATTTGTTTATGACTAATAGCATTCTGTATGTAAACGAGGCCACCAAATTTACTTTTCGAGTCTTTACATCTCAATGGCATGGCATGGCATTCCTTTCAAGGAAAAAAAAAAAAAGATTCTACCTCAAAAGATGAGTGGGTGTAACAGTTTGTAAACCACATTATCATAAAACATTACTTGGAAAATAATTGTATTGTATTTGAGTATCCCCTCTTCCGTGATCACAACATAAATAGTGCCATATTGCTAAATCCATTAGACATCCCTGGTTTGTTCTTTTGTTGGCAGGACATTTGTATAAAACAAAAGGTAATTTTGTAAGCATTCAATTAAGCACATATGCTGTTTGACTTGAAAACTCTCTGCCCGATGGCGGTTGCTTTTTGAGTTATGAGTTGATTTTGCAGCCAAAGCATAAGGTTGTCTAGAAATTGGGGGCAGGGTTGTCCCAGTTCTTACTTTCATCCTGCCAACATATGTATGACATGGGAGGGAGGCTGCATAGTTGTGGAAAGCTTGGCATAAATCATGCTGGACATGATATACCCTCCTTGTTTTTCCAGCTTCTGCTGTAAAATTACATCACCATGTAAATACAGCCCTGTACATGATCTCATGCTTGGTGCATGGAAAAAGCCATCACTAAAATCAGCACCATGTTCCACAAACACTGCTCCAGCAGATTTACATTCTTTTCTGTAGCTTGCACTGAGGGACAGGCCATCATCTCTCACAATCTATGGCAAAACTCCCATTGCATTCAGCAGAAGCAACCAGTCTTCAAAGCTGTTTCAGTTATTTCAGCATTGTGACGATATGATTTAGCTAACAAAAGGTTACACACAGCTTAATTTTTTTTTATATTTTTAAAATAGATAAAAATCTGTTCACAGGGAGGTTTCTGTAGAAACTGAATTTCATTGAAAGTGGATCTGCATCTCTTAAATATAATGCAGTTCTCCCCATAGATTTCAGTGGCTTTGAAACAAATCGTCTATGCTGATTTTTTCCCCATATTTCTGACTGTGCAACTTTTTCCTTTCTTTTATTTGCCTGTAGACTGCTGCTCTTCTACCTTAGCATAAACAAGTCTTTAAATGATGTCTGCTTTGTGCCATTAACCTTCTGCTTTTCTAGTAATGTTTCCCTTTTCCTTTATCTAGGATTGGGACCAGCATTATACATGTCCTACTTTTGCTGTTTAAGGAACTAGCTACAAGCAGAAGGCTTTCAGTCCTAGAGCTTGGATCATATCTGATGCTCTGCATTTCTGAGCTACCTTTGCTCACAGCTTTGATGGTATGGTTCTTTTGGGGCTCCCTGAATTTCTGTGTTGTCTACCACCATCGAATATAACAACGGGACAAATCGGTTGTAACTTCTTATGTGTACCTTCACTTGCCTTTCTCCTCCTCTAAAAATTGCCTTAGGAGATCATTTTGGGTGATGAGAAGGAGCAAGCTGTTTGTGCTTCTGAGTCTTTGAAAAAAAAAAAACAAAACAGTCATAGGAATGTACTTGTTAGTTTTAAATATAGCCAAGCTTTGTCACTTGTCATAGGAGAGGAGTGAATTCTTAGTTTGTGATACATAGCAGCAGAAGAAAATGGCATGTACACCCAAAACAGGGCTGGGTCTCCTCTGCATTGGCATTCGTCAGTCCTTCAAACATGGAGGTGGAACTATACACGCTTATCTGCCCCCTTTCCTGCAGTAAGGACGGGTTGGGTGGGAGATTGTTAAGGGCAGGTAGTGTAGGAGGTAAAATAAAAGCAGCACTTTTGTTTTTCAAAACATTGTTTTTCAAAGCAATTTAACATGCCTGTAACTATTGACAAAGCTTTTATTTGACGTGACTTAAGATAGATGATTACGCATTTAGATATTTGCTTAGGTTCTTTCAGTACTTCCCTGGCATGAGACTGAATTCATCTTCTTTTATTTAAATAATGCCTCATTCTGCTGTGTTCATTGACCTTTGAGCTCTAGACCTAATTAGAACTGATTTCCTATGGATTCATCCCTCGTGGTTGATGATATAGACTTTGGTGTGCAAATCAGGGTAGACCTTCTTGAATCTTTTTGCTGCACATCAGGTAGTTACAGAGTTTCTCTCCCAGATGGATTCTCTGACTTCTAATACGAGGTGAGCTCATGACAGCTCTTCCTTCACCTGGGAAACTCAGAGCTGGCTCTCCCTTGTCTGCCTGAATGTTGTTGGGTTTTCTTGAAACCCCTGGAAACAGAATTATCTGTGACACCTCCACCATCAGTCAAATTTGGCTCCAATGACTAATGGGCTCAAAAATTACTGTGGGCCTTGGAGAGAATGAGAGAAAACAAGCTATACTGCTTCAGGACCCTGGGGCTCAGCTGTGTTTTCCTCTGTTCTGCCACAGGCCAGAGAAGCTTTTCAGATCATTGCTGATCATGCTTCCAGCAATACTAGTTCTCAAGGCAGCTCAAGCAGTTTCTCTGAAGACACATTTGTTAAAGTATGGATATTTTAGAGCAGTATGCTATAGAGCTGGCCACTTGCTGGGGTTTCACAGTAATGCAGTTTTAAGGATCTGTGTGAAGACAGTTTTGATGTACCTTGAAATTACCATTGACTAAAAGCAGAAGCAGAGGTTTAATTAAGGTTAGTATGAAGAAATGCTTTAAAAGCTTCATTTTTTAGATAATAAAATAACCAGTAGCAGCAGACATCAAGTCCCCTTCTAATCTCCAGCATGTATATCTAATTAGGACTCCATTAAAGCTCACAGGCAATATTGATGCCTTTTTTAAACCACTAGCCTTGCTGTATTTAAGTAGGTGCTGAGGTTGAAAAGTTCCGTGTTCCACTGGCAGAGCGCTGACTCTGGCAGTTACAAACTGTCCTGAACCTTGGGAGCAGGATCTGAGATTTCTGACCATTGTTTTCAGATCTACCCTGTGACTTGGGCAGAACGTCAAAAAAATTCAGCAATGGAATCTACTTAGTTTCAGGTGGTCTGACTTGCTTTTGGAGCACATACCTTATTGAGAGTTGTGAGTCTGTGGATCAGGATTTACTGCACAAACATCCCCAAAGAACTGGATGATTGGATGATGACTCAAGTCAAAAGTTTTGGAGTTTTGGGGTTTTTTTTAAGAGCAAGACAGATAAGCCCAAGGAATTCTGGATGAAACTGTGACAATCAAATCTGCATTTGTGATTAACGTGGCTGCCTCAAGGTGATAAGCCTGTGTGAGGAAAAAAGTGGGTCAGAATGCCCATGAAAGAAAAGTAAGGAAAATTGGATAAATACGGAGAGAGAGGGCTGCAAAAATCAGGATTAATACACTCCCCTAATTTCAAAGGCAAGGAAGTAGTGTCTTGGTGATGTTAGGGCACTTCAACCAAGCTCTTGTGCTAAGGTGAAGTAGATCTTGGGAGTAGGAGAGGATCTCTGAGGCTCTTGTCCTTTGCTGTGATTTGTTAGACTTTGTTGTCTCTCCACATTACACATTTTGTAGACCAAATGCAACCCCGCTGATTACCACACTTTAGTGTAGAAAAATTGCATTGTCTGTATAAATTAAAGCCTTAAGTCTGGTGGATTCAAAAGTGTACCACAATGTGATTTCTGGTATTAACTCTGCATGTAATACCAAAATTCATAAAGAAGGAAATGTAACATCAGTGTGGATTCAGTATTCTCTGTCTAGCAACACTTCCTTGCTGTGGGAGTAAAAAATCCTACAAATACCCTTTTTGAAAAATACAGCAGGTGCTGATATTCTAGTCGAACTGACTGGCATTTCTGGCACCCACTTGTTCTCAGCTACTTTATTTCATCAGCGCTTCATTCCCTTTCCCTGCCTGCACCTCTCTTAGTTGCCTAAGAGACAAAGCATCGTCAAACACACCCAGCTGTTTTACTTCCTTTAATCAGCCGCTGGAAGGCCATCGGAATGACAACCTTCTCCCGTGCGTTAGAAACGTATGTCAAATCTGTTTGCAAATGTCCCTCTGTATGAACAGATCAAAGCACTAGCCTGGTCAACAAAAGCAACAAGCATATCAGCCACGCCAACTGCATCAACACTTCAGCAGGAATTTTGGCAGAACAAGCCATGGATCCAGTATTCAGGCGCAGATCCTCAGCTGGTGCAATGTAAACTGGACTGTGCACTGGTAGATCTGAGCCAGCTCATCTTAGCTGGGGGTCTGGACATGCAAGCCACAGGAACTACAGTCTTCTGCTAAAAAGTAGGAAGATTGTGACTGTGCTGTTCATCCCTAGGAAAGCTCCAGTAGGCTGCATTGGGGGATCAGAAAAGTGTACAGGGCTGGAAATACACTTTCAGCAGCTCACGTGAAAATGGGAAAGAAGAACCCTCACCTATAGTCTGGACTGATGCAGAGTTATTCTGCATGGCCTTTCACATCCCTGGAGATCCATGATTTGCTTTCTCAGTTTTGGTGTTTCCTGATTAAAATACAGCTTCATGGTCAACTAATAAGCCTTATCCATTTGTATCTGTCTTACTAAATAGGCTTTCTTGATGTGGCAGGGAAGAGGGAGGTAGAGGGGAAGAATATTTACTGTGATCCTTGTCAACACTCCAATAAGCTGCTTTAATGTTCTCTGAACTAGCTGCCTGTGAGCTGCAAGTGGCAAGCCACTTTTACCCTAATAGAAAAGGTTAAGATGCTGAACTCAGAAAAAAATGGACTCATTCAAGTCTTTGACACTGACACCAAGTCTGTTTCTTCATGTGATGCAACAGAGATAATTCTTTCTTACCTTACAGAAGAGACCTAAATCAATAAATAGATAAAATGTATGGCTTATTAATTAAAATATAGCATCATAAAATATATATTGCTTATTAATCAAAATATATTATTGTATGGCCTTACCTATGTTACTAAATAACTCTAAGAGTTAAAACGGCAATGATTTTTTCAGACATTTGCTTTTTCTTCATTTGAGCTCCTGCATTTCTGACTTTGGGCAATGCAAATAAATTGGTCATATTTACTTTGAGTGAGGCTGAATTTCCTTCATGCAGTATTCATTCAATAACTGGTTTTCTGTAGAGGATGTTTAATAACTTCTTTTGTTGATGGAATTTGATCTAAAATCTGAATTTTGGTTTCATTTTAATATTGTATTGCCTGTTTATCTGCAGTACGCCAAATGAAAATTATATAAGTTGTCAGAAGCAAAAATGGCAAAGCATTTACAGGAAGGGCAGGTCTTGAAGGATTCAGAACTGATTACTGAGTTGTAGTTGTAACAAGTTCAAATACAACCCTAGCTGATTATCCCTGGAAGTAGATAAGTGTTTGAGGTTGTTCAACAGTCTGTGCAAAACAATGCGATGCTTTCAGTCCAAGGGTGTCTCCTTCTCCCAGAAGGTGTCTGCAGCTGTTAAAAGAAACTGGGAAAGACAAGAATGAAATTGGGATTATTTTTTGACTGTGGGCCTTTCGAGTCAGGTTTGAGACGCAGCAGAGATGCATCAAACGGTAAATGGCGGCTACCCATGCTGCATGAATTTTGTGCCACATCAAAGGACTTTATTCTCCAACTCTGTTGCCAGTCACGAGACTTAAATCATAATACATAGTATCTAATAATAAGCTTGCAAATATTCCAATGAACTGCTTTTGTGCAGCAGAGGGATTTCTAGTTTCTGTGATCCTCAGTCTTTTACAGGGGAGCCAACAACGCATGCTTGGAAACACATCCGCTAAACAATGAGCCCAGCAACCTCCCCTTAGGACTTAAGGAGTTCTGCAGTGCCCAGCCTTACAGGTACTACAGGCCCATAGCCAAGGAGAGCTATGCAGCAAATCTTAGTTCCAAGGATGGAATTTTGAGAATTTGGAACATTAAAAAATATTTCACTAACAAGAATCTGAAAGGTTCTGAATCTGCAACACGTAAAGGTTGCAGGCATTTCAAAGCACGTCCAGGGAAATAGGAGTCTGGAAATCCGTGAAGCCTTGCGTTTGGGTGCTGCAGCCTCCTGAGAGCACACCTGACAATGTGGAGCTTGAGGCTTTTACTACTTCTTAAGAGAGACCTATTTTCAATTAATGGAGATTAACTTAGGCTGTCTATGAAACTGTCTTTCTTATAAGGACTGCACTACGTGTAAAAGTGAAAATTACTAAATGCACGTTTTTTGAAAGAGAAGGTGAAGTATAGTACAATCTTTCAATTTGGAGGAGCTCGTTGAAGCCCCAAGAAGAGACCAGATCATACCTGGAAACTAAGACAAGAAACTGACACTACACACTCTACAATTTATTTGTGATAGAACCATTTGACTTTGCAAAGCAGTGGCAGTCATCCAGCTCACAGAAGGTCCTGCAGAATTACTAAGGCTATGACAGAATGCATGTAAAAGAAGAAAAGAAGGTTAAAAAACAAAGGCATGCAACACTAACGAAGAGGTCAGGTCACAGGAAAAAAACCATGGTGATTCCCCATGCTGCAGCAAATGGCACAAGCTAAGACAACGCTCAGCATTTTGATGAAGATGCAAAACCTGCAGTAGATGGGACAGCCACACAGGAGTTTCCTCATGCCAGGACCCTGTGCACAGATGAAGACAGTGGCATTACTAACACAAAGAAATTCATCACGGGAAAAGGATCAGGGGGCCATGTTGTGACGGGTAAAGCACGTGGTCCTCATGAAACCACACTGGCTACTGACTGCTATTAAACAGAGTCACAGAGTGAAGGCTGAGAAACTAACGGGACTGTGTTTGTGTTGGAAACTGGCATCCAACTGCCTGGACATCAGTTAGAGCCAGAGATGGCAAAGAGGAAAAACCCTGATATTCTGGACTTCTGGGACCTGTCACTTACTTGGCATCATACATGCATTTACAAACACAGAGAGGGAGAGAGAGAGAGAGGCACATAGACTGGGAAGCAAATGGTCTTGGCAGCAGCATTATAAGAGGTGGTCCTGTTGTTGAGCAAGCTTGTTACTGTGAGTAGAAATAAGCCAGCCAAAAAAGAAGGTGACACTTTCTTCAAATCCCACACAGCTAAATAGCACATTTTGCCAGAAGCCAGAATTCATATAATCTCCCTCAGTGAAGCTGGCATCTCTCTCTATGAATACCAAGCTGGCAGTCATTCCGTTTCAGACACATAGTCCCCACGAGCCTGTATGGAGTACTTCCATAGAAAAGGCTGTCCAGCGCTTTGGCAGCAGATCTTTTTGTTATATTGGGTGTAAATGTAGAAAGAAGGTGCAAAATCATGTGAACTGCAAAGGGGGCATAGCTCAGGATCATATTTGTAAGGTCAGGTTTGGGGACACTATAGACTCAGCCAACTCTCTGACAGAAAGGAAGGTGCGTCTTCGTACCACCAGCCCAGCCACTGGGGTAAGATACGATGGCATTGATTCTTTGTGTTCCATTCAATTTTGAGTGTGCAGTCATGTTGGGGATAATATTGCAGGGTGCTGAGGTTAATTGCTTAATTGCTGTTTATCCAAGCAGATTGCAGGCCTCCCAAATTACATTTATTCAAAAACAGTGAAACATTTCCTGATGTCTGTAATAAATTAGCCTGCTGTTGGAATTTACAGGAAGGAGGTAGTAAAGGCAAAACTATAGTGCAGTAATTTCTGGACGTTCGTACTGAAAGCAGCAATGGTGCAGTGCACATTTTCAGAAGGTGAAACTGGTATTTTGTGCTTTAGAATAAAGATATTTGAACTGGCAATCTAGTACTGTTGCAAAAAAGGGAAATACCATCCTGAGACCAAGAGTTTTGCACAGATGACACAGAGCTATGCATTGCTTCACTTGGTGCTGGGAAAGCCCCAGCTGGGGGATGGTGTCGAGCTGTAGTCATCATCTTTCATGACAGAGACAGACAAAACGCAGAGAGTTTAGAGGAAACTATGAGATTAAGAACAAGAAAATCTAACTTGTGAGTAAAGAGTAAAGGTACTGGGTTGTTTAAGCGGGAAAAGAGAAAGCATGGAGATAAAATTCTGGTATACTAATATGCAAAAGTTTGTTGAAAAGGAGGACAGAGGATAACTGTTCTCTGTGTCTGCTAGGGATGAACTGAATGCTCATGTCATCACAGAAGACAAGGAAGTGTCAGCTCGAAAATACCTGCTTCAGTTTTTCAGACTGCCCAGCAACATGTTAATGTCTCTGTAACATACTGAAGCAAGAAGAACGTGCTCAGATGTAACCTGTGTATCTTAAAAGTTTGATTATTGCTGAAGATGAAGGAAAAGGTGGTTTTATTTACTTCTTTAGTTTGCTGGCCTGCAGAAGAGTCTTTAAAAAACAGTTCTTACCAGCAGTCCAAAAATGACATATGAAAAGTTTTTAGTGAAATTAAAATAATATCCCTTTTCATCTGGCCTTTTAATCCTTTAATGAAAGTTTGGCAGTTCTCAGAATTCAGCTAACAAAAACTTAATTTTGCAAAGGGAATGTGAAGCGCACACCTCACTGATGACAAGGAAATAACCATATACAATTCATCCACTGGGTAGATATATATTTCTGATACAGTAATGGTCCACATGGTAAATCTAATGTTAGTATTACCATAAAGCACAACTTTCAGCAAACACAGCATCTCTATCAGGTGTTTAATCCATTAATTCCTTATCGTCTATTCTATCCCATAGGCATTGTTTTGTAAAAGCTTTCCATTACATCAGGTGTGAGCATAAAGCTAAAACAAAGGTTCACTGACTTCCCCCGTCAGGGGCCTGATGGCGCATTCCTCGGGCGCCTTACATTGCACGGGGTGTGTCAAGTACGCACTGGGTTCCTGGTCAGGCCACCAGCCAGAAGTACGGGTTTATAAAGTGCTGTTGAAAAGGTTTCGTAAGTGCTGGTTTGATCTTAACTGGGAAGCTCCCTTAGTGATTTTCACTGTCCGAGCCCACCTTCATCAGTTTAGTGGTTAACAGTGGCATTTAATGAAACAGGATAAAGATGCCTGCAATAAAATCACGGTGGTATCCAACTGAGGTGGAATTTGTTCCAGTTCTCTCTCCTGGAAACAAGCAGGACCATACTGAAATCAGTGAAAATGCTTTTAATTTGTTTCTTTTCCCCAAGACTCATGCCATGGTACCACCACCTTCTTTTTGACTTAGCAGCTGGAATCTGGTATTTCTGCCTTCGAGGATGGCAAGGATTTAGTCGCAGTGAAGAGCTATATAATAATATGGAACAAAACACTGGTAACAAGAAAAGGTATTCAGTTCTTGGTTTAAAGCTGGATTTGCCTTAACTTGAACTGGTGGCTGCTTTGAACTTGAATGTGTTTTGACTTATTAACATGTAAAAGGTCATCATTAAAAAAACCCCCACGTTCTATATTAATGGGACACATGCATGAGGCAAAGTTTAGGACGGCAGCTTTTGCCTCATCTTCTCTAAAGTTACTGTAACAGATAGTTGGGAACTCAAGCAGCACCACTGGAGACTTTTAAAATTAATTTGTTTACATTTCAGTCCCAACCTGTTCACATTTATAGTATAGTCTGTATTTCCAGATGAAATTGATTAAGCACATTTTGAATTTCAAAGCCCTTCTGTGTTCACTCATATTTGTTAAGAGTTTGACGCACAAGCAGCTCTTTGCTGATTCCCAAACGAGTCCAGGTATAACAGGACTGGGCCTACCATGTCTTATGTTGATTTTCTGATTATCGTATTTTATTACACTTAATTCACATACTGAAACCGTTTTTTTTCTTTTACAGAGCTTCCTGTTGGCAACATGACATTGTGTGAATGGCATATAATCTCGACTCCTTTTGCAATATCGTGTGGTCTAATGCCAACTTTTTGTTTAAAAAGGGTGTGAAAGGATTTGACCTGAGAGAAAATGATGCTAAACATTAACTGTGACATCATTTGAGCACCTGCCTCATGAATAACCCCGGATACTCTCACAGATGCAGAGCAGAATAGAACAGACACTTTTAAAAATCAATTTCAGCAAGAATTCTGCCATAAAATCCCACATGTCCTTTCTGTCTTTAGTTTCTAAGTAAAGTAAATATTTTCTTCTTGTTTGATGAACAAAGAATTTTTAGCTGATACTGAATACCTAACTTTATAAACTGTATGCTCTGGACAAAGGCCAACAATGACAACCATACTTTGCCTTAATAAGCTTCTAATTAATTTCGTAAGCTGCTTAATGTGGCTGTCAACTTCCCATCTCCACTTGTTGTGCAGCATTGCTAGCTGCTCTTACACCACCTGTGATTCACCTCTGCTCAGCTGATTTTGTGAGTTTTGCTCTGGGCTCAAAAAGCTTTTAAAATGCGTAAGTTGTGTTACAGCAATGAAAAAAATCATGGCAGAAATAATGAATGGAGGTTTTTACAGATGAAAATGAATATGCAGTAGATCTTGTTGAAAGGTTTACTTTCTAATTACTCAGACCTTCTGCCTTGGAATGAGTATTTATTTAAATAAAAAAGTCAATGGCCATGAGTGGTTCCAAGGTTTGCATGTGAAGCACTGAGAATTGCACCCAAACCTGCAAGTCTTTGGTTTTAAAATGTTATATCCCATTCAAACAAAACAAAACAAAAAAAAGAATTTTAAAGATGGAACTGATGGAACTGAAAATATACTATGGGGAGTGGGGTAGAAAGGACTAACTACACCTCACCACATTCAGTCGCTGGAGACAGGGCTAGGGAGGTCAAAAGACAGAGCAAAACCACACTGTAATTGAATGTTTGGGGTTTTTCATTTCACAGTAAATCAAAACTCCTGCAGTAGAACTGCCCTCTTTGAAAACAGCTTTCACCCCCAGTTACTCTGGACAGACTTGTGGTTGAAAGTAACTTCAGCTGAGTAACTGCTGTAAGAAGGTGTTTGTCTTACTCTGTCGATGAGACTGAGGAAGGTGGTGCCTACACTCGCTTGGAATGCTGAGTAGGAGCCATTTTAAGAGACCACCTTTTCTATGGGGATAATGGCCCTTCGAAACCAACAGAGTTACTTCTGAAAAGTAAATTCTAATGCTATGCTATTCCTAAGGAAAATATACTTATCTATCTTTTGTATTATGAAATTACAGAATCGGCATGAATTTTATGTATCTTCTTAATAAGCTATTCATTGCAGCGGGTACATTCCACAAGGAAGGAATGAGAAAGAAGCAGAAGACTCCAGAAGCAGCCATGCCCAGGTGAATATGGGGTAGCAGAGAGCTGATGCACGCTTCTCTCTCTGTGTGTCAGTTTATGCATTTGGTTTATGTGTACCTGTATCTCTATGCAGGTACCTGTAGAAGAAACTGGTAGAAGGACCGCAAGATAGTTGTGTGCAGAGTAAGGCCCAGGGAAGAACAGAGAAGCCCAAAAGGTAGCAGGCAGCTGACACATGAGCAGTAGAGCTGAACTTGGCTAGACATTTGTGCTACTCTGGCAATACCAAGTATTTCTGAAAACTATTTGATTGTTCAGTGCGCTCTGGCTGCTTTAAGATGCTCTGGAGTAAATCAAACCAAATATAACTTTTTTTCATAACTATCAAGTTACAGCATGAGATGGCAGAGACTAAAGTAATTTTCGTGCTCAAACGATGTATTTTCCGTATCTTTAATGTGCTAGATTTTCATTAACCTTAATTCTGAGTTTCCTAGGTTTATCATGTTTAGTTTAGGAATAATAACAACATCACTCTAAAGTCATCTGGAAAAAATTGTCTGGATTTTACTCTACATTATGAAATCCATTTTCAAGTAGTTTTGTCAGGGAATATAATTCCCAGCATTGGTTGAAACAGTTCTGGCAGAAAATTAGATCTTTATTAAATGCACATTTTTAAACAAAAAGCCTGCTTTCTGGGGAAAACCTTGTTTTCTTTTAAATTAACTAATTAAATACTCCAAACTAGTCTTTTAGCCAAAAGCTGAAAAGCCTCACTTTGGAAATACTTCCATCTCTTCCCATGGGAGTTGTAGCTCAAATGCCTAGTTGTCTGTTAGGACTTGCTCTCTTTAAGGAGACTGCAACTCCAAGGAAGCACTGCAGGCAATCGACAAGACAGGAGACTGACAGACACAGTCACAAGCCAAGCCTGCACCCTCAGTTACAGCTCCCAGGACCCAGCAGGATGACATTTTCTAGACTCAAGCTTTTTGGAACTCTTACGGAATAGCTGGAAATGTGACTTCCTCTTGTGTTCCAAGTTTCAACACCCTTTCTGCAACATAAAATTTCCAAAAGCAGTGGAAAAGAATTACTATCAGCTTGTCTTCCTCCTTGCTCCTCACAAACTAGCATTATTCATATATCTAAACATGGGAACTATACAAGGTTTTGATGTAGTGGGTGTTTGGCACCTGGTAGTACTGGTCCCACTATCTTCCAGAACTGTCATCTGACAGTTAACTTAAATCATGTTATACCCAGTGTCCATAAATTTGCTTGCGTATACCAATTAGCATTTATATAACCCTTAACAATATTGTAGAAGAAAGTTCACCCACAAAATACCCATCAGCATAGCTTAATAAACAGCCTTATCTCCATTTACATTAGCATCCACTCTTTCCCATTGAACATATGGTTTCACTTTGAAAGAGCAGACTTACAGTAAACTGTATCACCAGTAGGCTGATAAATGTTGTAATTCATAACAGTACGTCTGTTTGAGGAAGATTTCCCATGCCTAGTGAATGCTTAATGGCTTTCTAAAATACTAACTTTCTTTATGTGTTTTGACACTGAGTACTGTATATAGGAAAAGAAGTGATAGTTCTTGCCCATCCCTCCAAGAATTTTAGCTTTTCATTTATTTTACAAGTACATGCTGATGTTTGGATACTTAACAGAGATGCTAACCTCAAGATCCTTTGTACTTTAGAGGCAAATGGGATCTTAATTCTACCTCAGTGCCCCTGGGTTTGCCGCTTTTGTAATGGGGCACCTTAGAAGTTCTGAATAGTGTCATTTACATTTCACAATGCAAGTGAGATCACCAGATCCCAACTGGGTGCTGGAAGGTTTCTGAAAACCTGCTGGCCCAGATGAAGACTTGGGCCAGCCTGTATGAAACATTTGGCTTGGAGGTCAGCTGAGGTGCAGAAGTGACAGAGGTCCTTGAGGTTTCTGAGGTTCCTTGTGATTTTTTTTTTTCTTTCTCCCTTTTGTGAAGCAGCAAAGCTGGACATCACCAGAAAACATACATGATTAACCAGTGAGGAAGCTAGTTCCCACTTGAACCATCAGTGTCTTTTCCCCCAGGCAGTGAAACAGATCACTGCAGTGAGACTATTTCTCTGTACGTGGTAATTGTGGATGCATCCACACAGCCCCAGATGGAGACAAACCACACACCCCCTTAAAATAACAGGGCCAGTGCAGGTCAATGCCCAGTGCTTTGTTCTTGGAGACAAACCAGTCTGCAAAGAAATGCTCCCAGAAGAGTCTGCTCAGGTAGGACATACACAGAGTGGTATGAAGACTAATCACATTGTAGGGCTTGGAGTCTCCCTGGTAAAGTACTGCCATGACCTGTAAACATGGGAAAGGATTAAGGTCATATCAACATGCTGACGCAGGAGGTTTATGACTAAGTTAATCATCCTGTTTGGAACGCAAACTTGCACCCATCAGAAAAGCATGCAAAGGGGCCACTGGTAGTGCCTGGAGCTAGAAATGTCCCGTTGTGACTTACTGATACGAAAGGTGCTTTAGTTAACACACTTTGACTTTACTTCCGTTCAGCCTAGATAGATAGAGCTGCAGCTATTTCTCAGGAGAAAATAGCTCATTTCTTATCTGTATGAGCCCTTATATTGCTTCCTACTTAGTTAGTGTGTCATCCATGATCAAGATGATTGAGAATTTCACCTGCAGCTGCTGCTGACTCTTCTACAATTCACAACAAAGTATAGATTTTACAACCAACCCTGTTAAATATAGCTCTAATCAGCCATAAACACAGTGTCTCAGATACGCGATGGGAAACAGACAGATGTTGCCGCTGACAAGGCAGCAACATATACAACCTGTATTACACTTAAGTTGAAAGATATTTCTATGAGAAAACAGTGGGAAAGCCTAGCATGCCAATGGACTGAAATGTATCTACTGGGTAATATGTTTATATGAGTCTGCAGGAAAAAAAACCTGCTTGGTCTGTAGACCTGATCCTGGAGCCCCTGCTCAAAGTGCTGACTTGAAGCAACATTTCAACTGGTGCTACTGAAAGATACGATCCAGGAAACAACCTTATCATCAACGACATAAATAATATCAAGCTTTGTCAATTCTGCCTTTTGAAAAGCAACTTGAGTAGCTAATCAAAGGAAGTAGCTCATCGAAGGAAGCAGGTTGTCCTGGGATACAAACTCCTGAAAGACGCATCTCTTAGAATGACCAACAGGGGATCAGCAATGAATACCGACTTTGAAACCTACAGGGAAAAATGTAAACAACCCACTGAGATGCAGAGGTCAAGTTCACCCTCCTAGTGTTACTGGTTTGGGCTGGCTATGGACTGAGGAAGCTGACACACTTGGTTCATATTTCCATTATCATCTTTGCAATCATAAGAATGGTATTTCTTTTTACTTTTTTTTTTTTTTCCTAGTAGATTTTACAGTAGCTCAGATTGTATTTCAAATTCTACAGTATCAAAATTGGGGTATAGCTGAATAAATGAGCATAAGTCTGGTACAGACCAATGACTGTTTATTAAGTGCCTCTCTGTTTTTCACTTTGCAGAGCAGAATGAAAACCAGTCTCAAAGGACTAGCAGTTTAATAGGACCGTGTAAAAAGATCACATGAATGAATAGGTCTTTGTGAACTGAGTAAATTTGAATAACTTTGGTTTTGTTTCTCACTCTAGGATCTTTTGTTTGTTCCATTTGGCCATTTATGACTCCTTTGGCCATCGACAGATGGATTCTGGTTCCTCATTCCATGTACACCCAAACTTCTCTCTTGAAGTTTAGCCAGAGGATCAGATGTCCAAGGAAGTAGGATCAGTCTTGTCATAGTAATTTCTTGCAGCAATAGTGTCTTCAGTTGACCAACATTTAAGCTTTCTCACAGTACTTTTTTCCTGTTTAGTTGCAAACCTGTTTAACCTGTAACCAGTGCAAAGTTGTTGCTTGTAAAAGTGAGGGACTTACAGTTTTATGCAGGTAGTCTTCCTATCAGGCCAGCTTAATCAAATTTTTTAGAAAGTTAAGTAGCCCCATTGAGACTAATGCCCACACTCATACGCTGGAAATACATTCTACATGTTTTACAAAAGCCAGGCTATACGCATGCTGCCTTTCAGGACTAATGTCATGGTTCTGTAAGACTGTACCATAAGAAATGGAAGACAAACATTTTGGCCATAGAAATGTAGCAGAGGTCTGTAAGACAGAAGTCTTCTCCAAACAAGGTATAAGGCACAGATCCATTACATCCTAAACATTCCCGCAATGAGCAAGTAAGAAGTGTGTAGTTATATTTGCATTCCTTAAATTTTTAATTTTCATGAGTTTCTATCAAAAACATTTGCTTCAAATTTGGATCATGTCTCCCGAAACTTTTGTAAATCCACGTGGGTGTTTCTGTGCTTTTGCTTTTTTAGTGGTCTGGGATTTCAACATCAATTGTTCCCATGGTTATGTTCAACATGGTTCTCTAAACATAGGCCGGTGTTGCCTGAAGTGTGTTTTGACACAATGGCTTTAGTTAAGAAATGTAGGTTTGGATTGTTTTGTTTTTTTCTTTTAGTTTGTCAATACTTAAGCAAATGTGCTGAGACTGTAGCTTATTACCCACATTACATCATAGACAATCGTATTTGTCTTTTATTTTGTATTACCCACCCCTGCTTATTTCTGTGGTCTACAAGTACACTGAGCCAGCGCCATCTTTTCTCCCTATGTATGTGATGATTACTTCAAAGAGGCTCTGACTCACTTCTGAAGCTTTTAGTATCTAATTCAAAATTAACATTAAAAAAAAAAATCACATTTTTTTACTTAAACTCCCAATCAGGACATATATATTGTCAGTAATTCCATTCAGCATCGATCTTAAATACTGAAGTGGAGCTAATTAAAACCCTGTTTGTCCTTAAGATGTCTTTTTTGCTGTTATGTGTGGATAATGACACACTAGCTTTTCAGTTCAGTGGCCAAACTAAACAAATGGAAAATAATTTTGGTTTGGGTAGAATTGAAAACATTTTAGTCAACCCAAAACAAAAGGGTTTATTTTGATTTCTTGTTATGCACTGCCTGGAAAATCAAATTTAAAATGAAAATGTAATTTTTAAAACTATAATTTTGTCCTGAGTTTGCAGGAACAACACCCTTTAACCTTTGTGTATTATTTTCAGGTCTTGTATTAAGTTCAATCTGACTTTGTTAGTAATTGTCATGTTCTGAAAGCATGTTTTTCAGAATATCTACTATTTGCTAAAAATAGGGCTCCCTACTCTGCTGTGAATATGGATCGACAAGTTTTTCTGTTTCTTTTAAGGAATGTTGGATTGTAAGAGGGGAAAAGCCATTTAATTTTCCTTGTCGTGCCAACAGGAACTCCCTGGAGTTCTATTTATTGTCTTCTGTTGAGGGGATTATTTTTAAATTCACTTTTGATTCTTTTCCCTGGCCGTCCTGCGCATCCACGTCCAAGCGGCTCCTTCTGCTCGGAACCAGCTCCGCCAGGGCCCCGCCCTTCACCGCGGCGGCTCCTCCGGGCCGCCGCCCGCCTCCACGCCGCTCTGGGGCCGGCGGCTCAGGCCGCGCCGCGCTGGCCTCGGCTGTAAAACTCATGCCAGCTATTGGCTCTGCCCATGAACTGAACGAACTGCCTTCACCTGGATTCCTTCGCACCGTGAAAAGTAATTAACTGTCAGCTAATGGCACACTTGCTCCGCTAGCGGTTCTTATTTCTCCAGCGGTGCTTGTCCTCGGCCCCGTGGGTCCCCACAAGCCGCCCGCCCACCGCAGGCGGACAAAATGGCGCCTGTCCCACGCTGGCGGCCGCGGGCTGCGCTCTTCCCCTGCTGCCCGCCTCAGAAAATCATAGTCTTGATCTCTTCTGCCACACAGCGGCTACTGTGGAGAACAGCCCGAAAACCGTATGGCAGACCTCTGATGAATCGGGAGATTTGAGGGGAGGTTTAATTCCCCTCCCCGCCCCCGTTTCGGTCAGTTCGAAGTGCAACTAACCGCCCCCTTCCTCAGCCCCGGCTCCGTCCCTGTGCTCGCACGTCCATGCTCACACATCAACACACCCGAGCCTTCTCCCAGGCTCTTCCCAAGCTCCTCAGCTGTTCCTTCCTTTTTTAGGGGGAAAAAAATAAACACAAACAGTAATGAGTTTGATTTATTCTAACAACACCGTTATTATCCCGTAAACTGATCATTTGACAACGGGGCAAGAGCCATACTGGAATCTGTGGTGCTCTGCGCAGCCGGTACGGCCGTGCAGATGTCCCGGTGCCAATGCTGTTCGGAGGTGGCAGGACCAGGTATCGCCACCAAAACACACAGCAGCAGGACTGTTTAACCCACCTCCACGCTCACAGGGGTTATGTGTCTCCTGGGATCTGAGCTGGTGTCTCAAACCGGTGCTGAGCAGCACTGGGCTGTGTGGACATACCAAATTGCTCCAGCCTCTTAAATGGAGAGCTACGCTGAATCATACAGGCACCGCTTTAGGTGCTGCCAAAATTGAAAGCAGAGACAACCACTATTGGCGAGTTGCAGAACGACAAAAGCAATTCCAATAGGTAAGGAAGTAGCCCTATATCCTCTTATAGTTGATTTCAAGGGAAATAGGTCTTCTCAAATTGGTTTGGCAATTTCAGTGCATGTTGCTACCTTCAGTCGGGTGAGGGAACCTGCTGCTTCCTTCATTGCAGAGGGTATGAATAAGCTGGTAGCAGGGAGCCTCTTTTGACTCATAATTCACAGAACTGGATTTATGGTGGCCGCAGAGTCTTTGGTAAGGAGCATACTGAAGTAAGGAGCCATCTGATGCATTTGTCTGATGAGCTGGCAACACATAGATTTCACCACTACTCTGACCCACCTCAGAACGGACGGAGATTGGGAAGTGTTTCTCTTTACCAGCCCAGCTTATCTTCCTAAAAGAGATACACGGAGAGACTATGTTATGCTAGATCAGATTTACCCCACTGGCCAAGAAGGTTGTGAAACCAGTGTCTTGCCTTCCACCCCATTGCTGATACTACTTGGCAGAATGAATTCCTGATTTTCCTTGAAAAGGAGCTCTCTCCATTTAAGGTTACAAAATGTACAGTCAGGATGGTATTATTTATTTAGACTGTCCAAGAAAAGTTCAGTTTAAAAATATGGCTCACCTATGCCATTTCATTTGCTGAAAAAAATGAGTTTCCATGTTACTTGAAAAATGACAGCCCTGCGCTTCCAAAAATTCACATACACATGTGCAAAACAGCTGGTTTCTGGGTTGGCTGATTGACCTCTCCATCCTTCTACGATCCAGATTGACAGGAGAGACACTTTCAATCATTTCTATCCTTGCAATAAATATGTAGAACCTATGAGACGCTCTCTTCAGGTATTACTCCCTGAGCATTATTATTCTTACTCTCTGTTACTGAGGGGTCTGATGCATTGTCCATTGAAGCCAATGGCAAATTCTCCCTTGACTGACCCAGTGGTCACAGATGAGGGTGAGGCAGGGAGCAGGCCTCTGTTCTCCCAAGTTTTGGCCAAAAAGACACACAAAAAAAGGCAATACCTCTCCCAGAGAGCTTAAAATCTAAGATGAAAGCGAATACTTGTCTGCCATTTCCTGCTGTTCCTAATGAACATTTTGAGGGTTCATAAATTTCAAAGACTTCACTGCAAAAAAATTCTGCAATTTTAACATAACTGCACCAATGTAGTTTGTCTGGGACATCCTGAGAGTTTTCTCTCCCCCATCAAACGATTGACATTCCAGCGTTAGTTGAGAGACACATATTAGCACTAGAATGAACTTTGGAAAAAATGTCTTTTTAAATGGACGCACTCAGCCAAGCACTTCCCATATTTCCTCTGCTAATTCTGGAGCTAAGTGTATTTGAATAGAAATGTATCATCTCGTTAAACTTTGTTTTCTCATTTGGCTGAGTCTACAGTGATCCTGTGTTCTATGTTTGCAAAATGAGGTTTGCTGCTACAGTTTTACTGCAGGGTCAAGTATGATGAAAAAGTATGTTGAGAGAAAGCCAAAGCCTTCTTTAAACACAGATGTTTTAAATGTTACAGATGCCATCCATGTTTAGCAAACAGGGTAGGGGGCTGGATAGCTGATGGGATTGATGATGAGTGATCAGCCTTTCACTGTTAGACCACCAGTCCTAAACAAGCACAGAATGGTGAGAATTACCAATTACATGTTTGTATCAGATTATATGAAATATGCTTGCTGGCTGTTATCCATTCTCAGTGAACAAATGTGCACTTCTTAAAAACCTACAGCAACATAAGAATGCATTGCTTTATCACAGATACCAACTAATATAAAGCCTTTTTTCTTTCAGCAGCAGATCCTTTAGATTAGGATTGAGGGAGAAGCATATATTGTTCTTAGGCTGCACCTTTTCCACTGCTAAAGAGTTCAGACATCAGGAATATAAAGAGAGCACCTAGTAGTAGCAAGAAATTTAGAAAATAAAAAGTCAGCCAAAACTAGTTTATGGAAACTTATGGAGATTAGACTTGGGGACACCAGTGACCTTTAGATACTATGTGATGGGAAGGGAGTGTGCTATTTACAGTAAGTATTTGGAAAGCTCTCACAGCTTCCTTGAGACTAAGAGAAATTAGTTTGGCAGTATGGACTGTGCTATGACCTTCTTTATCCTTCCCAGTGATGGGTTTTTTTCATGACTGACTTTCTGGTGAGAACTGAACCTAGCAGAATATTATTATACCTAGTGATTTCTTTCCTTTGAATTAAAATTCTCTTTAATATAAAAGGTTCCTTTATTTCTGTTTTTTTTTTTTTCTCTTCAAATATTCTTTCTCTTCAAATATTCTTTTCTGTTGTTTTAAATGGTAATTTTCCTTACCAAGTAGAACTTTCCACTGCTTATTTTAATTGTCATGTTTCACTGGCTTATCATTGCTTTTGCAACACAGTTTGGCAACCATTGCTGTCCTACACTGAGAATATACTGGTATCATGATGACAACATGGTCTTATTTTTGAGAGACTGACCCAGCAGCTTCTTTAATACATAGAAATCTTTGTACAGATTACAGTGTGCTTTGGATCAGTGTTGGATATCAGAAATTGAAATTCTGAGATCAAAAGTCTTTTTCTGGCTATGTCAGAGACATTTTTCGGTGCGTTAGGGACAATAGTTTTCACCACCGTATCTTATTTTCACCATCTGCTGTGTGCCTGTGCCTGTTTGCATCTCAGGCACGTTGGAACTCAGCTTGCTGGCATTTGTAAAATACTTCAACATCTTTGCAAGTGTTACTTGCAATTACTGTTAATTCTATGAGCTGAGCATTGTAATATATAGATGTTAAGCTGTTCTAATGTGTATATTGTGACAAGTTAGGCTGTAAAAGACTTACAACTGTTGTCACTTTCATAGTCTAACTGATTTAAGGAGCTGTTCTGATGTTTTATAAATAACTGTATTTGTATACATGCATACATTAATGTGCACAGGGCATATATAGGCTATGTAGGGCAGCAGCGTTGCTACTGTTTTTATTCCTTCAGTCAGTTTCTGCTTCTACCTGTTGAACTTCCTCATGTTGCAGTTTGCTCCAGTGGATGTTTGCCGTGGATGACCAATTGTTTCCTGGTTTTATTACCCCGTATTTGAAGCTCTCTCTTTTGCAGCTTGGGAGGGCAGAGGAGAAATTTAGATATGCTGATACCATCACCTGTGAGTAAGGCTTTACTATGATTTTGTGTTTGGCTGGTTAGTAGAACTGCCTACAGTCATGTCGGCAGTATATTGCTGCACAGCTGTTTATGGCACAGTAACTTGCATCCACGCTTGGCTCTCTCTGTGTTCTGTAAGAGAGGGGAAAAAATGCTAAGCCTTCAGAGCTGACCCATGCTGCGATCTTTACTCGCTGTCTATAGAAGGATAAATATGGATACTTATTGTCGTGGTTTAACCCCAGCCAGCAACTAAGCACCACACAGCTGCTCACTCACTCCCCCTGGATGGGATGAAGGAGAGAATTGGAAGGGTAAAAATGAGAAAACTCATGGGTTGAGATAAAGACAGTTTAATAGGGAAAGCAAAAGCTACACATGCAAGCAAAGCAAAACAAGGAATTCATGCACTACTTCCCATCGGCAGGCAGGTGTTCAGCCATCTCCAGGAAAGCAGGGCTCCATCACACGTAATGGTTACTTGGGAAGACAAACGCCATCACTCCAAACATCCCCCCCCCCCCCCCCCCCTTCTTTCCCCAGCTTTTATTGCTGAGCATGACATCATATGGTGTGGAATAGCCCTTTGGTCAGCTGAGGTCAGCTGTCCTGGCTGTGTCCCCTCCCAGCTTCTTGTGCACTTCCAGCCTCCTCACTGACAGGGCAGTATGAGAAGCTGAAAAGTCATTGACTTAGTGTAAGCACTGCTCAGCAACAACTAAAACACCTCTGTGTTATCAACATTATTCTCATCCTAAATCCAAAACACAGTGCTATAACCAGCTACTAGGAAGAAAATTAACTCTACCCCAGCCAAGAAAAGAAATAAAGAAATAGCATCTTTAAAAAATAGGGACATTAGCTATTCTCTTTAGATTTTGCTCTTTGCCACGTCTGGTCTGGAGTATAGAAAATCTGTCATAAGCCTGTCAAAGGAAATAATGTAGTTCACACCAATAACAGTATGGTCAGATGATTGCAAGCAGATGTGTGAGGGCTGCTTCAGACATTGCTAACCCCTCCGTTCAGCTGGCTGTGAGCACACATCTAATTGTTTGCAGGGTGAAGTGAGATGTTAATCCCTCTGGAGGAGAGATCATCAGCAGGCAGTTCTGGTTGTCAGCCTTTTTAAACTGCTAAAGGGAAAAAACAGACTGCTACTGCTGGTCTTCACAGAGTCAGAAGTGAAATGCAGGTGAGCTTCGGCTCCATAGTGGCTGAAGCCATTGAGGCAAGACTGCTGTCCAAGGGGTGAAAGGAGACAGAGCCAACAGCCCTTGGGTTCACTTTCAGGGAGGTCCGTGGCTCTGCTTCCCCGAAGGGGCAGGGCTGGCTGCAGGGGATGGCTGGAACTGCCAACAGTCGCCTTGGACAGGCCAGTGTGCCCCAGCCAAGGAGCTGTGGTGGCTCGTTGCCAGCCCAGCAGAGCATGAACGAGGCAGTCGAGAGGTCCGACCAGGTGCAGGAGGGAGAAACAAAGAGTCTCTCCTGCTGCCTGCGTTGCAGCTGTGCTAGAAAGAAGGGGTAGTACCTTCAATGCGGGGAATAACAGGGAAAAGCTGAAGTGAGGGGTGAGAAAAGTAAACAGAGGGGAGCACAGATGTGTAAAGGAGGACTCGGTAAAGGAGACAGGGCATCAGGCTTTACATTTGTACTATACCTTCCTACCTAGACCTCAAAGTGGTTTATAAACAAAAGTTGTCCTGATGCTTCCTGTGGTGCATGGAGAATAACTTGTGCAAAGTCAGGCAAACATGGGCTGAATCCCTATTCCCACCTGCTGTCGGTGACTGCTTCCTACTCTCTCCCTGTCTCACTGTGAGTAATGCAATGCGAGGCAGTGGCAGATAGGCAACATGGGTGGTCTAAGAGCTAACTGACTTGCTCACAGTCAACAAGGTGTCAAAGGCAAAAATCTCAAGCAGAATCCAGAAGCCCTCAATTCCAATAGAAAGGTGTTGTGAAATATCCTCATTTCTTGTAGGGCTGATAGAAAGAAAAGGTCTCTTCTCATAGATTGTCAGACTTGTAACTCTGGAAGATTTCTTTTGTTTTAACAGATGGAATTGCTGATTTTCTGTATCACAGCTGCAACAATTTTAAAGATGTTTCTACTGTCTTCAGGAGCCCCACATATTATAAGAGGCAAGTTGACCTTATTATTGAGTTGTCATTTCTGTTAATTTGTTGATTAAGCAGCACAAGTGATAGTTGCAAAATCACTTGTGAGACATAATAGTTAAATGCTGGAAGAGGAAGGTTATCTTCACAGAACATTTTGGAACTCCCTTGGTTCAAGGTGACATACAACTTAGTTCATAATAGAATGGTGGGTAAATTATGAATTTTATATAAACAAGGACAATTCATTCTTTTGTTCACCCAGTTCAATTTGTCTTTCTGATGCTGGTCCCTAATTCCTTGTTTCCTGAGGCTCATGATTATTCCTTATCATGTGGCAGGCACCAGTGGTGCTTTATCATCTAACCCAAACACAAGTGTCTGCTGTTCTGATATAGAAGTCATTTCCAGTCCTGTAATGATGTGATGATAGGCTCTCTAGCAATTTTTTCAGTCGTGCCCAGCGTACAACAGACCTCAACAGGCTGGAGAAATGGGCTGACAGGAACCTCATGAAGTTCAACAAAGGGAAGTACAAAGTCCCACGCCCGGGGAGGAAAAACCCCAGGCACCAGTCAGTACATGCTGGAGGCTCACTGGCTGGAAAGCAGCTTTACAGAAAAGGCCCTGGGGGTCCTGGTGGACACCAGGTTGAACAGGAGCCAGCAACATGCCCTTGCTGGAAAGAAGGCTAATGGTATTCTGGGCTGCATTAGGGAAAGTACTGTCAGCAGGTGGAGGAAGGTGACCCTTCCCCTCTATTAAGTGCTGGTGCGGCCACACCTGGAGTACTGTGTCCAGATCTGGGCTCCCCAGTACAAGAAAGCATCTCTCCAGTGAGGAAAGGTGGAGAGATCTGGGACCATTGAGCCTGGAGAAGAGAAGGTTTGAGGGGTTCTTATCAATATGTACAAATACCTGGCGGGAGGGTGCAAAGAGGATGGAGCCAGGCTCTTTTCAGTGGTGCCCAGTGACAGGACCAGAGGCCATGGGCACAAGCTGAAATACAGGAGGTTCCTTCTGAATGTGAGGAAACACTTTTACTGTGAGGGTAACCGAGCACTGGCACAGGTTACCCAGAGAGGTTGTGGAGTCTCCATCCTTGGAGATATTCAAAAGCTGTCTGGACATGACCCTGGGTACCCTGCTCTCCATGACTGTGCTTCTCCAGGGGAGTTGGACAAGATGACCTCCAGAGGTCCCTTCCAGCCTTCACCATTCTGTGATACTGTAATATGTATGTTTTGGATGTCCCTTACAGATCTGAGTCTTCTTTTGATTTTTTGTTGTATTCCTTACTAATCCTGAACTCCTAGGTGAATTCTGGTAATGCCCTTTTTTGATGCTTCCAGCTTGCCTAAAATACACTTTGTCCTGACAAGCAGCTGGCCACAGCAGAACATGGATTTGTGACATCCAAGCTAATTTTTTAATCCCTTTCTCACCATAGTCTGGTATAGCATGGCTGTTCCTGCCTGTTCCTTCCAAAAAAACAAATCAGGCAGATTAGAGAACAGTTTTCTGTATGTTCTGTACTCTTGGTGAGGCTTTCCAGGCTTTGTCCTATTCTACCAACCATGTTAACCCAACTTCATTAGACCATCTGGAAACATCTGAGTTCTTGTGAGAAGGCAGATGAACAGAAACTAGACAGATTACAATACAGTTTGCTAGTGTAGGTTGTACAGCTCTAGTTGAAAGCTATTTCCCAAATTACATACTGAACCTTTTTGGTGTGTTTTGGGGTTTTTTCTTTGTGGTATTTTTTTTGAAGCTTTTGAGTTCTGAGCTTTGAACTTTGGCTTGTTCCCTATTGTTTGGGGACTTGTTCAGGGTTCTGCACCATTAGGGTGTATATGCATGCCCTCTCACTCAAGGCAGGTAGACTTTATAGGCAGATAAAACGTAGAACCTAATCTGAATGTCTGCTAGAAAGATAATTTCATCTAATTTAACATGTCACTCAGTAGGATGGATGGATAGATGCATGCATGCATGCCTGGATGAATTATAAGAGGAGCAATAAAATGCATTTTTAGCATGAACTAGAGAGTCAGCAGGAAGTCTGCATTCATGTTAAGGAATTACATTTTCAGAAGCTTGTTTAATAATCACAGGAAAATTTCCTCATTCACAGGTGTGACTTTTCTTTTATAAGGTGCAGTTTCACCTAGGTTAATGTATTACCAGTTCCTTTTGTGAAATTGGTATTTGACTTACAGCTATTTTTGCAAAAGCTATTTAAGTAACTCAAATGTATTTGCTGCTTCTCTCAGGAGGGGATAATACAAGATTCTCATGCTTTAGTAACAAAATGCATGATGAGAAAGCAAGGTCTAAAGCAATGAAATCGTTCCTAGATTAACATAATCTGGTAAATTCCAAGTTATGGGTTTGTATGTAATATTTGTGATTTGTTCACTTAACATCATAGATAAAAATATATATCGTGGTTTACTACCTTGTATTTGTATTAGGAAGATTGTAATGAAGTACCCATTAAAATGAAAATTGTGTTAAATTGGGGGAGGGGGGAAATTACCAGTAGAAAATTAAAATTTTATTATATTTTTTTGCTGTCCTAATAACCTTAATGTACCTTAACGCACATTTGAGAGGAAGACTACTGTTTTGATGTTGGTGATGACCACATGTCATTCAAAAAGTAGATTTTTCTTAGATATGGGATAATGGATTAACCTTCCATGCAAATGATGATAATTCGGATTTTTTTTTTTTTTTTATATGCCCATTCTTTATTTGGGTAATAGTATTATTAAAGATTTGTTCAGTCTGTTGAGAGGAGTTACGTCAAACAGTTTGTGTTTTATGATTTACACAATCTTTGAACTGAAGTATGCAATTCATTGAACCGAACAGAATCACTTAATTAAATGTGACTGTTAGTAAGTGACCTCAAAATTTATGTTCGGTAATGTACTTCACACACTGTTTTCCTTTGAAAAATATACCTGGAAACATGCACTTGGTGTTGCACTTGGCATCCGGACATGGACCTGGGCAATAAACTCTAGGTGGCCCTGCTTGAACGGGGTGTTGGACCAGATGACCCCCAGAGGTCCCTTCCAACTCCAACCATTTTATTATTCTGTAGTCAGAAGTCTCTGGGCATATTTTGAACATGCACTCAGCCTGTCAGGACACAGGCTGCATTCCAGTTTCTTTTCTGTACCAGTAGCAAGCTCGGCAGCTATCAGTCTTGCATCCAGATTTTGGTTTTGAAACTTAAATCTCCACCTTGCAAATGCATTATTTGTCACCTTCAACTAATTGCAACCTATGACTTCAAATTTGATCCTAAGTGTTCTCCACTCATAAATTTGTCTTTAATGTATAAAAGACATTACTTTCAGTCTAAAGTTAACATATGCAAGTTATGATGTATATGAAGTTGTTTTCATGAAGATTATGACCCCTATGATCCCGGACTTGTTGCAGCATATCTGATTTCAGGACAAATAGTGTGTACAAAGAAATTCAACCAAGTCAATCCATTATTCATTTATGAAGTCAGTTAAGTGTTTGATCAGTTTAATTGCAATGGAGGGATAGGAGAAGATTTCTCAAGTTAAAACATGCATTTTTCCTTCCTTCCTTTTCAAAGAAAAGCAGCTGTTATTTGTATAGCATAAATGAGGAAAATCATTTGGAAATGAGAAAAAAGCTTTTACTGATGTATAACTCTGCAGGGCTTGCTCCCACCATCGAGATCATGAACAACACCCGTTCTTGCATCTGGCACTTCAAAATGAAACAGGTGACACTTAGTTTTTCCCAGTATGTGTTTGATTAGCATGAGTTATAACTTAGTTTCAATGACAGTACTAACACAATTTTTTTACTAATTCTCTGTGTTGCCACAGAACTTGTGAAACCCGTAGTTATGACTGGGACTGTGTAGATACCCTACCTGTCATTTATGCTTTTTCTTGTCTGCTAGGCAGCTGGGTTAGCTTTGCAATTCTCTCAAAATTAGAGACGAGTACAAGAGAAACATGTTTAAATAAAGCTTCATCCACTCTTATTCTTTCATTCCTGATCGATACAGTATTTTGCAATTCAGTGCTAGAGTAAGAAACTTGGTGATAGCTAATGGAAGGTAAGGTGAATAGCGGCAGGTGTTGGCTGTTATATTAGAGAGGTGAGTTGCAGAATACAAACAAGAAGGGAGTGGGAAGTTAGAAGCTGGAACTTCCAGGTGGAAGTCCTGAGTCTCTGTTGTCCAGAAGAGAATGAATGCTGTAAGCACTAAAGGTTTCACGATCTTCTGCATATACCGTTGTAGCTGCTTGGGGGAATTAAATACAGAACAAACAAGAAATTCAAGTTTGGGTTGTCCAAGTAGCTCCCTATAATTTCTGTAAACTCTGAACAGCTCTCAAAATTGAGAAATTCTATCCAGAGTATAATGTCTAAATATCATGGAATTTCTTCCACTTTGTCACAAAAATACATGAAAATCAGTAAAATTTAGTTGTAGTTCAGATACCTCTTGAAGATATTCCTGATGCTTTAACTGAGGCCTGGACACTTCACTGCTTACTTATGCTGGTATCATCACAGCAATGCAAACACCGCCAGGTGATGAAGTTTACTCTCCAAAGGTACATGCTACTGATACAGTATAGCTGTTCTAATACAGAGAGAAATTATAGTGATATGGATCATCTTCATTGGCACAATTGCATCCACATCAATTGCTCTAATTATTTTTCCCAACATATACAGTTATACTAGCTACATATATATATAACTATGCACGCACACATACACACACCACTGTGTGTGTGTGTGTGCATATTTATATATAAACACAGATCTAATTATACCTTGGTGTTTAGGCCAAAATTTCTGTGTGTGTTTAAGGACTGGTGAAGGTACCATAGTGTCAGTTCTATCAGCACAAGCTGCTTAAAGAAGAGAGGGGGAAAAAAAAATCAAATCCAGGTGCTCAAGAGCACATATCCAAAGGAGGCTGACTTCCATCAGCTAAAGAAAGGTTTGATATGCAGTCAGGGCTTTAGTGGGACAGATACAAAAGCATAAATGACTCCAAGAATTCAGTGGACCAGTGGCGTCCTGGTGTATCCCCACTGACTTCAGCTAGAGATAAACTCAAGGAATGTGCTCTGAAGACTTTTATACCCAGCAGCTTTCATCCTCAGACTTATGTCCTATAATGGTGCAGTGAGTCATGGGCAATTAGACATGTAATCAGGGAAAGGGGTGTTTTTAAACATAGCCTTTGCAAGAAAGTTTTAAAGTCTCTTTTAAATACTGGCTTTCATTTCTAAAGCAGACTAGAGACAACGCAAGTACTTGGGACATTGTTACCCCCAGAGTAAACATTACATATAATACTGGTAAGAATTTTAAAATCGTACTTCATATCAATATGTTTTTCTTTGGATACAATTGACTTTTTTTTTTCCTGTAGCTATAGTGCTCTCCCATAATTAATTAACTTTCCTGTCTGTGTTCAATACTGTTGATTTTGTTGTTACCCAAATATTTGCAGAGATTTTTATCCACTTACAGTGGTATCATACCCATTCTACAGGTGGTTGGTTTTGCTAAACTTTCTTTAAAAATAAAATCTTCAGTGTTTTTCCTTGAGTTTTTTTTTTTTTTTTAATTTTCCAAAGACTTTGCTGGTAGGAATGCAGTTACTGAACGATGAACAAACACATTAATTACTTACTGTAGCAGAAATGACTGAAGTTCAGTCTTTATAAACTATTTTTTAATAACAGCTCTCCCCACTTGAGAGTTCATGTGAAGAACCACACTGGCATATTTGGTTTCAAACTCCTGTGTTTTGTCCAGTAACACTATGTTTCTTTCAGCATTGCTGCTGCTCATATTTGTGTCTCATAAAATATCTGGTTTTCATATTATATTTCTTCTTCTGATCGGCTTTAACTTTCCTCGATTGAATCCTTGATATATTCTTCTTCTTTTTTTTTTTTTTTTTTTTTTTTTTAATAAAATTCTGACCTTTAGATGGTTTCTCAATGCATATTTATGCCTGTAAACTCACCTAATTTAGTGTCTGGACACTTTAACACTACCATTTCCTGCCAATATTGCAGATTTGTAAAGAAATCTGCCTGGCACTAATCACTGTGATGTCGCATTGAATGCCCTCACAGTCTAGGCTGTTGACAACTTACTCCAGAAAAGTGGTTTTCTCAGTGTCTCCAATGCAGTGCTAATGGTGGTATGCTGCCGTTGGGGTTAGGAGGAGCTTCAAAAATCTTTGCTGTTATGCAATTGTGCAAGTGTGCAATTGATTTGAGGTTCTTGATGGTAGCCTTCTGCCTGGTCTAATGCTCAGTATTGTGACAGGAGTCAGTTTGGATAAAACTTAGTATTTGTGTATCAAAACAACTGGCTTTCCAAACACTGTATGTTGTCACTTTATATACTTTGTACTCTCTACCTAGCTTTCACTTGATGTGGCCAAGACGTTCCCAGTAAATGTTTAGGATAAGAAAACAGTATCTTTTACTTGTGAAATATCCAGGTATCTTGACTTCTTGTATTTCTCGTGTTCAGTTAACTTTTTATATGAATTGTTTATCTATGCATTTTTTTTCTAGCTAGGTACTGATGTCCTTGCTCAGTAATTAGTTGGTACTAAAAAAGAGATCTGATGGCACAGGGTAAAATGTCCCTTCTGTGAACATCATTCTTCTGTGGTATTTTATAAGACTGAAACATTTCATTAATATTCGCTTCATGTTCAAGCAGGCATTGCCCCAATAGAGGAATGGCTTGTAAAACTCAGAATGCCTCATGGATTAAATATATTTACCACTGAAGGAACGTTACTGGATGTTAAAAGCATGGTCTTACATTTCAGTTATGTTTCTTTTCTTGATATGTGTTTCTTAGTAAGTGTATTCTTCCTTTCATGCTAGAGATAAAGCTATTTAATCAATTTATTTTCTTACATACTCACTTTACTTAACCTCCTATCTATCATATTTGTCATCTTAGTCCCCAAATCCATAATATCTCAAGACTGGTTTATATGCATACAGCTTATTCATGCTTTATCTGTTAAGCAGCTGGACATTTCTTGGTGAAAAAATATCCTCTAAAGACCTTGATGCTGTAATACCTTATGTTATAAATATCACATTGTCAAAATCTCCTTGTGCTAATGATGTGGTAGTCATTGCTCTCATTTGTAGTGCTACAGTTCATGGTAAGTGTAGATCTCTGGGCTTTCACACAGGTACAATGAATCTAACAAGTGAAAAGCAATGAATATGTGAACTGGTATGTTATGTATTAGGTATAATTTATCAAATTACCTTCTGCAGTCTGCTGTGTTCTTTTTGCAAAATCAGTTTAGCCAATGAAAGTCTGGTATAATGCTTTAATTAAAATTCAGACATAGACAGATAATTAAGTAGAAGTATATTCTCTGTATTTTTATGTGTTTTACAGCTCATTTATATATTCTCACTCTTCCTGTTTAGTGTTATTCCTTTGTTTAAAAATGCAGAGTCTAAGGGGAAAAAAGGAAATAGAAAAAAAAAAAAAACTTAGATGAAATTGTCTGAGATAGGAAAGGACCTTCAGAAGTCTAGGGATATTTAATGTAGGAAACAAATAAAGGAGGAAAAAATGGATAGTTCTGTAACAACAAACTGCACCAGTAAGGCCTTTTGAGCATATGCTTCCAGAACAAGGGATCTCAGTGAAGAACCTTCCTCTTTGTTTTAAGGCAAGTTATAAATACTTTGTTGACATCAGTATCTCATCATGTGTTGGGACAAAGAGTTGTTTGATTTTTTTCCCAAAGGGCTAGGGCTTTTTATACAGACGACAGACCTGATGTCAGTTGTTCTTGTTCTCTTAGGTGGGATTCATCTCTGGATTTGTTTATGTACGATGTGGGTATTACTCCTGGCTCATTGCCTAAACTCTTTGTAGTCAAGGGAGAGAAATAAGCATTTTTAGAGTGCAAAGTTCTTCTCATTTAACTTTTTAGACTGTCTGTCTGGATAAAGTGTTAACTCCTGTCTGCGATATGTCTCAAGTCTAAAATGATTTGTAAAAAATCTGCTAAACTCCCACCTACTTCTCCCCAGATGTCCTTGCAACTTCCTTTCTCATCTAGACAACACTTGCCACTCTGTCCTGGTTGTCTTTTACTTTGTCCTGCAGGCTTTGTCTAAATCCTGCAAGTTCTTTCCACTATTATCCCAAGATTCAGCTTTTCCTATTCTTCCCCAAAGTTGAAAGTCTCACGACTTATCCTCTCTCTTGATTATTAAATTATCTTCTGTATTAAGCAAAGTCAGAGAAATCTTACACCTTCACATACGCTCAGTGCTGATGGGGGAAAAAAAAAAATTAAAATTGCATTTCCTTGCATCTCTCTGCTCTCCGACTTTACTGTTACTCCAAACATAAGTTGTTTTGTCATTAATGTGAAAACTCGTTGTAGCCTTTCCTTAGTCCATCTTGTCTCATTCAGTATTTACAATATACCTATGATGCCCATGTCCATATACTTGTTGAATTTTCCACGAAACTTTTTTACTTTCTCCAATGTTACTCCTCACTCTTGGAAGAACATGTGGACACTTACGGAGCTGTCTTATTATCGCTTCTCAAATCTCTCCTCAGAGCAGTCCTCTGCATCAACAGCTCTACTATTAAGAGTGTGTTTAGACTGCTGCTATGCAGAAACCATTGCCTCTCATGCTGAACAATATCTCATTGTTTCCTGTCTTCAGGTATCCATTTTGTCTCTTGCTTAAATTTTTAAAATAGGGATTGTTTGATATATTTATTCTGGTTTTGTACAGCACAAACCAAAGGGGGACATCTCAGTCCTTTATTAGGATTCCTAGACACCGTGGTAATATAAAAAATCCATTACAGCGTTACTGAAATTATTAAAGTAATACTTAACATTTTTCGTAGCACTTTCCAGAAACACATATGTGCCATTTTTATTGTTTTCTAGATAGGCACCTGAGGCACTGAGCAGTGATATACCTGGCTCCAGTTATTCACTTTGTTGATGGATTTTATTCCAATCTCTAGCAAGTGATCCCTTGCCTCAGAATTTATGTTGACCGTTATCCAGGTCCAGGAAAAAAGTCACACTATACAAAAGGATTATGCAATTAACTGTATTATGAAGGCTGTAAAACATCCTAGGAAAGTGGATATGATGAGCTATTACTGGAGATGAAGGATTTGCTAGGCAGTCACTTGAAAAGTAGAATGGTTGAATCCATTGTAAGTCATAATTCTGGAAGAACCCAGGGTGATCTTTCAGTCTTACCTTTTCTGTAACGCAGCCTGTAGAGATTTCCAAGTTTACTTCTAGAGAAAGTATTAGTCATGTTGACTCTGTCTGTCTTCACCTACTAGCTTTTCCAGGCATTGGTGAGTTCAGCTATGCCTTATAGACCAGTGGAGCCTAAGAAACATAATTTCCCTACAAGTTTTAGAAAACAAATGACTGGTTAAAAAAAGAGAGCCTATTCATGTGCTGGTGAGGGGGAAGTGACAACCTGAACATATCCTTTAATAGACATCATGCAGGAGATCCATAACATAAGGCTTCCATCTCATTAAACTAATTGTGTCTTGTAACAGTGTGTTATTTAGAGGCATGTGTCTTTCATGTGTATTATTATTAGCATGAACAACTTCAATATTTAGCAAACCAGTTTTATGTACCATTCTATGATCTGCTGAGATGATATACAGACTCTAGTGTCTGCAATGCCAATAAAAGTGGCATCTTTTCCATCCATCTAATGGGAAATGTAAAAACAACAGAAAAATAAAAGTAAATGTAATTCCACTCTACACCAATAACTGTAGATAGGTAAAAAGGCGTGTTCCCAGATCCAGAAAGTTCAAAATAGGATTAGAGTAGTGAGTGGAAGGATAACATGTAGGTAAAATTACTAAATAATTTAAGAATATTTTTATATGCTATTTAACATTGTATTTAACAGACCCAGGTGATTTATCTGAACTACTGTAAGCATGTTCTGTTGAAATTTACCTCACTTTTTCAGAATACTTTTGCAGTTGCTTACTTATTAATTGTATTGAAACATTGCACTATAAAACATTGGAGTAGAGATTGAGGCAAAAGCAGTTGCTAGGATTTCTTGTTGAATTTTCAACAAGAACTAAGAACATTTCAGCTTTTCATTACAAAACCTGACAAATTCACATTGAAAAAGTAGCATCTCAAGAGATGGAAGGCAGAATTAGCATGTGAGGGGCAAGCATTTGATCATTAAACTCAAGAAACAGCCAGCTAAAAGTCTTTCTACTTCTACACCTTCAAACTTTGTTTTATATATGTATATATGTATGTGTGTGTGTGTACATATCCTTCCTTTGTCCTTCCTTCTTTGGTTCCTGTGTTTAAGTTCTTTTTAAACTTTTTTACTTTAAAGTTCCATTCCCACCCTTTCTGAAAAAGTATGTGTGCTGACTAAAAATCTTTCAAAATAAGCCCCAGAGCAAGATGCTCACAGGTCCTTAAACTGAACATTGCTCAGGATTCTACTATGAATTGTACTTGAAATGAGGACCATCTTTTCTTTTTTCTTGCACAGTGTTAAGCACAGGCAGTTTGCACTAGATAATAATGAGAAATCTGACGACTGATGTAGATAAATCTAGGTAAAAGAAATAAACCTGCATATTTGTTCATCGAGGTTAAGCACAATTAACAGTGACAACTAAGACACAGAAGTTTGAAATGAGCTTCATTCAGTAGTCTCAACCAGCTTTTACCTGGGTCTCAGGTAGGCAAGAGTTGTATGAAAGTTACTGTACTGAAGCATTAGAACTCTCAGGATTTCCAGACACCATTCTGATTTATTCTTTTCATGCTAATAGTGTTTTTACCTGAACAGGGAAGTGCTGTATCTGTTCTGTACAAGAAAATATATTTCCTTAACAGGCCTAACATTAGAGGAGACACTTTTAAAATAAATATCTCTCTCATGTCTGTCTTTTTTTTTTTTTTTTTTTTTTTTACTTTTTAGGGGTCTATGTAGGTGTTAGCTACACTGGATTTGCATATGAGGAAACAAAGTGGTTAATATGACAAAAAAACTGTGTACCCAGCTGGATGGTGGTAAATTTTGATTTTACAATGATTTAGCCAGGCAAATCTGGTAGGGGAATTATACCAAGCTAATAGGATTGGGGAGGAAAAAAAAAATTAAATAAATATGTAACTTTATTTATTTATTTATTTTGGAACATGCAGGTTTTCGCTGAATGTGAAATAAAAGCAATGCTATTTTAAGTGAAGTATAACCTGAGAACAACTGTTCTAATTTTAACTGAATTTGTTTAATGATTATGAGAATTAAAAAAAAAATAGGAAAAAAGGGGGGGTTGGGCAAGGTGGGGTTTGTACCTATGGAACTAAAGAGTCAGGTGAAGAGCAGAAGTAAGTTAGGGGAAAAACTATCATGCATTATCAAAACAATATCTATAACTTGCTATATCAAGTAGAGTTATGAGTATGAGCTCCCAGATCCTTCTTCTAAAGTTGTTTTGTAAGTTTCCTTTAAGAATCAGGACCAAAAATTAGAACTTAAATGATTGTACCCAATGGTAACTAAATGTTTGTATATTTTTACTGTCTGTCTGAGTTTATTTGGTCAGTAGTGGCTGTTTTATTTTATCAACATTATTTGCATGATGGCATTTGGGTCACTGTATGAAGAATATTGTATTCTCTCTATATATACCTGGAATTACAGATATTTTGATGGTTCGTTTGTGGTTGTGGAGAAATTTTACATTTATTACTCAGCATAGTCTTGTTCTGTTTAGGCAGTGTTGATTTAAAGGACATATGCTTCTGATTCAGCTGCTAGGATGTTATTTAAAAACAGTGTTGGTGTGCATATAAAAGGAACTTCATTGACATTGGATAGGGGAAGCAATTTTGTTGGGATGCTTAAAACCTGTAGTAAGCTGTATTTTTAGACCTGGATCTTACCATTTTTGTGTCAATCATTTGCAAAGCACTGTAGAGCAGCTGGTTGCAGGGACAGCATGATCCTAAACCTGCTTAGCTGACTGCAGGGAGATGTCCCTCCATGCCAGGCAGCATACAATCTGTGAGTACAGTATTATCCAAGGAGCTGTACAGTTTCACATGTAGGTTACTCTGCAGGTTGGTTGCCTGCATGAGCCTCCCCTCTAGTTTTGAGGGGAACTCCTGGGCATTTATGTGAATACTCTAGGGTAGACTTTAGGAATGTCAAAGGATGCATGAAGGGAACAAAGCAACAACTCTTCACAGTGTTCATTTTTTCCCTCCCCAAGTCTGTGATGGCCTGTCACTTGTGAATATCATCTAACAAATCACTCTTTGATAGTCCTCACGACAATCGGTTTATTTATAAGTGAAGACCTATGCCATCCTACCGGAAAAATCTTAAAAGTAAGTAACATAAAGTAGCTTTTAAACCCAGTTTTGCAAAATTTCAGCTAAATAGAAAGTAAACCATTGTAACTATTTTCAGAAAAGTATTCTGGAAATATGACACTGTACAGTTCCAGTTTTCTGGTTTCATTTTGTCAAAGACTACTTTTTGAAGCTCTCAGTAAAAGATCGTAAAATTAAAGGCACTGAATAAAGACAAGAAATCAGTGTTCATCTTTCAAAAAAGTACATAGTGTTGTCTAAAGAATAAATTTTATACATGAATTTACCATATTATCAAAGTATTTTGAAAGAAGTATGACACTTCCAGGACTCGTTTATTATTATTTTGTACGTCTTGCAGAAGGAAAAATGAAACCTTGCACAGGAAATTAAGCACCTGTTTATTAATTTCAAGCTGCCTAAACAGCCAAGTTTTCAATGGATTTTGCTGATCTGAGTGATTTGAAATCCAGTTAGCAAGGTTGATTAGTTCTTCTTCATTTTGAAGATATATTTTTTGTGTTTGGAATGTAATCAGCGTCTTTTAATCAGCATTTAGGATATATATAATTTGTTAGAAGCAATGCAAAGGATTAGGCACTGCTGTAAATGCATAATTCCTGTATCTAATATGATATTTAAGTAATAGTCTTCCTTGCATTTGTTTCCTGTTAATTGTAGACATATGTTTCCCTTGAAATTGCAGGCATTTTCTTTCAAATTAGCCATCTCACCTAGTCATTTCCTTGACAGATCACTCTATGTACAGAAGTGATCATTCTATGTACAGAACAGGCAATTACATTGGGAAATAATATGTTGCCAATCCTCACAGTGGGTATTCATGAATACTGGTGATGTTAATTGAGGCAGAATTTGGAATCAGAGGTAATAAAGTCACCTCAAGAAGGGCCCGTGGTCCCCAAAGCCTGTTTTCTTCAGCTGAATTATTTGGGTTTCTATAAAAATAGCCTGCTGGTGTTCCTAAACTATTACAGGCATAGTAACAGAGCTGCAACAACAAAATTAACACAGAGTTCTGGTACTGCTCTCCACTGTGCTTTTTTTTTTTTTTTTTTTAGTGCCTTTTTCACAAAAAACTGTAGTTCTCCCTTCCATGCTGCCTGTGCCAGTGAAGGCAGTGGAGGACACAGGACACTCTAGAAAAACATTACCCATGCAGCAAAGTGCATTGCATTTCTGACCCAACATTGTCAGTGATTGCAGATTCTTCGGTGATTTTTAACTGTTGAATTTGAAGAAGTCTTTTCTGAGTACATGAAAAGTAATTTCAGAAAGGCTGAAGTTTGTTGGATTCTCATAGGACTGCAAAAAGCCCATCCTTCATGCAAAGATATTCTTTCTGCCAAATTTCAAATCTTTATGGAAAACATGGTGCCACAAGGGCTTTTCCATAAGTCACTAAATTTATTTATGTATTTATTTTACAGAACTAGGACAAAGCAACGTATTTTTTCCTGACCCTATCCTTAGACATAGATCAACTTTTAGCCATTACTTTCCAAATTTTGGAAATGTCAGCCTGAGATAGAAAGCTTGCAACAAAAATTTCACTCCAAATAGCTGGTTTGGTGAATTTATGAACTGTTCTGTGATTCTTACTAGAAATTCTGTATTCAACTATCTTAATAATGAACCATGCTATTAAGCCCATTTTTAATGCAGCTTCCATGGTGGGGGCATCCTTCTGGAATTAAAAGACTCCACATGCAGTATCTGACTCACTCCAGTTCTCTAAACAGGATATGTGCAAGTTTAGCCACACAAATTGTGATTTTATGACGGACAGCTATCGGATGTTTACTCAAAAATTAAAATCAGTTAAATATTCTCAATAGCTATATATTTGTGCACTGGAGGAGCAAGACCAGGTCCACAATATAATGCCTCTTTAAAGGATAACATTCAATTACTGTAGCCAATGCCTAGGCCAATATGACTTTGACCTGATGATAAAAGAAACAAACAGATAGGAAAAAAAGAACAAGAAAAACTGTAGAGACACCAGCAAATCTCTTTTTACTATCATTACAATTTGAGCTGTCTTTATTGTGTACTATTTTTATCCTTCTTAATTCCTTTCTTTCCCTAGCTCTCTAAAGTGAGGCTCCATGGCTTTGAAATGGTAAGAAACCTGGAAATATTATCTGTTTTCAGTCTTTGTATTTGCAAATCCCTTTACATGAGTGAATATTTGTTTGAGAGTGTTTGAACTCTTTGGGACAAAACAGCTCAACTGCTTAACATCTTAACATAGAGACATTTTAGGGTAAGCCAAGATATTAGAAAAATGCAACTTTGGATTGTAACTCTGGAATTTAGTTAGAGCTACTTGAATTTGGCTGGGATGTTACCAACAGATACTCTTGTAAGAATGCAAAGGGATGTTTTTAAACAGAATGGACAAAGCTTTGATTTCCTGTATAATCAGAATAATTAGATCTCCAGCAGGTGGTATTGCTGCTGCTGCTGTTTGTTTATGTTGAGACATTTCACTTTCCTGACTAAGAGAATAATCCATGTGCTATTTCCTTGGAGGTCTTTCAGAGTACTGACCAGATTCCATCTTTCTTAGCTTGAGATCAGTCAAGCTTTAAGTGATCTAGCTATATCCAAATACAATGAATCATTCATTTTGCCTGCCTATTATTGAAAGTAAAATTGTGTTATTTATAGATTTATTTTTATGTCAAAGGAGATACAATCACTTTACTGATTTCTTTAGTTTTATTTCTCATAGAATGATTATTTCAGTGCAAGTATACGGTATAATCACCAGTGTCTAGCTAACAGAGAAATCTATAGAGGTAAAATATCAGATTTTAAATTTAAGAGGAAGAGAAAAAATAATAAAAATCACAATAAAGTCCATTCAGAAGGTAATTTTTTTTTTTTCAGCTTCTCAGTCTCAAAATTGTGAAGGAATTCATATCCCACTAAACTTGCATAGAATTTGGGGACCAAACTCCCTAGTTCATGTGAACGATTCGATTCTTAAATGCCAAGTATCTCTTTAATTTTAGAGCTATTTAATCTCTTAAATTTTATCCTGCTTCTGATATTCTTCCACATCTCCTTGTATCTGGTGAAAGGAACAGAACCCGATAATTTTGACAGGTCAGTAGAGATAATGGAAAAGCTGGATGGAAAGAATCCTGCGCTTTCTAAGCGCGCTCCGTGAAGCAAGACGGTATCATCTTGCTCTCATGCACTTACCTATTAGGCCATCTGTTGATAAGAGCACCACCTTGTGCACAGAAAGCAAAAAGCACTTACTGTTACAATGGACACTGCTAACTGACAGCTGAGAAACTTCTCAGTACTGAGACGAGGACTGTTTCTCGGCTACTTCATGTAACATTCATGTGAAACAAAGTTCCTCATGTCTTGGAAAAAAACTAGCTTGTGCACAAGTAGATATATATAGACAAGTATTTTAAAAGATACATTTGTGTCACCCATCCTTTACAGATATTTTGCACAAGCAAGGTAAGACAATTCAAATATCAGTGCCTATTTTCTGGTTCTTAATATTGGTTTGCATAGTTATTTGAATTCAAAACAGCTCCTCTTGCAATACAGATTGGAAACAACATTTGAGAACTCCAGATCATAAGTTCTTAAAAGTGTCTACGAAGTCCACTGAGAGATCCCATATGCAGAGGTCGGCATGGCTATGTCCATGCAGTGTACAGCAAGGTGAAGGCAACTGTCCTTATGCCAAAATTAGCCTTTGTGAATACACCACTATTCCTTGTATCATTAAAGAGATGACTAGGAAAAGACTCAAATCATGACCAGTGCAGAAAAAGGGCTGAGGACTTTCTCAAAGTACATATCTGAGTTTCTGTTTTCTTTCCCCATGTGCAAATACTAGACTAGATGGATCTTTTCTCCCTTTAAATGGCTGTTATTTTCTTATATACAGAAATGTACTTTTCATTTCTTTAAAATAGTTCTTATTGTTTCAGTACATTCAATACATTCTTATTGTTTCAACACACCCTAGAGGTGCTAATGTTCCTTCTAAACTGCCCAGAAATATATCAGTAAGCACATTCTCTTTTGTATGCAGAGCAGAGACTGTATCATTAATATTTATTTATGTATAAAATCACTCAATTATACAAGATGATATAGGCCCTGTTTTAAAATTACTTAGCACATAATCTGAAACTATTTTAAAGAGATGGTAGATTAATGAAAGTTTCATTTATTCTAGAGGATGTTGTTAGTGTAACATTCAACAGAGATAAGACATGGAGCCAGGAAAGAAAATGGAAGGTTTACATTGACTTCAACAATACACTGCATAGTACAAGTTTGCCTGATAGCTTAATAATTTTAAGATTCCTATTTTGTTACCATTTCTCTGCCTAAGTATTTTAAGCTTTAATATTACTAGTCCTAAAATACTGACATATTGTTTCCCAGGATTAGAAATTTAAAACTACTGTTTAAAAATTGCTTTCCAGATTATTTAATCAATAAATTCTAGTTCATACTATATCTTAATAATCTTACTGATTGGTACTGGTAACCTCTGGCCCTTTTAGGATCAGTGAGGCACCAGACAATTGCAAGTACCTTTTTTCATGGACTTAGATGGAGATCCAGGAACCTTAATTTGAAATTCTTTATCAGAAAGAATTTGTTATACCTACAGGAGAGGCTGCTTAACTTTCACCTCCCAAGTTTTCCATCTGCTGATACCAGATGAATGATTAAAGTTTGCCTTAGTTTCAAATGAATGCTAAATTCTATGCAAGTGAAGTTCAGGACTTGAATAAACCTAAGTATTACTGATGAGTTTTGTAAGAAGACATTCTACCTTGATACTTTACGCCTCTTCTTTAAGTATGTGGCACTGAACTAGTTTATCTGAGGATCCAGTTTTAACTTTAGCATACAGAAACAGCAAATGGAAATGAGCCCATTCATAATGTCAACATGCAGAGTTTACTAACAATATACTTTCTCTCAGGTGTCAACCTGTTTTTATAGTTATGATCCCTTCTCTAGTAGGGCAAGTTACCTTCCTGGAAGACTCAATGACACAAAGACATCTTCCAAAAGAGTAATAGTGTTTCTGATTGATTATGAGCAGAATACAGGAATAAGTATTTTTATGGTTCAGGTATGTTGTAGAGCCAGGGACAATTTCTCTGGCTTTGCATATCTATATTATGTTTATAAATTAGATTAGATTTATCATTCTTACTTGTCATTCTAACATATTGGAACAAAGAAGGTTGCACAATGTTAGTGAGCAGTTTAGGCAAGACACTTCAACCCAGGAGATCTTGGTGCTGTTCTCAGCTTCTTCACTGTACAGGAAAATTGCTTTGTTTCTTTGTGTATCAGTTTTCCTATTTCTAAATTGGGGCAATTTACAAGAACTTAGAAGAATCTGTTTACTGTGTGAAATTCAGTCTGAAAAGACTGAGGAGATGTTTACAGGATGCAAATGCTCTTCTGGCTTATGTTGTACTTCTGCCTGATAGAGAATTTCTCCTAAGAGACTCCCAATTTGAGATCTCTGCCAGTGATGCATTAAAAATTGTAAAATAGGAATGATGCATTTTTCTCTTTTATTTCTGTGCTATTTCCTCCTTCCCATACACAGGAACCAAAAACTTAAGTGACAGTATCTTTTCATCAACACAATTATTTTGATTTGAGGGAATTTTTAGATTCAGCTGGAAACACAATCGGCTTCTCCAGACTTCCCACAGATTCAGCTACAACTCCCATGGTCTAGCTACAGCACCTTTCCCTCTTCTTTAAAAATTTTTGTCTTCCAAACACAGAAAAAAAATCCTTTCATGAACATTACAGGTGACCACGGAGTACTTGTATTTGACCAGTTAAAGGAAATACACATTTGAAATCAGATATGTAATATTCACCACTTTCCTTCTCCAACATGTGTGCTGTATGCGTTCTCCTGACTTTAAATTCATTCCTAGCTTAAGTGTACTGTCTACTCTTACTTTTTTTGTAGTTTATATAATAACTGCATAGCCATTATACAATTATCTCAGCTATTGATACTTAATGTGTTATTTCTCTTCAGAAAAAGTCAATGGTTGCTGTTTACAATATAAAAGATCACAAACTGTATCTGAACCCAAAATTTCCAGTGTTTGTATTTCCAAACACCAGATTTTTGCCACATGGAATGTTTTTTCACCCACAGAGTCATTTCCTGTATGTTTATGGAAATGAGGAATGTATGCAAAGAAAGTAATATTGCATTTGAGTGTAACTTAACCCTCTTTTCTTTTTTTTTTTTTTTTTTTTTTTTAAAGAACTAAATGGTCCAAATCTGTTGTTAAAATTGTTTTGGCAAAGTTCTTGCTGATTTCAGTGGACTTGAGCTCAAAATTATTATTTTCATGCATTTTTCAATTACTGGACTTGCTTTTTTGCAGGGTTTGTACCATCTCTGTCAGTGGTCTCATTTAAATTGTAAGACTTTCTGAAACAATAGTTATTCAGCATCAGTACCATTGGCAGGTATTGATCTTTAGTGAGGAAATCCTTCATTTTAGGCTTTTGTAGAGACTACTCAAGAAGCTATCTGTAAATAATTTTTTGTTACAGGGAAATCTTGAATCGACAGGAAGAGGTTTTTTATAAACAAGGTTCTGTGTTCTGTCAGTTTGGTCTATGCACAGTAGTTTACAGGCAATTACTGAAATAAATGGTACTTTTACACTTGATGGAATAGGCATGTACTTTTTTCAGAAAATGTTAATTAACTTACAAACAGTCTCTGTAGTGGCTCTTCTTCTAAGTATACATAGTAATTCAGCAGTGAATATTTATTGAACAGGTGTGGTTATTTAGCGATGGAGGCAATTATTTTCAATTATTAATAAGTCTAGAAGATGAAAAAATTATAAAAGCAAACACGTGTGTACAGTCATGCAGTCACATTCAGGAGTGATAAGGGAAGCATTTTCTTCACTAAGGCAGGTGAAGAATTTAAATCTACTTCTGCAGTGAAATGAGGCATGACAACTACATGAATAAGCTCCTGCATTAACCAATCTTCACATGTAGCTTGTTAATGCCATTTTACAGTAAACATTAATGCTTCCTGTTGACTGATAAGCTCTGAGTGAACTGCCAGGTTAGAATAGTTGAAAGAAAGACAAGGTTTGTTGAAAGTAGTAGTACTGTGTTTTATTAGTTGTGTAGTTGGCAGAATCAAGCTTGTAATCACACAGTCCTTCACCTAGTTGAAGGGAAGCAGGCTTCAGGCAAAGTATTATACTGATACCAACATACAAAGACAAACAAGGAAAGTGTAGTATGTGATTGTGCTAAGAATGAGGAGTCATGCTTTGTTACTTGCTGAGAGGCCGTCAAAGGACATAGCAAGCTAGTCAGTCATATACCATATATTCCTTGTTCATCTGCTGCAGAATGCAGATGGCTGTAATCAAATAACTCCTGTATTGCCATTGTAAGGATTGAATCTTAACAGGCAGACTGTCCTTTCTCCTTGTCCATTTGTGGTAGTGTGCTGTGTATAGCATACTAGGATAAAACTGGCTTATATAGATGATATCAGGAAAGTATAAATTTAATTTAGCTGTCTTTTAATTAATCTTTTCACTTGAAAAAGAAAATAGCTAGCCGATGTAAGAACTGTTTAGAAGTCACTTTCTGTGACGTAACAGTGATTCACCAGTCCAAGAGCTGCTGGTTTTAGTCCTGTGAAGATCTAAATCGAGTTTGCTCACTGCTTCACTAATATCCAAAGAAACCTATAAAGTTAAATGTACATATATAAATTTCACTGGAGGAGGTGTGTACTGATGCTTTAGAAAGACATAAATCGTGTGTGAAAGATTATGGAGATCAGTGGGAATTTTGCCATTGTTTTTGGCATGCTTTGAGTTGAGCCCTAGGTTTTCCAATCCTATAAAAAACTATACAGACACAAAGCCCTTTGTTCCTGTAGAACCTCCTTGAATTTATTAGACATAAGTATCCACCCCAATGACCAGTGCAGGATGATGCACATGGTATCTTTTGAGGTACCTGAGGAAAAAACATTCTATTTTGTTCACTTCTCAATTTGCTCTAAAGAGGTTCTTTCCTTCCCCTTATTAATTTACTGTGAAAGTGTTTCGTTAGGTGTATGTCAAAGCAAGAGATCTGATTGAAGTACTGAACCTCACTGCTACTCCTGTATCAGCTTAAGCAGCATGACTTTTGTCTTCTCTGTCTACTTCTAACTTATTGCCTGTATGTAGGTTTGGAAACATATGCCAGGTCTGAGACTCTAACAGCAAGTGTTGTCAGTTTGCGCTATGACCATTTGGGAGCTTTGCATCTAATTACTTTGAATAAGTCAAAGTCTGATAGGCTGGAAATAAGGAAGCTAGGTCTTTTAACATCAGTGGAGGTCAGCTGTCAAAAAAAATTTAAATGACTGTTGCAAAATATCCTTTAAATCTGCAAGTAACAGTTTGTCTGTGCACAACTTCAAGAAGATTCAGTTTGTGCAAGAAATTGAATAAAAAATATCCTTATTGTATGGAGAAATGCCAGGCTGTTGCATATATACAGCTGTATGTACATTTTAAATGTATAAGCTGGACTGTGTGACAACTGTTCTGCATTCAGAGTAATGTTCAGAGAATAGGTAACTATGAATCCTGTAGTACCAGTCTGTAGTACCAATCTCCCTTCCACCACAAAGAGAGTGAACTGACCTCTGTACTTAGAACCTCTCTACAGCTCCCTCCAAATCGAGCATGCTCAACAAGGTCTTTTAATACAGCTCATGTGGCCAGGCTATACTTGTCTGGTGCAGAGGGTATATGAGGGTATGAATATTTGAGCATCCACTTCACCCTTGGAACACAGCTGGGTCCCCAGTGCTGCTGCATAGGCAGACATTACTGTATATGAAAAACTACATTTCTGACTCACAACTTTTCACTTATCTACATTGAATTTCACCTGCCCTTTTATAATCAGTCACATAATACCATGACATCCCTCTGCAACTCTACGTAGCCAGACGCTATCTATAATACACTTGGAATATTAGTGACATTCATCACCTTGTTTTTCATTCTTTTCCAATTCAGTTTTGAATAAACTGAACACAAATATGCTGAATGCAAAGACTGTGGGATTCTACAGGTAACCTCCCTCCCATGAGACACAGTGCTACTAACTGTACTGGCATAGCTAAGTCCTCTTTGCATACTTTGTACCTGACTGTTAGTGTTCTGCTGATAATGGCATAATCGGAGTATTATACCTGCTGAATCAATTTAAGTAGTACCAACCATCATCTAATACTATAATCCTTGTACCATTTACTTTTCATTTTTGCTGACACTTTAAACGATCAGTAAGAAAATGGTCTAATGGAATACCTTGGTTGCTATTTAGAGATTTTTGACAGCAATCACACAATTCAGCTAGTCCTTTGCTACAAAAAAAAAGAAATACTTACGGTATTATAGATTCTACTATTTGACATCAAATAAACATAACTTTTAGAAGGATAGTTATGCTATGGGCAAGATGTCCATTACAAGGTGAGGAAACAGCCACTTTCACAGAAACTAATAATTTCCATTATTTCCACCTGACGATAGATTTTTTTGATTGGATTATGTGGCATCAAAATAAGTTTATATATTATAATACTAGAAATGGAGAATAAATAAGATAACCATCTTTTTTTCCTGACCTTTTAGGAAGTAAAAAAATTATTTAACCATGTATTGTGCCCATAATATCACTGAGCGGCAAATATTTTTTGAGCATAATTCAACCAGAAGGAAAGGCAGTATCAAGAGCTCAAAATTTCATAAGCTCAATAAAGGTCAAGTCATACAGTATCAGTAAGATGATGATAATAATATATCAAGACTTAATATGCTAGTATTTAATACTTTCAAATGGTAACTAGCAAAAGGGCATTGGCAAAACACTTCATAGTTTCTATTTTTAATTTTTTGATATACTGTTTTAGAAATTATAAGTAAATAACAAAATGTTCTAACAAATGTGAAATTTCATAATTTGATTTTGGAAGTACGGTTGAATATGGCATTCTTTGTCAATTATTACTTTTTCAGCTTTTCAAAAACAGATCCACTAGTAGTAATTCTGATTTATGCAAAACTTTGCCAAAGCCCTGTGAATGCTCAGAGAATGTCAGAAACCATTGTCAGGTAGTTAACAGCAAAGATTAGAAATATTACTTCCTTTGCCACCGCCTTTGTTGCTGGAGTGACATCAGCAGCAAGTAACCTGGTTAAAATAGCAATCATTTGAGCAAGTCGCAGTTCATAGTTCTTGGAAAACTACTAAGTAGAATAGATCTTCAGTGGGAATGTTGTTTTATGTAGGTCTGATGAATCTGGTCCCTGAAATACAATGTTGTGGGGCTTGGAGAACCTATGTTTATTACTTGCCGTCTTCCGATGTGATAATGTTGTGTGTTGAATCAGCAGTTTACTGGTGCAATACACTTCAGCAGACTGTCATGGAGACCACCAGGAGTGGACCAAGACTTATTTTCAGCTGACCCATTGGTGTTTGTAGTTATGATACAACTACATAATTTACATTTTGTAAATTAATATAATGCTCATTCAAGTGATTTGGTACTCCTTGGCAACAGGCTCTTGAAGTATTTGGTTTCTTTCAGAGAGAGAGAGAAATGGGGAAAAACCTGTTTCTGTTTGTTTTTTCTAAAACAACTGAAAAGACTCAAGATGCCAGAAGTCACCTCCTCAGACTATGCAGCGTATCTCATATACCAATAATGGAATACATGGATCTCTGAATAGCCCTGTGTTGAAAGTACTTAGCAGTTCTTCTTACATGGTTTACAGGGCATTTTGTTCAACCCTGTTGTGGTTTAATCCCAGCTGGCAACTAAGCACCATGCAGCCGCTTGCTCACCCTCTCTCTCCCGGTGGGATAGGGGAGAGAATCAGAAGGGTAAAAGTGAGAAAACTCGAGGGTTGAGATAAGACACTGTCTCCCACAGCATTCTCCTGGAGAAGCTGGCTGCTCACGGCTTGGATAAGTGCACTCTGCACTGGGTTAAAAACTGACTGGATGGCCAAGCCCAGAGAGTGGTGGTGAACGGAGTCAAATGCAGTTGGCAGCCGGCTGTGAGTGGTGTTCCCCAGGGCTCAGGGTTGGGGCCAGTCCTGTTCAATATCTTCATTGATCATCTGGATGACGGGATTGAATGAACCCTCAGTAAGTTTGCAGATGACACCAGGTTGGGTGGAAGTGTTGATCTGCTGGAGGGTAGGAAGGCCCTGGAGAGGGACCTGGACAGGCTGGATCGTTGGGCCGGGACCAACTGTATGAGATTCAACAAGGCTCAGTGCCGGGTCCTGCACTTGGGTCACAACAACCCCATGCAACGCTACAGGCTGGGGGAGGAGTGGCTGGAGAGCTGCCTGGTGGAAAAGGACCTGGGGGTGTTGGTTGACAGCCGCCTGAACATGAGCCAGCAGTGTGCTCAGGTGGCCAAGAGGGCCAATGGCATCCTGGCTTGTATCAGGAATAGTGTGGCCAGCAGGACCAGGGAGGTGATAGTGCCCCTGTACTTGGCACTGGTGAGGCCGCACCTCGAGTACTGTGTTCAGTTTTGGGCCCCTCGCTACAAGAAGGACATGGAGGTGCTGGAGCGTGTCCAGAGAAGGGCAACGAAGCTGGTGAAGGGCCTAGAGCACAAGTCTGATGAGGAGCGGCTGAGGGAGCTGGGGTTGTTTAGCCTGGAGAAGAGGAGGCTGAGGGGAGACCTTATGGCTCTCTACAACTACCTGAAAGGAGGCTGTAGCGAGGTGGGGGTCGGTCTCTTCTCCCTAGTAACAAGCAATAGGACGAGAGGAAACGGCCTCAAGCTGCACCAGGGGAGGTTTAGGTTGGATATTAGGAAAAACTTCCTCACCAAAAGGGTAGCCAGGCACTGGAACAGGCTGCCCAGGGAAGGGGTTGAGTCCCCATCCCTGGAGGTATTTAAAAGAAGGGTAGACATGGTGCTCGAGGACATGGTTTAGTGGTGGACTTGGCAGTGCCAGGTTAATGGTTGGATTCGATGATCTTAAGGGTCTTTTCCAACCTTAACAATTCTATGATTCTAAGAACAGTTTAATGATTGAAATAAAATAATAATGATTATAATAGTAATAATGATAATAATAGGGAAAAGGAAAACAACAACAAAAAGAACAAAACCCAGGCAAAAAAAGTGATGCAGCTGCTCACCCCCCACCAGCTGATGCCCAGCCCATCCCTGAGCAGCGATTGCTGCACCCTCCCCCCAGCCAACTCCCCCCAGTTTATATACTGAGCATGATGTCATACGGCACGGCATAGCCCTTTGGCCAGTTTGGAGCAGCTGCCTTGGCTGTACCCACTCCCAGCTTCTTGTGCACCTGGCAGAGCATGGGAAGCTGGAAAGTCCTTGACTGGTATAAACACTACTTGGCAACAACTAAAACATCAGTGTGTTATCAACATTGTTCTCATACTAAATCCAAAACACAGCACTATAGCAGCTACCAGGAAGAAAATGAACTCCATCCCAGCTGAAACCAGGACGAGCCCCCAACTGTCTTTTTGCCACTCAGTCTGAGAGGACAGATCCTTGTATTAATTCTCTAAGGACCACAAGAATAGATTTCTTGTTAAAGGAAGCTAAAGTCTAGGTTCACTATTCTGATGTCTCTAAAGAAGCATCCTCCTTCAGACCAACAGTACCAACTATTTCCTTGTAGTTGCATGCACAGTTAACAGTACAAAATGGGCTGTCTGCACTGATGATTGGCACCCTTGCTCTGATGGGAACAAGTTCCAAAAGCAGGCGCACAGTCTATTTAACACAAGCTACTGGGTCTGCCTTTAGTTCAGTATTGATGCCATCAATGTTACAATTTCTAGTTCCAAAGATTCATAGATTCCGTAGTCACCTACAGGACTCATACAGAAGTCTGGAAAAGTCAGGAGATCCTTTCCTGGATGAGCTCAAGAACTAATAGATGCCATATACCTTAAAGTTAGAGACAGTGTCTTACTTTTTGGGTATTTATGCAACTCAGTCCAAGCAAAACAGTTCTGTTATCAGCCCTAAAGATGTCTTTTCTTATTATTACCTTATCAGAAGTTTTCAGAAACACCCAATGAGAAACAGAAGTTACATAGCATCAGTGAGTGTGGTAGATTATTAGTAGCAACAGTACCTGAGAAAATCTCTTAGGTTACCACCACTTCTAATAATCTATCATACCCACTGACAGAATCAGTTTGACAGGTATTGTAAGAGATGTCAGTCAATTCAGAGAGATTCGTACCCTTAGCTACCCCTTTCTAGGAAATTATTTGAACTATTCTTAGAAGCTGCATAATAGTACAATTTCCAATACATGGACACTCTACAGTTTCTACCTATCTTGCATATCTACTTTTTTCATCCTTGTTTACTAAATATGTATTTCCCTTCCACAAGAGTTCATTGGATTCACAAACATGGGCCTGTGTGAAGTGGTTCTTCAAGTGCATCCACCGTTAGGCTGATCTATTTTATCTTTCCCTCTAGCTGTATCACTTGTTAGCTATATTCCAAATTTTTATAGGTAGGTGGAGGTAGGAAGAAGCATAGAGAGGAGACAGGGCATTCATTGCCATACTGCATTTAATGTAATCATTGATTCATGTGTAAATCAACAGAGTAAAAACCTTGTGGTCTCTCAACGCTACTTCTCCACCATATTCTGTCTTCCATAAAGTTTATATGGGCACCACAACCTAATCTTCTTTGTCACATTCTAAAGGTTTGGGTTTTTTTTAAGAAAATCTGTCATTTTAAAGTAACAAATTCCCAAATCTGTTGTCTTCCCCAAACCACAAATTTCTAAAGAAATGGTTGCTTGGTACATTTCAGATGTCATTGTATAGAAATTCCTTACATTCTTCACTGCCTTTATTGACCTATTTAAGGAACAGGCAATTTCAGCTCAAGTATGTACCACCTTGCATGAACGTGTGCTCCAAGACAACTCTTTCAGAGGCCACAAGGCAGACTACTGTGCATTTTAGCAAAGAAAAAGCAACTTCTGATGCTTCTTATGAGTATTCCCATAAGAGACAGGGATTATGGAAACTGTATTCTGTGTGTATGTGCATGTATGCATCATATCTATGTATACGCGTATAGACAGAGAGATTATAAGACTATAATTAATTTTAGTTTCGTTTCTTAGTTTGAATGTGATAAAGCTGTGCTTCACTCACTGAACAACTCAGCGCCTTCTGCCAATAACTCTGCCAATAGCTGCAGAATACAAGGCTACATGAACCCTGTTTACTAGAAGGAAGGTAAGTAATTGCTCTTTGTCTTTTTAAGCAGGCAGGCAAAGGGCATACAATTAAAGAATCTAAGCCTGTCCCACCAGTTGGTAGCATTATGGGGACCTGCTTTCAAATATTGTTTCACCTGTGCAGGTCACCTGGCATCCACATCTGGTATTTGCCAGTTTGCTTTGACTTTGGAGAGTTTTTCTTTAGAATTTGTAAAAATAGTGTGAAAGACACATGCTTTTTACTTAGGGAATTATCCAACACAATAAGAAAATTATCCTTCTTGTCATTATAGGCCAGCTGGAGCAGTTCTGGTAGTCAGTGACTTCCCACTGGGACATTCTTCGCATTATTTATCCTCTGTGATTGTAAATGTTCTGGAGAAGTTTCCCATTGAATCTGAAGGAAGCAGTCTCTGCATAAAACATACATTAACTGTTACGAAGGGCTTAAAGGACACTAGCATTACACTCCACCTTTCTAATCCTGGTAAGATGAAGATGCATTTGATCATGAGTCATTAATTTGCTACAGTAAAAGGGATATTAATATATGTTCCCTCTTATTTCAAGCTGCAAATTGCGGTCCTGCATTGCAATACCACTGTTTCCTCTTCTAACTAGGCACACCACTTCTTTGTAGGGGGGAAGCTCCATGTGAATGCAAGTGCCAGAGAACAGACTAGCTAAAAAGCCATTGTCTTCAGCAGATGCAAAGCATTTTATGTCTCTGACAACTAGTAGCAGCTCCCAGATCACAGCTTCTCCTCAGTTCTGAACTCAGCAGGATTCAAAAGATCCTACACCTTATAGAGGTAAAATTTTCTTCTTCGCAGCTTGTCAGGGTTCAATGCTCTCTGACCAGGTTCTTTTAGATATTCCACACGAGGAGGGTTTAATGTTTAATATCAAACTTACTTATTTGGTATATTTTGCATTACATGGGGGTTTGATTTAGCAGAGTGATACAGCAATGACCTGAAATCACAACACAAGCATAATGTAGCAATTGCAATATTCAACTGTAGTTGAACCTCAATGCAAATGTGATTCTCATTACTGGTCTCTGTATGCTCACTGTCATGACACTGGGCATCCCCAGTCACCTGGAAAGAATAAGTGGATTGAAGCCAGCTCAAGCCCATTGCTCCCTTCAAAGTTTATTATTTGTCCAATTTTTATGCTTTATGTTGGGCTGAGCTACATATACACTGGCCCCCACCCGTCCCCCAGTGCTGGTCTGGCTAGCTCATGAAGACATTATTCTTTGTTAATAGTCTCAGGGAACCTGATGATTCACTGGTGCAGCTGTCTTATCTAAAACCAAGGTTACCCTCCAGTGAACCTGGTATCGAGATAAGTTCAGCTTGCTTTATTTTACATTCTTCCCTGAGCTCACTGTTTTTTACCCTTCTTTGAGCTCTCCTCCACTGTGGGGGTGTGCTGGTTGGTTACACAGCTGAACTGCCAGAGCCCCTACTGAGTCCAGAAGTCAGTGGTTGTTGGTGGCCGTACCACTTAGGGTTTTGCCTTCCTTCAGCAACAGTAATAGCTGCCTTACAGAAGTCCTTGCTGAATCCCATCACCACAAAGCCCAGCATGCTACAAGCAGCCTGGTCTTGTTGTGAGTAGCAAGGGATGCCAGAAGCTGTTGCTCTGTGAGTAGCAGCTCCTGCCTCACATTGCTCCTGAGCTCGTAACCTAAGCTTTTAAACTCGTAACAATTTGGATTTAAATTCATAAACATTTTCCACTTATTTCAAGCATGCCTATAAATGTGGTTATAGCTGTCTATAAATAAATAGGCCCTTAAATATTACTTTCTTTTTAGTTGTGATATGCATTGAACGTAGTCATACAATCATTTTAGAAATCACTATAGTATATTAAGATGTTATCAATCACCAGGTGATTATTAGCACTCTAAAATTTTTGATGAGTTCACAAGGCACTTCAAGACCTTATGGAAGCAAAATCTACTACAGTTCAAAGTCAACTGCCTGCATTTTAATCACCTTCAGCAATGTTGTAGTGTTTTACATGTTAGTATGGTAAGACAGGGGAGTGGAAAAATCATTGCTCCATCCATTTGCTTCATGTCTCTCTGAGTTGGCTGCAGTACAGATCACTCAGTGGGCTACAAATTAGTTGAGGATGAAAATATGTTGACTTTAGATAAAAACAATCCAAAAGTCAAAACTCTATTGTCTGTCTTTCTGAAGTATGCTAAATTTAGTAGACATATTGGTTCAACTAAGAGAATAAATTAGTAACTGAGCCTGGTATTTTATTATAATGTGCATACAAATGTATGTTCTTTGGACACAAGAGGCATTAAGCACAAAGTGGGGGCTTTTTCTATCTTTCTGAGCCACTTTCAGCCAGTGCTCAGGCCAAGAAGCTTAGTCTCTTTCATTTTGCTTAATGTTTATTCTTCTATTTCTTGGCTTACTGCTCCTTTTTCTGTCAGTTCCCATGTTTTTCCTTAGTCCTTCTACTTCACCTTCACTGAGGCAACACTCCCTTTCAGCCGATCTCTACTCTTTGTGTACTCTACTTTTCCCCCTGACTTTGTCTGGGGCAGAGGCCCCTCAGATTTCATCTCTTTCATAAAGCTCAGACTCTTTTTACATCACTTTTAATGAAAGGTGGTTTCTATACCTACCAGTACCACAAGTCTAGTAAATTCATAACATCCTCATCTTCTTTCAACTCATGGTCTTGATGCGGTTTAGAACGTCATTGTAAACAACTCTTTCCAGAAAGGCAACAAACATCTAATTGAACAGTCTGTGCAGTCTTAACTATATTTATTTGTTTGTTTATTTCCACTTTTTTTTCTTTTAGGTTATATTCACATCACCAAATTAGAACAATATATTTGGATTGAAATTGTCATAGAGATTTCTTTTTCCTTTTTGGTTTTTGTTCAGCTGCCAGAGAGTAGTTTCTTTTAGTGAACCTCTCAGAAATGATTAACATCTCCCCATAGGCAGAGGCCTAAGCACATCATTGGCACGTAGCCTGTTTACGGTCTCACATGACATTACTGGGCAGAGGCTCTGTATCCGTAAAGGAGTCTTTTCACTGTGAACATTCCTTAGCTAACACAAATGCTCACGTCATTTGACAAAGGTTTTGTGATTTCCAAGGCGTAATGAGCAGCTTTGAAATACTGATACATACTCAAATCTTCCTTTCCCAGACCTAGTGCAGTGAGTTGATACCTACTTTGGTCATTTCTTTGCTCTGTTTTTTCTTACTGCATCCAAAAAGGTCTCACTATAGTGTTCTGAGGAAAGAATACTGCCTCCCAAATGCCTCTTTTTGCCTAATTACTTTCTAGTTGCACCCGCTGGTGATATCGTTATCTGCCCTATAGGAAGCTCTAATTTGATCTGAATTTTCTCAATAGCTTGTAAGATCTTTTCTCTGTCTGTTACAGGGAAATGTTGAGGTGAATGGTAAAAGATCAGCTTCTCACGAAGTTCAGTCTTGTGATGATGACCACCTATGTCTTTGTTAACTGCATGATAACCAGAAAATCTCTGGGTTTGTTGCATTTATTTTCAGGTGTGACCTTGCACTGGACAAATCTAAAAGAAATTCCAGAAACTTCCTTTCTCACCTCCCTTTCTTATCTGTATAGCAGTTACTAAATTTACTAGATTAAGCAATTGCAGTTCCTCTTGCACTATCTGTTATTTGTTGGAAACACTCAGTGCAATTTCAGGGATATATTTTGCTTCTGAGCATCAAGAAAATTTGAAGCCAAAATTCCCCAGAAATCTGGGTCATAAAACTGAATTTAACTCATCCTTTTTTTTTTACGTTTAAATTAAAAGATACTGCATGAGGTAACCATTCTCAGGATTTCTACCCTGTCAAAGGAGAACATTTCCACTACAAATCAAATGATTTCCCCAATGTACCCATAGCCTGACTCTTCATGATTCTCTTCCTGAGACTATTTCAGAACTATTGATAGTGAAATCCTGACAAAACTGCTTCATGACAACTGTTGTTCAAGTGCACAGTTTTATCCTGAAATAAATATGACCTAATACAAGGATGCTTATTTCATAATGGATGGAGCATAGATGACATCCCATTGACCACTGAGTAAGAGCAGCTAGATGTTGGGAGGATATACACTAGGTAATCCTACAGTAGGGTACGGTGGGCATGTACCTGCTAGTGTATTTCTAAACCCATGGACAGACAGATATCTAGATGCACCTTCACAGATTAGGACTGGAAATTAGGTGCAGGTAATCTGTTATCCTTGCTTACACATGCCCAGCATAAGTCTTTTGGAAGCTCTGCACGTTCTGGGTGGAAGTTGCTATTGTTTCAGTCCTCTAGAACTAAATGGACTTCAGTCACTTCCTTAATCATTTCTTTAATAATTTATGAAGGGTAGCTGCTATACCTGCCAGTTTCAAAAGGACTTAACCCTACCCAAACAATATTTTAATAACTTTTTAAACAATTTTCACTTCCTCATAATTGTAAATTATTATGGAGATTATTAGTATTTAATGTCACATTCCAATAGTGTCCAGAAAATGCACAATGAAAGCAGAAAAAGACATGTAAAGCTAGGTGGGTTGTGAAGAACTAAGAAAGGTAATTTGAAATGTGGACAAGGAGAGGCTGGTCAGCAAAAACCTTCTGAGACCTGAGCTGTTCACACAATTCCTGATTCTTTCTTCCCAGAAAGGGAAACTGCAATCAACATCTTTGAAAAGCCAGTATACTCTAGGCCTGAATTGTCCTTCCTTTCATGGAGTGTATGTCTCCAATTCCTAAACTTTGGCTAATTAAAAATAATAATCTTTAGTTAATTTTTATACAGTACTATTGAAAAATTGTTTGTTTTAAAAGCTCAAACTGGATTAATTTTCTAAGACAAAAAAGCAGCTACATTATTTTTAAATTTTGTTACAAGTATGTGTAAGGTGATTCTGCATGATTCACTTAGCAGCAATTTGGCAATGTCCATACATGTGTTATCTTTTGTCAAATACCTTAGCACTGGCCTAATTTAAAGTCTTAAGCTAGCTATTAATGTAAAGTCTATACGTTCATCTGTAATTTTGATTCGATGTCTCAAAGTTAATTTGAGAAGTGGTACCGTTCCATTGATTTAATTGGGCTATACATATGACCCTTTGTTTTCATAAAGAAAAATGGCTTTTGACAATTTTCAAATTAAAACCGTATAAATAAACATAAAGACATTTAAAGTAGAGCTGAATAATTTATTTTTTAAATTATTTACTCATTTTCTATTGCACGTGGACATAGTTACTGCCCCTGCCTCACATACATACACAACTTTTAAAATAGTTGGTCCTTAGCAGATCATTAAATAAGTCAAATTAATAGAAGTGAAGAGAATGTAAGTAACAGAGATCAGTGCTTAAACAGAATCTTATTCTAACAAAACAACGTGTGTGGTTTGACAATTATTTTAATTGTGTGAAAAATATTGTGAATTTTGATGAGATTTGTCTTGTAAAGCAAGCTATTTCTAGTGGTAAAAGTTTGCATGGTAAAGTTATTTAGGAGGAGATTATTGTAATCACTAAGATAAACATCTCTCACCCAGACTTGAGAAGGGTAATTCTGCAGTAACTCGTCTTGACTAGTTGAAGTTGGAGTTTACCTTGACTGGCTATTTGTTGAAAATATAAGTGTATGGTAGTGTTATTAGTGGTGTTCAAATCACTAAGGAAAACAGCATCTAGATAAGAATTTAACATTCTGAATCAGGAGGACAAAACACTTCAAAGACGTATTTCCTAAAGATTACAACACTTATGACTGCTGGTCCGTTTGGGGAATCAGAGAGATTTATCGTCTTAGATCCCCAAGGCACATTTGAAAACCCCAACTCTCACCCGTACAGAGGAGACCAAGTCCTATCCTGTGCATCTGATATGATGTGAGCTACGCCTAACCTCTCTGGGGAGGCAGGAAGGAATTCAAGGTATTCTTGACACCACAGTACTTTATCCTACACTGAGCAAGCACCCTGCTGATATCAGAGAGTAATACCAGGATTTGTAGCTGATTGTGCTGGGAGTAGGTGACCTATCAAGATGCCTACATAGTTCCATAAGGAAATTCTTTCATGGAAAAAGTATGCACACCCTTCAGGAATGCTAAAATCTTTATAGTCAATTTATTAGTTTCAGGCTCAGTTATTAGTTTCAGTGGTACCTGTCTGACCTTTCTGCCTCTTAAAGGAAAAACAAGCAACTGTGCTGCTGCCGCTGATGCTTGTGTACACTGCAAATGTACTGACAATCTTGCTCTGATTGCTGTGGCCTGACTGGTTCCCTCCCATAGCTACCAAATGAATCCATCCTCTACATATAAGCCCTTCATTCCAGATTCTCACTCACTGCACAATGACTTTGCAGCTTAATGGTTGAACTCTGGTCTCTGATCTTGAGACTATTGTTATTAGTCACTGGAGTAAGAAATCAAAACCAGTTCCAGCCATCAGCCTGGAACTTAGGACTCTATCTTTCCCCTGCACTGCTATCAGGGTGAACCATCACGCTCTCCCATGCTTGCTGTATTTCTGGCTTCATTTCCCTGTGTACATGGCTAACAGCAAGCATTTCAGCAACAGGAAAGATGGAGACAGCAACGTGCTCACCCAGCTTTATAAGCTAACAGCCAGGATGCTCTCCTGAGAAAAGGTTTTGGATTTAGGCTGTGGAAGTAGCTGAACATAGGGCTTGTACTTTCTGGGTGAGTGCTCTGACTAGTAGACTGTACTGCCAATGCTCAGCATGCCTAGCAATAGCTAGTTTTGGAAAACGAAAGTAGCTACATGTACATTTTAAAACTGAAGAGGGGCACTTAAGATTCCTTTTAACCTGACTCAATGTGCCAACCCAACAGATCTCCTTCGGAAGCTGATGTGCCACTCCACTTACATTTGGATCCCTATTACCTTATGTGAGAGCTGGGTGGTTACTCGCATAGGCCAGAGCAGCCTGGTAATGCTCAGAAGGAGTGCTGAAAGAACACAATGACAAAGGCAATGGTCACAAAAGGAAACATAGGAAATTCCATTTAAACATTTAAAAAAAAAAAAAAAATTTACTGTGAGGGTAGTAAAACACCACCTGTGGACTCTCCATCCTTGGAGATATTAAAACCTGACTGGACAAGGTCCAGAGCAGCCCTTTCTAGTGGATTCTGGTTTGTGCAGAGGATTTAGACTAGGTAGTCTCCAGAAGTCCCTTCCAACCTCAGCTATTCTGTGATTCTGTGAACACTGAGAATTTGAAGGCCAAACAGAAAGGCAAACTCTGGGTTCACACTCAGCTTTTGGTGCTTGAAACTCAGATAAATCCTATTTTAAGTACCCAGGTCCTCACTGAGATCAAAGCAAAGAAAACCAGCTGTGAAGAGAACTTCCTTTACACTTGCATGTATTTTCTTTCATGCGCTAACATGGATAAACTTAAAAAGAAGTGTGTGCGGAGGGGGTGTGTGTGTGTTAAAAAAGAAACAACAAAAAGAGGGAGGGAGCTGGCTTGTAAGAAAGAATTAAACCCAAGGGCTAGAGAGCTCAAAGCAGTGGAAGTAGAAAGAAAATTTTAAAATCAACACTTTGTACAGATTTTAAAGTGTGAAATAAGTGGAGATAGAAAGGCTACAGACAAAAAAGTTAAATATGCTTCCAGCATTACTTTCATTGTCCTTGGCTACAGTACAATAAAGGACTAGTTAGCCAGCCAGCCAAACTGGCAAAGAAGCAATTACTGGTATTGTGGAGGGAGTACACATAGAGTTATGATGAAGAAATTTTCCCTATTCCATTCACATAACTTTGAATGGAAGTAAGTTCTAGAGCTTGAATTAATTTTTTTTTCTTTCCTTGGGATTTTCTTCAACTACAGAGAACAGAGTACTGAATACGTATCTTCACTTTCTTGCTCAATTTCACAGCCTATCCAATGTTTCAAATGCGATTAGTAAACCTTGTTGTTGGCAATCCGTCACTACTGGAAGTGACTGCAAAAGAGGACTGGGATGAAATGGATAGTTACACACTAGAATTCTCTTTTTGCAGCAAACATTACAAGCCAGTAAGGGAAGACAATTCATTCTGAGCAATAGCAGTGCTTCCACCATTCTTTATTCTGAATGGTTATTCAAATACAGCATTATTTCATTCTGAATAGTTTTGGTAAATGAGGCAGTTATCTTTAGACCAAGTCCAAAAAAGTAATGATTTATTTATGTACTGTAAAAAATAATGATGTACAATTTTACTGAAATTTCCTCATCATCTTTTCTCAGTCCTTTGATAGAACATTAATATATGTCAACAAAGCATTCCTCTACATAATGAACATTGTTCAAAAACATTTTATGATACATGAAATTTCAGGTAGGAGTATCCCTCTTCTTCTGTTTTTGGTTCACTCTTGTTTCTTTATTATTACTTCGTGCAGTTCCCTCATATCATCCTCTAAACAGCCAGTTTCTTTCTGAACTTCCTCAGTTTGGAGTCCTTTTCCTATTTGATTACATAGAGGTGTGCATTTAATTATAAATATCACATCAGATGTAGTTCAGAAAGATTGAAGGAGATCAAACTACACACATTGGGTGAGATCGCTCTTTGTAAGGATATCTTCTGATGGAATGGAACTACCTTGATATAGCAGGGAAATCTTAGATGGGTAATGGGAGATTTCAAGAACTGGAAAATAATTAGAGAACTTTCTCACACTGACATGTCCTTAGAAAAGGTTGTAGAACAAATCAGTTAAAGAAATAGTAAATAACTGCCAGGGCATAGAATGGTCATTCCAGAATTTTAAACATGAAATTCCTCACTTGAAAAATTGTGGTGTGTAACCTATCAATCATTGCAATCAGTCAGGAGAGCAGAAGATGACAGACATGCCACCAGTTTTTAAAAACCACTTCAGGGCTGATCTGAGGAACTACAATACCCAAGGTCTGACTTTCATGGGTGGCAAACTGATCAAAATTATTGTAAAATAGAACTAGTAGAAATTTGAATAAAGTAAAATATGAGGGGAGAATCAACATGGATTTGGAGAAAGGAAACTGTGTAGCAAATGTAGCAATCATGAGGCTGAGCTAGTCATTCTTGCATATTTGAATTTTAAAATGCTTCTTTGAGAAAGGTACCTTACTAAAAGCTCTCAAAGAAGCTAAGGTGTCATGGAAAGGGAGCAAAGATCATCCGTGGGCTAGCAACTGGACAGGAGATCCAAATAAATTATAATTTTTCACAAATAATAAGGGAAATAGCCAGTGGGATACCACTGGATCTACAGAGGTCCAGATCCTGCTGTACAAGCTGTTCCCAAATGACAATGAAAAGGTGTATACTGAAGCAGGAAATTTTGCAGAAGATGATAAAAACTTGTGCAGCAAAGTCACAACTAAAACAGACAGCAAGGAGTTGAGGAAAGTTTTAACCAATGCTGAGCAGCCAGACAGTAAAACCTCTCGTATAACGCATGCTTAACAAATTCAAACAAATTCACTTGAAAGAAAAATACAAAACAGAGAGCTCTTAGCTGTTACTACTCATGAAAGGGATTTGGGATAGGCAGCACCATGCTCTGTGGGAAGAAAAGACAAACTGAATATTACAATTATTTCCTTATGAAGTGAATAGAGAACAAAACAGGAAAACATCACAATGCTATTGTACCAATCTTAAATCTCAAATACATGCGCTTGTGCTCATTCATCTCAAAGACCGATGTAGTAGCACTAGATAAGACACAGAGAAGTTAAACCATAGTGATCAGAAACAATTAATAGGTTCTATACAAGGGAAACTGAATAGGACATTCCTTTGTTGAAAAGAGATGATTAAAGGTGGATAGGGCATAAAATCAATGGTATAAAGATGGTGATTCAGTGTTCTCAGAAGTGCAAAACCTACATAGTAATTTGAAACAAACAAAAGGAAACACTTTCTTTCGCATGTTGCTTAACTGAATTGCTGAACTCATTGCTAGAGGATGCTTTGGAAATCAGAAGTATAGATAGGTTTAAAAAGGGACTAGACAAATATATGGAGGATATGTCCCTTGTTTGCTATTGAATTTAATGGTCCAAAATGCTTTAACAACTGATTGTCAGAAATAAGGACAACTTTGTATTATCCTGTTTCTTACACTCTTTCTCTGAACGGTCACAACTGGTCACTGTACAGAATGCTGAAATAGATAGACCTTTGGTCTGACCAGTGCGGCAGCTCTTACAGTCTTGTGACAGACACTTTTTCTTTGACTGGGTTCAGTGTCATGCTGAGGCAACTTCAGTTGAGCAATATGAGAAGTTCAGTATAAAAATAACATCCTTTTCAAAGTATTCTTTCCGTTTGTATCTACTATCCCTCTCTACTGTGGCAGGCATTGCCAGTAGCTAAAAATACACAAGCCCATAAATAACATCAGCACCAATCGTGTGGCAGTGATCTGCTTGTACCATACTTGTCCACATCATTTCTGTTATTAGTTTTACCAATTCATAATTGGCAACTGCTTCCCCCAAGTACTCTGGTAAAAGTATGGCATTGCCACATACACTGAAAACTAACAAAATCAGGCTTTGTGACATTAAAAGTAGAACTATGAATTCTTCAGTCAAAGACACCTCGCTAAGCACATTCTGCTATGAGGCCATTCCTAACAAAAAGAGGGATCAATTAAATGGTCTTCTGATCATTACTGTAGGAGCATTACAAAGGGAGAAAGCCAGTTCTGAAATGAGTGGCTCCAAGATAAACAAATTCAAACCAGTCCCTTTATACCCTTGCACTAGGTTAGTAGGCAGGAGGAGCAAACTTTGCAATGCAGATATATCTGCAGTGCAAACATAGTATTTACTACATTCTTTTAAATTACTATCTTTGTTTTGGGAGTACTGATTTATTTTCACAACATAACTACCTACAGGGTAAATCTATGATAGCTGTGATTATCCCAGAAGCATCGTGTATTTGTGATACGGTAGCATATATTATAACACTGAAGAGTGGCAGTGTCTGTGGGAAATCAATTCATTACATTTCTCCAGTTCCAATGACTGCTGAACTGTGGCTACAGAAAGATCCAAAAGATGAAAATGGTTTTCTGCTCCCAAAAGAACTGCTGGTAAGAAAGCTAAGCAGCCATTTGGTGGTGCCTAGGAATTGGTATAGAAATGGAAGGACTTCTTACCTTGTGCATTCATTTTTGCAAAAGAACCAGGAGCATGTGTGTACTTGTGTGCATGTTTATCGGAAGAAGCTGTCAACAACAGCCTACCAATTGCTGTAGCGAGAATGCATTGTGCAGAAATAAATCAACACGCAAAAGCAGACGCTAAATTGAAAAAGTGCATAAAATGAGTCTGGTTTTAATGTATGCTAAAATATGCCTTTTGCTATTTAGGTTGAAAAAATTAAACTGCTACTATCCATGTAACCTCATGACCTCCCAGGGCTTTTATTTTCAGTACAGTGTTTTGAAAAAAAAAAAAAAAAAAAAAAAAAAGAAATTTCCCTCAGTATCCCTAAGTTCTTCTGCTATGAAAGATCTGAACTGAGATAGCTGGAGGCAAGAAACAGCACAGTTCCCAATTATGATACCATTCACTGTACTACTATTAGAAAAGTACCATTTAATTGTCATTCCATAAACATCTCCTGTTTAAATGGCTGAAGATTTCTTTTGCTGACAAGTTTTTATTTCATTTTGTGAAATGTGTGGTCTTAAGTTTAAACTATTATAAAACTGCATATGTTCTGTGTTTAAAATGAACTGATTAACAGAACTTTTGTCTCATATTAAACTCATATTTCTGATCTTGTTGCCTAAATAAGACATATACTCTGTTAATTTCTTTGATCTAAACTTAAGACAAGCCTGTAAAAGTAACATATATGCTAAAGATCTCTAGGGTTCAGTTGCAGTGGACTGAAAGCATCTGATGTCTTCTGAACATGGTTTCTGAGCAGTGTCAGGTAGAGTTAAGAGATCACCTGAGAATCTTGAGTCTGAAGGACCCAGTCAGGAAATTATGGCCATATATTAAACCACATAATTCATATGAGTAGTAAGCACCTGTTGGCTCCGTTGTCACTGCTGAGGTGATGGCTAGGAATAAATAAATAAAAAAAAAAGATAGCTCTTTTTCTCTGAAGGACTTCCTGGGAACTGAAATATTTAATATAGACGAAGGACTTGCTTTGGTTTATGTGCTTTGGAATTTAATACCATACCATTTCTTCTGTTGTAATAACTTTTTATCATCCTTTCTGCACAATAAATGTATACTTAATCTAGATCCTTCTGTCTTATGGTGCATTTATATGCAGGTAAACTACAGATCTGTATCTGAACAGAGAACAGGTATTCCACTTGGTGAAAACACTTACAATGCAGAACCCAGCAAACTAAGAACGAGAAATTATCCTAAGGATTCGAAAGTAAGTCTTTTCTAATCATTTCATGGTTACCAAACGTATCTTAAAATAAGTTATTTTACTATCATTTATGTCATACAAAGTGTTCTTTGTTTTTCTATAATGTACTTTAATAGTCAGTATTTCAAAAAGCAGACTGTACAGACAGGACAGTTCAGTGGTGTGCTTACTGCAGCCTATTTTCTTTCAATTAAGACCTTTTGGTTACACACTATTGGAGGATGCATATTTTTACATCAAGCTCTGAAGGATGTGATGGTGTAAAATTATGAATTAACAGAGAGGACAGACAGTGGGACAGAACAGAAATTGAAATATAAAATCAGGTAACTTCAATGTAAACGTTTAAATCATAGTCATTAATGAGGAAAGCACCTGTGCCAGAGTTTCCACTTCAAATCTATTCTCATCACCACTGGCAGAGGTACTGATAAGATGTCATGAGTTAAAATAGAAAGACAGGAGCGGATATCTGTAAACCTAGCTCTTTCCCTCCCAAAACACTGTTGGTAAAACAATTGGCATAGGTGTCAGTCATGATAATTCTGACATTGTAAGACATATGGGAAAAAAATAGCTTTGTTATCAAAAGTTTCAAATTGAGACTTTTAAACAGATCTTTATTTTGTGTGGTAATAAACCTAAAAAGTTAATACAGAGTTGACACCATACGAAGAAGTAGCAAAGTTTTTGTGGTTCCTCTGTGAAAATGTCATGTGAAATGTACTCAGAGGTTTTTTTTTTTTTAACTCATACCTGCCTCTCTGTGTTCCTGGCTTTTGCCTACACTAGAAAAGGTTTCTAAACTTTAAAGATCTCCTCTTTATGGACACTTTCTAACAACTAAAGCACGGGTCACTTTCTGCTTGTCACAGGAAAGGGAAAGGCCCATTACATGGTTTGTCACCATATTGTGAGTCTAAAGAAATAGAACCTTTGGCAGTGAGATAAGCTGGGGCTGATTAAAGGAAATCTCAGGTGAGCCGCTGGGTCATTCAGGTAGTGCTGGCGTTAGGCATAAGTACAGAAAGCAGTTGCTTAGGCCAGAAATGCATGGGGGCAGCAGAGAATCTTCCCCAAGACCATCCCCCGCAAAGAGCTCACTGAGTACCAGTTGGCTCTGGACTCACTGCTTATGCCCTTGGCCCCAGTATGCATCTGCCTTTATTCCTGCTTCTTTGCTGCTGAAGGGGAAGGCCCATGCAAGTAGAGGTATTCTCTCCAGCAATGAAAAGCAGGAAGATGGCATACAGGTTCATCCTTCCCCTTGCCTTCCCTTGTCCTCCTTCGTTTGGGCAGGAGGAGTTGGATCCATCCAGTGCTGGTCTTTTTGGTTTCCAAAGAACCTTTTAGGAATTTCAAACACAGTTCATTTTTCTTCCCCAATGGAATAATTTTCTGCTGGATAATCCTGTCTCATCAAAACAAAGACTACCATCAACATTTTGACAGAAAATTACTGAAATTTTAAAAGGTCAGAATTTGTGGATGTAGTAATATTAGTGAAAACAATAAAGTACAGATGAAATTTTTTAATCTTAACAAAAGCATTTTGTATGTCTGAAAACTTTTTTTTAACATGAGATTCTTTGAAAAATCCTACAATTTCAATACATTTCCTGATTAGAAATGAAATAAAATTTTTGACCTGGTACCTGCTGGTATCTGACTTGTAGCAAATATCATTATTTTAAAATTACCTACACCATATAGGGATAGCTGCATTGGTTTACTCATAACTTCTTCTGTAAAGTCTTGTGTTTGGGATTTAGTCAAGAAACTGAGCTAGAGTCAGTTTTCATGGCCTTTCCACAGATTCCTGAATTGTATAAAAAGAGTGCTAACAAGTCATCTTGAGCCGAATGCAACTGTACCTTGGCTGAGAAAATGTCTTCACTTTCAGCTTTCTCAGACTGTACAGAGTAGGTAAGAAATAAAGCAGAAGTATCAGAACTATTGGCTCTGAGCTAAATTCTAGTACTTGGCCAAACACCCAACCAGTATTAGAGTAAGAACCACTCAAGGAAAATTGTGCTCAAACTGGTCTATAAAGGAGACATTCCAAACCACCACCAAGGCTTGAAAGGCGTAATGAATGCCTGAAATAAACAGAGCGGTTTTTCCTTTACATGTAGCCATGTAACAATATACAACTTAAATTTCAGGTTCTAAAAATGAAGTATCCAGTTACAATGCTTCCAATCCGTTTCCAACTTAAGCATTTCAGGTCCATTAGAAATCTGTCATTTCCCTATTTTGTCATGGTTACTGAAGTCAACCAAAGGACAGGCTGGGAAGTTGAAGGGAAGGATAATTTGAAAATTGAAATTATAGAACAATTTTGACCCCAATGAGTCCATGGCAAAACCCAGTAATTTCAGTGAAACCAGGAATCATCGTCCTTAAAGGTCATTGCATAATAACAGAAGCCAGAAATCTTTCTGAGTATCACTCTAAGAAATGCATCCCTTTCCCCCCATACTGTTACTTTTCTCGTGTCCTTGCCTTCACCATAGTTTGTGGTTACAGTAGATACTCTATACAGTTATTTTGCAATATTATCAGGAATCTTTTTCCCCTTGCCACTCCTCATGCCTACAAAGAGGCTAGACTGAATTCATGACAAGGCTGTGCAGGAATCCCCAAAAAGTCACCTCCTGGGAAAACTGAGAACAGTATTTGCACTGTGAAGAAGAAAGGGCACTATACATGGGATAAACCAGAGGCTGATACATGCTGATTGATAGGGGAAGGCTTTCAAGGCAGTATAAAACAGGAAGGAGAAGGATAGTAAAAACCACTGAGAATGTATTTGGCTTGAGGAGGGAACCAAGTTGTGCAGGACCTTGCAAGTGTAGAGATAAGTGCTATAGCAGGGGACACGGTAAAACAGAGATTTTTAGAAGGAGGGCAGCTGCATGAATAAAGAAGGGAGATGAGCATGATTGGATCCATGGTTTCCTAGGTGAGAAGGTCAGGGAAGGGATTTAGTGCTGGTCTCTGTGCCATATAAAAGGTAACAGGAAAGCATAAATCATAATCCCAATGATTTGGGATTATGAGAAGTGAGAAGCACAGAGGAAAGCAGGAAGGGATCAAGGCTGCAGCTTTACTGACTGGAATTAGTCTTGTTTTCCTTTATCTCTAGTTGCCCTAGAATTCTCTCATGCCTGCAAAGCACTGTGAGATCTTTAGGTGATCAGGGCTCTAGGTGGCAGTGTCAGGGGACCTCAACAAATGCCTATTGGCAGCTGGCAATTCTGTTGTCCCCATACATATGCATTAAATTGAATGGCTATGGTAGCACATATTTGAAATACTAGAGAATGTCTTGAAATCAATGAGCTTCAAGCATCTATGAAGGCCAATAAAAATTAGAAAACTCCAAAAGTCTAATAGGCAACAAATGGAAGTGAGGAAAAAATCAGGCCCACAATTTTTCCATGCACTGCTGCAAGAATGTGAAGAATGCATCTGACACCTCCTGCTGCTGTTTATACACTGTGCTTGCCAAATGAGCGGGGGGTTAGATTGTTTATCCAGCTTACCCTTCAGCACTGCACTCCCTAGAGCATGACGCCACACAGCTTTCATAGCATCCTGAGCCAGCTGCTTACCCAAAGATACAAGTCCATGGCTACTGAAATGCCTCAGTCAATATGAACAGCACCTACAGCTGCCTGCAAGGAATTCGGGCTTGTTTTGTAATGGGTCTCAAGACTGTCCAGCACTGATGATGCTCAATCAGATTGAGCTGGAGTTTATGAATGATGATTTAGGTACGATCCCTGCAGACTACCGTATATAATCCGAACCCTATGTTCTGTAAGTTTTATAATTTCAAATTAAAATAGATATTATGACCAAAAATGGGTATAAACCACAGTTCCAGAACTAAACACCATTTTCCTTTATGGCAGTTTCGATATGAACTGAAGTATCTTTTCAACAACTCATTTATAATTTGGGCCCATATCTAGATGGGATAAATTGGGGCTTATATTTTACACACCATGTAATATTTTAAGGTGGTAGTCCCAGAGTCAACGAAGGAAACTTTTGATGAGTCTTTTGTATATGAACCTTTGGAATAAGTTGCTTTAGACATCTTGTTAAAAATCTTGCCTTTTTTAACTAACCAGCTTATTCTATACACTGTCACCTAGATCTTTTGCCTTAGAAAGATAACTTATTAATCTGTGTCATTATATTGACATATAGATTTTAGAAGAATGAGTATGCCTTATTTGAATGGATTTAATGATACTCATTCATTGATTGTGAACCCCCTAAATGCCTCTATGGAGGCTGTCTTCTCCTAAAGCACTGCCTTATGGGAATTATAGTCTAGACCCATAGCACCTGTGGAGAACTGGGCTGTGATGATGAGACTACATCTCCTGCAGCAGAATGTGGCCCTGCTGCCCAAACTAGGAAACAGCACTTTTATTTCGATCTGACTCATAAGGAAACTTTCTTATCGATCAAGAAGAAACAAAATATGTAAAGAAAACAGTGATCCAGCTTTCGGCCTGCTTGATAGCAGACCTTTTGTGAGCACCAGAATGCAAAAAATACCCACCGCTAGACAAAATTGTTAGTCAACTGAAGGTCCTTATTCAAATCTTGCTTAATTGGTTTTAAGAGCAGCACAGGTATGTTCCTTCCTAGCCTTACTTTTGCTCAATTTTATATTCAAGATTCAGCAGTTCTTATGGAACTGATTGAAAATGGTGTCAAATGTTTCTGTTCAGCAAAACCTACATTTTGTTTATTTTTTTTTTCTGCAGAACAAAGAATCCATCAATGACGATGATTTCTTTTAAAAGGGATCTGGGCTTTTCCGTTTCAAAGTATCAGCTATTTCTGGACTTTCCAATTGTCACCTGTCCGATGAATTTCAGGTACCATAAATAGACTGTAATTTATGTAATTTATAGTCACTGTATGTCATTGTGTCACTATAATTGAGTGTTATTTAAAAATAACAATCATACCATTTCATATGAAAAACAAATGAGTTTTACATCAAAAGTTTCACTTGTGCAATCCAGCCTCAACTCTTTTGTTGACCAGTGTCCTGATAGCATATTTGGCCATTTGCAGAATCAGTTTCCCTCAAATATTGTGTTATAGTTTTCCAAACATGGTAAGTTGAATCCATTTTAGTCAAATCCAGACTCCATCTAGACTGCATCTGCCAGTTCACGGAGATCTGGAAGCCCTGCAGCTCTGGTCTCGTCCTTGGGGCCTGTCATGGCTCTTGACCTCCCTACTCTTAGCGCGCATCTCTAACGGGAGACAATCAGCACAAGGACTGCACATCAACTCCCACCCAGTCTCCATCCCTCTGCCTACCTGCAGACAAGTTTCCAATAAAAGGTACTGCTGGCCTGTAACCCTTGTGACCCCACAGAGGTTTGCACACAGAGGGCCTTCATCAGTGTATATTATTTGTTAAGATGATGTTTATTGATAGTTAGAACACAGCCAGAAAGTGCTTTTAAAAGGTCATTATCATTATCTTTGTTTTTCAGTTGGAAAATGATACCACACAAAAGTGTGGGTATCATACTGGGGTTTGGGTCTTCATGATTCAATGTTTTATAACAAAATAGATGTAGATATAGCCCTTAGCCCAAAACTCCTGTAGTCAAAGAAAACACAAAAATGTAGAATAAGGGCCTAATGAAATGTATATAATTCTAGCTCAGATTTTTATTTACAAAGTACTATGTTGCCATAACACAGTTGATACCTACTATGTAAAAACATCTTTTTTGACATTTCATCACTGAAATTGCTTTCCCATGGTGACCACCCAGTTTCCACCTTGCAACCTAGCGATTTTGTTCTGAAATACTGAAGCATGAAAAAACTTCTGCTGAGCTCCCAGATTGTTTGCATCTAAGAGAAAAAGACCACACTCTTCTACCTCTGTGCTGAGAATAATTTAGGTTTTGTATTAGAAATTATAAAGTCAATGCATTAAAACTGTGATATAGAATTTTAGTAATAATTGAATAACAGATATTTAAAATGTTTTCTGCTTCAGATTTATCTGATAAATAAATAAATACATAAATAAATCCTGCATGTTAATTAGTTTAGACAATTGTGAGTTAATACTTAATAACTATTAAGTAATTTCTTCTTAGCGACAAGCTGTAGTGATGATTAATGAAATGGTATGCACTTACACTGTCTTTGGTAGCAATGTCCAAGTGTGCTCTTAGTCGTATTTATTTAGGACTATTTATTAATCCTGTTTATTTAGGACAATTCCTACTCCTATTGGCATGCATCAGACAGCCGCACAGTAGAGGCCTTAGGGCCCTGCAGCACGTGTAACTGCATTCACACTACACTTCAATGCACTGGGGCGTGAAAGCTGCCATACCCGCTTTGCACCTCACTGCTACAGACCTTACTAGCACACACACCATTCCCAACCTTCTTCCTCCTGCACATCCAGTGATAATCCCCGCATGCCACTAATGCCTTTTTCCATTAGTCACAGAAAGTCTCTGACTTAAGAGCTCTGCTTTGAGGCTTTCCACACACTCTGTGAGAAAGCTTGGTAGTAGATTAGTAAGTTGGTCTAGTATGTTGGACTTCAGCATCCATGTCACCTTGCAGCAGAGCATTCTGTCACTTTCTTCAATGAGGTACAAAGAAAGACTTCTTTTTCTTGTTTTGACCATGCCACCCACTAGCTGGACTTCTTGCTCCTCAGTTCTTGTATCGGAGAAGACATAAAATAACTGACCCTTGCCGACCTTCTTCATGTCTTTCAAGATGTTATAGACGTCTGCCATATCCTGTCTCTGGCAAGACCCAGAAAGAACCCAACATGTATGGAAAATCAGGGGACTAGGCTGGGAACGTAGAATCAGGAAAATTTCAATGTGACTACTGAGGCACACCCATTCCAAAACAATTGAGGTTGTTATTTCTAGGTGACAATAAGAGCAAAAAGTCCAATTTTGCATTTGGTCTACCAAGCTTCACTTTTGGCTAGGGAAGAGATGCGATGTGAGGACAGCGCACATTTCCCTCCCTAAATACCTAGCCTCTGTTACTGCAGAGCTCATCCACAGATTACAGAGCCTGGGTGTCAGGTTCTCACCTCTGCTTTGTTAGTTCATATGCAAAATGGAAGATACTAGAGCCGACTTAGATAATTAGTAAAGTAATCTCTCTAGTAGTTGGACATGCTCCCAATCTGTCTGCTATTCATATTACCTAGTTGCAACTTGTACCACAGTCGTTCCTGCTCTGTGCAAGTCTTGAATTATTTGCATTTTTAAGGCCATCATTGTCACAAACACCGAAGTGACTCATAACTTTTAAAACTGAAAAAAATAAGCCTCTATTTGAGTTGCTGTCAGTACAATGGCTGATTCTAAACCACTTCCTTCAAAAAACTCATCTTCCTCCTTTTTTTCCAGAACATTTTTTTCAGGTTTCTGACATTTTTTCACATTTATTACATTTTATTACATACAGAGGTATTGTTAGCTTCACCAGCTTTTGTCCAGGAACCTGATCCTAAATTTACACAGGTCCAGTCCAGTCATCCCAGATGACTGCTTTAATTAAAGTATCAACCTACTGAGACTCTGTGTGTGAGTGCGTATGGATGAGTATCTACCTGTCTGTATCCATGTGCTGCTGTCTTGCTCTGGCTCTGACAATGCCCCTTCTCCTCCCCTTTTGGTCATTCTCCCTTTTCACTCCAAAGCCACCTATGTAGTTCTTATTTACACAAACTGGAAACAGCTTTAACGGTTCCCATGCTCACCCCAGGATGCGCCTAAGGTAATAAGGAATTTATTTTAATGAGAGTATTGTGTTGGTTAGTAATTTTTTAGGTGATTAGGTAGATACATAATAGGAAAATGGGCTAGTTTTTTCTCTTCTGAATTTTTGGTGGACTTTCAAAGCTTCTTGGAAACAAGGTTATGATGTGGATCTCATACTTCCTGCCTCTCTATCATTTCCTCAAAAGACCACCAACCATATGGGTCTAAGAGAAGCCTGTTGCAGTTTGAGTTACAGATAAAGTACTGGAAATCTTGTTAAAAAAAAAAAAGGATACATGGGAGCAAAAGTTAGCAATAGTAAGTCTGCCATAGAAAAAGGAGAAGATGTACTCAATAACATCTTACTAAAAAGGTTTACAAATACGGTCGACAGGCACAATAATAAATGTAAAACTAGAAATACTCATTGCATAGGGACAACTAGTGTAATTCAGATGTCTCAGAGCTCCCCTCTCAGAAAAAGGGGAATTTTCACTACCATCGGATGAATAAATGACCCAGACATGTTCTCTGCATCCAGTAGCTTCAACAGTGCTTTGAAATTCTTTAGTCTTTGATGATGAGGCTTACATACTTAGATAAAGTGTAGCATTTCCAGAGAGGCATGCAGGAATTCAAAACAAATACAGCCTTTGCACGACTATGCAGTTGCACAGCATTCTTAAAAGGAAGCTCTGCTTGGAAGACTAGGGTCTTTTCAGCACTGTGAAATTTAAGATGACAATATGGGTTGAAAGAAAAGAGAAGACATTTCTGTTGAGGGGATTCATATGCACACTATGTAGGAGGAAGAGTCACAGAATTTTAACTGCTGAACTACACAGGGTCAGGTTTGTGGTTCAGGTACAAGAACGGGGCTACTGCTTCTAGGGGATCTGCGGCAGGATGTGAAAACTGAGCAGCGGCATCTGAGACGTGATTCATAGGGCATGCTGCAAAACAGTGCATGCTGCAGGAATCCAAGATGTTGAAGTGCAACGAATGGTTCTGCAAGAAAACAAAGTTCTTCAGAGCGGTCCTTTCTGACCCTTTTCAGTTTCTTAAAATCTTTCAACAATGAGGACACCAGAATTTATGGTTGGACTCAATGATCTTAAAGGTCTTTTCCAACCTACATGATTCTATGATTCTATGGCATTAAAGCTACTTTTAGTCCTGATGTTACATTCTTCCACAGCTTGCTAGCTTACAATATACCCAAAAGGTATTAGATCCTGTAGATACAGCGTGATATAAGAAGTTTTTGTTGGGTTGCTTGTTTACTGTGCAGCCTAGCTTCTTTCAGAGCTGCCTTACTATTTATCCCCGTAGGTGTGACCTTGTATTTGGCTGTATCTGAATGGTCCCGTTTAGGAAGTGTAAGTCAGAGCATAACCAGGCCAGCCCTAGCTGACCGTGGTGCCCCCCACCCTGGCTGCCTGAGCTGCTCATCCATCAGCTCTTGAATCAACACTGTTTACAGCTCCGAATTTCAAGTTAAAGTGTCATTGTTTGCTTTAAAAACGCAGTGATGACTGGGAGATGCTTATGAGCTCACAGACATTTGTAAAGCTGGAATAAGACAGAAGCAGCTGCCAGTAACCTTCCCAGCTGTCCCAGGCTAAGCCATTCCTTCTCCTCCATCAGAGCCTTCAGTAGGTGAACCTGTCTGTTTCTGACCACTCTGTGCTCAGCCGTACACATAACTCTTCCAGGCTTTCTGAGTCATACACAACTTTTATTCACAGAGATTTTACATTGACTTTCTAATCATTACCACAAATCCTAAATAGCATCAGTCCTACTCTTGATTTCTGCACAATCATCTAGAACCATCTCCACTGATCGATAATTCCTTTTGAGCTGTATCGGTCACCCCACATCTCACCCAGAGCGAGCTTTCTTCATAGAATACAATGTTGACTTTCCAGAAAAATACCTGAGAACTATCCAAGCATATTATATCTGCACCATTGCCCTTCTGAGCAACTTCATAATTTAAGAAGAAATTAAACATTTTTTTCCATGAAGCCACATCAGCTGCTACTGCTATATTCCCATCTTGTAATTCCTTATCGCATCCTGTATCAGCATTTATTGTCTGTGATTGATGTCAGATAAATCAGTCTATTATTATCTGTGTTCTCACTTGTCCGACTTGAATACTTATAGTCAGTCTTCATGTCTTGCAGAATTCTTGCAGAATTTCTGCAATAATTTAAGGTTTATTAAAAATTAATTAAAGTACCTGCGTACTTTAAAATGTTTCTCTCTAAGAAAAGTTGTTCAATATCCTTCTTAATAATGACCAGGAAGGCGCTTAGTCATCATCATATGATACAAATATATCATACATTCTTTCAAGTATAGAACAAATTCATTTATTAAACAGTTCTACTTTTTTGTATCAACATTTTTTAAAATCTAGATATAATAGGTCTATAATAGTGTTAAGATTTAGAAAACTTGAGCTGTTCCTAAAACTACTAAACATGCATATTCCTTGATGTTCTCATCCATTTTTCTATGCTTTATAACTTGTAATGATTGCTAGGTTTGCCTTGTTTCTACTTCTTGTATGCATTTATTTCAAAATGCTGTATTCACTTCCCCACTAAACTAGAAATGTGCTTTTCTGAATCTCCTCTCTTTCTTGATCACAATATCCTGACTTCTTTATAGACATGTTCTTCTTTATAGGCTCCCCCTACTTTGATACAGTTTTTCTATGAAATTTTTCTTTTCAGTCAGCCATTCATTTTCCACAGCTTTTTTGGGAACAAGTCAAAACATACGTCTTGGGAGCAAGAAGACATAGCCAGTGTCCACGTGTGTGTATATAGTATGGATTGTAACCTTGCTGGCACATATGGAATGTAGCCATTTCTAAATACTCAGGCAAGCAGTGACTTTCATTCCGGCAATTATCTTTACCATAATAAAGCCTGAAGTTGTTAGTTTCCCTAATACGATTTTTTTGGGCCAGAAAATCATTAGCTAGGATTTTTAGGAACTCTAATAATGCTTTAGTGCATAGCTCCAAGTTATATGTCTGATCTGAAGTTCCTCATAATAACAATGTAATTTTCTTTCCCAAAATTATTAGCAGATATTGAAAGAAAAAGTTATCTTGTTCTTTAGTCTTGACTGCTGTGCAAGAGGCCCTCACTGGTAAACCCATTTTAGGCTTACTCCTATTACACTGATCCATACGCAGTTACTTTCCTATGAATATGAGAAGTTTAAAACTGTATTCAGTACTCCATTTCCTCATTTATTACTCAATTCCTGGTGGGCCAAAACCTCTGCCAGGGCAAGGACCTTGATTATTTACAGGAACCAAGGGAGCCTAACATTTTAACTCAGATAAGAATGGCCTCTCACGATCCCTGAAGATATTTCCTTCTGGACACAGTCCTTCAAACCTCTGGAAATGGAGAAAAAGAATTGAAATGTGACCTGACACACTTTTGCCTTCTAACTCAGGACTCTTAAGAAAAATAAACCGAGTGGTTTTTTTCTTTCACATCTGCTTTCCAGCATGGGAAGTTGCCCTCAATACCCAACCTTTCTTCTGGAATCACTGGGGTGGAAGTGTTTAAAAAAAATAAAAGCCCTTGGCAAATAAAATGAGAATCGGGATAAAATCTGCCAAGTGGGCACTGTTGTTGGGCTGAGAATTGTTCAGACTGATAACAAAATAACACAAGGCCAATGAAAAGAAGCCGAACCCAAAATTTTCATAAAGCAAACTATGCAAACTGAAATCTGATTGAACTTCTTGTTTTCAATTCACAAAGAACCCTGAAAGAATCAAAACGGCAGTCAACAGTGGTCTATGCTTAATCTGACGGCCACAAGAGGGTACAATTTGTAAATTGTAAACGAGTATAACGGTCCCACGGAGCTTTCCCTAAGTGACACCAATCTTTTCTGAAGTCACAAAAACCCACCTCCAGAACTGCCTAAGAGGAATTCTGGCTCTGGCACGGCAGCTCCCCAGGGGCGTCCCCTCGGGGCCTGCACCGGTCGCCAAAGGAAGGCGACGAGCGCCTTTCTGCGCACGTGCTGGGCCCCGTCTTTCTCGTGGGGCGGGCAAAATAGGAGACAGAGAAAGGAAAGCAGTGCTTGAGCGGGGCCTTCCTTGTCACGTGCAATTAATTCTGGGGTGAAAGCTCACGATCCGTGGTTTTGGCTCAGAGCAGCCCCAGTAGAACTCACTTTGACAAACAAATATCAATACTTGTTTGAAAGTATAAAATAAAAATAAGTCGAGCTAATTGAGCATATGATCTGCAATGAGCTCCCATGTACGTAGTGTATCCAGAATACACTCTGAAATGGACTCTCCCGTGCAGTGGTGCGTCTGTGGGTCCCAAATGCACTCGTGTCTCTGCATACTTGAGGGAAATCCGTCAAGCGTATGTTTAGATGTCGGCAGCAGCGGCAGAAGGAGAGACTCGACAGCTTCTGTTCGTTACTGCAACTGTTAGATCCTGTCTCCGTCTATGGAGACCCAACAGCCGCTCACCAGGAGCCGTGTAACTTTTGGATCATTCGGAAACGTGTGACAGGGAAAAAAAAAAAAAGGAAAAAAAAAACCCCCGCCTTTCGCGAGAGGACCGCTCCGGTGGTGTCCAACAACGCAAAGACACCCGAAACAGGTCCCAGGCGCAACGCAGGGAGGCGCGGGGGGGAGCCGCTCCCCAGGACTCCTCCGCCGTGGGGCCCGGGGCCCGCCCGGCCGCCCCGCCGCCTCCCGGCACCACCCGGCGAGGTCCGAGCCGCGGCGCAGGGCGCGGGAGGAGCCGAACGAGCCCGCCGCCTCCCGCGCGCCCGCCGTAACGGCCCGGCCGCGGCCTCGCGCGGGGCCCGCCCGCGCCGCCCGAGAGCGAGCCCGGCAGGGCGCTGCGTGGGGGAGGCGCTGGGCGCGGCGTACGGCACGGCACGGCACGGCACGGCACGGCACGGCACGGCACGGCACGGCACGGCTGCTGCGTGGGACGGCCAGCAGTGCGTGGGGCCCGGCGGCATACGCCCGCCCATAGGCGCGGAGCGCGCCCCCCGCCCGCTGCCCGCCCGGGGCCGCTGGCCCTTTAAATGCTGGCGGGAGGCCCGTGCCGCCGCTGGCTGGGAGACCCCGCGCCTCCAGTGAGAGGTGAAACCAAGATGGCGGCCGCGCAGTGACTGAGGCGGAGACGGAGCCGGTGGGAGCCGGGCTGGACGGGCCGCGCTGCACCGCGCCGTCGCCGCTCGCCCCCTCCGCAGGGCAGAGCGCCTCTCTGCCGGCCGGGCCGCTGAGCGCCTGGAGCGCAGCCACGTCGCAGGGCGCGCTGGGGAGTCGGGACTGAGCCGCCGCAGCACCGGGAGGAGGAGGAGGAGGAGGAGGAAGAAGAATATGGCGGCGGAGTCGGGCTGGGAGTGAAGCCGCCGCCTGCGACGGGAGCCCATGGGGGAGACGGGGCTCTGAGCCTCCCCGCCCGCTTCATCCCGCCCCGGGACAGGCAGCGCCCGCAGGCCCCGGCCAGCCGCGGCGGGAAGGAGGGCGGCTCCTGGAAGCTCCGCGCTGACGGACGGCGATCGAGGGGCTTCGGGCCTGGGCAGCTGCTGCACAATAGAGCCGAGCTCCAGGCCGGGGCGAGCGGCCCCTCTCCCGCCTGCCTCCCCCCGCCTGCTTCACCTCGGCCTCGCCAGCCTCCCGCCTGCTTCCCTCGCCAGGGCCCCGGCCTCCAGGGTCGCCTGCTCCTGTCACGCCGGGCCGGCTGCCCGTTGCCACCCGTGCCGTCTGCTGTCCACCGCTGCTTCCACTCCCGTGGATCCACTTCTGCTCCAGGATCCCTGCTTCATCGCCTCTCCTGCCTGCCCTTCACCCTGCAAAGAGCCTCTCCTCTCTGCGGCTCTCCCCTGCGTAGGCTTACTCGCCTTTTGTGCAGCGCCTGACTGTGCCTGGAGCAGCTCCCCTTTCTTTTCTTGTTCCCCCTCTTCCCCTGCGCCCCCCAGCCCTCTGTTATCCTCGATAATGAGGATCCCGTTGGAGCACTGAAGAGGAGTAAGAAGAGCTTGCTTGGCGTGCCCGTGTGGGGCTGCTACCTTCTTTCCCGCTCCCCTCCTTTGAGGGGGGCCTAGCCCCCGACCAGCCTACTGCTCCTCCAGCAATTGCAAGCCAGAGTGGTGGCTGTGGTGTGGCAGGCGGCAGGATGACTGACACCCGGCGGAGGGTGAAGGTTTACACCCTAAATGAGGACCGCCAGTGGGATGATCGAGGCACAGGGCATGTGTCCTCTTGCTACGTGGAGAGGCTGAAGGGCATGTCCCTGCTAGTCAGGGCAGAGAGTGATGGTAAGTGTGTATGTCTGAAGGTACAGTCTTTCCTCATCCTACCCAGAAAAGGAACCGGGCTTAGCTTTGTGTCTGTTGCCTTAATGTTTTGCTGCATAATTCAAATGTGATTCTTAAATGCAAGTGGGCACTAACCGTACTTCGTTCATATTAGGCCAAGTGAAAGAAAGGGAAGGTTGCCATCAACTGCAAGGATAGTAGGCACTTGGTTCATAGTGCATACACAGCGTTGCATACAAAATACATTCAGTTCTTGTTGCAAATCTTGTATGGGTTTGGATATCTAGTGATCTATCACTAGAAGTCCAATGTACTTCAGGTTCAAAACTGATCATTGTGATATATTTTTCCTTAGATGTTTCTGGAAACAATCCCCTCGTGAAAGGAGTTGTTAAAAACTTAGATCATGTTTTTTAGTATAAATTTTTAAAAGGTCATTGGATGGCTAACACCCTTTTTTTCTCCTTCCCCCTCTTCCCCCTCCCCCCCCGCACCTTTTCTTTGCTAGCAAGAATTATCCAAGACACTCTAGAAGCTATCAACAGTTATCAAAGTACAGTTGTTATAGTAGTGAAGACAATACAATGGACAGAACAGCGTTTTCAGAGATGCTTTTTTTTATGGAATAGTAGTTCTCCGTTCTTCAGCAGTTCTAGATGTTCCTGTAAATAAATATAAAATGATGCATTATCAACTTCCTTCACTTTTTCTGACAACGTATGACAGTAGTATAGGTTGAGTAGTACTGTCTACCCCTGTAGCTTCATGTCTGGGCTAGTCTTAATTATTGGTTGTGAGTTCATGACTGCTATGATCAGAGTAGATTTTAAAATGTATATTTTGCGATACCTAGCATGTAGCATTTTGCTAGTAAAGTCTTGTCAGTGCATGACTTACTACTTCATTAGATATACAGCTACTCTATCTAATCACTTGTAGATGTAATTGTAGCTTGTGACTGTCAACAACAATAATTTTCTTTATTTGGCTTTTTCATTTTAGGAACTAGGATGAAAAGCAACTTGAGAATCATTAATTCTTACTGTTTGAGAAAGTTCTGACAAACTGTACAATAATCTCTACAGCAAAGATCATAAACTGATATGGAGGAATCAAACTTTCATCTAAGCAGGACTGATAATTGAGTTTCTGATAAGATGAATCTCAGGGTTTTGTAGTTTCTTGATTATACTTTAAAAAGTTAAATTGATATTTGATTTTATTTATTTTACACTGAAGAAGATGCACTTGTAGTTTGGCCAGCTTCATAGTGTAAGAGAAAACATTAAAAATGGAAATAGATTTAGTTTAATTTCAGCATGAGGGAGGGAGGTAAAAACAAGGTTATCACTAAATTTTTAGGTTAATCTTTACAGCGTATTTTGTTGTAGATACAGTTCTTTCTGTCTACATGGCTGCTGTGCTCATGTTTAAAAACTGTCATGTCTTCTAGACACTAAACAATTTCCCGATTTATATTTCTTTATTCTTTTTAGAAAAGAAAGCAAAAGAACTGCAGTTCATAACCTGCTTGTGAAGAAATAGCCCATTCAAACTAAAATCCCTTTATTGACTTTCAGTGGGATTTGTATGCTTAGGACTGATGAGAACTTGAATTGGACTGTTGTTGCCAGCTTATTTCTTGTAAATGAACATCTGTAAGAAGGAGAATACAAATTGGTATAAATGGTCCCAAAACAAAGATGAAGTCATTACTTCGTGTTGCATAGCTAAGATACTCTAATCAAAGCAGAACGGGCTCAAACTTCTAATTGCACCTAAGACACAGGAGTATATTTAATAGAATACACACATTGGACCTCTCTCAAACAGCATACATACACTTCAAGAGTATTGAATAATATACAGAGCTTACGTTCTTAATTTAGTAGGTAGTATCAGTCCTGGGTAAATGTGCACTCTATTAATAGGCTAGTTTTTCTAACTTGCTTGTGTAAACACCTCATAAAATCTGATTTATATTTTGTTTACTCCCAGTGTCAATTGTTTGTGGGCTGATTTTGAAGGCAAATGCAGTCAGTTTGACATGTGAGCAAATGGTTTGGAAACAGGTTAACGCCAGACTTGTGTTTTAGGTACTATGCAAGTTGTGTGTTTCCTTGTGTGCTTTTTACCTATGTGAAGTAGTTGACTGTGATTTTTTTTTTTTTTCCCCCTAGTTATCAAAAACAGAAGTACTAGGAACCTGACCTATACACTGTTTGCCTCCATGTTTCCATTGCGTTCTTGTATTGTCTTTCTTTGTACAGCTCCTCCTCTTTCCACAATGAAACTTCTTCCTTCCTCCTTTTCTAAACCAGCTTTTCCTAGCGTTTGTGCTGAGGTTCATCCTGTGTGCGCTGGCGTGTTCTTACTGACTTACTCCGGGAAGCTGACTGAAAACCTCGGGATCTGCCTGAAGTTGGGGGCTCTGTTTCCTGAGTGGGGGAGGCCGTGGGGGATGTTAGCAGTAGTTCCTGCTGTCTATGGGAAATTCCCGCTCCTGTTAAAGGGCCAGTTTGGCTGTGCACAGAGCAACAGCAGAATTACCAGGGGTTCATTTGGCTGACCATGTGAGCAAGCACATAGTTCAGTCTTTTGGTTGTGCAGCTGTGACTTGGTGTAGCTCCATAGCTGCTTTATAAGTGGTGGAGATTTTATGGCAGGGTCAGGGTGTTCAGATAAGGGAGCTACAATCAGTATGCCAAGTCCAAGGTAAGCTATCATCTGGAATTGGAGCAATAAGAACTGAATAAGAGTGCAATTTTTTTCTCTATAGGAGTGGTTTTTTGTCTTGGGTTGACGTTTTTTTTAACACCATCTTAAAAGAATTTAGAGCAGATGAGTGATTTGTGTTGCCATCTGAGATGTCTAATGCTCCCAGGCATTAAACTTTAAGAGTCATTGCAGGCAATTTGGAGTAATTTATTAGAGTGCAGAAATATCATAAGCTGCTTTCAGATCAGATATATTATGCTTTGAAACAGGGAATTGTATTTTTTTTTTTACACTTAAACAACTGTTAACTTTTTTACTTAAAACCCTGAAAAGTTTCTCTGTGTGATTCGTAGATGCAGTGTATTCTACTTGAATTGCAGTAGAGTAATAGTGAACTCTTTTCTTACAAATGATCACCTTCCATGTTGAGTTTCTGTGTATAATCAGAAGCCTTTGATTTCTTACCTGTTTCTCGCATGGTATTTTAGGCTGCTGTGGCCTGCCTCATTCTTAAAATGTCTGTGTGCTTCTAGATTTTCACTGCATGGTTTCAGATCGCTTTTTTTTTTGTGCTGAGCCCAGATGACTGAAGTTACTGCTAAAATGAACTTTTCTGTTGAACTAACTTGGGTTAATTTGAAGGCTTAAGCTTTTGATTAAAGCTCACTAGTCCTGTAACTAAACTTTTTGACAAGCCAAAGTGAACTCCCCCATTGGAGGCCATATTTGCCAGCTTTCTTTTAGGAACTATCTAATCACTTTTATTCAGATGTTGTAGTTTGCCACTTCTGAATTCTATATGTTAATGACTTTTGCCACAGCGTAGGCATCTGCATCCTCGCTGTTTCTTTAGATTAGCCATCAGTAACCCTGTAATACTGGCAGAAGGTTTAGCCAAAATTTGGCTTAAGTTTGCTTTACCTTGCTCAAACTCAAGGCATTAATTTTATTTATTTATTTACAGGAAAGCAACACAGGAAAATTTTGTGATTATGTACTTACCTTAGGTTAAAATGAAAAAAAAATTTGGGGTGTGTGGGGGATATTTTTTTTGTTTGTTTGTTACTTTTCTCCTGGTTCTCCCCTCTCCATAATGTTTGGGTTTGACCCTTCAGAAATGTGTTAGACTGAGGACTAGTCTCTTGCGAGTGCAGAGTGCGTTCTTAGACCTCAGTTTGAGCTGTTTCCTAAATTTCTGTGGATTGGTTTCTGTGATTCAGTAGCAGCAGAACTGATTGCAGAACTTAAACTTGTGTGTGCATCTTGCAAATAACAGCTCGTGAATTGAAATTTTCGTTTAAACGTAAACATGTTTATACTGGTGAGGAGTAATGAGCGACACGGTACTCCTTTTGAGGAAGGATCCACATAACAGTTTAATGGGAGAGGAGCAATATTCCATATCAGCAGGTCTCCTCCGTATGCAGATTTGTTGTTTAAGACTACTGGATCAGGATATTGGATGTTCTCTAAATATCTTTGAAAATAGCATTGTATATCTGTATGTGATCTCTTTTGAGCAAGTCTTTCCCTATACACGCATTCCTTTCACGGCACAGAATGGTATCATTATACTAACAAAAAAACCCAGCTGTGCTATATTGTATTACAGTAGAAAATAACAAAATTCTGCAAATCAATGTTTTCTTCTTTATAGGTGGTTTCAGATGTTACTTTCTGGCACCAATGTTTTGCAGTTACCTTTACAAATTCATTCAAGCTATAATTTAGAAAATAACTAGATCTGCATAATTTGGGGGGCTTTATTAAAACCATGACTTGTATTAAGGTGAGTTTTCAGGTCTTGCCTAACTTTGAATAGAGTCATTCGGTCAATGAAGATGAAATCTTGTTGGTGTATTTTTATAAAGTAGACTGGATAGTCTTAACATATCATAGGATAGTACCAAGAGGAAAATACCTACATGGAAAGTAGTTGCTTATGACAAATGCAAGAGTAAGCTTCTTGAACTGTATTTAGGAAGCAATACTGATGTTGACCTTGAATGGTGAAGAACTTTATTTGCTAAATGTTAAATCTCTGTAACCTTTTTCTAAATAATGTATTTGTGTTACGTCTGTTACTCTTGCCTGGTTCCCAGAAGCAAGTAACAGAGACCTAAGACCACCTCATACCAGGAAGGGGCCTGATCCTGTAAAACTTACTGCATGAAAATAAGCTCACTGAACTAGCTAGTAGAATAGTCACTGATTTTGAGTCGTTGAACCCTTTTTTGGGTAGTTGCACAAATAGAGCATCAGATTCTCCAGAAGGATAGATTTGGGGTAGTTACCGGTTTTAGAGCACAGTTTATGCTTTGGTATGTTTCTGTCTCCAAATTCATATTTTTCTAGTTTTTGTCCAGAATGGTGAGGAATAAGTTGAATCATGTGGTAATGAGAAGCAAGTCAAGCCTTATAAGGCTTGATTTGTCTTTCCTGCAAGTGTCAGGTTTAGCAGAGAAGAAGAAATGCTCTTTTGTGGTAAGTGTAGTAAAGAGGTAATTCTCTAGTGTCTGCTTCTAGCCTGGAAGATGAAATGTCTGCATGCAATTGTCTTCAAGATTTTTTTTTTTTTTAAATAGTATTTTGTCAAACATGGCATTCAAGTTATGTATGATATTCTGCTAATTTGAGGATTTCCATGTCTGTAGATTTGTATTCAGCAGTTAAAATATAATGTTGAAATTATCAATTGCTTTTAATTCTTACAAGATTCTAATTCATGTTTGCTGCTATTAAATATTTCTAGACTGTAAAGACTTTCTAGAAGTTAGTCAACCAAATTAATAGCACAAAATAATCTAAAACTTCATGTAGTTGAAGCCGAGGCTTTGAAACTGAAAGTAAGATTTCAGTAAAATACTGCCTATAACTGATGATCATAATGGAAAAGGGAATGCTGTTTTTAGATGTTCACTAGGCAAACTCAGAATTTAAAGCTCGAGACTATGGTCTAAATACCACAGTGTTTTAGATTCATCAGTAAAGCTCATCTTAGATGTTTTCCTTCTCTGTCCTGCTTTGTAGTTTGTGATTTTTATTTTTTTTCTTCAGTTACGCTGTCACACTTAAGCTGCTTTGTTAACAGAGCTGATGCGGGTTAGAAAACTGGAAAAATTCTTCAAAAAAGAAAGGGTAGTATGTGTAGTTTTGGGGGGAGATTGCTTTTTTTGTTGTGTCTTATTTTCCCTTGAGGGCTGCTTAGTTCAGTTTTGTTGTTGGATTGTATTTAATTAGTAAACAGCTCTTACTGCAAGAGCAGTTGAGATAGGGTGATAGCTTCTCAAGCCAACTTCATTAGTGAAGGCTGCTTCTTATAGAACAACAGACCTAGAAATTAGGAAGAAGCAGCCATCACAGGTAAGTTACTTTGTTAATTAAAAAAAAAAAAAAATTAGTTGTATCTGATTATCACATGCATAATAAGCTAATGAATATAAAAATCCTTGGTAAAGCTTCTAAATTCATGAAGTAACAACCTTTCTTACTCCACCTGGAGTACGGTGTCCAGCTCTGGATCCATTAGCACAGGAAAGACATGGACCTGTTGGAGCAGGTCCAGAGGAGGGCCACAAAAATGGTCAGAGGATGGAACACCTCTGCTATGAAGGAAGGCTGGGAGAGTTGGGGTTGTTCAGCCTGGAGAAGAGAAGGCTCTGGGGAGACCTTATAGCAGCCTTTCAACACTTAAAGGGGGCTTTTAGGAAAGATGGGGACAGACTTTTTAGTAGGGCCTGTAGTGATAGGACAAGGGGTAATGGTTTTAAACTAAAGGAGGGTAGATTCAGACTAGATATAAGGAAGGAATTTTTTACGGTGAGGGTGGTGAAACACTGGCAGAGGTTGCTCAGAGAGGTGGTAGATGCCCCATCCCTGGAAACATTCAGAGTCAGGCTGGATGGGGCTCTGAGCAGCCTGATCTAGCTGCAGATGTCCCTGCTCATTGCAGGGGGGTTGGACTAGATGACCTTTAAAAGTCCCTTCCAATCCAGACCATTCTGTGATTCTATGATCTTCTATTAGTCAGTAGCAATTCTTCAGGAAAGGAGGGTGGGGTTTTTTTTGTAAATGTAACTTAGGAGATTGAGGATGATGATACGTAGTAAACAAACATTGATTTGGGATATTTTTTGCTGTGGATTTTATAATTGGTATACTCTTCAGATAGTGAAAACTAGCTAGTCATTGTTGATTCTCCTATGAGATTTGGAAGTACAATTTTCAATTCCAGGTATGTCTTTCAAATCCAAGTAATTTGTTTTCTTGTCCTGTCTTCAAGTTCTCGGGCTTCCATATCTGAGGTGGTTGAAGCATTTTATTTTTTCTTTAGTGTAGATTTTGTGAGGATATTTGGCAAATATTCTAGTAATATAAATGTAAGACTGCCTTAAAACTATAGCTATGAAACTGAGAAGTTGAGACTTTTCTTAAAGTTTGGACTTTTCTTAAGCAGGTAAATGAATGGAGAAGTGCCACTTTAAAGGGGTACCTGCAGCCTTATGTTTTAATTACAAGACTGACTATGCAAGTTAATATATCAGTACTGCTTCATGTATGTTGAGTGAAGCTCTGCAGATATGTAAATTTAAGTCATGGCTGTAAAGAGTCCCTTGTGCAGTGGCATTTGTGCAGCTGAGCAGCAAGGTGGATGAGGGATGTGATTGGACCAAAAATAAGAGCAGTTTTAAGGGTTGTTTTCACCTAGATCAACCCTCTGAACCATTTAAATGTGGCATGTGTTAACACTAATGCTTATGCAAAAGGAAGGGCAAGAAAACACAGACATGAGGGTGGAATTGCTGTTCTATGTCTCAAATCGGTATAAGCTGCTGTGAAACCATTGTTCCAAAGTTTATCATGTCTGAAGTGTTTTGGTATTGGCAGTCACAGTGGTTTCCGCTCTAAGCATTAGTTTCTAGATATGCTTTCCAGCAAACTAATAGAAGTGTTTTAGCTAAACTTTAAGAACAAATGCCACATGATTAGCAAATTTTGTACAAAACAACCATAGGGGATCTATGGAGTGTAGTTGTGATGCTTTTTCTGTGGTGATTTTTTGCAGAATTTGTCATCTCTAAAAAAATTTCTATGGAAAACTCATTACTCGGAGCAAGAAAGAGGTTAAAACTCCAGTCCTTAAATCACTCTTGAATGTTCTGTACTGTGTGAACAACATCTTTGAGGGAAAAATGAAACATAAAGCTGTAGAATATAGGTTTAAGAGGCTTATTGTTGGGAGGAAAGGTGTTAATACCTACTTGAGGAAAGAGTGATCAGAAAATTCATGTTGAGATTGAAATTTTAGTACACATGTAAATAAGTGGAACTTTTTTTTTCTAGGCTCTCTTCTTTTGGAGTCCAAAATTAACCCGAACACTGCGTACCAGAAGCAACAGGTAAACATACTTTTTTTTTTTCCCCCCTCATGTTTAAAGGCAGGTTCTTTAACTTCAGCAATACAGTCATTTTTTTGCCTCTTGCAAATTATATTGTATGTTCTTGTACCAAAAATAGGAGGCAAAGTAGTTCTCAACATTTTTGTGCATTTCACGATACATGTGTGTTATTTCTCTGAATTTTTTGTGAAGATATATAGATAACTTGCACTCTATTTTACACCAAAAAATGCTTTGGGAGAGACGGGCACAGCATAGTTGTGAAAATTACAAAGTAGCTGAGGTTCCTGAGGATTATGGTATCTGAAACTTAATATCATCTGGCTTTTTTCTTCTTTGTATTTCAGATACTACAGCTTTCAATGTATTTTATTTAAGAGAAGACTAGAAGGCTTTAAAGCTATTTGCATGTTTACCTTTGTTTGGCTTTTACTTGGAAGATGGATATGGGTTACTGCTGCTTCAAAGCATTCAGTATGCATAAAAGCAGCTTCTCACCTCTAGTTTGCACCTTGCTTCAATTATTTAAGCCATACATTCTGAGCCCCTAAAGAATGCTATTGAGATGGGTGAGAAGTGAACCGTAGGTCTTGCACTTTGTTTCTTGTTCTTATCTCATGGATGCTGAGAATTTATCCTTAGAGGTTTAGAAATGTTGAACCAGATTGTATTTTGTTGCCTGTCTGGTGAGCTCAGACTTGCTAAAATCCCGTCAGGTACAGTTAATGTACTAAAACACTCTTCAGTCTTCAGCTTTAATAGTTTATAATAAGCATAGACATACTGTAGTTTTGCTCACAGGCAGTCCCAGTGGTTGTGCGGCTGCAGCTGTTTGTAGGATTGTATGTTGAACTGAATGGGGAGGACCAGTCTGGGTTTAAAATACCCTTCCGTGGAAAATTTAACCTGTATCTGCTGCTTGATATACTTCATCGTGCACCATATAAACAGTCTGTACTGAACAACTGGTAAGGCCAGTGTGGGGTGGAGAATCAATAGCAGGGAGTAAGAAAGGACAAGACCAGCAAAAATGCTAAGCAAGCTAACTCTTAGCTGTAATCCTGACCAGCCTGAAGTCGTGGTTCTATGATACAGTAACTCGAGCTTTAGGACTCCTAAAATGACATCGACTATTTCATAGCTCTATGGCATAAAGTGCTGATCTCGTGTAAACTTGCTTTGCTGGTTGAAATCTGTTCAAAGAGCATTGAGGGACAAGCTTTGTATCAGTAGGCTTTATGCCAGATCAAACATGAAGCGTACTTAAAGTAGGCATAAAATTACTAGATCAGTGCAAACCACCACACGTGCTTGTCAGTGCAACAGTATTTCATATCTGTGCTCATTGCTGCTCTCGGTCAGATGTATTGTAATCTAGCACTGCACAAATCAGTGCTGGTGATTGTGAAAACATGGTTAGAGAAATAAAAATACTAAACATGAATCTGTCCTGTTAGAACAGCACTGTACATTTTCCGTGCTGGAGAAGGAAGAGTGCTGTTCTTAAAGCTTTCAAATGCTGCACAGACAGAAATTTATATTTGCAGGTGGATTTTTCATATTATTTCAGCAAAGCAGTATCTAATATAGATTAGGTGTAGGGCTCCACTCTGAGCATTAGAAATACCAAATCTTTCTTGGTGCGTGTGTTAATCCTACTTTGTAGCACGTTATCTTTCAGGTGAGGCCTACTTATCCTTTCCCTTGGTGAAAGGCAAGTTCAGAGTTTAACCCTGATTCCATATGAGCTAAGCTTGGAGCTTAGCAGCTGAAAAGAAGAGTTGCTTCTTAACAGCTCTGCTCATAGAACTCTGAACTGCCTGAACTCACTAAATCACAAGAAAATCAACTTGGTACTCCAAATCCCTCTTCAAAAACTGGTAACTCTCTCGTCAGCAGAAGTTTCAAGCCACCTCACACAAGATCCATTTGTGGAACTGTGGGATGGAAGAGTGAGTGAGATCTTTCCTTTTTGGCTGCAGAATGCCGCTTAGGTCACCTCAGCTACTAGTGAAATTGCAGCCTGAGATAGAAGACTTACTTTTGAGTTTGCCTGCAGTTGTCAGTTGCACTCATAAAATTTCAAGGAAAATCTACTAGAAACGTAAGACTTGAAATGTCAAAGTAACTTTCCATTGTTATGGTCTTACCAGCCTTTTATCTCAAAATTTTGTTGTGAGGGTGAACCTCCATTCCCTTTTAAGGGGGTACATAGCAGTACATTAGAGCTGTTTTTACTGTGACATACGTAGCAAGTGGCTTTTGGGCACTTCGGATATCTAATGGAGTAAGTGGATGAGTTCTGACTTTTGTCTAGGCTGACATGAGGCTCGTAAGAAGAAACAATCTCTTTATTGGACCAACTAACATAATCTGTGGTTGGAAGGGAGGAGAGATGCGTGATAGTTAAGCTTCTGGGGAAACTTGCCATGCCAGTTGCTTTGGGTTCTTCAACAAGCCTATAGATACCTTTGTGATAAACAGTGAAGTTCTTCCACTGGTGAAAGAACCTTCTACCTATGCTGCACTGTTAGTGCTAGCGTGAAACAGATTGTCTCAGTATTTGTTGATATCACAAATTATGTAATCTCAGCGTATACGTATGTATATTTTAATGATAACTGGCACAGCTTAGATCATTATTTGTCAAAATAATAGTGTGAAGACCTGAGTACAAGTTTGCCTTGCTGCCTGTGCTCGCTTGGCATGTAAAACATCCGTGGAAACCACAAAAGAAAAAAAACAAACAAACAAACAAAAAAACTTCAACAACAACAGAAGCCATACCCTGTGAACCTGAGCTTCAAGGAAAATGTTGACAAATTGTCTGCTTTAGATTTCTTGGGGTTTAGGATTGAAAGCAATGACAGCCCTTTATTGTGGATTGGTCAGGTCTCTGTATGCACATAAATGTTGATCTAATTGATGGTAGGTGGCAACTGTCTGCTTTTCCCTTTGGAGAAGAATACTTGGCAGATCTTGAGACCTGCTCGGGGACTCATTTTTCACACGTCCGCATGGTCCTGAGATACTTCAGTTTGCACAGTCTAGTCCCCGGTCTTCCCAGACTTACCTGCCATCTAGAGGTTTGAAATAATTCCTTAAAGCATGAAACACATAGGCAGTCTTTTAACTACCTTTTCACTAGTCGGATAAATTAGATTAGTCTTTCTGTCACAATGAAGAATCATTTTCTGCTGTGCATTCAAAAAAAAAAAAAGTGCCTATGTATCTGTTTCTGTAACATAGAATTGCTACCAGTGGAAGTTTTTTGGGTGCTCTGAACCCTGTACTTCTGGCAAACTCATCCTTACTTGTACTAGAACTAGAAGAAAGGAATCCATGTGAGGAAAATAAGCTAGAAAGAAAACAACTTGAGAAACTAGTGTCCTGTGGCTCAGAAAAAAGACTAATATTTCTTATGTTAAGGTACTATTTGTAGGCAGCAGATTTCTTCTGAAAAAGCAAAATATGCATCAGTACAGCCATTCGGCCTCCTAACTTGTATTCTTGTTTAGGGCTATATGTGAAGTTTTATTGGTATTCTTATTTTAAAATGTTACGATAATGGTCCTATAACTTCGGTATGGAATATACTGGATTTAATTATGGGTAAGTAGCACACAGCTTAAAAGCAAATTTTGTTTAGTAAGTGGAATTCAATTATACTATGGGTTGCTGGACCACACATAGAATATGTAGTTTTCCTCTCCTGTTGTTGTTGATTGTTTTATTAATATACTAGTAAAAGTAGAAGATACTTTAATTATAGTGTCTGGTGAAGTCAGTTTACACACTTCAATCCATGGTCTAGTTTTTATGGTTTTTTTTGGTTGTGTTTTTTTTTTTAAGGCATTAAAATGACACAATTCCAGAATGCTAGCAACAGAGGTGCTGTTCTTAAACAAGTGATCCTGATTCAGAAAATGAATAATGGCACTAGTATTTAAGGACAAGACACCTCTTCCTATGCAACCTTAAAGGAGAAATAAACTCTATATACATAGCATTTATCTAGGGAGAAAGCTGATATGGGTGTGGACTGGGGTGTATACTTTTCAATATACTTTGGCAATGCTTTAGTGATAGAACAGTAAAGACTTATATCCTCAACTTTATTTTAGATACATCCATGTACATCCTGTAACCCAGTGATGAATTATGTATTGCATCCCTTTTTGTGCCTGAAACAAGGAAGACTTGAGTTGCTTACAGCTTACAGCTACAAAGTCTTGCCTCTGCACTAGAAACTTCAGTGTCTCGCGTCCTCTGCTTTTGCAGTCCTTTTTTCAGTTCCTCACAAGGATACAAAGCTTAAATTCATCCAGAGTACCATCTACTAGCTATGTAGCTCGAAGGTGGCTATCCTTGAATGATGGAGAGCAGACTTATTAGTAACAAAGCTAAATTTTGAAAAGATCCAAAAAGGCACTGACAGAATGCTCAGAGAAGATGAACTTCCTACCCTTGCTGTCAGGACAAGCGAGCCAACAGTGAAACTATTTGAATAAAATTTGTGCCTGTTGTAGCTAAGATAGTAAGGAAAAGCGTGTGGTTTTGTGGGGTGAGGGGAGAAACAAGGGGAGTGACCACTGTTGGTTTTGGGGTGGGTTGGTTCATCAGTTTTAAATGATCACATGTTCCTTTATCTTCACGCGTGTTTTCCTGTGAAATCTAATTTTTCTGCTGTTTCTGGGTATGGTCATTAGGCCAGTTAGTCAAGGTTCTGTTATAGAACTAATAAACTGATTTGATTCCATGTGATTCATGGGAACGCAGCTATGAAATGGCTAACTGAAAAGTCACATATGATTGTTGAGCTTTCATGGAAGCTGATAGAATACATTCTGCCAAAAGACTGAGTCTGCCTTTGATATTTTATTCCAGGTTTTGGGATAACTTGTTAGCACATCCAGATATCCAGGCTCTAGGTGAACAAATGCACAAAACCAAATGCAGAATTGGAACTTTGTATTACATTACTGGGGCAGGTTTTTTTAGCCTGAAGATTCTGCTGCAACCCACCACGATAACTACATGTATTTAACTTAAAAAAAAAAAAAAAAAAAAAGGGTAGTGCCAGTAGTTTATTTCATAAGGAGAAAGCTGCTTATGAAACTGTACTTTTGACTGTAAACAGTTAGCTAGCAAGATGCTGAAATGTGGCTTGGCATGTCCAGGGAAGGGTCTGTAACTGTAAACCATGTAAGGGCTCAGATAAGGAAGACTAGCAGTCAGGCAGTCCAAGAGGGGGAGAAACAACCTTCCTCTGTTGAACTTCTAGCGGGGGCCCGGAAGGTGTCATAGGCCTAAATCATTCGAAGGCTAATAGGAAGAGATTAATTTTCTTTTTAAGACAGAAAGCAAGAGTTTATGAAAGACCGATCTAACTTGGGGGATCAGTACTTCTTGAGAGTAGCCTAAATCTCACGGGGATGCCAAGAGAATATTTTGGAGCTACAGAGAATTCTCCCTGGACGTGAACATCAGTGAGAGGGCATTATCAAACAATAAGTTTTCTTAGTTTTATCACATTAGGAAAGAAATCTTGAATCAATTTTACAGCAAAATCAAATCTTGAGTACTAGTTGCTCTGAAATTCTTCATTATGAAATCCCAGGGCTTGCTTTGGAGATTGTATGAGTGTTGTACAACACACCTGCTAATCAGCTTCCTAATAGTTAAATAAAACTGATTCAATAACTAATAAAAGTGTGACTTCTGGTGAGTGTTATGGCGAGAACTTGAGACTGAAAGTGTGTATGCAACAACCTTTCTATTAAGGAAAGTAAGCCTTTTGGAAATAATTTCAAAAAGTGAGGAGAAATCACATGGTAGATGCTAAGCCACGTCCATCTAAGTACAATTGTGACTGCTTGCTGGCTTAAACTATTGCAGTAGAAATCTGAAGGGTAGCTTCTTAGGAATGAAGTCTCAAATAAAGCTGTAGCACACAGTAGTGCTTCCTTGAAAACCTCTAACTAACCAGAACTTGCTCCATGTGGGCTTGATGCAGCCAACAAGGAGACAAGCAGCAGAGAAATGCCTGATTGTATGCTGAGGAAATTTTGCCTCAGGCTGTATTGTTATACGAATAAGAGTGCAAAAAGTTAACCTCCATTGGTAGAAACGGGAAATACCTTTTTATGAGAATGTTAAAAGTGTCTTCTGAAAAGAAGCCATGCTCAGAATTTTTGCTTAAAATTAAAAATTCCTGATTATATCTGAGCAGCCATAATGAACAGTAATATGAAAGAAGACAAATTTATACAAATGCTTTTAGGGAGACAGCAAATATTGTATGTGCTAAGGTAGTCATGACACATCCAACTGGCAACGTTGTCAAAATATTTTTTTGTGCAGCAGCAAATGATTTTCAAATAAATTAATAAGATTGTGAACTCTACATAAGTAGTTTCCTGATTGTCATTCTGTTTAAACAAGATCTTGCCAAGAACTCTAATGTGTCTTGAAAAACGTGAGGAGCAATGCTAGGATTCTTGCAGAGCACACAGTATAAAAGCCTTCAATGATAAAACAATTGTCCATGTTTATGACTCAGTTCACACAATGTAGCTATGATTTAATACTGCAGTTTCCCATTTTGTGTTTAATGACAAGATAGATAAGAACAAATTTTAGATGTTTGTTTTAGTCATCCCGTCCAGTTCCTTATCTAGAGGCTAACATTTTGTATGTAATGCAAAAAAAGATATGTTTTTGATCAAACTGAGCCAGAACTGCTTTTATGAATCATGTAAGATTGAAGATTTTATGCTCATAGAGGGCTAATGTGCAAGACTCATCTCCTTACCTCTCTAACCGATAGCTACTATTACTAAACATGCTTATTCACACTCCTGTTTTCTCTTGGAACGGAGGAGGCAGTCTTAAGAAATTTTGGTTGCTTTTTGGAGTTGCAAGAAGTAATGTTTGGCATTTGGAAGCAACAGATAGCTGCAAGATCCAGGGTAGTTAGTGGATTCAGATTACACTGAGGAGATTTCAGATCAAACATATAGAAAGAGTCCTTTAAATAAAACAAGCAGAAACTAGACTTTTATGCATGGGGTTTTTTTATCTTTAACTACATCTAGAATTTCCTTCAGTCACTTCTCCCTACATGTATAAGTCTTGTACTGCTCTCCTTTTTGATGATTATAAGCTTTGTAGGATTAAGAAAATGGAATTACATGGGTAACTGTCTGCATTTAACAATGAATTTAAACTTTGACTGAACTGTGTATTATGCAACAGTGAAGTGCTTTTCTCACTTTGTTTCATGTTCTCTTTTTAAAAGCCCTTTGAGGCGAGAAAGGATGTACAAGCAAATACTCTCTTACTAAAGATCCAGAGGGTAGCAATTGATAGATTTCTGTTGAGACACGGATATTAATCTAGAATATGAAATCCTTGTGTGATAAGACAACAGATAACTAATCGTTTGAAATTGTTAATATTGGCAATTGGAAAATACTTTTCTAATATTAATAAACCAAACTTGAAGTTTATTGTTCTGCTGCTCAAATAAGTTCTTTCAGCAGTTTTTTTGTTTTGGTTTCCAAAGAAGAAACAATTAAAAAAGAAATCAGAATGTGTAGAGGTGAAAAACCATGGTCTGAACTTCCATGTATGATAGTAGATGATCTTGTTTAACCAGAACAATTGCTCTCCTGTGGCCAAATACACTTCTGTACATCTGTGACTATAGTTTTCAAAAGCAGCTTTACCTTTTTGTCTTCCCTTTCATTTTTCCTCCCTGGAGGAAAAAGACAGACAGACCAACCTGTCTTGGTCCAGTGCTGGATTTTATTCAGAGACTTAGAGCTTTTGTTTATTCAACTTACCACAGTTAATGTAAATAACACTGTCCTTATTTGTGTTCTTCTAGTCATTTCCCTGTTTGTTAGTCATGTTCTTTATAGAGAAGCAAATACGTTTTGATCTTCTTTTGGAAATGGCTCGCTTAGAAATCTAACCACTTTCACTTAAATGGAAATGTAATTAGATAGGAATGTTGCAAGTTCTGCTAGGGTCTACTTAAGATTTAGTGTTAGGGTTTTTTTTAAATGAAATAAGGGCTACTCAGTGGGAAGCTGATTAGACAGTGGCCTTGAAAATTACTGCAGTATAAATACTAATTGCAGAGATTAATGTATTAGATTTTGAACCTGATACAGTGAACACTGCAGCAAGGTACCTACTGTTTTTAAAAGATGGTAAAAAAATATTCTTTTTTTTTTTCTTTTGGACCTTCCATTTCTAAATTTTTGTAAACTGTTGTTTTTCTTGCTCTACAGGAGTCAGCAGTACTAGGTGCTGTCAATCTGTTATTACCAGAGTATTTGCACCGTGACCTGTCTGATAGAGAATAAACTATTAATTGTGACTTTCTTCTTCCTTTTGTATTTTGGAGGTGGTCTTCCTAAATCCCTTTCTTCTGTGTACCACCTCTTCCTCAACCCTTTGGAAAAGGAAAAGGTAAACTATTTGCCATTTGCAAGGTAAAGCCATTAGTGCCTCTGAAGCAGTATAGCTGCTCTGGTAATGGCAAATTGATTATATTGTATTGCTTGACTGAATCCTAATGGAGCTAGCTGATCGTGCTGTTTAGATTATAGTTTAGTTTAAGGAGTTTTCTAGTAAGTGCATATCAAAATCTAAATGTAAGATTTCTCATTATCCTCAGTGTTCATTTTAATATTTGAAATAAATTAAGCCTAATTAATGAAACTGCCTTGAACTTTATAAATGTCTGGCAACTTATAGTGCTTTTGTAAACATTTAAAATGAATTCCTTTAGGAATAATCACTATAAGCAAAATCTATACTTAATGAAACAAAAATACTCTCATTGAAATATAAGTACAAAAATTCTCCCGTCTCTTGTCTAGTGAGAAAATGCATGTTTTAGCACTTAATTGAAATAATGCAGTTTCATGGGGCTATATATATTCAATATGGCTGTATTTCAGCTAGCTGTTATAAGAAGACAAAGCTTGATTCAATATGTAAATAATGCAGATTATATTTTGTTTTCGTGGTTCTTTTTTATTCTGACAGTTATTTAGCAGACTGCCTGTGAACTACTGTATCAAATACCTTATCAGTGTGCGATATTGCTGTTTGCAGCATCAGCTTCCACTTCCATATATTGTTTTTGCATGCAGTACGAGGGCTCTGATAAACTCTTGAACTATTCTAGTAAGGGGATGAGAGCTTAAGTGTCTGGGTAGTAAACATAGCTAAACACTGTTTCAGCTGACTTCTAGAAATCTAGGGCAAAACATCCTTTCAGAATTGCAGTTTCGAGTGAGTAAAAATGGTGTGTGTGGTTCAGTGTAATAGGTGTGCATACTCTTAGGCAGTTAACTGTGTGCATATTCAAGTTGCTGTTCTTGTTTAAAGTTTGTAGGCATCTTGGGGCTGCTTTTTAAGCAGCTGTTCTGTGCATTAGCACAGTGTCTTCTGGGGCCTATAAAAATGAAAAAAAACGGTTGTAGCTTTGATCCTACAAAAGATGTGCAATTTTGCGTGGTCCAATTGAAACGGATTTTAAAAAAAAAAAAGACCAAAAACTTGTTACTTTTGTTACTGTATTTTATCAGAGGATGCATTGAGGTAGAACTACATATTCTAGATCGACCTTTTTGAGATATACCATATTATGGTCACGTGAATTAGGAGCTAAAACTTTCAGTATCTTTCTGGAACTTCCTTATTCTGATTTATGCAGAAATGTTTTTCATCCTAAGAACGCCAGAACGTATAAAAATCTTACAAAGTATGATGATTACATTTGTATTGTCATAATTAGGTGTCAAGCTGGTTTTATTTTAAAATTTTACTATTTAAACACTATCCAGGTCTGTAAAATCTGAAATACATTGCCTGAAAATACTCTTCCTCTCTTTAAAGGATACCTTGATTGTGTGGTCTGAAGCTGAAAATTATGATTTGGCACTTAGCTTTCAAGAAAAAGCAGGATGTGATGAAATATGGGAAAAAATATGTCAGGTAAGTTTGATAAATGTAAGATTGAGACAACCTAAATCATCTTAATGTTTGTGTTCAAAATTTTTAGACTGTTGTAAGAGGTGAATCTGAGCACAGTAGGTAGAAAGTAAAAACTATCGTCTTAGTCACCTCCCCCAAATTTTGCATTTTTGAGTTTGAAAACTGTCTCCTTCCTCCAGAACTTTGATATGAACTTAAACTACGTTTGGGGTTGTTTTTTAGAGCATTTTCAGGTTTTTTTGCTTAACATAACTTTTTAGCTCTGTTATCGCCCAAGGAAGTTTAGCTCAAAATAAGTGCTTAAAAAGTTTCGTAATAATTAATTTCATAATTAACTTTTCCAAGTTGGCCAGAAGGGAAAAGGTTACCTCCCCAAAGTTTTATTGTAAAGAGAAACATGTATTTGAGCTCTTAGTGAATTTTAGAACGTAGTTCTCACAGACGTAACTGTATTTTATTCACATTTCTCTTTCTACATTTCTCATTCTTCTCTTTCTCTTATCTCATTCTTCTGTTTCAGGGGAGGGGAATACTGAGTTTCTCAGCAGAACTTTTTTCCATGTAAATGTGACAGTATGCTTCTGTTGACTGTCAGGGAATGAAAGATTGATCTGGTAGTTGAAGTAGAAGATAGCTCAATCTCTTTATTATCAGCTCAAAGCTATAATTCTTACAGTTTAAAGGAATCAAACAATTTATATGTAGCATGTATATATTTTAATATGTGCTAATTAACGTTTTACCAGTATGGCCAGGTGACTATATAGTCACTGAATCAGTATTGTTTCTGGATAACATTTGGTCAGGTGTTAACTACTGACCAATACCCAAAAGAGTTCAGTCAATATATTCACTGATGTTAGTTCAGTTTGTCAGTTCTTGTTCGGGTTTTTTCTTCCATTCCAAGCATTACAACTTTTCTTAATTTCTATGCTACATTAGGTGGGATTTCTCTAAATTTGTCTAATTCGCTATGTGCTCTCTCTTTCTGTTCTTAACAAACATCTAGCTCTCTCCACTCTGTCTTTTGGAGTTCGTTCTCACTGATTTCAGAAATAAAGCAAAAGAAATCTGGTTTCATAATTGCATGTGTATAGTTCATTCCTTTTTTTTAAGAATGAATCTTTTCAACAGTTTACTACTTATGTAAATAAGTACAGAAACATTTCCAGGAATCTTAGCAGTCAAAGGACCAAAAGTTGGGGACAGAAACAAAATGGGGGAAAGGGGAAATTGTGTTCTTGGGAAACACCCAGATAAGAAGCCCAGCTTCCTCAGCCTCTTGTAAAGATCTAATATTTTTGTAAGAAACCAGTGTCTTTACATCCTGTTTTGAGGCCATGCTATTGTATTTGTGTCTAGTGTACTTTAAAGATCTTAAGCTTCCTCAGTCATTAAACCTTCTTCTAAAAGGAAAACTTTGATACCACTTATACTGGAAGTGGTTGCTGATGTATAAGCGGAACAGTATGTAGGTTTTAACAGCATTCTGGATTTTAATCTAAGTATAGGCTTGCTGTTATCCATGAAGAATTATTTCTCCCAGATCTTTTTTTGCTGATTTTCAAGATTAAAAAGAACAGTACCTTCTACTGTTCTACACAACAGTGCCTTTCTGGATTTGACACATCAGACTCCAAGCAGATTCTACAATTAAGATGTCATTAAAGCTGAAACACTCTGGTGCTCAAGCATCTGTCTCTCTTTTATTCACTAATTCGTACTTTCCGCAGTTTCCTCATTTTATCTCTGGAGAGATCATTGCAGGCTCTGTGCCTTGTTTTTCTGACAGCTCTGGATTTCTGCCGCTCTTTTGTTAACGTTGGTTTGGGGTTTTCTGTTCTTAAGAGGGGATTCTGTGCCTCTGTTGAGTATTTAGTAGGTGCACGGTAACAGATTTTGACTTGCAGCTCTCCAGAACTGAAAACAGCAATTAAATTAACAAGACTGGCCTCTCTTCTCTGTTTGAAGTAGCAGAAGCTTTGAAAAGCATCAAGAGCAGTTAAATAGCCTATAGATAAATGTTTAAAGCTATCACTGCAGTAATGTAATACTGGTTTGTATTTGAAAATCTGTCTGCAGAGAATAAAGCCTGGAAACAAATAGCTTAGTTCAGTAGTCTATTAAAAAGTTGTCGTCCGTACTAGTAATTATGTATATCCTTCTTTATTTGAAGTCCTCAGAAAATGTAGCTGTTTCCTTTATTCTTCCTCCTTTTTATAGAAAACAAATAGAATTAAATATCTAATGTAGAAATAATTTTTAAGCCTTCTGTTTGAAGAAATCTTTTCATTATCTCTTATTTTCCAAACCAGCTGTACTCAATGTCAAACTTAGATTTGCACTTCTATTTTGGCCATGCAAAGAAAAAGCATGTGACATTTGAAATGGTATTTTTAAAAAAACGTTCAAGTAGCAGTGAACATTAAACTCCGCTTTTTTGAACAATCTTATTTTATAGGTTCAAGGCAAAGACCCTTCTGTCGATATTACTCAGGACCTTGTCGATGAATCTGAGGAAGAACGTTTTGATGATATGTCATCACCAGGTCTAGAATTGCCATCTTGTGAATTAAGTCGACTAGAAGAAATTGCAGAACTTGTGGCATCTTCACTGCCTTCACCATTACGTCGTGAAAAACTCGCACTAGCACTGGAAAATGAGGGCTATATTAAGAAGCTCTTAGAAATTTTTCATGTGTGCGAAGATTTGGAGAACATTGAAGGACTACACCACTTATATGAAATTATCAAGGGAATTTTCCTTTTGAACAGAACTGCACTTTTTGAAGTCATGTTTTCTGAGGAATGTATAATGGACGTAATTGGATGCCTAGAATATGATCCGTCTTTATCACAGTCACGGAAACACAGGGAATTTCTGACTAAAACAGCAAAATTTAAAGAGGTTATTCCTATATCTGATCCGGAGCTGAAGCAAAAAATACATCAGACATACAGAGTACAGTATATTCAAGATATGGTCCTACCCACTCCCTCAGTTTTTGAGGAAAATATGCTATCAACACTTCATTCTTTCATCTTTTTTAATAAAGTGGAAATAGTTGGTATGTTACAGGTAAGTTTCAGAATTTCACAGTCTCTTTATTTGCGCTTGGCCAGAGAAAGTTGGATAATTTTTCTTGGAAAGATTGAGGTGCTTCGGTGGAACCTTCACTTCTGTGATCCTGAAAGTTGTTTTGAAGTATGACATAAAAGGCATGGATTTGAGTACTGAACTGGTAAATATATGTTCTTAAATTTCAGATTTCAGACTAGATTCTCTGTAACTGATTTGGATGGATCAAACATGTAGAATCCTGAATGAGGTTGTTTGGAATGAATAGTACTGTTTGCATTTTGAAGGGTTGATTTTATTAGGGGTTTTTTTCTATATTTTGGGACTTTATAGGCACTACAGTTAAGGATAATTTTTGTCATGTTACCATGACAAAAAAAAAAAAAAATCAAATTACTTCATCTAAATTTCACAAATATAATCTCATACCAGGATATAACTGTTTCTAATATTGAAGTAAATTAAATTAGTTGTTCAGAAAGTACAGGTTCAGAACATTGCCTTAGGTGCTTGAATGTTTTCTTAGTTTGTCTTATAAGTCCCTAAATAATACTGCTTGGAATTACCAGTTTTTTATGACGTATGTCTTACTGCAAATTTAAAGAGATTATATGATGCTTTAGATACCTTACCTACATGTCTTAAGTATTCTGCACCAACCCATGAACTTCCTGAACTGTGTGGAAATAGGTGGCACATCTCTGTAATGGAAGCTTCCTAAAGCTTTGAACTAACTCAGCAAAGGGTTACAGCACATGTATTTTGGTTTGTAGAAGTTAATTATCATTATCTTAATTCTCCTAACATTGAATAAATGAATAGCCACTGTCTTTGTAGGGGCTGTCTGATCTGCAGAAATGGACCAAGTGCTAGATGCTACCGATTAACTTAATCATATTTATCTTCAGTTGAATCTCAGAATGCACCCTGTTTAATTTCATGGAAAATGCAGCAAAGGAGAGTGAAAATTCCTTTTGCAAGCTCATATGGCACATCCTTGTCAAAGCTAGGCCTCTCGACTTTTCACCAACCACACTCAGTTGATCAGAATACTGATATTATTTAATCCACTCTCTCGGAGCGTTAATCTGTCATGTCTACACATGGAGTATTTGACAAACAGCCAGATGTGCAAGACGTCACCCGGCCCGGCAGCTTGTCTCACTTATTGGAGACAGACCATTACTTATTGGAGCAGCCGCTGGAGGCCTGCTGGAACACCTGGTGCATCTTCAGTAGTACTAGACCCCAGCTTATACCCAACTGAACCAAACTCTTTATGTCTCTATGTGTGTCCTTGATAAACAAAGTCATAAATGCGTATCTGAAACAGTCAGAAGGCCTTAATCGTTTTGGAGTGGCCAGTTTGACAAAGCTTACAAGCCTGACTTTGAGAGAGCACTGAAAAAGATGCAATTAAGGGGTCTCAACTTGAGTATCCAGTATGACTAGTGTCTCTAAAATATCTTGACCTCTTTGCAAGGGTTGCTAAAAGCAAAGTCCTGAGGATGATACATTTTGGCTTGAGGAGGAGGAGGGGAAAATTATTCAGGAGTCTTGGTGTCAATGGCTGATTGAATCTTGAACTTTGAAAAGGAAACTGGGCAAGGGGAAAGGGGACCTGATCCTGCAAAATCACAAAGGGCATGTTTGCCAGAAATCCTGAGGTAACTTGATCGAGGTCTAGTGACTGATTAATTTCCTTTTTTCTGTCTCTTGCAACCTGTGTTAGGTTAATAGATGTAGGGTAAGCTTGGGTTAGAATACCAAGGTTTAGTGTGGTTGCGAAACTTGTTAGTTGCAGTTTACCATTGAAATAGAGGCTCAGATCTGATTTTGATTTGTTGTGTGACAGTAGGTTTCTGAACCTTATCTTCACTTCTGTTGCTGTTGTCTGTGGTTGAGAATGAAGTATACTCCCTGTGCGGTGGAGCCAGAAGAATTAGCATTGCATAACTTTCAAAGTTTGATAAATATTTCAAATTGTTCAAGTGCTTTCTACAGCTTTGAGGAGCCAAGAGTGCTAGCACACAAGGAAGAAAATATATCCTGTGCCGTATTGCATTTCTTAGTCCCTTCACAGTACAGCTCTACAGCATGGAAGGGGAGCTCCCTGAGTTTATAATTAAGAATGTTGGGAATTATTTGACATTGATGATCAGTTCTTGGTTTTGAGGGAATTAAAAGAGGCTATCGCAAATTATATGCCCATTGCATTTCTAAGAGATTAAAAGGCTTGATTGATTGATTTTTCAAGTTCTCACAGTGTAGCTGTAAGCCAAGGTTTAAACCTATTTCCCTGGCATGTATTTATTCATTTATTTGTAGAGCAATATGTCAGGTTGCACTTTTCTGTAATCTCTGCCCCCTAAAGTTTCATTCTTCCCTTTCCTTTCTCCACCTCCCCATTCCCACAGTCCATGCATAAAATGTATGAGACTGCTCCTGCTCGTTTCTTTAAGCAGAATAAATAATGTTCTGAGAACAAAATTAAAAGACTGCTTTTGTTGATTTCACTTCTATAACTAATTCTTAAGGTCTCTCTGCCATTAGTGTATGGTTTAACATGCATTTCTGTAGCTGGTTGTATCACAGTGTTTTGGTGGGGGTATGTGCGCTATTTCATGAAAGATTTAAAGTTGTCTGTAACTGGAGTTCCTGGCATTCATTATTTCAGGTCTTAAGAGATCCTGGTGCTCACCAACCTTATGTGTGTACTTAAGAAGCTGGTTCTTCAATTAATAATGACTTATAAAAGAGTTTCTGCTATGCTTCGTGGTAGTTTACTGGGAGCCGCGGATGAGTCTCAAGTTCTTAGTTGATGCGTAATACAGGTGGTTATGCTTCTGCTGTTGACTTTAGGTTGTCTTTCCTGGACCATTGAGGGTGTGACAAAAGAGATATCTTTTTAGGATATTTTGCTTCTCAGATTGAAAGTAAACTCCCTGAGCAGCTGATATCCTGTGACATACTGCAACTATTGTGTGTACAACTGAGTTGTTTTATATTCTGTTCTTTTCTCTGTCACTGGCTGGGAAGGAAAGGAGGAGAAGAACTGTTACCCCCACCATGAAGAAAAAGATGAGCTCTAAAGAGCCCTTTTCATGTCAGGCTGTGGATTCACTCAAGTGGCACTTTGCAATACCCTCATCTCAAATTAGCTCAGCCATACCTTAGTTACAGAAAAGTGACTAGAAATTTGTACAAGATTGTGCAGATTGTGCCTTATGCTTTTTAACAGGCTAGGTGACTTTGCTCAAAATTACCACTGTGTCTTATTTAAGGTATTTGATGTCAGGACAGGACATTTAAGGTCATTAAAGGTCACTGACATTTACAGTCAGTTTTTCCAATTATAACTAGTGAATTCTGTAAATAAGAATGTGCTGATTCTTAAGAATTCTGGCTTTATTAGGAGAGATTTTGGATGTATTTAAAAAAAAAAAAAAATATAAATTCTGTAGTCCTGGAAGATACCTGCTTCCATGATTTTGCTTTCTTTGGTAGGTAAATAACTTTTGCCTGTTCTGTGGTAAAACCAAAAATAGAGAATGGGTCACCTTTGGCACTGAGGGTTATGAACTGTGTTCCTCCCGCCTCCTTCGTTAAGGTTAGCTTTCCCATAATCTTTATAAAAATGCTGACACTGATGGGCTTTTCTGAGAAATGGAGGTTAGTTTATTTGTGATTTAATTGTCTAAGATCTGTCATTTTAAGTAACTATGTCAAGATCTCACTAAACTAGATACTGTTGGTCATGATGGATAGTAAACCCATGATACCAGTATTTTCAGTCTACAGAATTAACTGCTGTGGAAACCTACTCAGTTACAGGTTTTATGATTTGCTGTACGAAAGATATGAAAGAGGTATATAACATTTTTTTCCAATTTCAGCCCCTCCTAATATGCTCTTACTGCTTGGGCTCCAGCCTGTTCTAGTCTTGAGATGTCATAGCCACCAAGACACCTTGCTGAAACATGGAGTTTGCCAAGTTTTGAGAGTGGGGGTGGGACAGGTAAGTGGTGTTTCTTACTTTATATGACGCTCTTTTGCAATTTTAAAAATATATACTAATGTTCACACTGGAGGCCACCAGTTCTTTCCCTTTGTATTATTAACTAGTTCTTAAAAACCAAAAACTTGCAAAACTGCGCCATAGAGTGAGCAAACACTGTTTCCTCCCGTTCTCTCCCCCCTTTCTCATTGGCGTGTTCTTTTTGCCAGCAAGATCCTGTGGTGTTTTTATCTTCCAGAATACAGAATATTGTTAGGATTACTTTTGAGTACATGCATTTAGAGACTTCAGAGTCTTTTATTTTCAGGAGAGTGGAGAGTGGAAGGGGAAAATTGGATATATGTAAAAATAATTTATGTACCTAGTAGAGCAGTGATCACATGGCGTTACTGTACTGGTAAATCAGCTTTTTTAAATACAGAAATCACATCACTGATAGTCCCTATCCCCCTTTTCAATAACTAGAAAATTGTAGGCATTTAGGTACCTCTGTATATGTTACTGGATTTATATATAACAATAGGCTGTTTTTAATTTTCAGAGTGGTTTTACACATAGTTACTTATTATTAACAGAACCCCATGGATGTAAATGTAATTATCTGTAGTTGTTTTAGAGGAAGAATTGTGTCAGTGCATGTTGGTAGTTTTGCCCAAATGTATCAGGATTGGAACGTCTCCTGCTGGTCTGCTGTTTTGCGGTAGTTGGCTCAGGAATAACTCTGGAGGTTTACTTTCAGCAAAATTTACCTTGCAGTAAAGTGTAAAAGGATGCCACTTTCTGGGTAAAATGACTTTGTGAAAGAAGTTTGCAAGTAGTGCATGCCAATGATTTCTGAGATTAACTTTTTTATTGTAGAAAATTATTTTCAATGTGTATAGAAACCACACGTGCTCAGGTGGCTCCCGCTGCTGTTTCAGCATGTTGTCTCAAGTGGAAGTACCTTATTGATAGTGAATGGAGGCATGTGTGGGAAGGCAGTCTGAGATAATGGAGAGCGAAACATTTTAAACTATGAAGTCTTCTGGTGTGGTAGCGTGAAGGAATGTATGTTTGAAGCTGTAATTCTCTGTTTGCTGGAAACATTTTATGAAACTTTCACTTTCTGGGCTGAAATATTATTTCTGCCTAAAATTAATACGGAGGTGGAAAATAGGATGAGAAGTACAGTCTTTTTCCAGCTTAGGTGTCATTGAGTTTCTTGGATTTTTTTGAGAAAGAGATGTTTTTCGTCATTTAGCTGTAACCACAGACGTGAAGTGTCTGATAACAAAGTGTATTATATTTGAGGCGTGCTTTTGAAGAATGCTTTTGTAAGTGCCTTTCGGGAGGAGGGGGGCTGCTTTGAAACTTGAATCACAAATGCATATAGTGTCTTTTTTTGTGATCCTGCTTTGTCTGTGGCTTTTCTTGTTTTTAAAGTCATAAATGAATGAGTGAGTAGGTGGCCTAGCTTAATTTTATCTTCATGAACTTTGAAAGGTATTAAATCCTAGGAGCACCTACTTAGATCTTGCAAAATCATAAATGAGTATACTTAGTGGTTGGTATATGCATAGTTTACGTATTGCACATTTAATAATTTCTGTGCGTGGAGAAAATAGCTAGATTCTACAATTACCCCGTAAACTATTGTTTGCAGTTTCATTTTCTTGGAAAACAGTTGTGACCTTCACAGCTTATAAGAGATATCCAAATGGGTTTTGATACTTGTCTGCATGAAGAGGCCAAATACTGCAAAGAATTATGCGTTTGCACTGTGTTCACTTCAGACATATTTTGGGGATTTTTGCAAGTTGGAAAAAAAAACAGAAAGCATTTAAGCTTGTGTAATTCTAGCATTCGGTGTTGGTGCTTTGTGACTTCTAAAATATGGGAACTCTGCTCTCAGACTGTGCATTTCCATAGATTCTGGTAGTGGTGTTCAGGAATGTATTTTTAGATACGCTGCCCTTGTCAGTAATTTTACAGCTTGAGAGAGAGAATCTTGTATTTAGAATGTTCACTGCAATCACAATTTTTCTATAAATGTGAGAGGGTTGGGGTTTTTCCCATCAGTAACAACCTGTCTACCTTCCATTAAGCATCTGGAATGAGACAGCACCTAAATGCAGTTCAGGGCTAAGACACAGTAATAAGTTGGTTTTATTTTCTTGGAATAACTGCCATTTACTGCATATTATCCATGTAAGGGTGGGGTGTTTCAAATCACTCAGATCCATCTTAATTTGTCTGATTTTTGAATAGAGCACAGTTGTTGTGAGGCCTAGAGATTTCAGATAATCCTATTAATTTAAAAATACAACGTATTTAATGGAGTTTGGGAGAGGAGATGGTGTAGGAAATGCTTCAATATTTAATACAGAATTGTAAAATACTGTATTACAGTATATATGTAGAGGGCTGAGAAATGGTTACATACTGAACTTCTGCAAATTCTTCCTGAAACATTAAGTGTCAGCATTGAAGTCTTCATCACTTCCCAGTGTGAGGAAGTCCCCTCCGCAAGTCCCAAATATTTGCAAGCCCAGTAACAGGGTGAGTGGTTGGCCTCCGCTGCAGGTGGCCACATCTTGAACTGGGCAGGGGTGTGGTGGGATCTGGCGAGAGAGCCGAGCTGGGCTCCTGCCCAGCAAGGCCCCGCCTGCCGTCCTCTGCCGTGTGGTGCTGGAGGTGCAGCGCCCCAGGCGCCTCTGTCCCTGGGGCTCTGCAGTGGGTCATCCATGAGACCCACGCATCACCAGCCGTGCAGGGTCTCCTCCTCTCCTTCCACATTTTGACTTGAAATAATAAATTGATACTTTGGGGAATATTGTGTACCTTTTTAATGCAGAAGCATGCTAGTCAGGGCTCTGACGTATCTAAATGCTGACATTTCCATTATTTTTTCCCAGTGATCATTCTGAGATATTTCTGTGGTATTGACTGGCACTTACTGTCAGGTATTATGAAGGAGGTGAAAAGTTCATTTCGCAGTAAGAATGGAAATAGGGGATAAGCATGCAGCTTCTCAAAAGTTTTGATAGATGAGATCAGTTTTACATCTTGATCAGAATACCAAAAAGAGAAATGAAAGCAAACTGCTTAGCCTTTTCTTAAATGCACTGCTAATCATAGAGAATAACTTGTGTGTTCTTCAAAAGAACTGGTTTTTATGTTTTTTGGTCTTTTTTAATTTCAGTAAACAAGTATGTTGGTATCTCTACTGTGGGTTAGTTATGTTACCTGTAATGTCTAATGAGTTCAATATTAGAACAGAAAACTTAGCAAGCCATAGAACAGCTGGATAGCAGGTAGACAAACATCCTTGTATTCTTTCATGGCTTAAGTTAGAAATTGAAGACCTTAATAGTTGTTTTGAACATGTTTGTTGAAATCTGAAAGTCAAACTTTACATTTCCAATGCTTGATCCTCCACAGTGAACTGCAGTAAACATTTGTCAAATGAGGCCTGTCCTATCTCTCTTTATTTTGATTTTGAAGCAGTCACAGAAATAGCACCTGAAGCTGTGTCCAGAAATCTTCTTTGTTCGTTATCACTAGACTGTTGGGTCAGATTAGAACCACATCACAGCATCGAACAAGAGGAAGCTTATGGTGTATTCTAAATATAGGGCTTACCTTATAGTGTGGTGAAATGCCTTGTAGGGTAGTAGCTCATGCCAACCTATTTTGGGTTTATCTGTGTCGTGCAGTGCCACGTAGAGATCCTGGATTGGCTTGTGACAGCATTATAGCTGCGTTAGCATGGTGTGCTGTCGGAACTGAGGTACTCATTTTCTCAGGAAGGCTGCAGGGTGAGCCTGGATGAGGTACCTAGGTAATCTGCAATATAAGAAAGTTTATGTGGATGTATCTGGAGTACTTTCGTGGTTCTGCTTTATGCTGTGGAAACATAACCAAGGAAACTTGGGTTTTTAGCACTGTGGTTTTGGGATGGAGGGATATTGCACATGGCGTTACTGACTTCACAAGAAACAACACTCTAGTGACTTTCTGAAAAAATTATTCATATCTGACGTACAGGTATCTTTTTTCAAGCAAGTGCTGTCTTATTACTGTATAATATTGGGAGAAGGTTTATTTCTGTTTTAATAATCTTCCGGTTGTTAGGACAGTAAAGGTTATGGGAAGCTAAGTACTGCTGTTTGTTTCAGTCTAAATACATGTTTGTAATGTGTTGGCTGCTGTTTGTAGTAAGGTACAGCAGCATGAAAAATAATGGAATGGTTTTTGATTGCTGCCAGCCAGAATGCCCAATAAATGCTGTATGTGATAGGAACAGTTATTTTGGTTTGGTTTCTAGAATTGACCCTTTTCACAACCTTGGGGGGAAAGAATCTCGCCTCATTCCTGCTGTTACACAGCTCTCCCTTCACCGTGTCCTTGCTTTAGTTCTGCTGCAAAGATCTCATAACATTTCGAAGATACATGTGTGTGTAGGGCTGAGTGGGAGATCATGTTTATCAAAATATGTAAACAGTTGAAGCAAGGGTATTGTAGTGTGGTTTATGGGGATGGGCATGTGACAAGGGGGAAGGAAGTTAGGGAAGAAGTCATAGACAAAATGATGAGAATGGCAGTAGAAAATAGAAAAAGAACAGCCAAAAGGCAATACAAGATACTCGTAACTGAGAATGGAGTGTTGGGGGTGGGGTGGGGTGGTGTTGAACATGATAAAAAGCTCAAAAACAAGATTCATTTTAGTTTGTTTGAAAATTGAATTAGAAAATTGATACTGGTATGACTAACTCCAGTACACAAGCGTATGTTCTCTTAATGCAGGAGACATGGTTTAGAAGAACTTTATATTGTACTTGGATGCCTTTTGATATTGTCAACTAAACAAATGGTATTGTTTTGCCTTTGTAGGAAGATGAAAAATTTCTGACAGACTTGTTTGCACAACTAACAGATGAAGCCACAGATGAGGAGAAAAGACAGGAGTTGGTAAGAAATCTGTAAAATATACGTGAAAGGGACAGTTACTACAAAGTGATATGAGCATCTTTTTTTTTTAATTACTAACTAGTATATTGTTCCTGTTTTTCAGGTAAATTTTCTTAAAGAGTTTTGTGCGTTCTCTCAAACACTGCAACCTCAAAACAGAGATGCATTTTTCAAAACCTTGTCAAATATGGGCATACTGCCAGCACTAGAAGTCATATTGGTAAGTCAGCTCAATTTTATTTGTCATAACAATTTTGTTTATCTCCAGAGAGGTTTTTTTAAAAAGTAAGTATGCCAAACTTCAGTCACATGGTTTTCTGAAGTGTTTACTTCATTTGTCTTGTCTTAGCTTGAGATTCAGAACACTTAAAATGTTTTTGTAAAACTTTAAAAGCAGTTACAATATGACACTGGTAAGAGCCCTGGCATTCTTATATTTTTGTTTTCTCACTCGCTTTCCTATCTTTACATGCTGCTTCGTGTAAAATTAAGTAAGAAAATAGACCAAAGAGGAGAGAAACCATAGAATTTATTTTGCCCAAGAGTTGTCAAATGTACAAAGAAGAGGTTAGAGTCAATTCAGTTTTAGAATACAGTTTTAGTAATAGTTAGGTATGATTTGTAAGTAGGAATGAAAAGCTATATGCTTTCTGTTTTTCATTCCATTTAAGACTCTTCTTTTGAGGAAACATAAATGATTTTATTTTACTTTTCTAGGGTATGGATGATGCACAAGTACGAAGTGCAGCCACTGATATATTCTCATATTTGGTTGAATACAACCCATCCATGGTACGAGAGTTTGTCATGCAGGAAGCGCAGCAGAATGATGATGTAAGTAGAGGGTCCCCAGAAATGTGTGTTCGTTTTTTGAAATTACTGGTTTATATTTACAACTCTATTAAGGACATGAGCCTTAGTTCGGAAGAAGTAAGGAATATAGTCATGATGGTTACAGGATGCTGAACTACCATGTTTTTCAAAGTTCTGTTAGTCAGGTGAGATGAGTGTTCGCCTGTTTACATATTCTTATTCCGTTGTGTGTAAAGTAAAACAGGTTACCATAAACCACCATTTTGGTTAACATCAACTAACAAGCAAACATCAGGTTAACAAGCAAAACAAAATGTTTTTGAATGATGGCCTCCTTAAAATGCGAAATGTAAATTTCAGCCTTGATCTTAACATGTACATGTGTTTTTAATTTACTTGTAAGAAACCTGTGTTCAGTTTACTGTCACACATGTTGAAAGTGGAATTATGGTCCAAAGTGTTTAAGAACCCTTTTTGACAGAGGTTTACATTTCCCAGAGATCCTCTGTAGCTGATTAACACAGAATGCTAGCACACAACTAGTAGTAAGAAAGGTATTTCAAAGTGGTATTCAGTGAAGAAAAAACATTGTGCTGCCTTTTCCATAGGGGAGATAGTTAATTTTTTTTCTTGTATCTGCTAAAAACATGCCAGAGAACAGCAAGCTGCTGGTGCTGCTGTTTCTGTACTGGAAGAAAGGGGCAGCTGGGACAGGGAATATCACTGGTGGTTCCAGCCACTTGAATCTGATGGCTGTCCTCTTTTACGGGGGACAGTGGTAACCAAGCAACTTCAGCATAGGGATTCCTAAATATGAATACTATTTTCTACTTCTATGTGTTATTCCTGTTTTCTGCAAATACATGTTGGGGTTATTTTTAGGTGAAAATAATCTCATCAAGTTCAATAGCATTATAAAATTTACTGGTTTATGTTTGTGGAAATAAAACTCTTGGTACGTATTCTGAAGGGGGATGCAAATTAAAACTTCTGTATTCTGAAAAGGCTTCCAGAAATCAGTTGAATTTTGAGACTGTTAAGTATCTGTCTCTGTACTTTTTATCTTTTGGCATTTCAGTTCAGACTAAATTCTAAATTAGATTGTTAATTTCAGAACCATTTTTAGTTGCTTTGGAAGATTCTTCTTCACTGCTTGTCTTCTTACTGTTGAACCACTGACCAGAATGTGTCACTGGCATGTAAAGTTAATTCATTTCTGTTAAGTTTGGGATTTTTGTTTCGTAGGTGTTTACATTATACAAAATGTTGATAGAACACCATTTTTAACCAGGCAATAACCCTTTTAGAAGACAGTTTCAGATTTGGGGTAAGAGAGTAGCATTAGAATTGATTTTTTGCCTTTTTTTCCCCCCCCCGTTAGGATATATTACTCATTAACCTCATTATAGAACACATGATTTGTGACACAGATCCGGAACTTGGAGGGGCAGTGCTACTCATGGGTTTGCTTCGTACTTTAGTTGATCCAGAAAATATGCTTGCCACTGCCAATGTAAGTACATACCTTCAAATGAAATTACAGTTGTTTTTTGCAGAGCATTTGTTCAGATGTTATATATCTAATCTTTTTTTTATTATTATTCTTTAGAAAACAGAAAAGACAGAGTTCTTGGGTTTCTTCTACAAACATTGTATGCATGTTCTGACAGCCCCTTTATTGGCCAATACTACAGAGGACAAGCCTAGCAAAGGTAATGCCACTCTGGATGTTGGGCTCATCAAGGCTGTTGAATGTCAATGTTTAAAACAGAGTAACTGTCAAAGGACGTTTTCTGTCTTGAAGAGAATCTGAGACTGTGATACGTAGTTCAAAGTGAAATGTTGATTCATGATTTAGTAATTTGAATAATTTATAAGTACAAAATTTAGCAGAGGGATTCTGATTTAAGAAGTGAAAAGCACTTGCTGCAGCTTTTGCTTCAGCAAAAATTAAAATATTTGTATAATTTTTAGTAACTCACGGGGCTGTTAGGTGACATAGACTCGTAAACATGCGTAGGTGTTTTTTAAGGTCAGGGATTACTAGCGAGGGTGCAAAATTGCCCCTGAAGTGTGTATCACAATACTGTGCTGAATTTGAGGGTATTGGTTCTAAATCAGACTAAGAAAGCAGAGATCAGTGATGAAGTAACCGTTCTTGCTGGCTACTAGCAGCAGTACTGTTTGTTTCTTAATATTATAACACATCCAAAATGGACGTAAAAGGAGGTACATAAATGATACATAAATGGTCTGTAAACTTTTGAATTTATTGTATAGATCTCCAAGGGATTAGTTAAATTAATCTGTTTTATCTCAGCTGGCTTCCAGATAGATTGGAAGTAAGTTTTTTACTATTTAAAATACTTGTGTCCTTTAAGGTAGCGTTACCTTTTAAAAAAGATTAAATCTAACATGTATTTAATTTGTTATTTGTCTACTTAAAAGCGGGATTTGAGTTACTTTTTTGTATATGCTGATATGATTATGTCTAAGAAGTATTAAAAGAGCCTGAGAGATTTCTTGCATAATACTTTTGTTAAAAGGCATAATAGATCACGTTTTTGGTACAAACTTAGTCACGGTACTGTATATAGGGCAATGTTTTATGATACAGACATGTGGACATCATAATGAGATTTGGTTAAATAAGTCTGACTGCTTATGTTAGTGTTAAGTTCTGTACTCTCTGAACTTCCAAACACTGATTTAAGACAGACAAAATGTAATTGTTTCTATAGTTAAGACAGTTTCCTGCCATATCTGTATAAATAGAAAATATTCAGTCCATAACAGGCTTGTTCAATTTCTATTTTAAAGACTAAACATGCCCTCCAGCACGTTCTCTAAACTATCTATCTGTGAGAATATACAAGAACGTGGAAATGTTTACCAGACTGCAGTTGGATATTTGAAGTTAGCTTCTGAAGGCAATATCCAACATGTATTTAATTATTTTGGTTTTGTTTTTATTATAGATGATTTTCAGACAGCCCAACTCTTGGCATTAATACTGGAATTGCTAACTTTCTGCGTAGAACATCATACTTATCACATAAAGAACTACATAATTAACAAAGATATCCTGCGAAGGGTACTCGTTCTCATGGCCTCAAAGCATGCTTTCTTGGCATTGTGTAAGTTTGAAAGCTAAAGAATAAACTAGTATTTTGTCAATGTGAAGTGTAATGTATCTTCGTTCTGCTGGAAGAAACCTGTTCACAGATCATGACAATTTATGACTGAATACAGAAATTCTACTATTATACTCTGGGTTTCTCGTACCGATTTATAGATACTTCAGATAGTATTAGTAAATAATTTTGTATTTGTAGGTGTCTTTTTTTTTTTTTTTCCTAAAAAGCAGAAGGATTTTTCTTAATCTCAATGTAGAGGTGAATTGAAAAGATGGTATCTCGATATTGAATATCCTAAGAGAACCATTGTAAGTTTTGATATTTTTTTAGTAGAAATTATCAGAGGTATTTAATTAGAGATACGGTTATCTGACTGCATTGAACAGCACAGAAGTTCAGTGTGCTGCTGTGCAAACTCTGATAGTGTCTTGACCATGCTCAGCACAGTAATAGCGAAGCAGTGTGACTTAATTCTGGAGGCAAGTAAGAGATTTTTTCCCACGATTCTGTTGTGCACATAGAGTAAAACAAAGCCTAAAGTTGACTGAGCAGTACCATACGATAAGAAGTGCCTTTTAAATTTGTAACTGAATCACCTGAGTTTGGTTTTAGCACCCTTGAATAATCTTTTTTCATGTACACCTAGTTGCTAACCAAAATGTGCTGCCTTATAGTGAGATGATAGTCTACTTTCTGTTTATATTCACATGCTTGTGTACGCTTTGGAGTTCTAGAAAGAGCTTTAAACTGGATGTAAGTTAAGTCTTCGCTTTACTATGTGTGTGAAGAAAATGTCATTTACCAATTTTGAAATTAGATAGTTTGCATCCTAATCAAATAGGACTTAATTAAATGTAATCAAACTTACGCTTGAATAATAGGAATGATAAGCAAATTTCCCAGTTCTACTGAGAAAATATTTTGCCTTTATCGTAAGTAATTTAAAAAATAAAAATTACACCTTTATGTTAGTAGTAATATAGTTAAACAGTAGTATATTATTTCTTCAGTGAACAGAGGTGGTTTCACTTGTACAATTACGATGGAGGATTTCTTTGTAATAAAATAGATAAGTAATCTTCAGCAGTATAGTCAAGACTGTTGAGAAGCAGTGAATAGCTGAATGTACTCCCTGGTCCTAATAATGTAATGCTGTTTAAGAACAGAGATTGCAAATTACCCTAACTAATGCTGAGTAGTTTCTGGATTTTTCTTCTTTTGAATCTAAAAAGTCTTTTGACAACACTTCTGTTTCAGGTGCCCTTCGTTTCAAGAGGAAGATAATTGGGCTAAAGGATGAATTCTATAACCGTTACATAATGAAAAGTTTTTTGTTTGAACCTGTGGTCAAAGCCTTCCTAAATAATGGTTCCCGTTACAATCTGATGAACTCTGCCATAATAGAGATGTTTGAATTTATCAGAGTGGTGAGTGCTGTTACATGCTGAAGATAATTACTGTATTGTTTAATCTTGTAGTTCAAGACGACTTTTCTTTTTGCTTGTACCCGAAATTACACTATCATAGCGATGTGACCATATGATACTGTATTTAAATGAACTTTCTTTTGTATCAGTTACATATTCTTAAGTGTTCTTTCTTACGTTCAAACAGTACCATGACTTGAAAGTTAAATTCACTTGGTACTCAGTGTACTCATCGTACCCAGATTTGCAAAGGCAGCCCTAATCAAGTTTGATCGTGCAGATTGGACAGACCTGTTACAACAGGAATGTCATTTGAAACTGCTGCTACAAAAACATCAAATTTAGTTGTGCTCTGTAATGCCAATTCAACAGAACATAGAAACATACAGAAGAGAGATCAGTCTTGTTTTATTATATTAATGGAGTGCTACAAAGTCCCTTCCATGGGGAGCCTCTTAAAATATTCCTGCCGGTTTGGCTGTCTGCACAGTACTGTTTCCTCACTGTTGTCTGCATCCAGATTCCGACAAGATGCTGTACAGACTGTAAATGTGGGAAATGGGGCCAAGCTAGGGCGCAGCCAGTTGTGGAGGAGTAAGGGGGTGAGGAGAGAAGGAGGCTTTGTCACCTCTCGAAATCTTCTGTGCTGACAACCTCCTTCCTCTTTGAGTTGGGACTCAAGGTAATTCAAGACTGAGACGACTTGATCATCGTGGAAGAATTGATTTCAAATGGCTTTGAAGCTATGAAAAAAGTTAATCCATATAGGCAGCCCTGACTTTTGCGCTGTGGTCTTTCAGTACTCCATGGGATTGTGTGCTGATGCTATAGCTCATGCTATGAGGAAATAAATCATCTTTTATTTTCTTATCCTCCTTTTCACACAGATACCCAGGTTGCATTTCCAGAATACTTCTTGGTATCTGGAAAAAATTTTTGTCAATTTTATTTCATTCATGTTTCTTCTTAAAGAGCTCAAAAAAAGTGGGCTTTTGTTATTACTGATGTATTACCTTTCATAAGAGGTGACCTTTGAGCATATATAGCCAAAAAAGAAAATAACCAGTGTATTAAGATTTATGTTGCTTTGCTTGTCCTTAGTAGATGGTAATTCAGGTATTTATTCCACAGCGTATCCCAGTGTATTGCAGCGCTAAGAAAGCCAAACCACGCAATTTTTCTGCTGCAGTACGCAGACCTGTGCTAGTCTCAGGTGTCTGGAGTGGCTTTGGGCAGCCACAACGCTAAACTGAAACAGCAGAAGGGTTGGGAGGTTTTTGTGAAGCACCTTGACCAGCACTGTATGGCCACAAAAGAAAAACTTGATGTTAGTTTCTGATGAAAAATATCTTCCTTGTTCTCATACTAAACAAATGCATCGAATAATTATTTTTACAGAAGTAATTTATTTGCAATGAGGAAAGGAACAATATGAATGATAAGTCTGTATCTCATAAATATATTCTTTAATTGACTGATTTACACCAGGTATCAGTTAATCTGTCAATATAAAAATATTTATACGTTACAGTAGGAAACACCTTTTAGAATTTTCTGTCAGGGTTTTAGGTTCTGTTCATGTGTTTTGAAGGAGATACTGCTAGAAAATGGCTGCTATTATGCCGGTTCCACTAATCAAATATTTGAAGCTCTAGATTTTTAACTACACTTGTATGCATAATGCTCCTTTTTACATCAGCTAATTAATATGATGCTTCCTATGGAATGTTTAAAAATAATCTCTCGTTTCAGTTACTTTTTATATTGTATTAAATAAGTTCCTTTGAGTGAAAGTAAGTCACTTTATGTTTGTTTGTTCCTATAGGAAGATATAAAATCGTTAACAGCTCATGTAATTGAAAATTACTGGAAGGCACTGGAAGATGTAGATTATGTGCAGACATTCAAAGGACTGAAACTACGATTTGAGCAACAAAGGGAAAGACAAGATAATCCAAAACTTGACAGGTAAAATGCACTACATGCTCTTATTAGTATACCAGTGCTTTTATTCTGGTTTGGGAATATTGGTGGGTTGTTCTGTCGTGGTGAGAAATGTAAATAATTTAGACTCCTGCTTGCATCTCAGGCATTGTTGAATTTACTTGATTAATAGTGCGATTTCCAGATGTGTTGCTTCAAACTCTTGGTCACCTTTCAGCTGACATATTAGTTGCTGGACCCCCAGCAACAATGCTAAGTTGTCATATCCTAAACTTCTGTATGCTGTTGTAATGAGGCTGGAAGGCTATCAAGTATCTGAAGTTCATTTGCTTAAATAAGAGATTCCCACTGTTTGATTTAGAAAGATTATTTAGTTGTGAATTATCGTTCTGTGGATTTTCCCTTCAAAAATTCACATCAGATTTCCTTTTATTTTAATTAGTTGCGGGAGTAGATATTTAGATAAGCTCTACCAAAATGACTGAGAAATAGAATATACAAAGACGTTTTCAGAGGATGCTTTTTTGTCACTGTTAGATTTGCTGATGGAGTAAAAAACAATCTGATTAACACTTGAATCGCTCCTTCTGTTTGCCAGAGCAAAAGTTCACGTCCTTAGTACAGAGTTACCCAAGGTTAAAAGGTTAGGGTGTACAAAAATAGGAAGTTTTGGACTTTTTACTGCATTTATTTTTGGCAAATGGGATTACTGTTATATGGAGTTTCATTCAAACAAAATGGACTGCTTGCATGAATAGATGAGTTACTCTTAAGAATTGTTAGCAAGATCTGTTCTTGTTCTATTGTCTTGAATTAGTTTGAAAACCCATTAAAAAATTAATCTGGTAAGTCATACCAGGACATCTTGAAATTCCAGACTTTTAAGTTAATTTCCTGCCACAAGATTTCTTAACCAATATTTAAATTTGAGACTTGTACAATTAAAGTGAGAGTATAATCATAGCTTTGTTTTAAAATGTTGAAGCACTTTCAAGAGTATGTGCGGGATCTGCAGTTTTGAGTACTAATGTTGTACAGGTGAGATGTTATTTTGGCTTGTGTCAGCTAAGCTTCTCGCTTAAACAGCTGTGAAATTCAAGCCTACAGTTCTTACATTAATGCATGCGTTAGAAAGAACACCCAGCCGCTTCCTTCAGTAATTTCCATCCAGTATAGGAAGTAAAACATTGGTCTTTTCTTGGCTTAAGTTGAGCTAAGTGGCTGTGTGTAGTTGTGCCACATGAGTTTATCCGACAGACAATTAGAGCTTCAAGAGGTTTGTAGCTCAGCCGGCCCAGTTTTTGCCTTCTTCCTACATCTTACATAGTGGCTGCCCAAGCCCTGTCACAGTCCGTGTAATTTCTTAAGTGAAAACCCAGAAATAATAAAGTGCAAAAATAACAAGAATCTGTTTACACATTTTAGCAAAGAACAGTTCAGTAAGGAAGGAGGACAAAAATTTTGTTGACATGGGCCACAAAAGTATTCAGAAGAGTGCCACTTTAGTAATAGTTTTGCATTATTGGCAGAACTTGAATTTAAATGCAGTGTAAAATGATGCAGCATGAATAGATGACAGTGTTGGCAGGCAAATTTTTCAGAATTAGATTTATTTTTAAAAGTACAGTTAGCGTTCTTATTTAATACCTTGTAACTTCCTAATTTTTCCCTTCTGGCTTTTTCCTGCAGTCAGTAATGCAAGACCTTTTCTCTAAATAGAATAATCTCAGATTGTATTATTAACGTTTTGATTCCAGTAACAGCGGCTTTATGAAAAACATTACATTTCAGACTTACATTGTGGCCAGTAAATTTTGAACGAGTGCTACAGAAAATTTGTCAAGGGTTTCATGCTTTTATTGGAAATTGACTGTTAGAGTCAACATCTAGCAATGAAGAGTGTTTTCAGCTTTTTTTCAGCCTATTTTCCGCTTCTCCTCCCCCTCTTCTTCTGGGTGCACATCAGTGTCCCTCTCCTCCAAGGCCATCATACTGCTCCTGTGAGAAAAAAGAAAAGGAAGGTGGAGCTGAGATAGACCTACGCTAATAATAGATCAAATGGGGAGGGAGAAGTAGCACTTTGTATCCAAGGCTCTGATGAATGGAAAATACTGATAGAGACCAAAAAATGTAACAGGTGGATGTGGCAGAAAGAGAGGGCTGGCTTGTTAATGTATCTGTTTTAAACTGGAGTCATAGTTCAGTTGGATTTTGGGTTGTGTTTTAGTTTTTTTTTTGTTGTTGTTTTTTTGGGGTTTTTTTGTTTTTTTTTTTAACACATTGGACACATTTAACCCTAAATACTGACAAGTTATAAAGTATTTTCAGAACAAAAATCTATGGTTTCTAAACTCTTTGTTTACAACTTTTTATTTACCAGTGCAAACTGTTAATCCAAGCCTGAATACAACACTTTAGTGACATTTATTAAAATTGCTTTTAATAGTGCTGTTTGTAAGCTACAGAATTTTGGACAGATAGAGGAGTCTGAATGTGCTACTAGCAGAGTTGTACTTTGTTTGATTCTTTATACAGAAAAGTTTTTAATGATATTTGCATTGAAAATACAAAGATTCACATACAGAATGATTTGCTGGTATTTTTATTGCTCTGCAATATTTGTATCTGTAAGCTGTCACTGTAAATGTCGAGTAGAAGTTTTATTATTAATATGAGTTGGTTTTTTCGGATCAAAAGTTTTAAAACTTACTGTTCTGCAGCATGCGCTCCATTTTGAGAAACCATAGATACAGAAGGGATGCAAGAACCCTGGAGGATGAGGAGGAAATGTGGTTTAATACTGATGAAGACGATATGGAAGATGGAGAGGCAGTGGTGCCCCCTTCTGACAAAACTAAGAATGATGAAGATATTATGGACCCTATCAGTAAATTCATGGAAAGGAAAAAATGTAAGTGATGAGAAGAAGAATGCCATATGGCTTATGCAGAAGCCATAGCTTGTATTCTTTAGTCCTACTGCAATGGAAGATTTGCATGTATTTACCCTGAAGTTCTTAGATTTTGAAACTGTGACCCCAGGTTGGGGGACCACCCCTTCAAAACAAGTTTTGTCTTTAAAAGCGGAATGATACAAAATATTGTTGTTGATTTCTTAAAGCATTTGAATGACAATCTTGGCTGATGGTCAAGTTTTCCTGTGTTTTATACGGGTTTAGAATTCAAAATTTTCGACGTAAGTGTTCGGGTGATACCATTGGTAGAAAAAAAGTTCATTCCTGGCCAATGACAACAGCTGGTAGGTGGTATGCTAGCATGAAAAGAAAAAGTCTAGATGACTCACTTTACCAAGTGGTACCTAAAGTATTAAGCCTTTTCCCACACAGTAAAGTGATTTATACTTAAGTGTTTCACTGGATGTTGCTTTACTTTTACATTTTTTTTTTTTGTGTTTATTCTTTTCGCTCCAGTGAAAGAGAGTGAAGAAAAGGAAGTTCTTCTGAAAACTAACCTTTCAGGTCGTCAGAGCCCAAGTTTCAAGCTTTCCTTTTCCAGTGGTACAAAGTCTAACCTTACCAGCCAGTCATCTGCAAGTAATCTGCCTGGATCCCCAGGGTCTCCCGGATCCCCAGGGTCCCCTGGGTCTCCAGGATCAGTTTCTAAAAGCACATCTCAGATGGCAGCTATTACAACTAAGGTAATGTTGAATGGCCGCAGGTTGGCTTCATTGTTACAGACTGGGAATTTGCTTTAGCACCTCTCTCAAGTTTGTGTGAATTCTGACACATGAAGCAGTAACGGGCTGTCGGGTTTGTGTGTACTTTTTGTCTGGCCTTTAGCATTTTTAAGGAGATCTGACATGCATATCAAAAGAAGAAATAAAAGCTCTTTTAATGCCCAAACTCTTAAACTATGGAGCATACAACTAGCTGCTGTTTGCAGCGATCTTTACTATGAAATACAACAGTTTACTTCTGTTAAACTGCACAGGGATATTTGGCAGGTAGAAATACAGAAGTACTTTGGAAACAGCGCCAAATTTTGCCAGGCTGCATGATGTCCCACCACCCCTACTGAGAATTTCTACTTGTTACCATTTTTAATGTTGTTCAGAATGATATAACTGGCACACGTGAAAGAAATAAATGGCATTATGGAGGGGTGGTTGCTGCAAGCCAAAATGTTAACAATTTTTCATCGCCTAGCATGACTTTTTTACCTTTTCAAATAACATATAGTTTTGGGTTGGAACATATTGAAGTAGAAGATGAAAGCCCGTTTAAAAGAGTCAGTATAACTTGCAGTGAATATCCAAACCCAGCATTTTTAAATACGTTTTAGGATGCCATTCTGATTTTATCAGAATTTTGGCTAAAACTCAATTTAAACAAGGTCAGGGAAACAGTGACTGGTGTTTTCTCGGCGCTGGGGGACAGGTAAGGTAGTGTTGGTACAGCGTAGTTCGGATAATGAGAATTTACTTCCGTAACACATGTCTCCATTTCTGAAAGGTCAGGTATGTATCTCAGTTCTCAGGTAGCCCTGGAATAACTCTGATTCATCAGTTTTTATACCACCATACCGCTTGTTCACCTAACTTCTAGTGAAGGCAAATGGGGTTTTAGGTTTTTTCTTTCTTGTAGTCAAACATGGCTTAAGAGTTTGTGTTTGGATTACCTTCTGATGAAAATACCTGAATGAGAAGAGTTTGGCTGATGGAAGAACTAAGTGACGCTTCCTCTAAATCCTTCTGTGGAGGAAGGGGAAGCAGGGAATTGGCTGATGTAGTTGCTAAGCCACCCTCCCTGATATTTGAAAAGTCATGGCAGTCAGGTGAAGTCCCTGGGGACTGGAAAAAGGGAAACATTGCAGCCATTTTTAAAAAGGGTAAAAAGGAGGACCCTGGGAACTACTGACCTGTCAGCCTCACCTCTGTGCCTGGGAAGATCATGGAACAGATCCTCCTGGAATCTATGCTAAGGCACATGGAGGACAGGGAGGTGATTCGGGACAGCCAGCATGGCTTCACCAAGGGCAAGTCCTGCCTGACCAACCTAGTGGCCTACTGTGATGGAGCAACTACATCAGTGGATGAGGGAAGAGCTATGGATGTCATCTATCTGGAATTCTGTAAGGCCTTTGACATGGTCCCCCACAACATCCTCCTCTCGAAATTGGAGAGAGATGGATTTGATGGGTGGACTGTTCGGTGGATGAGGAATTGGCTGGATGGTCACATCCAGAGGGTAGTGGTCAATGGCTCAATATCCAGATGGAGATCAGTGACAAGTAGTGTCCCTCAGGGGTCCATACTAGGGCCAGTACTGTTCAATATCTTCATCAGTGACATAGACAGTGGGATCGAGTGCACCCTCAGCAGGTTTGCAGATGACACCAAGCTGAGTGGTGCAGTCGACACGCCTGAGGGAGGGGACGCCATCCAGAGGGACCTGGACAAGCTGGAGAAATGGGCCTGTGTGAACCTCATAAGGTTCAACAAGGACAAGTGCAAGGTCCTGCACCTGGGCCGGGGCAATCCTATATCAATACAGGTATCAATACAGGCTGGGGGATGAAGGGATTGAGTGCAGCCCTGCCGAGAAGGACTTGGGGGTACTGAGAGATTAAAAGCTGGACATGAGCCGGCAATGTGCTCTCGCAGCCCAGAAAGCCAACCGTATCCTGGGCTGCATCAAAAGAAGCGTGGCCAGCAGGTTGAGGGAGGTGATTCTGCCCCTCTACTCTGCTCTGGTGAGACCCCACCTGGAGTACTGCATCCAGCTCTGAGGTCCTCAGCACAGGAAGGATGTAGGCCTGTTGGAGAGGGTCCAGAGGAGGGCCACAAAAATGATCAGAGGGGTGGAACACCTCTGCTATGAGGAAAGGCTGAAAGAGCTGGGGCTGTTCAGCCTGGAGAAGAGAAGGCTGCGGGGTGACTTTATTGCACCTTCCGGTACTTAAAGGGGGCTTATAAGAAAGATGGAGAGGGACTTTTTAGCAGGGCCAATAGCGATGGGACAAGGGGTAATGTCTTTAAACTAAAAGAGGGTAGATCCAGACTGGACATAAGGAAGACATTTTTTACAATGAGGGTGGTGAAGCACTGGAACGGGTTGCCCAGAGAGGTGGTGGATGCCCCATCCCTGGAAACATTCAAGGCCAGGCTGGATGGGGCTCTGAGCAACCCGATCTGGTTGTAGATGTCCCTGCCAACTGCAGGGGGGATGGACTAGATGACCTTTAAAGGTCCCTTCCATCCCAAAGCTTTCTATCATTTATTTCATTTATGAAAAAAATACAGTAGTTAGTCAAGCACTTTTTAAAAGGGATAGAATTGCCTTGGAATTTAGTTCAGTCTGTTCTGTATTTCTGCTGGAGGCTTGCTCTCTCACAAACAGTATAATTCCTTGAATCTGAAATAGAGTCTTTCCATATGGAGCATATTGCATACAGCATTGGCTCCAAAATTGCAAGTCGTGGTGGCAAAAGAAAAATGTTCAGGTTACACTGAATGTGCAATGCACTGAAAAACCATTCATGGATTCAGGCATAAGCTGCTTTCTTTCAGTGACAGGTACACTGTTTATAAATGTGCCACAGTCGCAAACTAGAAACGGTGTTGAAATGGGGTTTGTCATTAATTATCTGAACTTCTTATCTTATGTGTATATACTCAGTGTTATGTTTTATGTGACTGTACAGAGTGTGTGTAATTGTTTATCGAATTGTATTTTGGTATACAGTTGGCTGCAATTTTCCGGTTTGGATGTCCATCATGAGACACCTGAATAAGTAATACGGTTTTTGAGTAAAGCACAAGTAAATGCCATCGTAGTCAAATGCTGGTTAAGCTTCAGAAATTGCAACGTACCGTAGTTAGAGGAAGTTTGAGAACTTCATGCTGCTGCTTCATGGGTCCAGAGCAGCCTAATCCTAAAATCTGTGGTTATTTGCACTACAAGGGAGTTTTTAATATTGCTAGTTATGCTTTCATTTTCAGCTGCCAAGTTGTTTAAGTTTTGTAACCTGTACACCTCATTCAATTATATTGCACAAAAATTTTTTTAAGTTACTACACATTTAAACTAGCTTTCATGAAGACAGACTGTGTTCCAAAAATATCGTAGTTCAACAGCTCAAATTGAAGGATATTCTGTATTTGTTTCTGAAGTGCTTCCAGATTGCTCGTTGCTGCAGTCAGCTATGCTCGGTAAAAAAGAATTTCCAGCTTTACAGATAGAGCTGCAGTGGCACTTAGCAAAGCTAAGCAGATTTTTAGATCTTCTTAAATTTCAGCTGGAAATACTTCTATCCAGTTGGATAGGTAAAACCCCATTTTGGATTTATTCATTTAAACATTTTTCAGACAATGTTGTTTTCATTCATACTGAAGGGTTTATTTTTGTTCTGCTTCATTGTATTCAAAACTTCCTGAAGCAGTGCGCTTAGGGCAATATTCTGTGCAAACATCGTTTGCCAGTACAAACGTGAAGTATCAATGTGCAAATATTTTCTTAATCACAGTAATTGTGTCTGTCTTTGTAGGGAGGCCTCGTTGGGCTTGTAGATTATCCTGATGATGATGAAGAGGATGATGAAGATGAAGATAAAGAGGAATCTTTACCTTTGTCAAAGAAAGCAAAGCTTGAGTCATCATAATGGCAACTGTTGAAGAACGTTACCAGTTGGGGGAAGGATATTTTTTCCAAGAACAAAACAAACCCACAGCAAAGCAGCAGTCTTGTGAATTACTGTGTGTGACACAGATCAACCTATACAAACAGATTTCTGCCAATCAAGTGCCAATTCAAAGGAGCAGAAGAAGGGGAAATATTTTGTTTAGCGGAAAGACTTACGCCTTTGAGCTCTCCAGCTTGGACCACACATTGCCCTTTTCTCAGGGAAGGAAATGGAAAACAAAAACAAAAACAAAGCCAACAGGGCAGGAGTTTTGTTAGTGGAACTCTGGATTGGCTGGTCAGTTGCTACAATCAGAATATGCTTTCTTGGACCATGTATGAGACTTCTGAAGAAAAGGCGGTTTTTGCCATAATTCTTCGCTAGTTAAGAATGCCAGCAGTTTCTTTGTATAAAAGAGACCTGCCTTTGAAATCGTACATTCTGAACATTTTAGTCAAGCTACAACAGGTTTTAAAAACCTCTACGGGGGAGGGCTGAATATAAAGTTTCCTCTTTTTTTTTTTTTTTTTAATCTGTTCCCTTTGCCCTTTAAACTGCAGAATTTTTTTTTTTTTGGAGGTGGGGGATTTGTTTGTCCCTTCTTGATTAAAGATTGAGTGGAATTCTAGATGTGGTCACTTTTGTGTCATAATTTTTTTTTTGCCCCCCTGAGTGTATGCTTAGTTGTTGAGTATATATTTGGGACCATTAAAATTTTTTGATGTAATATAATCTCACTGTTGTGCTGGTACCTGTTTCACCCTGTGTAATTTTGTTCTGCATCACAGTTCTTAATATGTTTAGGATTTTATGGAAGATGGTATAGTTTTTATTGGAAAAAAAAAATAATCTTACCACAATGTGCATAAAAGCAATACTATTTTGTGACTAAATATTTTATATTAAATTTTACATCAGCAACTGTCTTGAGAAAAAATTCAGGGAAATAGGATGGAATCAAAAAATTGAAACCTATAGATATGAAATTAGTATTCCAAAGAGACTTTGAAATTTCATAACTGAGAACAATGATGGTAGACTAACTCATCAAAATGCAAGATGGGTGATTTAGGAATACCAATATATTGACTCATTTGACTTACAAAAATAAAAAAGAAATAATTAAAGCTGAAGGAAAACTGCATTAGTGGGTTGTTTTTTTTTTAAAACCTCTGATTCCCTTTGGAATACCAGTTTTAGTGAATTAAAGATGGTTGTAGAATAAACTCTTTACAAGGATACCATCTTTTGAAATTTATTCTAATACTCAATTGAAAAACAGCAATTAAACTGTGGGTCTAACTCAATGACTACCTTCTTTCCCCTTTTTCAAAAAATCTAAATAATATCAGTTATTAATTTGAAACTAAATGTTATATCCTGCTTCCTTATTGCTTGTACAGAAGATGGCTTTGATGGCACAGCAGTGCTCCCTGTGAAGGGGAGTTTATTCAGTTCCTTTGCAAACAAGAGAGCCCTTCTTACATGTATTTTCAAGAGTTTATTTCCTTTTGGACATTCAAAGCACCAGTGTTGCAACAATCGTGATGTTACACGTTAATGTAGCACATCCAAATAGAAATAAGAAATGAAAATCTGAGGCTGCCTCGTACGTGATCCCAGCCAAGTGTAGATTAGGACTTTGTTCTGAAAATTGTGGGTTGCATGGCAGATTCTACGCTAACTACAAATGTCAAAGCTTTTGTGCTTGGACTTTATTAATACATATTAGTAATTTCGGATTTAAATAAGAGTGTGCATTAGGGAAAAATAATTAGGTCTCTCTTTTCCTCAAAAAGTTCATTTAAAATCACTTTCCAAGGTTGAGTTTTTACAGTGTGTTTGAAATGTCTGTGACAGGGCAGTTCTCAGCAGTAAATTTTACCGAGCGCGCGAGAGTAGAGCACTTGGCCACTGCAAGACCAGATACAGTCCTCTGCTGCAGTATGAGGTCCCCATGCTGTCTCAACAACCTGTCTGAAACCCGATTCCTGCAACTTTGGTGTCAGAGCAGACATCGTGACAAGGAAATCTGTAATTTTGCACGTTTTCTTAATTAGCCTGAATTTAAATCCTTCCCAATCTGTCAGACTTTGCTTGAGCATAAAGCTCTCCAAATTTATCCATGTAGTCGTCTTCATTTCCTCCAGGCTATATCTTAGGAAGTAATTTTTCTGAGTTGGTTGAAGGAACTTTTTTTTGTTGATTTTTTTTTTTTTTTTTTTTTGGTGTTCTTTCAGCTATTGAGTGCTTAATCTTTTGATGTTTGATGCTGCAGTCTTCTAAACTTTCAGATACTTTCATGATACTTGTAGGACTCTTGGATTTTGGACTTTAGTACTTGAAGCATTACATTTAACAGAAGAAATACTATCCTTAAGTTACTGGGTTCGGTCAAAATAATAATGGAAGTAGGAATATTTTTGAACTTTTTATATTTTTATGAAGCTCTAAAGGACCGGTAAAATATTAAGCTGCACATCTTTTAATGCTGTCTAACTTGTAGCTAGATGGTTAGTTGTCGTCCTTCTCTTTCTCTGGGCTGATGAGGGTTTTTTTATTCTTTGTTTTAATACCATTTGTCCGCATCGCAAGCGAGCTGTGTGTATATTTATTCCACATGGCTCAGTCATCTTAATTGCATTTTAACTGTATCCTTTAGTATGGTTTACAGGGTAAACCCTCGTGTATCATACAGGCAAGGTGCAACATGCTTGAATCATCAGTACAGGCCTCTCTTCCTTTGGTGGTTGCAAGACTTGATGGTTACTCCGATGTACGCTTCCCAGCTTTCCGCCTAGGTTCGCTGGGGATACCAGACAAAAGTATATAGAGCGCCTGGTCCGCCAGGGAAGCACGCCCTTACGCTAATGAAAGCAATTCCAGGAAATCGGGAATATTTCCAGATTTTCTTCCCCTGTGCACGGAGGGCGGCTCTTTTCAGGTAACAGTGCACATCGCTGAGAAACAGATCTCCGATGTCATGAGGGCGTAAGGATCTGAAAGCTGCTGTACCTAACAAGTTGCCTCTAAAACGTACCCGTCTGTGATATACCTGCTTGGTAAACAAGATGTGGCTGTTCATCCATCTCTCATAGCCCACCCGCTTGAGAAGTCATGTTCTCATGCAGTTAAGTGCAAGTAGGCCCAGTCCTTTTAATGCACCAAGGTTGAAACTGTTCGGATCGGTTTTAGCTGTGTTTTTACATCTCTGCAAATTTCCGAAACTGTTTCATTAGATAACTGCTAAGAGTCTGTTCTCATATTGCTGCTGAGGCTCCATCAGGGCATTAGCTACCTTTCAGCCCAGCACAAGTTACATTGGCTGCCTTGCTAAATTATGTTTCCCAGCATCGGTAGAGCGGGCACAGAAGTTGAGCCTTGCCTCTACCAACCATATTACAGCTGCAGAGTCATTCTGGAGCAACGCTGTCTGTGCTAGCACTGCGGTTCCCCTGCCTTGAGGATATCGAGACCCGTTCCAGGTAAGCTGTCAAAGTAGGAGACCAGACGGTTACTGCTTGGGCTCACCCGTAGCATAAAGAGAAGTTACCAACAGCTGAAGTTTTCCAAGATGGGTTGTCTGTGCGCGTGTTCTCCACCTGCTCCTACTGCTTTCTCTTTTCGGACTCCAGAACAAATGAAGGTATATACAGCATGTAGTTCAGTCCGGAAAGGAGGCAGGGCATGCGGGCATGCTGCAGATACAGCAAAACCTTCTGTGGGAGGGTTTGTAATGCCTGCCTTTAACCACAGCCACGATTTAAAGCCTGTTATTCATGCGAGGGTGGCATAACTTAATATAATAGGTGGCTATTTGGTGAGCTTGTATCTCAATTTAATATTGCTCTAGTTGCAATCGCGTTCACTGGAGCATGTAAATCTTGTGGGTTTTTTTATATAAATTGAAATTAATAAAACTATTCAAAGCTGAAATGAAGCCCTGCAGACTGCTGCAAAAAAAGGCAATCTAAAAAAGGGAGGGGGGAGATGTAGTCTTCTGTACGCCAATCGTATTTATGAACAATGTAAAAATAATATATAAGCCAGTGGATAATACTTAAAAAAAAAAAAAAAAAAAAAAAAGGCAGGTAGAATGCTACTGGTAAATGACTGAAATAGCTACTGATTTACAGGCCTGTGCCAGTGCCCTCGCTGTGCACTGTTGCATCTCCCGGAGGTGTAAGGTATCTGCCTGTCTCAGAACTTCTCTGAAATGGCTCCGTGTGAGCAACTGTGTGTGGTTTAGGCTCCGAACTGGAAATTATTCAGTATAGGGTGGAACTGCGCTCACAAAATGTGCACCTGTAATATAGACTGGGGATGGTTTGGGCTGAATAACATTGGTTCTGATACTCCACTTGTAAGCAACTTTAAATTACATGCATAAAGATACGGTATGTGGGCTGCCCACCTAAAAGGGTTCAGAGGCACTCAGTGGTCGCATGTATCGGTTTGTTAGCATTGCTTCTGGAAGTACGTGCATACTGGAGCCCTTACGTTGTGCTCATGAGTTTTCAGACAAGGCTAGTCTTTTCTCTTGCGTTTCAGATGTACCCTTTAGTGCCTGAAATGTTGGAAATTTGATTTTAAAGCGTGCTTACCTCAGTAAGGCTTATTTTAATCTTGCTGATGTTGAGTGGCCTTTTGACAGCTGTGGTGTTCGGATGGGGGATCGATGCTGTGAGATTGGAGAATTCAGTACAGTCTCCATCCCGCTGGTGAGGCCAGAGACGGTGCGACGGTACCTTCGCTCTGCCACTGAATTGGTGTTGAACGGGCAAGGATCCCCGACGGAAGCGGTCATCAGGGATATGCCATTTGTTAATCTTGCCATTCAGCAGGATTTGATCAATGTTGTGACTAAGGATGTGGAGGTAACTGGAAGCAGCTCCCGATGAACCGATTCACAGGAGTCTATGCTAACAACCACGAACATTTGGCAGAAACGTTAAAAAAAACCCTGCATTTCCAATCTGCTTCTACTTTTACACGTCTGAAAATGGTGTTAAGTTAGATCATCTTATCCTGAAAGCAAGCTTCTTTCCTTCTGATGGCTCACCCCACCTCCACGCTTCCCCCAAAACAGAACTGACTGCTGCCATCAGTCAGGATTTTGTAATTAGCCAGGAGAGCTGGAAGCTGCAATTCTTATTGAAGAAATAACTGCTGATTAAAACCAACGACAGAGCACAGCTTTTAACATGTTTGAGTTTAGCCTCAAAATGGAAATAAATCTACCGCCCAAAGGTCTAGGTTACCTGCAGTAAGAAACAAGGAAGATGTAAATGTTTGTTTTTCATGGGCAGGAGAACTAAGTACCAAAGCTAATAACAGAGTAATACAAGTGTTTGTCTGTATTCAGAAGTTTTTATATGTGTGTGCTCTTTATAAAGCACCCTTCAAATTTTCTTAGTATTTATGTAGCTAGCTATGTCTTTATCTGAATAGATAGGCACTGTTTCATCTTTAGAGCATGTGTTCCTTTGGAGCCAAGTATGGAAATGCATGTATTTTGTTAGACCAGGTGTGTTGTGGGATTTCTTTTTTGACACAGTTGTCCATTGGGGCCATACAGATGTTCTGCACAGCAGAGTGAGAATAACCAGAGTCCACACTGTTCACTGTTACGAACAGGACAACAGGTGGAACCTCTCGAGTCCCCAGCCAGCAGACCTTCGGACTTCCCTCTTGCTCCGTTTGGTGAATAAGATGAGCTTTCTAGATTTGGACATTCAAAAGAAGACCTCCCTGTAGAGTGAGGTGCCTGTCACCAGTGACCTAAGCTAGACTCCATCCTCTAGGATCGGAACTCCACACATTTAATATGTTTAATTTTCCTGATTGAATGGTATCTAATTCATGTTTATTTTGTAGTAAGAGCAAGCTACGTTTGCATGACATGTTTGCATGCAAATCTATCTTGACAACTCTTCAGCTGAGAGATACGTGACTGTGGCTACATCATATGTGATGTGATGCCTGAAGGAAATGGCCGTGGCAGTTGGGTAGCTTGTTTGGAGCTACAAGCTGTCTTTTGCAGCCTCTTGCTAATGTGTGGATGCTTGATTGTAACTCCAGGGAAAACCACATTCCTACCTCAAAACCTGGCAGCACTAGGTGCCGGATGAAGTGCCCGATGGCTTTACGGGGAACACACTTCAGCCCCTTGTCCCCGAGCACAACTTGGCTCAAGTTCTATGCAAGTCACTGCCCAAGTATCCTTATTTTTGACGCCTAACAACTGTATCGCTCTTCTACCAGTGGGAGGGAGACCGCTTGCGTGGCAGTAGTGTCAGGGAGAAGCACGGTGCCAGTCTCTGGCTATCCAGCTGCAAGAGGTGAGTCATTTTGATACCTGCAGCTGTATCTTCTTTTGATATCCAAGAACAGGACAGACCTTTTCCCGATGTTGCTATCAAAGCTAGGAATAACCGGAGCATCAAGTTTGCACGCTAGACCTGAGAACAGCAGGCTAGTTACAGCACCTCCATCAAAACACAAATCGCCTTTGTATCATCGGGCAATTATGCTAGCCCATATGCCACGGGCTGACAATTTTGTAAGAGACTGCAAGATCTCTTGCTTCTTATCATAAACATCAGAACAACAGCAGAAATTCTGCACAGATTTGTGTGTGCGTCTATTATTTTGTTTTATCATCCCTAATGAGATCACTAGAATTACTCCCATTTTCAGTTGCCACAAACCTCAATGGATTCTTACAAATCTCGTTCATCTTGCAACTTACCTTCACAGTGAAGCAATATTACTCAAACTCAGGATTACTGTTAATTACATCATTTTAAGGAAAAATAAATTAAAAACATGCCTAAATATATGGATCCTCTTAAAGGAATCAATTATTTCAGGAATGAAGGCTATCTACTTAGAGTACTGCAAGTGTAGTGACAAATTTCCATAGACGGTGGAAAATGAGCTCCTTTTTCTGTACCGAAAGGATCAGCAGGGTACTGGTGATGAATAAAAACTAGCCAAAGCAAGCCAGGTGGTTGCAAGTGCTCTTGGGAAGCCTCTTGCAGAGCTCTGAAAACAGCCAGCTACAGCTGGCTGTGATGGCTATTAAAATCCAGAATACCGAAAGACACCCAAGATAGGAGATGGCACATTCAGCATTATAACTGAGGGCATAAAACTGCTCACCAGAACAGCAAAGCATCTCATTCCACAAGACCCGAATTTGTAGTTCACTGACGTCTTTGGGGAGTCCTTACAGTTACCTGCTCCAAATGCAAAACCCAGCTTCAGCTTGCCTGTCCTTCTCCAGAGCCATACCTGGCAATCCGAGGAACTTTGCAAGCTGGATGTGTGATGTCGATAGCTAAACCATTCACATCACCACCTCATCTATTTCTAGCCAGTAGCCAGGCGTTTGAAAGGTAGTCTACCACATCACAACGTAACCCACCTCTTAATAACTGGTTGGTTGACAGACCTTTCCCACTGAACATCAAGGCTTCCTCTACTGCGGTAATAGTACGCTATGGCTGTTTTAGGGTGCTGCTCATATCAAAATGTGTCTGGCAGCTTGCGATATCCTACCGGCCTTTGTAAAATATTAGCAAAGTATGGCTAGGTGGCTGAAGCAGATCAGATACAACAGTGTAGTGAGTACAATCACTACGACGTATTTCTGATCTTCTCTCTGTGCTTTTTGGACACTCCAGCTACTACTGCATCAAATAGTGATAGAACCGAGTTATGCTGATTGAGAGTTTGCCAATAGGTCTTGCATCAGAGTATGAGGACAGGCAGGAGGTGCATATAGCTAAGGAAGAGAACAGCTTTTGAAGAGTACTGTCACCAAAATAGAGTCCTTGCATGCTCTACAGTGAGTTTACAGCCACTACAGCATCTGTGAAACACCAGTGTTATAATGCAAATAACAATTCTCTCAAGCATCTGTAACTGAAAAATAATCTCATTTCTAAGAGAGTGAGCCATGTGATTTAAAGTCAGTTTCTGTTCACATTGACCTTCTCTAAGTAAGATTAAACTTTTACATAATTCAACTAGAATCAAAGCCGCCTTCTGTGTTTCAGCACAGTGCACATGATACATAAACCACTGATCACCAATTTTTACCATATTCTTGAAAAACAGCTATCTCGAAACCGCCTTTGGGGTTATCACTGGACAACCTTAGTTTTGTGCCTTCTGTCACAACCCCTCAAGACTAGAGTTTTTAATTTCATTAATTCCTCAAATTCTTAATGTTCTTCCCACGTCTGTCTGACTCCTGCACACAGAAATGAATTCGGGGTGCTGTTTGAGCAGGTAGCATGGACACCCCCATTCCCCATGTTTTCACTGTTCCAAGAAATGGCTCTCCTCTTGGTAATATCTGAGGTGGTGGTCCCAGCCCTACGGTCATCTACCTCCCTGCCGAGGCTCTGTTAACTTCTCCTCCTTGGAGTGTTTTCCTTGCATGTGAATTTATACTTTTCTTCAACTCTAGCCAGCCTAAGTACTTTCCAAAGCTGCTTATAAAAATTTTTGGTTGTTCTTGCCTGTTATTTTTACCTAGCCCCCAATGTCATCAATATAGATATTGATACACTCTTGTGTAACTAAAATGCCAAAACAGCGGTCTGAAGAATGAACAATTCCCTGAAGTGTTTGATCTTCAAAATCACATTCTGTTTTTTAAGGACATTTGCTAGTGATGATTGACAGGAATGGATACTGATGATTTGAAAATATTTTAAATCTTTAACATAATCAAAGGATGTTCCATTTGATATATTTTAGTTCTTTCTATACTTCCCTTTTTCCCTTTAGAGTGGCTAGTAACAGTCCCTAGTGTGGTCCTATTGGTTCTTCTACTCATCTTGTGACTCCCAGTTAATGCTGCTGGTGTAGTTCTTCTTTTACCTCCTGCCAAAGAGAAACTGAGGAAATACATGGCAATCATCTGCCTCAGTTATCTTTTGTGCCTTGATGAGAACGCAAGCTTTTGGATAACGTCCCCAAGCCTTTACACAATTATTTTGGTCCTTGCCTCTTCAGTAATCACCTTCTCAACAGACCAGGCCCTATCGTGCCTTTAAAACCTACCAGATACCTTCCCCTCTCTGCTGCTGCTTCAAATGACATCTCTCCCGATTTGCTGGACATGTTCCCACACTCCTGTACCCGAGCTCACTGCTTTAGGTCATCACGACCAGCCTTTGTTTCTAGCACCTCTTTAGCTTACGAGTCTAACTTAAATGAATTTGTTCTCTTTTCTTTCAGGCTCATGAGCATTCCTCTGCTGCTGTGGCACTTGTTGCTTCTCTGAAGGGTTCAAGTCAAGGAGGTTACACCACCGTTCTTGTGTTTGCCTGGGCTGTGAGTACTCCTCCCTTGCTTTCAAATTCATGCCGAGAGCCATAAACCACTGCTGCCCCTTCGTCTTGTCCCCATATTTTTTGCTCAGTATTAACTTCATTGTTTGCCTCGTGTATTTGACTCTGTATTTATTTTCTACAGACTCAGATGTTCATGAGATCTTCTGCCCAAACTCTCTCTCCTTGTATTTTAGATTCTGTATTATGTTAATCTCGTCAGGAGCCTATGCAGCTGGCTTAAATTTTAGCACTGAATGAACATCCCGCCCTGTATCAAAGGTTAATGCTAGGTTTTCTGGGAGTTTCTCATAGTAGAGTCATATTTACAAGAAAGCTTCTTAATGACAGTCCCAAGCAAAGGAGGAGAAAAAGCCCTTTCCTGATTACCATGAGTTTAACTCTTGTATTGTAACCTCATGAATTCTGTTATTCCCATCCCTCAGCAACTTACACTCCAGACAGCAGCTGAATGGTGGAGCTTTGTTGATGGTTGTAATCGTTGCTAGGGGACGGTCTGAGGGAGGTGAATCATGCCATTTACAGTCAGCCTCAAGGAACATTTGGAAATGCTTGAGCTTAGAAATTTCCTTCTGTGGTTTGTGTTGCTGTGAAGAGTGCTTTAGAAATACACGTGATAATGGAGGCATTAAACATCCTGGTGTCTTTACTTGCTTGTATGTTTGTATGTGTTTTAAATTATTGTTCTGGTGCTTCTTACTTTGATAATTATGTTTTTAGTTAAAAGCTGACCGTGTGCAAATGGCACGAAAAGAAAGAAGTTGTTGCAAATCACATTAAAATTAAATATTAAAAATTTTCATCATTTCTTTACTGTAAGAGGCATGATTTCAAAATGCAATTGCATGTACATGTCTAGATCTAAACTTTCTTGGATATATTCACAGGCATTTATTTTATTTTGTCTGCTGTGCAAAGGTGGCAGCTTCAGGTACCACCAGAAATGAGAATTTGACCTGTAGTAGGTAGGTGAGGTTTTACAAGCTACATCTTTGGTGAAACACAAGGTGGGTAAATAAAAGTGCTCATACTATAAATGCTAAGTCACCATTTGGAGAGAACAGAGGAAGCAGTGCACACCTGGCTGGGGCTGACAGGTATGACGCAGAATTGCTGAGGAGAAAAAACCCAACATAGGCAGTTTGGGGGTCCGATAGCCAGGGTGCGTGCTTCGCACAAGCCAGGCAGCCTGACCTCCTCGAGTCCTGCACTGCGTACCCGAGGCTGGACTCTGCAGGGCAAGCCTGGTCTTGCTCCTCGTCAGCTCAGCAGGGTTTTGCCAACCTGCAGCGCTCCTGTGAGGCCAGCTTGAAGTCTGCGGCTCAAGAGGGCAGTTAGACTCGGGGACTTTAAAAGACTCACGGTTCAGCTTTTCTCAGAGTGCCTCTTGGTCTTTCAGCTCTTCGTGCTTCAGCGGAGGGCTGCAGACCCTCCCAGCACATTGATTCCCCCTTGTCACACGTGTCGAAGGGCTTCACCGATGTTTTACATACGACATCAGTGGCACCGCTTTTCAAAACAAGAAAAATGTTATTTCCTGCTGTTGTTTTGCTTTCAGCACCAGAGGTGAGAACTCAGCCGCCCCCCGCAGCCGCGGCGTCCCGCTCCCGCCCTCGGCCTCGGCCCGGCCGGGACGCGCCGCTGCGCCACCGCCCGCCACCGGCAGAGGGCGCCCGCACCCCGCCCGACGCGGCCCCAGCCGCGGCCCCAACCCCATCGCCCCATCCCCAACCCCATCGCCCCATCCCCAACCCCGCTCCACTCCGGCTACTGCGGCTGCCCGAACACTTTCTGTAACAGCCGCAGTACCCCCGGACACCCTGTGAGCACCTGGCACCCAACAGCACCCCCAGGACCATTTCCCGGATAAGCAGCGTGGTTTTCATGACCGTGCCCCACGATGCGCCCTCCCTGTCAATCCTCCCGCTGCCGGCAGCACCTAAATGGGACCGTGCAACTGGTGCTTCACTTCAGGAGTTTGTAGAGGCGTACTCCTACAAACCAGTCACATCCAAGTGGCGGAAAGTATTCTTGCATTTGTATTCTGTCTTCTCTGAAGGGGACTATAGACTTTTCAAATATTATTAGGTTGGTTTTCTTTTGATTCTATTCATTAACACACGTGTCCTCTGTTGTAAGTACTCCAGTAACAGCTTTAAAATTGTATTTAATGAAATCTGTTCACAAAACAGGAGATCACAAGGCTTCAAGAAGTACAGCAGTGCATCTCTCTGAAGTGTTGAGAAATTATTAACCATTCTTCTTTTTCTCTCCACACTTGAGCAGGAGCTGTTACACTCATACACATCCCCATTTCTCCTTCCAACTACAACAGAGGGTTTCCTTGCAAACCTTCCTTCTTTCCAGGTTCAGAAACGCTTAAACTACATGACTCACACAAAAAAAAGGTTAATTTAACTATTTGTACCCGCCTGGTACAGCCTCTCAAGAAACTCGGAGCGGAACAGCTGTACGGGCTTGTAAGCAGGCGGCAGTCACAGGAGCCAGGGCCAGCGAGCAGCCAGGAGTTATCATTCCTTGGTCTACAGGTTCGGGGGTCCAAAATAAATGGGGTGACTTCAATAGGGCGTTTCACCGGCGAATTTAGGGCCATTCCCGTGTAATAATGGGATCCATCCACATGCAAATCCGAACCCTGAGGCTTGGGCTACTCTTGATTTCCTTAATGAGAGCCCAGACGTGCCCCGCGGGGCTGACCCGGAGGGCGAGCGGCGGGACGCCACAGGGCGGGAGGGTTCCCCTCTGCTCGGCGAAAGTCTGTCGGGAGCAAACACAAGGTCTGACCTCACTGAGGTACCGGTGACTGATGCTACCAAAAAGTGCAGGGTCCTCGGTACGGACAGGGCTGCCTAAAGTCAGGATCTGGATGAAGCAAATCATTAAACCCGATCTTCAGTGGGACACACAGGCCACTGCAATGCACACCAGTGTCGACCATTCAGTCACAGATTGCTTGCAAAGTGCTCAGGTCCCTCAGCAAACCAACAGATGTCCCCCCCTCAGCCCATGCACAAACGCACGAATACCCACCTCCCTTCCCAAAAACATGTATGCAAGATTAAGCGGTTAATAATAAACAGAATTTCAGATACGGTTTGCCTGACTGTGTAAGATCAAAATTCTATTTTGCCAGTTTAGCGTGGTCAAAGAAGAAACATGCAAAATGCATTAAGAAGTGGCTGGTGTAAGGACTGGTAAATACCAGAGATTTTAAGACTGCAGCTGTGAAAAACAGAGCAAACGATCAAACGCGAGTCCTAGCAAAACCAACCCTCGCTATGTAACACCGTGCGTGCAATGGTTCAACTTTATGACTGATATTTCTTCAAAATTTGAGACTGTGATAAATAAAGCGGTAATCATCCAGATTACTTGGGATTTTTTTTTAAACTAAAGATCAAATTTAAGGACTAAATTCTGCCCTCGCAGGAAAATACCACACCACCCCCCCCCTCCGCCAGGAGCCTGCACCGCGCACCTCGGCACCGCCGCCCCGCAACCGCACCCGCACCGCCGCTGCGCGTGCGGAAAGCACCTTGTTGCGTTTTATTTCAAACGCGCACGCAACAGGTTGTGGCTCTCGTTTTTCCCGGAGTTTTCCTTTTCAGGTTTTTGTGCTGCAATAGGGGGCTTACGCTGCACGTTTGGAAGCATCCCTAAAAACGCTGCTCCGGCCTGCTGGGGTACTTCACGGGCAGCTTCGCGCTTTTTGAAGCAGAAACTTTGAACCTGCGCGTCGGCGTTCTGCCCTTGCGCGGCTTCCCAGCAGAGGAGGGCACAGCCCCGCAGCTCCGAGCACCGGGCCCCCGCGGGCGCGCAGCTGCCACCGCCCGCGGCGCGGGCCGGCCTGCCTGCGCGGCCCCGCTCCACCTCGCCTCAAACGGGGCAACGGGGCCGACCCTACCTCCTGCCTCCCGCCTCCGCGGGGCGGGCAGACGCCGCCGGCGCCCCTCTCGCAGGCTCCGGGCCGAGGGCTCTCGCTGCCGCGGCGGCGGGGCGGGACGGCCGCGGGGCGGGGGGGAACGGCCGCTGTCGTGAGGCGCAACAGGCGCGCGAGGACGGGACGGGACGGGCGGCGCGCGCCAGGGCAACCGCCGGCCGCTCGCCCCGGCTTCGCACCGCGTCCCGCCCGCGGCCGCCCAGGGGCGCCGCCCATTGGCCGGCGCCGGCCCTCTCCGCGCCTCTCATTCGCGGCGGGCCGTGCTCGTCACGGCGCTGCCTGCCGCGGCCCGGCTCTAATTGCCGGGGCAAGGGCGCGCCCCGCCGCAGGTAGCGTTGCGGCGGCGGCCGGAGCGGGGCTGAGGGGCTGCGCCGCCTCCCGGGGCCGCCCCGCGGAGCTTCGCGCCTCTGATCCCGGCCTCGGGGGAGTTCGCCGCGGGCGGCCGCCTGCCCTCGCCCCCCTCTCCCGGTGCGGCTCTCTCCTGCCGGCGGGGGCCGGGCGGCTGCGGCGTGATCTCGGCGGGGGCAGACCGGCCTGTTGCTGCCGGGAGGAGGGACCGCGGCGGCGGCGAGCGGCCCCGCGTCTCCCCCCGGCGCGGGGGCGGGGGAGCGATGAGCCGCGCATTGTTTCCCCTGTAGGCAGCGCCCGGCGGGCAGCGGGGCGGCGGGCCATGGGCTCCGCGCCTTTGTCTCCCGAGTGAGCCGGCCCCGCTCCCGCAGCCTGCCGCCGCCGCCAGCCGGGCCCCGGCGACATGGACGTGACCGTCTCGGAGCTCCTGGAGCTCTTCCTGCAGAGCCCCTTGGTGACCTGGGTGAGCGCAGCGAGGGGCGGCGGGGAGCGGGGAGGCTGCCGGCGGGGCGGCCCCGGGCGCGGGGGGCGGCCGGGCCCTCCCGCCACCCCCCAACCCCGCTCTGCTTCCTCCCGGCAGGTGAAAACCTTCGGGGCCCTGGGCAGCGGGGACGAGGACAACCTCGGCGTCTACATGGAGCTGGTGGACGGCGTCGTCCTGAACAAAATCATGCTGCAGATGTGAGTGGGCGCCCGGGGGAGGGATGGGCGGCGGGGCCGGGGGCGGCGGGGCCCAGCACCTTCGGCCCCGCTCCCGCGGGGGGCGCCGGGGCTGCGGGGGGCACCGGGGCTGCGGGGGGCGCCGCCGCCTCGGCTGCCCTCGCCTCGGCTGCCCGCGCGGCTCTGGTCGAAGGCTGGAGGGGCTGGGTGCAGGGCGAAAGCGCCGGGTTTGCGCTTTTTTCCTTTTGGTTGCTATTTGAACATAACAAAAACAAGGCGGGAAAAAGACCAAACTCGTCCAGTTCTATGAAATCTTCTTTAACGTTTTTCTAGGGTTTTGGGGGGATATGTGGTTTTTTGCTTCCCCCCCCCCCCCCCAAGCAGTTACATTTTCTTAGTTGTTCATATACGCTTTAGGGGAAGGTATGTGGTAGTACAAATAAGAAAATGAAAGTACTTTATGATATGAAGCTTTCCTGGGAAGATTTCATCTGAAGTTCTCTACGTTCTCGTGTAAACTTTGATATTAAATACATAATTTGGCAGAAAGAAAACTTTAATGATTTATTTTTTGGGCAAGTTATCTTTTGGGCAGCGATATATCTTTTAAATAAGTTAAAAGGGCAAACACTGAAAATACCGTAACTTTGAAGCGAATTCTCGATAGAACTGGTACATTTTTTAACCACATCCTTTCCTGTTGCTGGTCTGCTGCATGCAGATCCTGACTGTTTTCTATCATCTCTGTATTTGCTTTTAAATACTCTGAAACATGTCTGATTAAGAGTTTGTAGGGAGAAGTATTTGACTTTCAGGGGAGGAGACTTTGGAAATCACTCAATTTTGGCATGGCACTCTTTTAAGTGAATAAAATCAATTGAAGCTCGACCAGTGATTTGCAATGTTAAGTCAAGTCCAAGCACTTAAATGAAGAATTCGTATTAGAATCTTTAAATGAAATTCCTGAGAAGTAACTTAAAAAAAAAAAAAAAAAAAAAGTCTGACAACCCCTGCCCCACCCACTCAAGTTGGCAAGTTTTGCTATCTTCTAGTACCTGGCTGCTCCATCTGAAAAGGTAATCAAATTTTCTTCCTGTTTGATGTTACGTTACTAACAGTGGAAATTGTGAACTGGAACCTAGATAGTGAAGCTGGTGAAGATTCATGATTCGTAACAGCATCCAGATCGGTTGGCCCGCTTGGGGATAACAAAATAGTGCTGTAAAATGTTAGCTGGGATGGAAACCTGATGTAAAGAGAAGACGTAATTTTCAGCATTTCTCAATGAGTAATTACACTTTAAAAAGAGAACTTTCTGCAAATTAGAGCCTTGAGTATGAGTGTTCAGATCTGGACTTGTACTTTTCCAAGATCTGGGAAATTAGATTTTGATTTATGACCGTTGTGTTTGGCATGGAGGTGACCAACCAAACTATCAAGGAACAGCGGAAGTTGAGTCTGCTGCAGGTTCAACTAACTGAACTACCACTGTTACCTAATATGTGAAAGAATCTTATTATTTCAAAACAAGAAAACTTAATACTTAGTCGCTCTTGAATTTTGTTATTAAATAGGCTGAAGTTATGTGGCTTTTGAATGACTGTGGCATTCTTGAGTGATGTATTTTAGAAGTGCTTTATCGCGTGGTGTATGCAAACTTGAATTGTTTTGTAGCTGGCCACTGAAATATGTCTAAGGAGATGTAAAATTGTTAAAGTCTATGGAGCAACTTAACAGTGCTCTGGGGTCAGGGAGTGACCAATAAGATCTCACTGAAATAAGGAAGATGAGCATATAGGCTGACTGAGTGCAGTGACACTAGTTGGCATTTTGTCAGATATCATGCGTTTGTGAGAAATGTCCTGGCATGTTTACTTGCCTTAAGCAGTCAGGAAAATAAGTTTGTGTTTTCCAAAAAAACATCTCTGCCAGCAGTGTCAAAGAAAGTCTAAATGGGGGAAGCACAAGCAGTGCGGAGTAGGAAACTGTCCCATTATACACAATCAGGGCTTGTTTTCCCCTTGTTAGGCAGCTTTGGCAGTGCTTCTCATGGTGTCTAAGGAGCTTGAAACCAAGAGCTTTCTACCGAGAGACCAAGACTGTTTAACTTAGGAAGGATTGTGGTTGTATTTATGTATCCCAACCCAGCAAGGCGCTCAGGAGAGGTGCTGACTATGATCTTCGCTTTTTCCTGACTTCGCCTTTAGAAATTGCAATGCAATTACTGCTTGCCTGTAAATCAGGAAAGCCTTGCAAGGCGTGTTTCTGCCCCACAAAGCTTTCGGAATAGAAAAATAAATGTGTTTTTTGAAATGCTTGCTCATCAGTTTTTCAAGTCCTGGTCCCTGAAGATGACTCTTAGTGCTTGGCTTGAGATTTCTTCCTGCTGAAATTGTATTAATGAAGGCCTTTGATAAATCTGCTAGAATTTGATGCGCCGTGCTGTGATAGTGTTGATTGCCTGAAAGCACAGATGCATGCATGCACACACATGCAGAGAGGAGGGGGTAGCAGAGTGAAAGAGCTGGGCTCCTTAAGTGAATAGCTGTCTCCTCACTCGTGTGATATTTCACTTTTAGTTTTTTTAGGTTAAATGTCCTGCTTGTCTGCTTACTGGAACACAAATAACAGAGGCGCATGAGCTTACATCTAAACACCAGGTGTGATGCAGTACTTTGCTGCACATAAACACGTTTCTTTCCATGAAGATTTCAAAAGCCAAATTCTTGGGAATTTCATTATTAAAAATAGAACATTTTTGTCCTGCAGCTAAGCAGATTTTAAGTTTAATCCATGGCCAATACCTGTTGAGTGGAGATTGCTGGGTGAAAGTAAGGCTTTAGCTGTTTGAGGCATGAGTGGGCTGTACGAGTTCAGTCAGTCTCTAGTTTCTGTTGTAATAAGTTGGATTTTGCCCAAATGCTGTCTGGCAACTTAGAGTGGGTGGAGAAGATCCCAACAGCTTGATGTTGTGGTGTCAACGTTTTTTTTAGGTGGTGGGTTCATATCAGCAAGGCAGCTGTGTCACCAGAGAGATACATGACATCTATTGCTTTTCCTGCCTGCCAGGTCCCTGCTGACTGCGTGACAGGAGGTGAAAATGGGGCTGTGCTTTCGCTCTGTCTTCTTCAGAAATGAACTGCCCCAGGAATGCTAGCCTTGAATAAACTGTAGTTTGCTCAGGCACACCAGATGTAGCCACGGCGCACGGGCGGAGGAAGGGAACTGGCCTGGGCACAGGCAGATTCTGGCCACAACATGGTCAGTAGGTAACGAGCTGTTGGGCTTTGCTGGCAATCCCTTTGCCTGCTGGTGATCCCTAACAAAGCAAGACCCTTTTAAAAGAAGAGAGTTGGGGATTGCTTAGTTCTCAATAGTGGTGCCTAGCTGCTTAACAAGCTAAATCTAATAGGAAGAAACAGACAGCAGCGTTTGGTTTCCCCACTTACATTTTAAAACAAGACAAATGTTTTTTCAAGTCATTTTGCTGTAAATGAGTGGTTTCCTTTTCCTGTGCCCTGTCCAAGCGTATACCCCAAGCTGATCATGCACGTTGGACGCGTTGATTTTTGCAGGCTTGCAGTACTGGCTGAATACTCTGCATGCAGAAGTGTTTGTTAATCTTCAAAGTGGAACTGTCGTGTCCTGAGCTTCAGTGTTTCTGGTGGATTTATGTGTATCGGGTTAATGAGCTTCTCTGCAGACAAATTTTAAAGAACTTTTCAGGTGGTTGTGTGTCACTTCCTGGTATGAAACTAGCACATGGCGGCACTGCACAGGCTGCCTTCAGTGTTAACAGTTGCAGCTGTGGTATAATACCTACAAGCATAAGCAAATATTTGACCTGTTTAACTTCTTACAGAAAGTTTTATTTGGGAAATGGTGTGGGCGTTTACACATGCAGGCACATAAGCACATAAGTGTTTTTCTATGGACTTGTTCTAATTCTTCTAATTTATAGTAGGCTTTTCTGTTAAAACATTTAGCAAACAGGAATGTGTATTAGGAATACAGCTGATAAAACTACTTGTATTAAAACCGCATAATAAAAATGCACGATAATAGTTTTTTCCATTTCAATCGCAGTTGTCGTGGTTTGTGGTACTGTCAATCTGTCTTCTCTAATTTAGACCATGTGACAGGAACAGCCATGTTGTCAGTGCCTACTTCTTGTGGTTTGTAGAAAATGGGATGAATACCGGAAGGTTAAAGATATGCATCCGTTTAATTTAAAATCTCATTCAGAGGTGCATTTTTTTCTACCATTTTCCAGGCAATTTAGAAACCCTGCCAGCCTTAGTGGTGTCATCCCACTTGATGATAGAGGAAGAAGTTGGATGGTAGGAGAGTTAGACTGGTCCAAGAGTGGTGTATTTTCAGTTAGCGAGTTACCTGCAGCGCGAAGCGCCATGGGATGCCGGGCACGCTGAGCACAGCCAGTTCCTTCTGGCATCTCATAACCCTTGGGCTCAGCTTGTGGGCTTCCCCCTTACTCATCAAAGTTACTTGTCAGAAATTGCTCAAATGGAATTGTAATTTTGAATTCTAAAAATGAAATTTTTTTTTTGTTACTTTTGTTTTATTAATTGGTGGCTTAAGGAGTTGCATCTTCAAGCACTTGTGCTGCCAGCCCCATGCCTGCTGAACTCGTCACTTGGCCTCTGTCTCCTGGCCCTTCCTTTCCTCTGTGCTCTGTAAAAGTCATGAAGGTATACAGACCAGAGGACTTTAAAATGTTTGGGTCTATAGTGAGGTTTGAGACTTTCCTTCTGTTTATTTGGCTTGGGTGTGTTTTACTGCTTTGCGAAGTACCTTCCTCAGTCATGCCACCTCAGTCTTATTTAGGTGACTTTTGATCTTGAGGAGCAGGTGGTTTTTAAAAAAAGAGAATTGTAGTTTTCATTATATTTGTGTGTAAGAGAAAGGCCAAACATCAAAGGACTGAAAAAGCCTCTCATTGAGGTTGTGTTCAGGGATTTTTCCAATACATTCAGACAGGAATTTGGGATACCTGGTTAGTGTTGCAAAAAATCTCTTTTTCATTTTCAGTATGATCCTTGGAAAGAGTTTCTTTGTGTAAAATTCTTCATAAACAAGTTTCACCAACCAAACAGATGCTATAATGTGCAGAGTGTAATTTTACTCAGGTGCTTTTTTTCCTTGAGGACTCTGCTTCCCCTTCCTGCTTCTCCCTGCTGTAGATCAGGCTGTTTGGGTTGTGTTTTGAGCACCTCGATCTCTCTAGATTTTTAGCCTTTTTCTTTCACTTCTCTTGAGATGAGTAAGCGCGCGGGGCTGCAGGTTTTCTGGCAGCTCGCTCCTTCCCTGAGCGCAGGTCACCTCAGGCCTGCTCGGTCTTGGTGTCGCCCTGTTCCCCTGCGGCCAGGCCTGCCCGCCTCTGGGCCGCTCTCGGCTCCTCTGGGGAGGAGGCGGCAGGGGGGCCTGGGTCTGCTCCTGCGGCGGGAGGCCCGATTGCTGCCTCTCCTGGCTCCTCCACCTCGCCCCTTCCACGTGCCCTGAGGTGTCTCGGTGAGCGACGTGGAGGAGACAGCAGCAGCAGGAGGGATCCTGCTGACCTCGCATAACGCGACACAGTTATTCTGCGCAGGAGGTCTGACGCAGAAAATGTTTGAAAAATGCAACAAATATATTCTTTCCGAATAAACACATGCCTTGAACCCTTGATTGTTTTACGTGTTCATCTCCATGCATATTAGGTCAAGAGATGTTTTGCCAGTTCAACTGGATGAAACTGAGCTTACCTGGTAAATGGAAAAGAATAAATCTTGTCTTTTTTTGGGAACCTCCCACTGCCTCCAAGAGCAACTTTCTGTGACTCCTCCAGGTTCTTGGCTGTGGAGCTAGGGCAGCTGTAGTCGGTACTCGAGCTTATCTGATCCAGGATTAAGAAAAAGTATGGTAACCAATGAAGAAGAAATGGAATATTGCTTGTTGAGAAGGAATTGCTCAGTTTTCCCTGTGGAGACAATAAGCCCTGTGGTAGTTTGAAGCGTAGGCTGTGCTAGCCTTTCACATCTTGTGCAAAGGGTCCTCTCAGAAGTGAGCTGAGGTGCTGGATGAAGTTGGTTACACAACATATTCAGAAATCCAAACAGTCATTTTTTTTGAGCTACATGCTGTTTTCAGAAAAGCTTTTAACTTCCTTCTCTGTGAGGAGGAGGCGGCAGGACTGCCAGAGCGACACAATGCGTGCTGCAGCTTGGCTCCAGGTTAAGAGGACCCCAAGGTCAATGGCATTAAGAGCTCTTGGGGCAACCAGTTACCCTCAATGAAGATGATAGGATAAAAGCTCCAGAATTGCTTCTGAAGGCCTGGTCCTGCCAATGTGTATGTTTTTGTAACAGACTACTAGCTCCACTGTGCCAAAGGATGAGCAGGTCTTATGTTGGAAGGAGGAGTTCTTCTGTGTCTTACGTGCTTTTGAAAACCTCATCCAAGTCCCGCAGTTACACTGCCTACAGCTGTTGAAGAAAATGCCTCTCCTTTGCTGTGGCTGGTGGGTGCATTTTGTGGATTTTTGCCCCATTTTGTGCAGTTTTGGGAAGGGTCGTGGAATATTACTCTGCTATGCAGTCAAAGCTTTCTCTTCCTGGCAGTAGACCTGTGTCACTGCCAGACGGTGGCATGGCAGCATGTTGCCTACATGAGCTTTCACATGGAAATGAGAACTGTAGGCTGACCCTTCTGTTTGGCAAGCTTCTCTTTACTGTACATTTCTTCCCTTTTAGCTTCCTAGTTTGCTGGTGTGATCTTGCCTAAAAAGGCTAAGCATCCAGCCTCCTTCAGGATCCAGCATCTGCTTAGAGAGTACTGAAGGCAAGGTACTCTCTGAGTTCAAGTCCAGGTGCCATTTAGACTCTCCAACTTGCTGTGTTGCTGAAGACCCATGCTGTCTAACTGTGCATGGGTATGGCTTCTGCACTCCTGTATCTGAGCATCAGTAAAATGGAATACTTATTACAGATTTTACTTTAAAAGCTTGTTACAGTTACCTCTCTTTGTTCTCTTTTTTTCCATAAATTATTACAGTGCCAATCAGCATGCAAAACCCTTTGCTGCTGTAAAGGCTGTGTGAGGTCTTGCTAGTTTACATCGGTGGCAGTTTTGGTCATCTGTACTTCAGTTTGCTTGAACCCTGGTAAATAAATACTGTGTCAGATGTTATCTGCTGCCAAGGCAGTTTTCTCTCATCTCTAGAATATCTTTGTATTCTGTCATATTTATACATGTAGCCCTGCTTTTACTAGAGAGGTGCTTTGGGATGGTTTTGCGTTTAAAAAAAATAATAAAAAGAAAAAGCTCTTTGACATACTTATGTAAACTTTGGCAGATATATTTTAAAAATAAATATTGGATCAGCTCCTCTCTTATTTCCTTGTCAACGCCTGAGTTCAATATTTGGCCCTGGAAGAGCAGTGAATGGCTTAATTAACAGCCATAGCAGAGCTCTGGGAGGCAGGTGTTTGGATTGTGTGGGAGTTTGCTGATAAGAGTCTTTATTAGAGGGGAAACGCAAAGCTTTGGTCTATGCTATTGGCAGATAAAGGTTTTCGGGTTCCTTTTTTTGCAACATGTTAGGGTGTACACAGAGAATCTGAAGGTGCACGTTCATGTTAAATTACCTGCAGCTTTTTTCCTTATGCTTTATTTTTTTATTTTAGAAATAAAATTGCTTCAGGTGCAATTTTGATTTGCTTCCTTTAAATTCAAACAAAACCTTCAGGCTTCTTTCCCTAAAATCTCTCCACCAACTTTTTTTCCTGTCTTGCTTATGTCTCTGCTTATGTTTATATTTTGTTCATTATCTTGAAGCCTAGTAGAATTAGAGCCCATAAAGCTGTTTTCTTGTGACACAGTGGGTATATGAGAGAGATCTAGTTAGATGACATGTTTATAATAAAGTGCAGTGCTCCTTTTTCCCTTCGCTTCCGTGTATAATACATGTAGGTTTTGCAGTTTGCACAGTGATCATTGATCAAGCGTTAACACCCTCCTCTTGTCATAAAACTCCAAAGCCAAGAAAGGCATGGTAATCTTTTCTAGACTTCTCTTTATTTGAATAAGATAAACCTCTTATTATCAGAGACTGCTTTGATCTAGTGTGCACAAACTAAATATGCTCTTTGCTTCGGGGAAATGTAAATAAGGAGGGAAGCTGCTCTGGATTGCTGTGTGGGTTAACCTAAAGTAGGTTACTTTGTGGCGCGCAGGAGGATTTCCAAGTTATACATAGGTGCAAAGGTAATGAGCTTACTCTATCATGAATTAATTAATGTATATGTATCCTGTATAATTATGTCAGCGCATTTAATGGGTAAATTTTTAAGGGTTTTCCTAATGGTGCATTATTGAGATGCTAAGTCTTAGCACTGAGTAAACTAGTAATACTTTATTTTCTTTTTCCTCTTTTAATAGAGATCCTCGACCAACCAACCAACGCGTCAACAAGCATGTAAATAATGACACCTATCTGAGGGTTCAAAACCTGACCATCTTAGTCAGAAACATTAAGACTTACTATCAGGTGAGATTTCTGCTCTCTGCTCATTGATCTGTGGTGATTGCTATAATGTTTCAGCTAGTGCAGGGGCTGGTGGCTCAAAAAGAAGCTTGCTACAGGAAATGGAGAGGAAATTGTGTTTGTGTAAAAGTACTTCCAGCCATGCTTTCCTTATGAAACAATAATACGGCTACCTTCTCTATCCCTCATGGCCAGAGGCTGCTTCCCTGCCTCCCTCTTTTTTAAAGAAGAAATTGTGCTTGAAGGCTGTGATAGCACTTGGAGATAGATGTAGTAAAAAGGCTCTTTTGTGGTGGGGTTGTGGGGTGTTTATGTGAAGGGGTTTGCTGAAATTGGAATAATGTTTTGGGGTATTAATACTTGTTTGAAACAATAACCTTCTCTTAAAGGGGCTGCCAGCAAATAAATCATTATGAAGAAATGTCTTTAATGCTAGAATATAAACCTCATATTGATATACTGTTAATTAGGAAAAGTAAATTTGTGCTTGTCTTGAAGGTAGACTTTTTATGCTGTGTACCTGTTCTTAGGTGTTAAAGCAGTTGTTTGTTGTGAACTCCTCTAAGAGACTTAAGTGCAGGAATGACTGTGAATTCTCACAAATAGTGCGCTTCTTAGGAGACATCCTTGAACTGACCGTCAGTGTTCCTCTGCTGTAATAGTCCTCCCCTAAAACCAGGGTGGTGACAGCTGAGCGCTTTTGTGGACTTAGATACATATTGGATGCTGCTGGAAAGCCATAAGAGTGAATTCAGTTACTCTAAATAGAATTTCTGTATACACAGTGTTGTGTATATTTAGACTCCTTAGTGAGAGGGGTAGCTGTTCTACTGGCTTCTTTTACACGTCTTTTGCCAAATTTGAATGCTGTGCAGTATAAACCAGGCTGAAACCACTAAGGACTATTAAAAATGCTCCTCTGCGTACGTCTCAATCATATAATGGACAAAACAGCTAAAGTCAGTGTGCTCATCCTGGATGCTTCATCTCTTCTGTACCTATAGAAGAGACTGCACATTGGCTTTGTCTTCAAAATACAGAAGAGATGCAATGCTTAACTACAGTTGTGCCTTTTGATGCCATTCTCTTCTGGAGCTTGCCTACTGCTATACCATGTTATTGCTACTACTCTGCTTCTGGACTTGCTTAGGGAAGCCTAAAAGAGAGAGGGACTTGTGAAAAAGTCAGGTGGGGTGGATGACTCATCTGTGCAAGTTCCAGTGGCCTGCTAGAAAAATGAAGTGTGTAACTCAGGTTTGAGATGATGTTGGAGGGTATCGTGTATTTCTGAACAGCTGACCCATGTCTCCGTTGTTGAGAACAGGAGATGCTGATGCAATGTGATGTCATTCCTGAGACTTGTGATTTCTAAGGGGAAATTCCATTTGGTCATAACTAGAGGCTGAAGGGGTTTTTTTTGTTGTTGTTGTTTCTCTGTTAGCCACTGAGCCATGTAAATGTATATGGAGTCTACAAGAAAAAGGACCATGATTAAGGGCAGAAACAGGACTAGTCTTTCTCCCTCTTTTCTCACCTTCACAAGATTTGCAGTCTGAGAGTCTGGTCCTTTAGGTGTTGAATCTCTAAAGCTTTTTATTCATGTGAATTCTTTGTCTTGGAGCTGATAATCTGACCTCTTTTTAAGAGTACCTGAAGAGAGATCAGATTCAGGAAAAAAGAAAAATGGTTCAGAATCATGTGATACGTTGCTTTGGTGTCTTATTGACCTAGCTGTTGAGCTGTGTAATCATAATCCAATAAAGCTAGCAACAACTAAAATAGGTTAAGATGCAGTTTTCAATGGGAAACAGTAGTTGAGGCTTGCAGTAGCAGGCATAACAGTGATGTTCCTGTTGTAGTCCAGAAATTAAGTACTCTGACTCTTGCTGCCTGAAGACTATATATACTGTATGTAAACAAAGCAGTCACGAGGGCTGATCATTCTTTGCATTTGGTCCTGAAAATGTGTAATTACAACAAAGTTTAAAATAAAATCACATTTTTTTGTGATGATAATATTATATAAGAAACTTACTTGTCCTTGTCACAGTCACATCTTCAGGGCAAATCCAAGATCTCGATGCTAATCTGATATTCCCTTTCATGTGGTGGTGTGCAGCTTTCAACTCTCCACAGTCTGGGAGGAGTTAAGGCCATCTATGCTGTAACCGAGCTCTGTGTGTGATTGATGTAGAGTATAACGTCGCGTCTGTACTAATGTCTGTTAGATATTTGGAGGGTTTCTCATGTTTAAGTAGCTTTTACTAGTTTTTTCAACATGCAACCAAAGGGATGCTGTGGAATATATTAAATATTGTTAGGCCTCTTCTCACCTGAATGTTAGGGATTTTCTTAAAATAGGTTGAAGTTGTGGGTATTGTTTGATGAAGTAGTATTGATACATTATCTTAAGTTAAAATAAGGGTAGTGTCTTACTGACTGAAAACATACGATCAAATTTGGTTGCAGGCTGGGAGGGAAAAGTTCCTGACAAACAATAGGAACACGAATTTGCTGCTTCCTCAAGAGAAACAAAAGCTCTAAAAATACAATGGTGACCTTGAAGTTACATTCCCTTTCACTTAATGGACCCAAGTCAAGTTTGCAGCTTAGTTGCTGAATTTGGTAGACCAGGTCTCCTAGAATGAAGAAAATGCCACCTCATGCTTTATTGAAGGACATTGGTAGGCACGAAAGAAAACTTGCCCCTCTCTGCACTGGGCAGGAGCGATCAAGAATATGATGTGAATTCATGGGACTGTAAACTGTATCCAAGAAAGGTGGCATAAGTGGCTACTAAAATTAACTGTGATACTCAGAAGCTAGTTGACATTTCAGATCATATAATTGTCTAGTATATCTGTATCTAATATCAGATTTCTCATATATTTGTATAGCTAATCTCTTTGTTAAAGCAAAATTCTTACTAATACAGATAATATTACTTCAGAAAACAAGGACAGGTCTAATCCAGAAGTGTGAATCTATGTATTCTCCACAGTGTCGGGGCTTTCCTGATCTCTTAGGCTAAGGGTCTATGCTGGGAATGACTATGAACAAACCAGGTTATTGATGGAGTTTGGCTTTGATTTGAGCCATAAAGGTCAGTTCCTATCTGTGCTTCAGCAGGCATAACTTGGGAGGGGTAAATGCAATGAAGAAGCCTTTTCCCAGTTCAAATAACCTCTCATTTTTAGAAGTTTGCTAACTGACTTTGTTCATTAACAGCTCGCAACTTTCAGCTGCATAAAAGTGGATTGCTGATGGTTACTAGGAACAACATAGTATCAAGACTCTTAAAATGAGGGACAAGGTGGCTTTTGTGGTTTTTTTTGGTTGGTTGTTTTTTTTTTTTTTATGGGGTATGTAATATTTGTTACTGGTGGTAGCAGGCAACATCTCTGCATTTCCTGCTCCCTGAGCAGTTGCACCTTTGCAGGTTTGTTATTGGCTTGGGAGGCCCCTCTTTTGAAACCAGGCAGATGATTCATTTTGCTGTGGGATTTCATGAGCGTTCAAGAGAATCTGACATTAATTGCATTTAATAGCTGTTACAGCACTGGAGAAATGGCTGGTCATAAAACTTCTGGAATTGGTGCCATATCTTGGAAAAGGGCTGAGCACGGCAGAATGTGTTCATTGCTCATAGTGTGAGTTTTATGTGTCTCTTCTTGCTCTGACTGAATTCAGACACTTGGCTGTCTTTAAACTGGAATGCAATATGGTTTTGTAGGCAATAGTTTAGTACAGAGAATTGCAGGTTACTGTCTGTAACTGCAGTGAGGATGTTGATTAAAGGGGAGAACTGAGTGTGCTGGAGAAGAGATGCTCATCTGCTTCTCACTGGTGGAGGTGTTGCACATCCTGGTCAAAGGGTGAAGTCTTTATTGCATACTACAGCTAACCAGTGCATATGGAACAGGTTGACCTCCAGCTGTTGTCTGCTGCCTTGTGTTGATAACATAGTTGGGAATGTTGGTCCTTAAGCTGACACTGGCTAGTCTGGTGCAACACAGATGAAATTATCTTGCTGTTCCTGAGCTCTGCCTTCACTTCGAAATGCTTGTATTGTGAGCTCCACTAGGGATTATCTACTGGTCCAACTAAATTGGCTTGAAAATAGTTCAGGTGTGAGTAGTGTTAAGACTGAACGATATTCAGCTTCACTGAAATAAGCACTCCGGATTGTTGCTGATGCTGAGTTGTTATGGCCTTAATTCCCTGGGGCCTTGTGCTTCTTTTCCAAATGGTGATTAATCCCAGCTGTGGGAACTGTCTTCATAGTGGTGTGGCACTATCCCTGTTTCTGGCGGAGTTTGTTGGTGATATTTACAGAAAAAAAAAGCACAACAACGAAAGGAGCAAAAAACACCTTAAGCTGCAACAACCTGTGCAAGAGCTATTATTGTTGCTGGTTCTGTCACTTCTGATGATGGAAGAAGAAAGCTAGAAAATTTGAGGGGTGTTGGCCTATCCCTTTGCTGTGCTGTAGAGAATATTTAAATCCTGTAGGTGCTGGTACTTGAAGTGTCCATGTAAGAACAGCTGCCCTGTTCTTGGAGAACTTGGAGAACATGCTCAGACCTATGGAGTTTTGGAAGAGGCCTAAGGCAGGCTGGTATGGGAAGCTTGAAGTGGCTTTGTACTTCCGCTGCTCACGTGTCAGTCCTTGGGTTTAGGATTTTTCTAAGGAACTAAAAATCACTTTGATACCAGTTTATAAAAAAATACAATTTATGAAAGGATCTGTTTTGATGTCAGCTAGTTTCCTAACCTTCAAAAATGCCAGTAATCCCTCCAACAGTATATTCTGCACTCTCAAGCAAAAAATCTTACCGTTTACATGAAAAACTTGAGGTTGATAGAGAGAAGAAGGAAAAAAAAAAAAGGAATGTGATCATCCCTTGGCTAGTTCCTGCATGGGTATTATGGCCACATCTGGAGTATGTGGATGAGAAATGCTGTTGGAAGAAATGCTGCAATGTGGTCATGGCTGTATTTTTGTTGCCTGTATTCCCTGAAGTTGTGGCCACTAAATATCTAGCAGATTGCTTCATGTTCCTAAATAGGTTGGAAATATCTCTTCATTTAAAAAAAAAAAAAAATATCGTACTGAGAGACAGTTCTGAAACCAGTTCTGCCTGTGTGGCTCATGCAGCTTCAATAAGAAACTCATAACCCTTAGCACTTCCATTAAAGTGAGGGTGTGGGGGAGTGAAGATGAAACCATTCACTGAAGTTCTAAAGCCTGTATCACCACAAATCCAACCCTCCCCACCTAAACTCACTTAGCTGGGCTCAGAGATAATGGTAAGCAAGGATGCCTTACTTCTAAGGAATGTTTTTTCAGACCTCTGTCCTTCTCCTTGTACTTATTTTACACAAATATAGAGCAGCCAGGTAAAAGTAGCAGGGTTTTTAATCAGGCACGTTAAAGGGAGTTAGCTGCCTGTGAGTTTGGCTGTTGCTATGAGTGGTTTGGTGCTGGGGCTGTGTTTCTAACCTCCAGAAAAAAGAGACTGTTTTGTCTTCAGGCTGGGGCAAAAGCTGCTTTTCCTGGTGGGTCAGTGAAGGTCTTGCAATACCAGTAGCTTCCAGATCAATAAAACAACTCCTGCTTCTGTAGTTGAAGCGTTGAGTCAGGTTTAGAGCTCTTGATTGGACTGCAAAGAGGAATTCAAACTTGGAGCTCCAGATTTGGGCACAAGTTATGAACTGGCAACTGTACTCAAACTATAAATAAAGTTCTGGAAGTAGCGATGTCCTCTTCTGTGAGTTGAAATCTTTCCCTACTAGGCAGGCTAGTTCTAGTGGGCTAGTAATCCAGTCCTTAGCAAAATAAACACCAAAATGCTAGAAATGTACATAAATGCGTGCACTCTGAAGTCAAAAAGCATTCCTCTGTTCTGAGGGGGAGAGTTTGTACCCACAATGGCCTACTGAATTAGATAAAACTAAACTTCTTTTTGCTAGCCTTGCCTATTTGATGTGTTAAACTACAATATGCCTGGGTGACTGCTTTCCTTTGAGATCTGCTCCATAGAAATCTTAATTTAGCAACTTGGCTTAGGGGGGGAACCTTTCCTCATCTTGAGCTTTAAATTCCAAGATGATTAACTGAGAATGTCAGCTTTCTCAAGAGCAAGGTATCAGAAGCTTCAACAGATAAGCTCTTTCTAATTCAAATGCTTTGCTGATCTCATGCGCTATTAAGTGTGTGTTCTCTCCCTCTTCTCTACAGTTGAGCAGGCTATACGCATACAGCTTCCTGAATTGTTTCTGCATTGGCAATTGTATTGTTGTACCTACCAAAGGTAGCATGCACGGTCTCGTGGCCTTAAGTTACAGCTGTGCAAAGAAACAACGGTGAGCAGCCACTGAGCCTCTCTCTTTTTCACAAGTCTACAATAAATAAGTTAGTATGACAAATAAGTTAGTACCGAGGTACTATTTTAGAGATGCTCTGTGTTTCAGTAAGGCGGTGGGCTAGAACTCAGGAGATTCTGCCGCGGGCATAACCTGGAGTAGGACCTTATTAGCTCTGTATTTGTTTCCACGCTTATTCTTCCTTTGACTTCTCTAGTTAGTTTAAACTTGCTACAGGCACAGACTGTCTATATGTATTTATGCGGTACTTAGCTTAACGAGGCCTCCTTGGTTCTGCAATGCCAAAAATGTTTTGAGTTTTCTGTTCTGCAGTAGCATGATCACGAGACATGAAGGTTGCATGTAAGACTGGTATTGTGAAGACATTCAATTATTGCAGTGGTGGGTGCAGGGCAAGGGAATGACTGGCCTTGGCCCAGCCATTCTGGGAAATGCTCAACCAGTGATGTTAGTCTCTGATGTAGTGTTTCACCTGGAAGTAGTGGTATCACTGTGCTGCAAGTGGAACAAACATAAGAATCACAGAGATCTTGATCGTTTTGTTTAGGTCTTGTTACCAAGCATTTCGGTTAGAAAGAGGTGGAGGCAGGTAACTCATCACTATCGGCCAGCCTGTCTGATGCTTTTTTAGTGAGAATTGACCTGCTCATTTCCAGAAGAACTAGGCAAAACAAACATTTCTACCCCAGAGTTGAAATAAGTTTCTGTAGAGGTCAGTTTGAAAAGTGTTCCCAGGTTCATGAGAGCTACCATTTCAGGTGGCTAGTAGCATGCTGTCGGACACCCGATTGAGATTACTGGCTGTCGTTCTCGGATGCATTTCAGCTGATATGTTGAGTTATATCTGGAACTTTAATGGAGGACTGAGTTTAAACATATATATTTTTTTCCCCCTGAGGCTTCACATGCATTTTAATACAGAATGAAATGGTGACCTCAAACAGATGGAATAGAATAGATTGGCTTTTAAACTGTTTTCTTGCCTGTAATTTCCTGGAGCTAGAATATGGGAAAGGGCAGAATAGGCTGGCATGTGTCTCTGTAGTCTTGTCTTTGTTTTGCTTAATAAGCTAGAGGGGTGTGAATTCACTGTGCAGACAAATGAACAAACTGAGCCAAGAAAAGAGAGGAGCAATGTCCTAAAATACAGAGGCAAACGGAGGAGATCTGTAAAAATTTTACAGTATGGAATAGCTGTTTGGTTCCCACACAGCAGTATTTACTTAACCTCTGACATGTTAATTGAAAACAATTCTGGGATGTCTGAATTACAGAATGCATCCACTGTGTCATTTATATGGCTTAAAAAAGGGTAATGTGAGTGTGTGTGGCTTTTCTTAATGAAAGCCAAGGCCTAATGTTAATCTCCTAGACTGTTGCTGTGATTACGAATGCTAAAACCACAGTGTATTTCCATATTTTAGTCCTCTGCTACATAGATATTTTTGGATATTAGGTTTAAGGCATAAGTCACTGTTCAGACAGTCTAACCAGACAGCCATGTTCAGTCCTGCTGCCTGGATTTCAGGCAAATGTTCCATTTTTGTCAGCTGAAACTTTGTGAAGGAGGGAACTGAGTTTCATAGAGCCTACCAATTTTGGGTAAGTTAGAAAATAGCCTGCATGCCACTTGTAGCTGAAAATAGCTTTGAGATTTATTTTTGGTAAAAGATAATACTAAATGAAAGTTAAAGGTTGCTTTATTGCTTGTGTTTCTGTAATGGATTCCATGTCACTTAGTTCTTTTTGTTAAAAAGTCTTTAAAGAGACAAGAAGATTAATTCCACAAATATATAAAGTATGATTGCAAAACAAACCCCCTAATTGCATAGCAGTTCCCGAAGCAAATAATTTCTGCTTTTTAATGGCAGGTAGCAAATGAAGGTGACTTACTTTCTTAGTTTATTTGCATGTTTTTTCTGTGAAAACATTGTTTAATCCAGTGTGGCTTTTGCTGAGGATACTGTCACATGCTGTATTGTGGCACACTAGATACAGTCTTGCTCTTACACAACTCTGACTCTGGATTAAGGTTTGGTGTCAAGGCTTGTTCGCATCAGTTGCAGTGACATTGGTGACCCCGTGGTGTGGAGTGAGCAAAGGTGTCTCTTTGTGCCTCTAACTCAGCTGGCCTAGGCTTTCTGCTCCAATAGCTTTGTAATTAGCTTTTGTTACAAAGGTCTGTAACGAACTCTCACCTTTTTGTACACTTTTTTTTTTTTTTTGGATGACAGTAAGCAATACTCCCACAGTGTGTTTTCATCTGAGATGGATATTTGAGATTTCTTTTAAAGCAGCGCTTATCTGTCCTTTTGAAGGTGTGATTATCAGTTTCAGAAATGTGTGGGAGATCTTGGATAGAGCATTGTATCCAAATGCAGAGTTGTATTTACTTCTGAAAACAGAATGTGGTTTGCATTGTAAAGACCTGCCCAGTTGACCTCCCCTACTTGTGGCAAATGTGGGTGCTCTTGGGCTAAGAAATGGGTGTGGAGTTCGTGGAGTCATCTACCCTGGTTAGGAATGATGGGATTTACCCTTCCCAGCCCATCTCTGGACCTGAGGAGGCAACAGACTTGGTGACAGGAGGAAGTTTTAGCGTGCTGGTTTCTTTGCTGAAGACAAACCACAGGAAAGGGTGTATTTCGTACTTTACATGGTGTATGGACTTTATGCCAGCACAAATTAGGGAAGGCACCTGCTAATGAAAGCACAGAAATTGAAATGCTGTCACTTGCTGATGCATGCATACATCTCCCATTTGCAAATACGTTGTTTTTTAAAAGAAAGGATTTTAAAAAAGCAAACTCTAAACAGCAAATAAAGCAGCAAATTAATGTGTGTATGCACTGTACTTTAAGTAAGCAGAATTACTTTTTTACAGCTGTTTAGAAGGGCTGTTTGAATATAAGCTGTGTGTGAGCTGGTGCCTCTCCTGTTTCTCATTATGATTAAGAGATGGAGCTGAAGGGGAGTTAAGTGCTTAAATTCTGCTGGGTCCTCATATGGCCAGTAAAAGTGCCTAAATAAAAATCTGTTCAGCAGACTGAAATGGCCCCTGTGGAGCTGTCACTGTCTGTTCTCTTTCATAATTAGCATTATTAAAAGTCTCTAGATGTTTATTTAATTTGTTTTTTTTTTAGACTTAGAATGACATAGTTAGCGCCCGTTAGGTGATCAAGATAAGTGATAGACATCTGCTCCTTTGTGGGGTGGTAGGGAAGACTTGTGGTCTTTGTACAAAGGAAAAATATTGTATGAATTCCATTTAAATATTCCGGTCCTGTGAAAATGATTCATTAGTGGGTTATTAGTATTTTTAAAACTTTTAAACTACAATAGGTGGTGTTCTTCCTCTAGAAAAAGTCACGTTTATTTACATGAAGTTAAAGAACCAATTTCAAAACCATCTAACTTGTTTGCTGTAAGGTTGAGAAGGAAAAGAAGATAGATAAGTTCCCTGTGGTGCTTTAAAGAGAGGTGGGTTTTTTTGTTTGTTTTAAAATGGTGATCCTGTCTGCAATATATCCACTGGAAAGGTATTTGTAAGGGAGTGCAGCATCAAATTTGTATCGCAGAAAGACCAGTTTGGCATGCAGTGTGTTAGAAGAAAAGGGGAGCATGGTACTGAGGTTAATGCCTGGTTTATTTTGGAGCAGCTGTGTTACAGTAAAGCTAAGTGGCTGGAGTCCCATGGGAGGCATAAGCATTTACTGCTAGAAACTGGAAGGAGGCGAGTTGCTTTTTAAGTTTTGATATTAGATGCAGAATTACTATGTACGTTAAAAGGCTTATTTCTCAGGATGCAAGTTCCAAAGAAATAGTCAGTCCTCAGTAGCAGTTACTGTAAAAGTAAAGCATGCTTCGCTTTTTAAAAAAAAAAAAGTAAACCCCTTCTAATTTGACTAGTTACCTTGGAGTCTCTCAAGGCCATGTAGTTACTTCAAAGCAGAACTACAACTTAAACTACAAGCAGTTGCCTTTTAATATAATAAATGTCTTAAGGTCACTTCTTCAATTTTGATCTTTCAAAAAGTGGGGGGGAAAAAAAAAGCGATAACCAAACCAAGCAACACACCCCACCCTGTGTTCCGTGTTTTCTTGAATACGGAAAAGCTGTGTGTCAGTATTGAAGGCTTTGTCTTTGTCTTCGAGGTTTGTGGCAAATGCTTATCTGAACAGCACGGGGATGTATCTTTACAGTTTTAGGTGCAGAAGGAGTGAGTCTGTAGTAGAGGACCAGAAAAGCTGCCATTATTAGAAGCCTTGCTTACACTTCAGTGCTCTGGCACTTAATCTAGCTCCCGGCTTCCAGTCATGCAGAAGAAACTAAACCAGAGTGCTCTGTTTTAATTCTCAAACTTGGTTGAGCTGTCCTGCGTTTCTTCCAGTATGTATTTCCTTTGTAGCCTGAGCTAGAATCTTGATTGGAAAGGTGATTTTGATCTCCTTTTTTCACTTAGCCCTTTCTCTTTATAAATTGCTAGGTCCAAATTCTATGCTATTGAGGGATTAAAATTTCAAATCATTTGTTACTGCTTGAAGACTTGTCTATATAGAGACGCAGTTTGGCCTCTTGTTTCTTAAAGCATCTCAGTAACTTGCAATGGCACTTTCTTTGTATGGCATAGGACCTGATTTTAAGTGGCACTGACTTTCTCAGCCTGACTTGATGCAACTTGAGATGCTGAGCATCTTGCATAGTGGGATCTTTAAGCAGTTTCGCTTTGATACCCTTGGATATTGTGAAACCAGAGCTGTCTGCCAGATCATGGTTTGTTTTGGCTCTTCTCCTTGACAGCGTATTGCAGCCTTTACCAATGTCAAGGTATTTATCACACTTTATCAGTACTTAAAGATTTTGCAGTGTTTATAGTAACCATTTGAATATCTGCAGAAGGACTCATCCTGACTTGCTTTCCCAGTCTTGAGCTTAGCAGGACACCTAGTTTTGGAGGCTTTGAGTGCTCTGCCCAACCTGCTAGTAAGAGAGATGCACTCGGGTGAGAGAGCTGAGTTGACGTGACAGAGTAAAAAGCAGTTGTTTTCATAACAGTCTGAACTGAACTGCTCTACTCTTCTAGCGCACAGACTTTGCAGTCAGGCCTGTGCTCTGTCACCCGTTTATAAAGGACAGATCATCTGAAGTTTCTTTTCAGTTTGCTTATAAACAAGTAGAAATACACTTGCAACCAATGACCCCTTGAGACTCTGAAGGGAAAATCTTAAGTATTAAATACATTGTACAATCCTCCACAAACAAAACCTCCCTCCTCAAAAAACCAAAACAGACTACCTTGATCTTGCTGATACTCATGCAAGTCTCTCCCATCAGGCTGCATTAATCTTAATTCCTCAAAGTCTTCTGTAAGTCAAGAAAGTTAATAGTGAAGAATAATTTTTTAGTTGGCTAAATGCTGCAGAATGATGCTTAAAACACAAACAAGTTCCTGATTTGTTCTGTTTTCTGTAACAGGTAGCAGACAATTCCCAGCTTAAAACTGTTGTATACGCTGGAGTCTTGGTGCTTCCACCAACCATATTTAATATGCAAAGGAGGTGATAAGCAGATGCATTCAGCACATTTGTTTTAAATAAGTTTTTTTTAATGGCAGTTTTTAATGTACCTCTACAGCACCATGAAACCAGAGGCTATAGCTTACTGGTCGCACGTTTGATACTTTTGCATAGGTGAATCTGAGATTCTAAAGCAGCTATCTGACCAGTGTTATATCTGACTAAAGTCATTATAGTCTTTTTTTGAGTATATAGTGTTGCACTTCTCTGTTTGTGGTTTTTGTGTTTGTGTAACTGGTAGAGGGGTGCTGCTGAAAGATACATCTGTGTAAGCAGAGAAGAGGCTGGGGAAATACTTAATCCTTGTATTTTTCATCCCAAAACAAAGCCATATTTAAAAAAAAAAAAAAACCAAACCAAACAAACCCAAACCCCTTATATCAAAAATCTGCACCAAAGACTACTTTTTTGAATGGTATGTTTCATTGCATTTGGTTTGTTTGGTGGTTTTTTTTTTTTTTTTTTTTTTTTTCCCTTTAAGTACATGTACTGTGCAGGTATATGCTGTGACCTTACGGTTGCTTCCCTGTTTATCTTCTCTGTCTGCTGGTGCCAATGATGGGAAGTGGTTGACTACCACAGTGTTCTTCCACTGGGCTATGTACAACCATTGGTTTTTCTTTGCTGGGATGATAAGGAATGGTTCCTGGCTACTACAGTACTAACAAATTGCAAAACAGACAATTGTACGAGTCTGGAGATACCTGGAACTCCTTTCTTACCGTGGAGACTTGTTGTACTGTCAAGTTAGTCTGAGAATTATAATGAAGTGCACTTGAGTGTAAAGGAGGAGAGCTGAAACTGCAGAAAAGTATTGCTAAATATTTCATACTGGTCAGTTCAGATGTAAGGTGTTTCCAAGGTGTTTAATGCAACAGTTGCTTACTGTTTCAAACATCAGTTTGATTCTACAATAACAAAAAATAGATATGAATAAATAGTATGGATTTTTAACTTTTTCATGCACTGTGATAATTTTGTTTTAACTCTTGTCTCATTCCACTTTCAACTAGGACTATGTTTTGGTTTGTTTTGGTTTTTTTAATCTTTCTTCTCCCTCCCTACCTTCCCAGCCACCAGGTGAAATGTTTAGCTTGGCCTGAAATGTTTTGTTTGGGGCACTTGTAAGAAAAGCAGAAGAAAAGAGCTAGTTTTACAAAACAAGAAAGAGTGATATCAAAGCACATCTGTGTGTCTTATATGAAATAGGTTCAGAATATGAAATACATTAAATGGAACAATTGTCAGAGGAAGAGACTATGAATGCCCTGACCCCAGAATACCTGCACTCTAGATGTTGATAGATTTACTTGGGAGAAGGTGAAAATCTGAGATATGATCTTGTTTGCTGGGTTCATGGCAGTTATTGGACCAACAACTTTGAAATTTCTGCTTTATTGCTGGGTAGATTTGTTGATGTTGACAATGACTTTGACTTACCTAAAGCATGAATCCATGTGAACTGGAACGTACAGCATCCCAAATTTCTGAAACGTGCAGCACAAGCCTTCCGTCAGATGGGTGCCAGGTTCTAAGAACTGGTTCTCTCCATGTGTCCGATATGCTGCGACTGTGGTGGGCATAAAGTGTTTCCAAGTCAGTTCACGCTGTGTAGGGCATATGACCTAAGGCAACAGAGAATCCACCTTCAGGAGTGGTGACCCCCTCATCAGATAGAATAAACTCAGTTTGAACATGTTCCCTTCTGAATGCTTACACCCATACTTCCTCAAGAGACCAGAGCTTTACTGCGGAGTATTTACTATCTATTCTGGGGTCTTGCTGTTTTGCAATACAAAAGGAAGCTCCCATTGTGCTCTTGCACTTAATGGCTTGAATTTCTACAGTGAATAGGGCCATCCACAGTGACAGAAGCTATTTTTTTATTTTTTTTCCCCACTATGGTGGTTGGGAACTGCAGTCATGGTCAGCTGCTTCAACAAGGCAGCTCCTTCCCACATAAACGCTGAGGATTATTATGCTAGTGTATCTTAATATGTACTGTCGGTATCTAGCTGGCTAGCGTAAGACATGTCATTTAATTACTCTGTATATGCAAGGAAGTGTTCAAATGCCATGCTGGAGTTACGGTGCAGTGCTTTTTGCTGGGTGCTCTGAAAAGTCTGCTAGAAGGGTATTCCCCACTCTTCCTGCTAGTCTTAAATTTGGAAAGGATGTGAAAGATTTTTGTACTCTGACGCAAATCTCAAGGCCTCAGGGAAGTTGTGTGTTCATAAAAAGGCAGAATTTGGCTCTTAACATTAACTGAGATCTGCTCACTGCACTTACTATTGTGAGGATGGGGAAGAGGGAGGTTTTTGTGTCAGTTTAAGCGCTCCCAGTTTGTTTAATCATCATCCGCTCTGTGTGATATGGACCCTTTTGAGTTCCCCATCTTTGGCACACACTGCTGCTGTATCAAAGAGGAATTATGAATGGAGTGAACTGGTTTCCTGGCACTTGGGAAGCCATCGAAGTTTGTGCTTAACAGAACAACCAGGCTGACTGATGTAATGCAACATTAAATACACAGAAGCCTTAAATAATTTCTGTTTGCAGGGACAAGCCTTTTTTTTGTTTGTTTTTTTAGTATAGCATCTAAACAATTATTAAACAGAGAAGAATAACATTTTTTAAAAATTGTTGTCCTTTTAAGGAACCAACTAGGAGAGGGTAGAGTTTAACTACTACGTCTCACCTTTTTTTAATGACAAGTCATTAATTTCCCTTTGATATTCAGAGCAAGTCTGTTCCAGTTCCCAAGACATATGCTGTATGCCCTCGAGGGGGAAAGCAGTTAAGAATTACAAGGAGTATTAGGCTTTGTAGAAATAATCAACCTGCTGAAGTAATAACCTGCTATGTGCTCCTAAGTCTGTCTGTATGAATCAAGCCTTTAAAGTGGTGACTGATATACGAGGAATATGTCATCTTTGAGATTAACAAGACAGCTGTACTTGAGAGAGGAAGAATACATTTATTTTCGTGTTCTGTAACACTGACCTTCATGCAAGAAGATTCAGACTTGAGTAACTGCTTAAACTATTGCCGCAATCCTTGAGATAATATGGCTCTTCTGCTGAGACAGAGCAGGGTACGGGTCTAGCTGAATGTGCTTTATTATTAATCTGTAGTTCTAATAGTGCAAAGACTCATTTCCTGACTTTCTTTCCTGCCTGAGATTTCTTTCTGAGACTTCTTCCATTGCAGAAACAGTCCATTTAAACCAGTCTTGCTTTCTAAATATCTTAGATAACTGTTCTCTATAATAATTTCTCTAGCTTTCTCAGTTGGATAAGTAACCCTGGTGAAATGGTTTTTATGATGTTTTAATACCCTGTGGTATAGAAGCACCTCCTGCTATGGAGTAGTGTCTCATTCTTGGTCACTGGATTTCATGCAGACTGGTTTGGGAAGAGCTTGAGAATGCAGTAATTCACTTTGAAGAACTGCTGTGGATCTGTGTTTCATGCCTGTCTGGACCCAGGAATTCAGACACTGTCTTCTGCATAAACCACTGGACTGCCCTCCTCAGTTAATTGTATACATGTGAAGAACAGCACATGTAATGAGGCAGATGCACTGAAAACACACATCAAAGTATGTGTTTTAACATTTAATTACAAATTTACTTAGTGAAAAAAGTTAGTGTCAATTAAAGAATCTGAGAGTATTAAGAGTTCAGAATTTAAAGTTCATGTTGTTTGGCTGCTAAATCTTTAAAAAAAAAAAAAAAAAAATCTGAGATGTCCAAAGAGGAAGTAAAGAGCTTACACATCTAGCTCTATATGACTGAGATATTTTTAATCCATAATGAGGAGTGGTGTGTTACAAAGCAGTGGAAACCACTTTGCATTGTGTGCATTCATAAAGAGGCGCTTATTAAAAATGCATTTTTAGTCACCACCTGTTATTTGTTTAATATGATGGACGCTTTACTGCAGCGTTGTATTATTTTTGTCATCCTTCTTTTCCAAAGTGCATTATTCATCACTTTGAACCATATGGGCAGAAATATATTCTGAACATCTGATTTCTGTACTGGCCATTCCCTGAGGAAGGACTCTAGTGTCCATGTTTATGACCAACCAGCGAAGCCTTTCGTGTCATCTTTTCATGAAGGTTTCTTACCTTCTGCATACCAAAGATGCAATTAGGAGATTCGCAGCTGTGATGCTACAACAAGACAACAAGGGGGCTGCACTTGATTAGGCAGCAAAGGCTTCTTTGCTCAAATTCAAAAATATAAACAACTATTTTGGGAACAGGGCAGAGCTTTCTGCAGGTCCCGTGTCCTCTGCAAACCCTGCTTTTTTTCCCCCCATGGCTTGCACCTGACAGTAGGCGTGTGCTGAGGTGTGTGTGGAGCGAGGTGTATGCTGACCTGGCTGCGGCCTGGTACGGTAGCCCTTGCTGGGAGAGATACCCAAGGGTCTCCCCTGTCAGAATTTCACAGAAACTTGTAAAAACTTGATTGCTCTGGCTCCCCCTCATAAAAATCAGGATGAAAAAATGCCTGTTGAGTTGCTTTCATTCCCTTTCCGTGACTCCAAATCTCCAATGTGCAAGTGTAGCTGGGAATAAAGAGCCTGATGAAATGTGCTGCAGTGCTGCATTTCAGCATGCTGGCTTTCTTGACTGTGCATATTTCCTCTGCTTTGCAGATAGGATGTTTGCGTTGTGCTGTTTCCCATTTCTCTTTCGCGATGGTAGCATGTCCAGTAACACTTGAATGAGTTGCACACACTGAGTGGAGTATGTGTATAGCATACTACAATATATTTTCTTTTTAATGGGGAGCAAAGGAACGAATAGATGGCAAAGCGTCCTTTTCTTTCAGTGTGGTGTGAAATCTTTTCTTTAACATGACGGGTGGGCAGGTTTCATTCTCATTCTTCTGCCCTGTGCATGTATCAAAAACCTGCCATACAACCTGGTGTAATCAGCAGTCTGCTCACAGGAGGCCCCGAGTTTGAAACAGCAGGAGTTTTGCAGCTTGGAGCTGAATGGTGTTGGCAGAGCTGTTTGAGGAGGTCTGCTTCGTTCCTGCCCGCATTGTGCTGAGCCGATTTCAAAGGGGCTGTTGCCTCTATCTCGTGAGAATGACTTTCAGTGAAAACTCACAAGGAATCATGTATCTACGAACGTGAAACGCAGCAAATGCTCTTTTTATTTTCAGTTTTGGTTGTGCCTGTTCCTGTATGGCCGCTTAGAAAGCGACATCAGTGACTACAGATTAGCTTGGGGGAAATTCTGGTTTTTTACTACTGTGTTCAGTAGAAGAATTTTGAGACCCAGCAGATGATCTGCATGTTTACACTGTCAATAGAAATTGCTAAGCTTGGAGATTCAAACTTAAATGCCTGATTTTAGCACCCTATGTCTTTACCATATGTCTTGATGTTGTGGAAATACAAACATTGGCATATGCTGAGACTAGAGGAATGGTGAATTCAGGTAGTGCTACTGAGGTGCCAGAGCATCTAGACTTGCATTCAGGTACTGTGTTATAACTGCTGGATTTTCTCTGATTATTTCTTCCAGACAGTAAGCATCTGTTTCTCCCTTTAAAATTAGTGGGAGCTGCATGTTTTCTGAGCACTGAGAAGTAAGACCATTAGTTCAGATGCCCAGCTTCAAAATGTGAACTATTACTGTAGGTTTGAAGAGCACAATTTGTTTTATTGCAACATTTCTTTTGGTGAGTGACTGCGCTAATTCCCATAGAGCTCCAGTTTCTGATCGGCCATTCATCACTCAACCAATTCATGATGCTCTCAGCAAAAAAACAGGTTTGTCAAAGTAACTCAATACCTCCACCAAAGTATGTTTAAACAATGATGCAGAGCCAGTTTAATAAGCTATGTGAAAAGCTGCCTGTAAACCAGAACAAAAGAGTCCTTACTCCAGCACTTAACATCGGAGTTTGCAGTGGACCTAGCATTGCTCCTTTCCCTGTTGTACAGCTGGATCTCCTTGCCAAGGTTTTGTGCTTCACTGAGGTGAAGAGTGTAAACGCTCTTTCTGCTGATAAAATGTTACTTGTGCTACCTTTCTCTGATTGTAGTGCCCCTTAAAATTTCATCTGAGGCTGCTTCTAGGAGTCAGACTTCTGCCAGACCACCAAGGAGGTTTGACGTGCTTTGAACGCTGTTAGGCTTAGATCTGCTTGCTGCTCAGTAGTTGCAACAACAATATAAACTTTTGTGTAACCTGTATCTTTTAAAATTCTAATAAACTTTAGTTTTGAAGAGCAACACAGCCCAAATATGCTAGACTGGAGGAAGTGTTGCTGTTCTCTGCAGCCTGAGGCTTGAACCACTTTTGCCTGGAGCAGTCTTTCTGGGGATTTACCCTCCCCTCCTCTGCTTTCAGCTAGCTGAGAGGCCAGCCCATCATGGTTGCACTGTTGTTGTTTTGTGATCTGGTTGATAGGGAGCACAAGTCACTTGATATGTCGTATGAAGTTTCCCTCGATTATGTTGCTTAAATAGTAAACCTGAGCTCTGCCGATGTAGGTAAGGGATAGGATCCACATGTGAGGCAGCTTGGAAATTGCCTGGAAGCATACATGCCTGCAACCTTCATGTGCCATTAAAGGACACTGAGGATTCAGAAGTATACTTGAAAAATGATACTAGTAATACAAAGGGGTTTTGGTAGTGTGCATAGTTCTGCTTTTTCTGTCTGTAGCCAGAGCAGCTCCTTGTGTTGGGGCTCTTGCTGGCTTTGAAACTTTTGTGACCATTAAGGTTTTCCTCAGTATGTACGAAGTCTTGAAAGTCGCTTTTTCTTTCAGTTATAGGTGAGAATTTTGTATGAGCACATGATAGATGAGATTTGCTTTCAGGAAAACACTAAACATCACAGCTTAAGAGGAAATTGTATTTTGTTGACATAGAAAATCCAGTGGTCAGAAGCCTTAAAACTGGCATAGCAGGAGTATTAGAAGTTAATCTTTCCTGGATGTTAATAATAACATAGTGACACAGCTTCCCTCTGTTTCTGTGACAGATGGCATAAAGAAAGGATCTTTTAGGATACAACTGCACCCTTCACATTTTTTCTTATGATATCGTGAGTGTTCCCAGGGTGTTGTATCCATTAAGTGTGCTGTGACTACCTGTGAGTGCCGATAAAGAAAAGTACAAAATGGGGAGAAAAAGTAATCTTTAAAAATGCACATCAATTATTTAACCAGGTTTTCTACATCAGAAGCTCGCCATTGCTGCTTAACCCTGCCTAAGCTGTCTGCTAGGGCTATTGTGGAAGAGAACTCTTAAATTGAGGTCGGTGGTATGAGGCTGGTGGGGGAGCAAGAAGGGTAAAGCTCTGCTGAGTTAATTAATGTTAACAGTTATGAGTTATCTGCAAGATTCACAGTAGATTACACAGATTGTATTAAGCAGGGTTAATCAGTCGTGTCAGATACTTAAAGGAGCACTGTTAAGAACTGGCAAGACTGACAATTCTTCTTGAGAGAGTGTTTGCATGTGCGAGTATGCATATGTGTATGAATGCATAGCCTGGATTACCATTGATCAGTAAAGTTTGCCTAGCAGCTACCACACAGGGATATTGGCTGTTTCCTGTTCTGTGTACAGGTGAAATTGTGGCAGCTGTTGGAAGTGACTTTTTCCTTTATTCCCTGGCCCCCCCCCCGCCTTTCTTCTTGAATATGAAATATTTCCACTGCTGTGCAGTTGCAACAGTGAGGAGATCTTTGTTATCCCGTGGTATTAACTGCTACTTGAATTGTAGACTCATTGTGGCTTGGTGGGTTTTCACCGTTAATTTTTAATGGTTTTCTCTCTTGCGCATGTGTGAAATAAAATGTGGAAGGTGACTGGGTTTTGTAAGTGTGTAGTGGATGGATCCGTCATAAGGGAGAATTTAATGATTGCAGATTTAAAAATCTTAATGTACCACAGCACCTTGTGTTGTGGTTTTCCGTACTTGTTCAAAATGTTTGAATGGTCACTTTCTCTTTTCTTTTTTTTTAAAGGAAGTGTTGGAGCAACTCATTTATTGTGTAATTTCTAAGACTCAAAATAACTTTTAATAACTGAATTTACCTAACCCTGAAAGACTAACCTTAGATTTTTATCAAGTACACAGTGTCACACTTTATCACTTTTGCAGACTTTTCAGTGTTGTGTGCTTAAGAAGCCAGCTTGTTGCTGTGTGGTGTGGGGTAAAATTCCTAATGCTCTCGCTGCTGAGCTGTGGGACTCTAAATGCTTGAACGTGGGACAGTCTTATGTATAGCATATCTAATGGTGTTTCCAGAAGGATTTTGCTTGTCCCAGGTTTGAGCAGGTGTAGTAATTCCAGAGTAATAGTGGGGAGAAGTAGCAGAAACATATAGATACACACACACACATATATATACATATATATGTACACATACACATACAGTTATGTTTTGGGCCCCTCACTACAAGAAGGACATCGTTGCCCTTCTTTGGACACGCTCCAGCACCTTGAAGTTGGTGAAGGGTCTAGAGCACAAGTCTGATGAGGAGAGGCTGAGGGAACTGGGGTTGTTTAGCCTGGAGAAGAGGAGGCTGAGGGGAGACCTTATCGCTCCCTACAACTACCTGAAAGGAGGCTGTAGTGAGGTGGGGGTCGGTCTCTTCTCCCTAGTAACAAGTGATAGGACAAGAGGAGATGGCCTCAAGCTGTGCCAGGGGAAGTTTAGGTTGGATATTAGGAAAAACTTCTTCACCGAAAGGGTGGTTAAGCATTGGAACAGGCTGCCCAGGGAAGTGGTTGAGTCTCCATCCCTGGAGGTATTTAAAAGAAGGGTAGACGTGGTGCTTGAGGACATGGTATAGTGGTGGACTTGGCAGTGCTAGGTTAACGGTTGGACTCGATGATCTTAAGGGTCTTTTCCAACCTTAACAATTCTATGATTCTATGATATATGTTTATAGATACAGATGTGTATATCCATTTCTTCTAGAGCGTAGTATTTCTGTTATGATGTGATGCCCAGAAGGTGAGGGCAATGAGTGAACTTGGCTGAGATGGGGATGGGCACAGGATGGGATCTGAGCCCCAGTGTCCTGGGGCTGAGGATGTTCTGGGGCTGCCCCAGGTGCTCTCTTGGACTTGCTTGCTTTGGGTGGCTGCTGAGGGCTAAGCATCGTGAAGCACCATCCCATGGTAGCACTGGGCTGGCAGGTTACAAAGGGATCTGATCCCAGTGAAAGGTCTCCTTGGGGTGGGACCGAGGAGGAGGCTCCTCCGTCACCTCCACGATGGCAACAAGTTGGGAGAACTGGGGAGGCTGTTCCTGGCAGCCTGACCTGGTAATTTTATGTGGGTTACGCCTGACTCTGCTGACGCTTTGCTGAGGTGCGAAGTATTGGCAGTAAGCTCTGTGAATCGCCAAGTGTCAACTGCAAATGACTGCATCTCCTCCCTGTAGGTAACTGTTCCCTCCTCCAAGGGGGACGCACTAACGCAGATAGAAAGGTTGTTTCCTATGGAAAACAAATGAGCATAGAAAATCCAGAAAGCAAACGATGAGGGGCCTGGAGGCTATTTTGAGGGCATGGCCTCCATTTCCTCTCCCTGTCCTCTCCCATTTTCTTCGCTATTAGTTTTTACTACTGCTAGTTTCAGTGGTCTCTCTTCTTCCCCCCCTGTTATAAGGGCAGCACAGCGCTAATGGTAAAACTGGTGATTGACACAGTAAATGCTGGGAGTGTTTTCTTTCACAAGGGTGCTTGGGTTACTCTGGGAAAGCCACGTGAAGTTTACTGCAGCTTCTCCACCTGTACAGTGCAAGAAGCATTGACAGCCTTTGAAATCTCTTGCATGTTACGTGCCTGGGGCAATCTGCTGGCTATAAAGAGAAACGCCACTGTACATTTGTGTGTGGAAGAACCATCTGGTCTAACTTGAAGCTTTTCCCTTTACCCACCTTAAGAAACAATTTGCAGGCTGTTGCTACAGTGGCAAATCTCCTGGCTGGGGACTGTCTGGGTGTTTGTTGAACTTGTTGAGATTGGGTAAATTAGATGATAGTGATAATGCCGTGATATGTTGAGGTAATGATGTTGGATATAAATTCTGCTGCAAAATAATTGGAAAGCTCATAACATTAACCTGTGATGATACCCCTTAAAGTTTTCTAGGAGTATCTGACAGGGATATGCCTGAACTGCGAGGATTCTCTCTCTACATTACTGGTATTTGAGTTTTTAGTGCCCCTGGTAACTGGTTGGTAACAGGAGTTCGCCTGCAAGAGAGCTCTCGGTGATGGGAAGGTCAGGTTGGTTGCAGGAGATGAATGAGAAAGCAGCTAACCTAATGGGATGAGTAGCATGTATGAGCTCCTTTGGTTTTGTTTTAACCTACAGACATTTTCAATAAAATCTTTCTTTCCCTGTACTTCCTCAGCCACCTCATTTGTCCCATAGCACCTTAGTGTCTGGTCAGGCGTCCTTGCAGGGTGGGATAGCTTGTCCCTGTACCCTGTCTTCCCTTCAGACCAGCTGAAAGCTTTCCTCTTCTGTAAACCCAATATGGATTTTTGTGTGGTTGTCTGCAAATGCTGCAAGGACCTCTCTCTTGCCGGTGCTGCTGTCCCCTGTGGAAGTTAGATAATAAACTGATGACATAGTGCCTGCATGCTTTCTAGAACATTAATTTGTTGTTCGATACTAGGTTGCCTATAACATGCCCAAGCATAAGAAGGTTTAAGCTTCTTGGAAACTCATGGTTAAAAATCTTTAAATAAGCTTTTGGAAATTAATCAGTTTAAATTAAACCTAATTGATTTTTCTTTTTTCCCCCTTCACGTTTATATACATCTTGGGGGGTGGGGGGAGAGAGTAGGACAAGTGCTAACAGGCCAGTTGCTCAGTTCTCTCTCTGGTATTCGTCAAGAACTGTCACAACCCTTTTCTTCACTGGGAGAAAAAAATTGTCTTGGGATTACTGTTTTTCCTGAATTATAGACTGAAAGATTTTTATGCATTTCAAAGTGAGCAATATTAATCAATAACCTACATGTTTTATCCCATAAAATCCCTGTTGGTCATCACTGCCTGAATGCTGTCTGTGTATTTACTGTTCCTCGGTTTCTAGGTGTTGTTTTCTGTATTTATCCAGTACAATCCATTCAGGTTTCTCTAAATGGTTTACCAATGTAACATGAATTAAATCTTGTTTATTTAGGGAGTATTATTCTGGAAAGACCAAGCACGTTTGTGCTTGTTTCTAAGCATTTAATTACCTTATATTTGAGCAACTCCGAGGAAGTTTGGATGTAGTGAAGGCGAGGCATGGCACCTTTTGCTAACAACGAGAACTACTTTTCTCTGTGAGCAGACCCCATGGCAATCAAGAGGCCTACTGAGACAGTAGGATGTTACTCAGCATTAGAGTGGCAGGGTAAAGCAGCTTGTTTCTTTTGGGGACTGAGGGGTAGATTGACAATTACTAGCAAGTTCCTGCTTCGAACAGGATGTAAGAGTATGAGACTAGTAACAGCCAACCTGGATGTTTGTTTTACTTCTATTGCCCTTAGTTACTGAAGAAATTTGACTCATACATTCACATTAAACTCGATCGCATCTGTTAGGCCTTCTGTTTGCTACTAAAATATTGTTCATAGCAAGGAATTCATTAGAAATCCTGAAAGTATCCCATTCTTTCCTGTCTCCCCTCCCCACTTTAATTTTTTTCTTGTTTCACAGATTTGTTTTCTTATTTAAACTTTAATGGTTTTGATTTGACTTTTCAATATTTGTACAAAAGAACCTCAAAATGGTTCTTGTCACACATGCCTCTCTGCCCTTCTGGGATTAACAGTTTGTTTTTCCCCAAGATGCATCATTCTCTGTCAAGCAACATTTATGCTAATAAATGACTTGATGATACTGGCAAAAGTGCAAAATGTGTGTACATTTATACTACATAGCTTCTGCTCATTATTCACCTTTAGGAAAGCAATGTTGCTGTCATGTGTAACTGGTATTCCTACATCTTCCTGTCTCTAACTCCTTTGTATTCCTGTACTTTTGGCTGTTGCTTTTTCAGGTATTGCATTATGATTGTCACTCCAGTGGTCAGCTGCTTCTTTGGAGTTCTTGGTGCTTTTTTTCAGAGCCTGGGACTCATACTGCAGTGTTGAAGTTGCAATGCAGATCTCTAGCTCTGAAACTCTAAATAAGCCTCACAACTCACCATATGCTTGCCTTGTGTTAATTATTTTTGCACTTCTTCATGGCAGTATAGAAATTGTATTAATGAAGTCAATGTATTTTATGTGAGCTAGTACCATGTGCCTAGTTAGGTGTTTACTGTGTCTGTTCCATATAAACATATAAAAACCCCAAGTTTTAGAAATACTTGTAGTAAGATAAATGGTAGAAAACACATCTTGTACGTAATCTTCCTAGAAATGTTTTTATTGGGTTGGTGGTGATTGTTTCTTGATGGCAAGCTGTATTTTAATATTGTAAATTTTTTCACTGCAGTGGAGCAGAGTTTGTACCTCAGAGCTCTGCATGGCTAATGTACTTTGGTATCAGGCTTCAGTGTCAAAAGCTGAAATATACTTGCTCGGTTTTAGAGTTTGATGTGAAAACTTTTGGCTTTATTATCCCAGCAAAATATGCTCAAACCGTGTATGGGAGAACTGGCTTTATTTTAAAACAAGTGAGTATGCTTGGTGCTGAGTTTCAGAGAATTCAGAAGTGCTTCAAGTCTGTTCTGGTGGCCTGTGGCGTTTCTTTTTAATGTGTGTGAGGCTAAATTATTACAGCCCTTAGAGACCACCATAGATTAGCTGGAAGCATGTTGAACAGATGGATTGCATTTTAGCTGGTTATATTTGTAATGTCAAGTGACAGGCCTTTAACACAGCACATTTCATATTCCCTGTTACTGCATAAACCACCCCAGGACAAATCTAAAGTGAAATAAAATACAAGTCGAGAGTAATTTGTCTGGATATTATTATAAACATGTGAAGTGACTTGCACGTGATTTGAAGAGAGAAGTTGAGGATAAATCAATAGGCTTTTTATTTTCAGCAAAGTAGGTAAATTAGTCAAAGATGCTGCTGGCAATAAAAGCAGAACAACGCAGTGCTCCACAATTGGATTTTCTCCTCTCTGGGTCAAATCAATATTGCTACTAGGCACAGCCATAGAGCTGTATGTTGTATTAACATAAGTGATTCATCTTGGAGTTAAGTGAAACTAGGGTAGGAAATCTTCTGCTGCATAGCCATTAAACATTTCATTTCATGTTTTGGAAGTAAATGTACATTTTTGTATTTAGTTTGATTAAAAAAAAAAAATCTTTCCTCTGCAACTGATGTGTGTGGGGGTGACAGCTTCTCTATTATTTATTCCACTGGGCTAGAAGTAAAACTAATTGTGTCCTAAAATACTTTTTACATATATAAAAGTACCTTTTATTTAAATATACATGTAATTTTTGTTATGTGATGTAAACAATGTGCACGGTAAACAATTTGAATTGATCTTAAAGAAAATGTTGTTGTCAGGACTTGCCTTGCTCACCTTGCCCTCTGATGTCCAGAGTGATTTAGTTCTGTGCCAGCCTGAAGCAGTTGATTTAACCAGTTCATAAAGCAGCGAGAGTGCGCACAATGGATCATATTATAACCACGGAATCTTATTTTCATTTCTTTCCTCCATTGCTTGTTACTATTTTTTTCTTTCATCAGCCTACTGATGCCTTGCATATATATGACAAGCTCTTTGCTCCAGGGTTGTCTCACTATGTATTTGTACAGCTTGCAACAGATGAGGTTTTGCTCCTGGCTGGGACCTCTGCACTACTCTAATACAAACAACAAAACCTGAGCCATAACAATGAATTGGACGGATGATTATGACTGGGTCCTTTCTAGGTTTTTTTTTATATGATACTCTGTTATGTGCCATCCACATTGCATGTGTGATTTTTTTTTTTTAATAAAACCTGATCTTACATGGTATACTTCTACCCTGAGTATGTTTCTGTCATTTGGTGGGTTATCCGCACCCCGCACAGGCTGAGCATGGCTAAGACTAGGTACGATTCCTTCACATCCCCTCCCACTGAGATTCCAGTCTACGATTGTCAGAACTGATTATTTTCAGCACATGAGGCAACAGTTATTTTAGTGGCTTTTGGGTTTCCACTTGAAGGGTCTTTAGAAGCATGCTTTGTAATTTGCTGGTTTTCAGGGAAAAAAAAAAGTCCCTTTAAAGACAGCTAATCCTCTAGTCCGTCACATAACGAATACAATTGTTGCAGAGATGAGCAAAGTTCTTAATCAAATTTTGTCATGTATATAATGTGTTGGCAGGGCAACAGTGAGTACTGAGTCACACACATAGTGTCATCAGGCATGCTCGCATGATAAGATGTACATGGAAAACATCTCAATAAAAGATCTGTTTGTGTTTCATTTCCTTGTCATTCCCCTGCAACAACTTGTTACATCTTGTCTATTCTTTTGTGCGACCCTCTCGTACAGTTTACAGAATCTTGCTATAAATTGTCCCTGACACTGTTAATAACTCCTCAGATAATTATAGCAAAATTTAAAAAAAAAAGTTTATATATATTGGAAGACAATTTTTTTTTCCTTTTAAAACATAACCTCCTTGTTGTAGGCTGCAGAATAACTTTTTTTCCAATATTATATTAAAACAAAACTGGAACCTGCGAAAAACCATATTTAAAAAACAACCCTTGTGCCTCAATTTGCTGTTCAAAATATGTTTTAATGTTAAAACTTGTTCATTAGCCTGAGTGTTCACTCTTCCTTAGAGTTCTGATTCAAAAAAAGCTTGAGTTCATTTGTCGCTTGGACTTGGAGTGCACCTTGCCTGGGAAATGCAGCTCCCAGCCTGTCTTTGTGGTAGCATCCAAAGGGACCTTAAGATGTGTAGGGGCAAAGCTGTCACCCCATCCTGCTGCTGGGGGGCTCTGAGCTGGCAGACGGCCACAGGCTCCTGCTGAGACCTTACCTAAGCATGTAGTGTCTCCTTCACCAAATGTTTTCCACTCTGGGGATGTTTGTGAGATCAGATCTGTAGTGAGGTTATTGGAGAAAGATGTTGGCTGTGCTGCACAGATAGGACTCTGCTTTCTTCCTCCATTGGCCTGAGTTGCAGCTGAAATGTAAGCCAGATTCCCTGGCTAGGTAGTGTTTGCTCTTGCTGGTATAAATAAAGCTAAGGATGGATTTTCCTCATGGGCATTTTAAGTAGGAAAGCACCATTTGGCTTCCAGTCACCTGGGCAATTAGCATTTTATAGCCAGGCAACATACTTAAGTGGAATTGCTTGGCTTGAACATTGAATTACAATGGCTGGTAGACTGCTGCTCTTCTTACATAATTTATTTGGTACTCCTTCTTGTTTAGGATTCAGGCAGAGGTTAATTTAATTCTGCATGAGATCTAGTAGTTACTCTACATTAATGCTGTGCTGTACCGCAGTGCAGGGGGAAGTTTTTGTGTAGAGCTGGTATTTGCCTGGTCTCTCAGCCATGGAAAGGACAATTTTACCTTCTCCTTTCCTAGCAATGCATTCTTTGCAAGAGCCATTGGCACGCTTAAATTGGCACTTAAAAATGCAGCCAAGAATAATACCTTAAGACCATTTTATTCCATGCTGTTGCACATGTATTTTTAAGAAGTAAATATCTATTGAAGTGTAGTATGGGCCAAGGAGACTTTGTTCCTACAAAATTACAAGGGGCCCACTCACCCTGTTACAGGTAAATAAAATGTTAATATGTGACCATGGTGACTTGAGAGTGAGAGCTGCTTCTGCATCTCTTCTGATGATCTGCGGCAGAGAGCAAATATCCGGGGTGTGTGATCTTGGAAGCATAAAAAGAGGAGGTAAAATGTGCCTCAGCACTCCAGAAACGAATTAGAAACTTTTAGATGGGGGAATGAATATGTTTGTTCATGCTCTTAATAAGCCTAAGTGCTTAACTTGGTGCTTAGAATTTTATCCTGAATCTTGTATGTGTCTTGATTCCCTCCCCCTCCAAGCCCTTGACTGCTAGAATCAATTTTGGCTTTATTTTTTCTTTAAGCTCCTTTTGTAGCAAAGTGATTGCAAAGAGCTTGCAAATGTGAAGCAAGTGCGCAGCAGGGGCTTAGATGCCAGAATGCTGCTAATGAGAACACAGCATTTATTTATTTATGTTTAACCTCATGATTTCTAGGTAACTTAATAATGTTTTTGAATCCTTGGGGTACCAGTCCTAGAGTGCCTAGCTGCTTTGAGCAGAACTTACCTCTGGCTTAGTCTCTGCTCTTCTTGTTGCTCGGATCTGCTAGTTGTCTCGGCCTGCTTCACGCTCTGCACCTCTGCAGGCAAGCACAGCAGAGGGAGCGAGGAAGGACTTGAGCACCCAGTTTGACCTTCTCTTAGAAAGCTCTCAAATCAAATCATCAAATGATTTTTGGACAAAATCTCTTCAAGCTTAAAATAGCCTGATCTTTGGCAGAGGAGCATTTCAGGCACCTACAGATGCTGCACTAAGGCCTGACAGGGTTTTGTTTTGAATTGGATTCCTTAAATAACACTTCCAATACCAACATTAGTTTTTCATGGAAATCTCATTAGCAACAATTTAAAAAAAAAAAAAAAAAGGCAAATGGGAGTCTGAGGGAGGTGATTCCTGATTTGCAGTAGCTGGCCTCTGAGTTGGTTAATGGCCTAGGTGTAAAGCTGGCAGCTCAGGCCTTAATTGTTCTAGTAATCAGGGAAATAGTTACCATATGTTGTTGCTGTAACCTTTACTGTTTTAACCAAGCTTTAGTTGTGCTGTAAAAATGATTAAACGGTTTCTCACGGGGGGAATTAGGTTTTTTGGGTTTTTTTTTGTTTGGTTTTTTTTTTTTTTTTTTTTTACTTGTACGGTTGCTCTCTGGAGTACTGTGGGTTTTTGTGGGCTATTTAAAGTATTTGAAAACCCTGCTTTGCTCTCCAGCAGCTCCTGCCTGGGTGTGCCGCCCCTAGCCATGCCGGTCACCTGAGGCAGAAGGACACATACATACTCTGCCTCTGCTGCGGCATCTCACAGCTATGTTTGGTTTCAAGTATAACAGCATCCTTTTATATAGTACAATAACTTGCTGCCCTTGTGGGGAAACGTTGCATTTTATCTACCATTACTTTTGCTGGCTGGGCTTCAGTGGCATATCCAGGTTAACCCGGTGTCCAGTGTAGCTGTGCCCTGGGAGACGGTTGGGTCCACGGGGCGCTTTGGTCCCCGGTGCCGGTTCACAGACTGTAAGAGCACAGCTCCTGCCTGAAGCCCAAGTTTGACTTCATGGGGTCTTCAGTGGGATGGTAAAACATGAGGGGAGCAGAGAGGTCAGACTGAGGCACAGCATTTTACTTGTAAACCTGCATTATTGCTCCTTCAGATAAAGAAAACAAGTACATATTGATGAGTGGGTAGAAATTGAAGAATTCTTGGTTTACTGTTAGGGGAGGGAACTCTGGTTGTATTTCCAGATGTGAGATTTTAAGCAATGGACCTGAGACACGGTCACATTATCTCAGCTACTGTGTCAGTCACTGGTTGTCAGCTGAGCCTTACTAACTTTCTGTGGTTTTAGCCCGGACAAAATCTGAGCTAAATTAATCTATGTCAAGTGTAAGAGCTTTCAGTTAACACATTTTATCTCACACTTGTAGCTGTGCGAGTGGATGGTTCATTGGTACATCTCTGTTAACAGAGGATAGTTTATTAAACTGAGGTAACTCTGTTTCTGTGACTCACTTTCCTTATCTTGAAAAAGGAGGGCAATGACATTGACCTTCCTTTATAAAGTGTTGAGATCTACCGGTGAGCTGCACTGCATAACAGCTAGGTATTATCATCACAAGCACTAATCTGAAGGTGAAGGTGTTTGGAACAATAAAGATAGTTATCTGTTTAAATAATTTATTTTAAAAATAAACAGGTCAGAGTATCACCGCTTGCAACAATTTGGATCTTTCAATCTGAATTAAGAAATCACTCTTCACAGGCTCAGGGTTGTTTCTGCTTGTATTCAGTGACTGTAGGGTTCTTGCCAGAAAATACTAAGTTCACACAGCTACGAGGGCGTTCAGTCATGGTTATGTTGGATGGTATACTCAATTTTACAGAAGGAGCTCATGGGAATGTTAACAGCATAGAGGTTAGCTGTAATGTCTTTTGTGTCTGCCAGTTAAATAGCTAGCGATCTGATGATTACACAAAGACAACGCAAATTCCTTATGCATTCCTGCCTCGGTGCTGCTCCACACACTGGGTGACTGGAAGCACAATTCTTCTTTTTGCCATGGAAATTGCTGGTTAAAGCTCAGTACTTCGGTATATGCAAATTCTGATTTTTTTTGTTTAAAGCCTCAGTGCCATGCTGTATTGTCATAGCAGATATTGCAGTCCGGCCATGTGCTGTTAAATCCAATAGGTTTTGCACCTGTTTTGGTAACAGGTGCAAACAAACTTCTATTTAACATGTCTCGAATGCACCAACTATAAAATGCATTTGGCTAATGACTCAGCGAGTGCGTGGTCCGTGTTAGCCGAACTTCGCATTGCATAAAGGTCTGCAGAGCCTTCTTTCTTAACAGCACCAAAAACCCCATCAGCTGTGACACTGAGATATTTCTACTTTGTCCAAAAGAGAAACTGCTGAGGAGTATGTTTTGGGTATGGATCAGAGGAAAAAAAAAAATGAAATGTGTTATGTCCAAAACTTTTTTTTTTAGACTGTCCACTCTGATTACTTATCAAATGCTGCAGGCTCACTGAAATATTTCCTCTTTCAATCAGGCTTCATTTTCCTCCTATGGTAACTTTGAAAGCAGAGAAATAACAATGGGGTAACTTGGAGGGGAAGTGTTTGGGTGAATGGGTGATTGTTTCAGGAAAAGTGTTGCTGTGCTCAGCTGCAGTACTCTGAATGCTCTGCAAGTATCAATGCGTGTGCCCTCCCAGTGGCCTAGAGGTAGGCTGGGAAATGGAGACAAGCAGGGAAAAGGCACCTGCCAAACATTTGGTAGAGTTGTATGTGCAAACCTTTGTTTCCTGAATCCCAGCACAGTGCTTTAATCACACAACCATTTTCCTCCCAGGCTTTTTATGTGAAATAAATACTTGCCTGCAAAATATTTTATTCAGATCATCACAAGTGAGTACTGGTACCTGCAGGTTGAAGCTGACAACTGTGCTCTGTGTGTTACTGGGGTGCATGGCTGAATGTATTACCATGCAGAGTCCCCTTTGCAATGTATTTATTTGTCCACCTTTGAGCATTTTGCCTGCCCCAGGGCTTCTAGCCTTTCCTGTACCTTAAGCCCATCCTGTCGTTTCAGAGCGGCTTCAGGCAGCTGGCATTTAAATGTTGAACCTGACCAAGCAACGTGCCTCCCTTCCCTTGTCTCCCCCAAAATAAAATGACCTTTAAATGAGGTTTATGACATACTTAAATCTGTTTTACTCCCCATTAAAAACAATGCAAACAAATCTAGAACTTTAAATCCAGTTTCTCTGAGCAGTGCAAGATGTCTGTTCAATATCTTTCCCCCACACCCACTTCCCCGGCCCATCATTAAAATCTCAGACCCACGGAATAATTTGACCAATTATTTGAATTACTCAAACTTCACAGAATGGCTTAGGTACCTTTGATGAACCCACTGCATTTGTATGCCCTGGAACATGACGGCAGCTGTATGTTGAACATCAAATGAATACAGGTCATGCCTGGGGTAAAGGCATGACTGATGGGTGTGCCTGGCATGGCTGTGCATTTGTCCTGATTAGTGCCATGGGACTCTTTAAGTTCTATATTAGCCATTGTTAAAAGAGGCGATTAGTGTATGTTAACTGTGCAACCTGATGCCATCTTCAAATAGTGATTTCTCTCTCAAGTGGGGCTTCCTCTTGTGACCTCTGACCTGCCAGTACGTTAAAAGCTTTGTAATCGATGGAGCTCTGTATTCTTTGTGGTGTGATTGATTGGAATTCCTTCACGCTGAACTTTGTTGTTCTGTTTTGTTTAGGAGGTCCTCCAGCAGCTGATTGTAATGAATTTACCAAATGTTTTGATGATTGGCAAAGATCCTCTTTCTGGTGAGTAGTTTGTTGGGTTCTTCACTCCTCCCCTCTGAAATGCTAAATAAAATTTGTATTTTTTAATTTTTCTTAAATAACCAACATGCTTTTAAACAAATTATATGTATTTGTAGCCAAACTACAAATATTTGAGCACCTCTAAGTCTCAGTTTAATGTATCTAGTGTGTAATACTTATATTTACATACCTTTACATACAAATATAATATTTGATATACGTGTGTTTGCACGTCATACATGTACACATGTGATGTGAGTTAGTTCTTGCCAAAGCCAGAGCAGCAGTTGTTTGCTTAAAAGTCATGTCTCTCCACTCCTTGCTGTAAATGACCCAGGATACAGTCTGCCATAGGAGAATCGTTTGTCCTCCAGGTGTTCTGTCCTGTGTGCCTGTATAATCAGTTCAGTTGTGGCAATATGCGCACGCTAGAAAAATCTTGCAGAATTTCCCTGAAGTGTGAAGGAGCTGTTGCAAATGAAGTGTAGGAACAAAAATATGTGAAGATGGAGATAAAAATATATATAAGACAAATCGGAAAAGAGTGAGGAAGAGAATGGACAAGGAGAAAAATATCTGTCTAGCCGTGTTGTCTAGGCAAGGACATCTGTCACAAGAGGTATCACAACAAAAGTGGCCTGGAAGGCAATGAGCGCATGTCCAGAGTCCAGTGTCTTTGGCGAAACAAAATTAAAGCTGTTTAGCCTGCAAACAAAGTTGACTTCTCCTTAGAACCGTATTTCTGAAATGAAAGGTTTGGTTGCTGTGGTTTTTACTTTTTTTTTTTTGCATGCCCATTCTATCTCTGTCTTAGCCCTGTGCCAGTGCCAAGGACAATGTATTTGTTTTTACCAAAGAAGGAAAACTGAATGAACCCTGTTAGCAGTGATGGGGAATGACATGGTAATCAGCACCTCCAGAACAAACACGTGGCAGAAAGCTTGGCAGAAGGTTTTATTTTGCTGTCCTTAGCAGCAGCAGCAGTGTGCATATGTACAAAAAAAGGGTTTACGTCAGAAAAGAATATTAACTTAGAGATGTCTTGGCACTTCTGCAGTAAAACCAAGTTGAAGGCAGGGCATCCACTTCTTCAGCAAGCAGATTAAAGTCTGCAGTGCCGGTCTTAATTCTCCAGTACAGGCCACTGTTATGGATAAAGTAATAAATAGAAATACAAGAGCTGTTGCTTTTCTCAGTCATATGGGCAATGGGCAGAGCCTGGGCTGCTAGTGTCAAGAATGCTAGTGAATAGAGATGTCTGGGCCAATAAGGCAGTGTCTCTGCTGGCTAAGTGTCAATGGAAAAGGCTGGCTGGTTTCTTGTCATGGCCATTCCTGAGCGACAGCTGGCAGGGGACTCATAATGCAGTAACCACAGTGTTGGTTCCTGGGGAAGCTGCACACTTGAAAGCTGTCCTGTATTTAGATGTGATTTCCCATCATCGACCTGCTGGTTTTTGTCAGCACTTGTAGATCTTTCTTTCTTTGAAGAAAGTACCTGATGTGAATCTTGTAGGAAAGCTGTTGGTCATCCATGTGTTCCTTACTTCCAACTCCTTTAATTACAACCAGAAATTTTGCTTCACTTTCTGACATATTTTAGAATGTGGTGGTTTGTTTGTTTTTTAATGTGGTCTTTTAAAATTTACTTCATCCATTGCTGACTTATCATTGGCATTATTCAGAACATGGGAAGAGAGGATAAAGAATGCAAAAATGTAACTTCTGGATGTCTAAAATTGATGGAGTGTGTATGTATAAAAAATGTGAAGTTCTTGTTTAGCTGTGTTAATAATGGTTTTAAGAACCAGTCCCAGCTTAGACACTACAGGGGAAGGTGGTGAACAAAGAAAGACTTGAGATGTACTTGCTCCAAAGAATGTGTTCAAGGAGGAGAGTGTCTGGGGGATAGGATTTCCAGAGAAGCTCATCTTAATCTTACTCTTAGGTAGATGACCACTGGTAAGATGTGCTGGAGAAATGGTTAGAGAAGTGGAGAGCTAGAACTTCCTTCAGGAAGAGGAACCTGGCTGAGGGCTGATGGGAAGCTCGGAAAGAGGGAACAGGGAGGAGAAGTTAGTAAAACCAATACAAAAAGCTGAATGAAGGAGCAGGCTGTGGCGAGCAATGTGGGGGAGTGATGACCAGGTGACTGTCAGGTTCAGGTCTGTGTTACTGAGTGTCTTGCAGAGAGGAGTGAGAGGAAGGCAGGGGCACTTGGGAAGGGAAAAACAAGTGAAATGAGAGATTCTTTCTGTCAGTGAGAGAGCTAAAAGAGGGCTGCAGATTGAATAGAGATACGAGGACAAAGCAGTCATCTGGTGTGAATGCAGAGGAGCCCCAGGGAAAGCTGAAAGAAAAGTGAGGAGACAGGGGGTGACAGCAGTATGGGGAGAAGAGATGATGGGGATGGCTATTTGAGGGAAGTGTTTAAAAGTGGCAAGAATGGTAGAATTCTCTGTGTCAGTGATTCAGTCCAGGATAGAGACTGAGAGGGAAGGAGGAGAGTCTTGGAGGGGGTATCTGCAGAGAGAGTGCTGGTCAATGAGGGGAGCACTAGGAGCTGAGGACCGAGGTGCAGGCAGTCTGCAGGGCTGGGGTGGATCTGAGAGGCAGTGATGGGATCCCAGTTTTGCCTTCCCCGTCCTGTAGGTAAGTTACCTGAATGAAAGGTCCCTCTTGACCAGAGGACAAATTGATCCCACGGTCACATTCCTGGAACAAATAACAGTGTTTCTGTGTACTGTTTGAGCTGGGAAGGCTCCTAATGACTATTGACTCTATAGGTGCAAGACCAGAGAGCTGTTAGATCATTCGATATGATTCACTGTGTAACAATTTTGGTGGGTTATTCCTTGTAACAAGTCCACATGATGTTTTGCTATGCATGTTTTTCAGAGCTGTCTGTTCCCCAGTGCTATCTGCAAATTTTACTTTTTCCTTCTAAAACACAGCCAAAAGTGGTGTTACGTGTATTAAATTATAAACTGAACAGCTCTAGAGCTGAGAATGCTATTCTTGCTATTTAGCTCCCATTTGGCACTCGACAGTTGGGACTATTGAGGGCTTCTGAGCTCTTTGAACATGAGACTGTTGGAAAAACAGAGCTGCCACCACTGAAAATGCAGTAGCAGTTGGGCTTTTGCATAGGAGATGCTGGGTTTAGGAGCTTTCCTTGCTTTCATGTCCTCTAAATCATTTTGTTCCAGGCCATGGCAGTTTTGTCTACCTCTGTTCATTTGGCCGTGGACATAAAAGTTGCAAAAATATTTGTAAGATGAAGGCTTTGACTGTTTTCTAGAATATAGGGAGCTGAAAAGAAACTTGAAAGTTTAATTAAAGAATTTAGAAAGTTTTCTCAGGAATCTGACTTGCAGAATGATACAGCTGACATTACAGGATTTATTCTCTTCACTGCACTGTACAGTAGACAGCTAGTACCATTAAATTTCCTCTCTGTTTTTATCTTCCTCCATGTTTTTTCTTGCTGAACAGCTTTTTCAATTCTTTACTGCACCACAAATCCCCCTGTGCTCAATTTGAGAATAATCAGCGTATTTATCATCTATACACATCACCGTAATCACCTTTTATAATTACCTCTGGTTTTAGCATGCCTTATAAATGGCCACTCATTCATGTGCCCACATAAGGAATATTAGTATACACTACGGGTCCTGAATATCTATTTAGAGGTGTTGTTTAATTTCTTAGTTTCTAGACGTGCTTAGCTTAACATAGCTAGTGAGTGTACTTGGAAACTGATGGGAATTAATCATTTGAAACAGTCATAGTTGGGGGGGGGCGCAGGTGGATTTTAACTTTTTTCAGACCAAGAGTGGAAATGAGGTTTTATTTCCCTGAAGTAGGCCCATTTCTGTCTCTTCAAAAAACTTTCCTATTTAGATCCCCTTTTCAAATTACATGTTAAATTTGTGAATGAGAGAGCCCAAAGTCCCTGCTAATAAGCGTTTATAGAAACTGTTTTTCATTAAAATCATAAAAGATTTCTGCTCTCACTAGGGTATTTTTTCATGTCTGGTTTCCTTCCTCATTTTGTTTCACAATCCTCCAGAGGCACAAAGGTTCATAAAATATAAAGTTAATAACAAAACACTGCCTCAATAGTTTAAATTTAACATTCAAGCTTTTCTCACTCAGGATGTTGCTACAGTTGGGAAAAATGTCACTTGTGTGTTTCACCCCTTCCCACCTTCTTTTCACATCCACCGTCCGCTGCGTGTAGCACTACATGCGCCGGCGCTCCCTGTCCTCCACTGGAGGAACATCAAAGTAGAAATGTGCAGAAAGAAGCATCATAAGCTCAAGATTTCACGTGCTTGGGCTCTCGCATTTCCATTTTCTCTGACATCTTTCCTACGCTCCTCTCTTTTTTTTTTTTTTTTTTTTTTTCATCATCTGTATTGTCTCTGTACCTTGATCCTCCTTTTTTTGCTGTTCTGTCTCCTAATCCCTCTGCCTGCCTTCTCCCTGAGTCCTGCCATCTGTTTCCCACCCTCCGTCCCCAGTGAGAGCAGAGGGGTCTCCTGGCTCTGGCACAGGGAGGCTCCCAGGATGCACAGGTGGTGCTCGGGCTTTCCCTCCCTTTATTTTCCAGAAAACCCGCTGGCCCTCTCTCACGGCTGGGAGCAGATGGTCTTTCTGCAAATCCCCCAGGTGGCTGGCTCCCTTGCAGGCACAAACATGCAGCCTGAGAGCAGCTGCCCTGGAATTTTCAAAAAGGTGTAAAAGAAAAGAGGTGGTTTTCTTGAATTAGCAGCTTTCTGTTTAAGTGCTAGTTTGAATCCTGTCCATTTGTTTCAGCTTGTGGATACCTGTCTGCCAGGAGCTGCCCCAGACCTAAGCATTTGCATCCTAGGTCATAGGAGGACACTGTCTTTGTAAGGTTAGCTAATAAGCCAGGGTGGACCCAGCAGACGTTCTTCCCAGTTGTCTACGAAGGATTTGTGTCATCCCAATGAGTCAGCTTAGAGAAGCCTGCACGTTCCTGCTTATGCAGTTGCACAAGGAACTTTACCACTTTACTGAATTAGCACAAATCAAGCCTTTTGAAAAACACCACAGAATCATTCACTGTTCAGGAGGCATGACTGAATTGGGGATAAAGATTGCTTGCTTTTGTTCAACATGCATTACAGGATAAATGCACTGTCCTGAGTGTAGAACTTAGCTGTTGTGCTGTGTAACAATCCTAGATGTGCTTCGGATTCACTTATTAACCTTGGGCACTCCACTTAAGTGTGTGGTATCTCAGCTCTCCTGTGGGTGAGATGAAAGGGGAGAGGAGTAATTAATCCCTTCCTGGCTCATTCTGAGGTTTAATTGAAAACTCTCTCAAAGCACTTTAGATTGGTAGAGAGGTTTTTTCATACTCATACCCCATTTCTTCTAAATATCTCCTGTGAATAACGTTATTCTACGAGGCTTTAAAATGTTACTCAAACCTAGCTTGAGTATGAGTGATCTTGGAGCGCCTTAATGCCAACAAACTGTTTCCACCCCATCGGAAACAACTTCTGAATGAAAGCCCAAGGAATTGAACTCTTTAAAACAGTCATACATGATCTTCTGAAGCACTTGTGTGGCTGCCAGAATAGATCTGCTAAGTAGACCTTTCAACCTTAAAAGTGTTTCTACTGGGTAGTACAATCTCATTTTCATTACATGTGCATGGCATGTCTGCAAGCATAAAATAATTTATTATTAAAGAAATCTTGAAAAAGTCCTGACAGCTAAGTTTTTTGTGAAAGCTGCCAGTGGAGAGAGCAGACTGCCAAATGTTATCTTTAAAACAGTATCAAACTAATAATCTCATGATTACCTCAAGTCTTTTAATTTCTCACTCATTTCTATAAACTCTGGCTTGGCCTTCCCTGCCAAAGGGGCTTGCGATGTCTGCCCCACCTTGTCTTCGTGATGGGAGGGCCCGAGTGGGGACAAGGTCTCAGAGTGGTATTTCCAGGGAAGGCCAGTCCCTGGTGGGAGAGCAGGGTTGACCTTGCTAAGTTACCCTGCAGTAATAGCTGAAGGTGTGTCACCTCACAGGGTCATGCAGCATCACCGATGCCCATCTGTTATCTCATGGAGAGAATAGCAAAGCCTACTACCTTTGGTGCAGAGACGTGGAGTGTGGTTTGAATGGCTTAAGTAGCTTGCATCTCTTTAGGATGGTATAGATGCTCTCACTGTTGGAAAATAACCCTGATGCTTTTTAAAATGAGTGATTTCAAGCCACTAGGCTCATCCTGAGGATAGCTGTCATGCCATGGTGCACAGATTGGAATTTATGGTCAACAGATGGAGGTGCCCAGAGCACACAAGGGTTAGAGCACTTGTCTGGTCTGATCCGGAGCAAGCAGCCTGGTGGCTACTCCTTCAGTCTCTCATGGAGAAGATGTTTTCCCCTGAGTAAGTTTGGGAGAATGAGACACACTTGAGTCACTTGCTCACCATAACTTAGCAACTTGCTCTTGTGTCCCACAGGCATGCTTTGCATTTAATCCCTGGTCTAGATCTGCTCTGAAGCTGATGCAGAATGAAACCCAGTGCTGAAACTAATGAGAACTCAGATGCATGAAAAAATGTCTTCTGACCAAACTAAGTATCTCCTTGGGCTAGTAGTGCCCTCAAAGGAACTGTTCATGAAGTAACAGATCTGTTTTTGTTGTTGCTGAGGGGTTTTTTTGTGACACTGTCTACATTTAAGGTTGTGTTACTCAGAATCATACAGAACAATCAGACTTTCACAGACTGAAATGTTATTTGTATATTAAATTGTAATTTTTTCAGAAAAGAGCAAGCCATGTGTGCTGCTAGATATGGGGAGAAGAGTAAGAATGATTGCATGTCTTTCAAAAACAGTTTTTAAGTATTCTGCAGGGAAATAAACAATATTGCATTTATAGAGTGAAGTGTGAAGTAGCACGTTTTAAATATGTCTGTCTCTGCAGAAAAGAAGAGTTCCTACTTGCAGAATCTTAATGATTAATAGTGTGGACTTGGATATTGAGAATTCTAGTGTTGATTCGTACAGTATACTGATAATTTCTGTAGGGCATTCTTGAAACATTTTAAAGATCAACATTCCTAACAGTTGTTGAAAAATTAATAAGTAAGGTACATTTAAAGACTGGTTTAGGGCATTTGTGTGCCCTAAAATCAGGAAATCAGAAAACAAGTTATTTCCTAAGCTGCCTGCACGAGGCTGCACTGGCTTGCAAGGTTCTCAGAATGGAAGTAACCCCCGTGGTAATTTAGGTCAGTGTGCCTTTGTGCATCTGCGGGGCTGCGGCAGCTGAATTGATGAGTCAGTTTAACTCCAGTTCCCCGGCCTTGGGCCGGCACATGTGTCTAACTTTCTGCCAGCGCAGCCTTACAAGGGCATGGCGTTGGTGGGGGAACACAGTTGCACTCAGAAATTATCATCTGTCTATTTAGTGATAGAAGCAATTGAACACCCAAGTAAAGCAGGGTATAAAATGAAAGTCTTTATCCCACGCTTATATGCTCTGTGTCAGGAAGCATGCATATGTATAGGGATGAGAGGAAACTATACGTGGCCTATTTTTCTCTCCTCTTCTTCCCATGTGGATGAAGACAGGCTTTTCCTGAACCTAACTCCATAATGATTTTTTTTATTTCCTCATTGAAGCTCCTTGCTTTCCATCTCCCTTTGTCTACCTTTGATATATGTAATTTTCTTTACCACCCAACAATCCCCATATTAATTTTGTTGAAACAAGATCTAGAGTTGGCTGAAAGCCACACCGGTTCCCCTTGTGCAACTTTCTCCTAACCTTAGGAGGTGTCAGGCAGGGCTGTTGGTCGCAGCAGGATTCCCTGCAGTAACAACCTGCATGTGTCTCCTCCCTGCCACGGCTCCCCGAGCATATGGTTAGCTGCATATTCTCCCTTCTACATCTCCCTTCTATATCACTCATTTTTTATCCCTCTTAGCACATGGGGTTTGTGCTTCAAAGTGTGAATGGGCTTTGATGCAGAACAGAGGCAGAATTTGTTTGCTAAAACATCTCTCAGAGAGAATTTGTGTGCACACAATGGCATTCAGCTTTGAGAAGTCTGAGTGGCAACTATTTTACAGACAGAGTTTAGGACAAGTTCTTTCTTTGAGAGTAACCCTCCTTCGCTTCTGCCCAGGGTGGTTTTTGTTTTGGTGGGGGTTTTTTTTGGAGGGGTGGAAGAGGTGGTGGTTTGGTGGGCTTTTTTGCACCCTTGTTAATCCTTGTTAACCTTGTTAACCTTGTTAACCCTTGGTAGGGCATATGCATTAAACTATTTAAAGGATTTTGTTGTGGTTCCCCCCCCCCCCCCCCCCCCCCCCGCATTGATCAGAAAAGCCTCAGAAAATGTAGGTGAGGGTAGCACTTTGAGGGGAAAAAAAAAAGACTTGTTGGATTTGGGATTTCAAACTAATCCACAAGAACAGTATTGTTACATGGAAAGTATGGTAACATAATGGGCACATATATATTGTTCAGGCACTTGTTCAAAGGCCTTATTTCTCTCTTCAGGCAGATATTTTGGAGAGCGTCACTTGCAAGTACGTAATTTGTTGTACATATGTACTGATTGCCTTTTTTCCTCTCTAGGTAAAAGTATGGATGAAATTAAGAAGCTGCTGCTGTTGGTTCTGGGATGTGCTGTGCAGGTGAACATTCATTAAAGACTTGAAAAACAAGATTTTTTATTTTTTTTTTTTTTTTTAATCTGTTATTTTTTTCTGGACTGAGAAAATCTACGCGAAGATCAGTGCTGTATGAACAAATCTCCAGCTCAAGACAGCTTGTGAGCTGAAATTGTGAGATGGCACAATAGGTGAAGAAAAGAGATGCAGGGGAAAGGAAGCACACTTTGTGATAGCAGTAACCTCAATTTGTTGCCAGTGCTTAATCAGCTGTAGGATATGTACTCTTGCAACTAAATAATCCACTTTGATAACAAAGTGGGAACAGATATACTTTGAACAATGTTCTTGATATCAAGATTGTTGTTGGTGTATCTTCTTACTGTTTTAAAATATGGAGTGGAAGAGCCAAACAAATAGATAAGCTAACAGTCTAAACATTTGTTTAATGAATCCTTATTTTATTTGCATAATCTTTTGATTGAGTATTACATGTAGAAAATCCAAAATGAATAGGTACTTTGTATATTCATGTGGGGATTTTTATGTGGCATTTGTTAAAATAAATAGACAGGCAATGTATGTGGGAAACTCCCCAGAAATGCACGACAGTTACCAGATAAAGAAATCAGTGTTCTCCCCACCAAACCTCTGTGGTGGTAAACAATAGCCGCGTTGCGGGCTAGTCTTTGCTTATAATTGACCTTGTTTGTAGGTCTGTCTAGTGTGTTTGTCATGCCTTAGGACACTTACCCTGCTCAGCTATGTCAAGTCAATTATGTCGGGGTAAAGCTGTCTACATATGGCTGCTGTGAATTATCTCAGTGTTGCATTGCAGCACAAAGAATAAAGGTCTGATTTGGCATCCTCAGTCCCCATTTACAGGTCTGAGGTTCTTCCTAGTGAAAGGAATAGTTGAGACTCCAAACCAGGTCCCAAAATGACACTGTAAATGAGTTTAAAAAAAACTTTAAGTAATATTTAACTTCTCCACGATGCAGAGTTGTTACCAGAAGGCAATAATGTTGTTGGTGTACAGTCACAGATAGCAGATGTCTACCTCTTTTAAAGCCTTAAGTAAAAGATTTACTGAAATCTGTTTGTCTGAAACGTCACTCATTTTTATCCAGAATGTTTCCTATTTTTTATCTAAAGCATATGTTGATTTAGTCCAACAAGCAACATTATGCATTGATGTGAATAGTATCTAAAGTGATGCATCTCTTTTCATTGCCAAAACCAAGCAAAATGCAAACAGCAAAGCAGACAGGATAAATGATGCAATGTAAATGCAGGTTTAAGTTTGTGCAGCTCCGTTAATGAAGCTGTGATGATTTCCTCTGGCTGTTACCCCACCTCTTGATCTCATTGCATGTTGAACTTGTTTTTAAAGAGCAAAACCAGCCATTTAACTTAGCCTTAATTGTACTGACTGTAAAAAGTTTAAATAATTTAATGCATAATTTGGTTCATTGTCCATATGGAGCAACAAAGTGTTATACATTCTAGTGTGATGAAGTGTAAATCTTGAACATTTTGTTGTTAGCAATGTGGGGATTTTTTTTTTATTTAAATGAAAAGTGGTGCAGTAAGTTTTAGGATATGTAGCACTGTTTCAGGGTGTGTTTTCTTTAACAGTGTGAAAGAAAAGAAGAGTTCATTGAAAGAATAAAACAACTGGATATTGAAACCCAAGCTGCCATTGTGTCACACATTCAGGAGGTGGGACTCTCAGTATTGTCTATTTTGACTTTTTCTCTCTCCCTTCCTTGACTTAACAGGGTTTTTTTTGCTATGAAATATTAATGTTGGGAATGTCATAATGGATTCATGATCTTCACAAAAAAAAAAAAAGATTTAATATGTTACTGCAATCAAGCTATAAGATGAAAATGATAGGCACTGGGAACATTACTTGGCTCAGTGGTCTTTAAAGAGATGCAACAGTAAATGCCTTGCTTGCCAGTTATAGACTATGTAGAAGGAATTGTTGTAAGGATACATGTGTAATATTTCCAAAAGGCATGTATGGCTTAGGGGCTGCAGTGCCCCTTGCAGCAATCGTGTAGGCACTTGGTCCCCAGGTCGTGTGGTAGTTGAGACACAGGCTCCCTCGTGGCTTGCTTTGGACAGTGGCCTCTGAGCTCAGATGGCCTTGAAAAGTGTACTCTGCAGCTGAAATTGGACACATGCTCTGTTTTTAAAGAGAAGTTTGATCCAATGATGAGTAGTCTTGGACTTCTGAGGTTTCTGTAGAAGGAATGAATACAGGTAGGCGTTGGGAGCCAGCTTGCTTTGGAGACCCAAAGGAGAGCCCTGTGGAAACGGCGCCTGCTCGACGTGCCTCGCTGGGAGCAGCACTGGCTGCGGCCGGGTGTCAGTGTGTGCAGGTGTAGAAAGTCCGGTATGCTCAGATTTGAGGAACAAATAGTGAAAGTCTAAGACAGGAACTTTTTTCTTAACACTTGAAAAAATAGTTCTGCTTAAAAAAAAAAAAAAATTTGTTTTTTTAAAAAAAATTAAGCACGTGGTTGTGGCAAAAGCAGGAACAGTCTTTAACTGAGCTTGAGAGACTTCCCTGACATTTCTGCTAAATGATTCAGAGGAAGTCAGTTTGGGTAAGATAGCTGTTGAAAGGTACACGGCTAGCAGCAACCAGAGACATTTCTGCTAAAGGCAGCTCCTCCCAGCTGTATCAGCTGCAAATTGCGAATTCATTGAAAGCAGGCCTTCTTCTCAGTGAGACACCAGTCTAACTGTTCAGTGTGGGATCAGTCCCTTCAAATCCCTGTGGTGACCACCTCAGTGCTTGCAGTAAAACGGTTGCATACTTCTCATTTGCAAGCACAAGTGCTATTGATCATAATATGTATCTGATCACTTTTAAAAATCAGCCTTAATATACCAGAAATTGCTGGATAGTGTTACAGTTAAGATGGTTGTGTTTGTTATTTACAAGCTGGCTTTGGTGAAGTGTGGTATGTTTTTTAACTGGTTGGTAGAAGAACCTGGGGGATGCAGCATATATGGGAAACAAATTTACAAATCAACCAGTGGAAAGATCTTCTTTTTTTTTTTTTTTTTTTTTTTTTTTTTTTTTTTTTTTCTTTCTCTTCCTAGGTTACTCACAACCAGGAGAATGTCTTCGACTTGCAGTGGCTGGAGCTCCCAGATATGGCCCCAGAAGAACTAGAGTCTCTCTCCAGGAATATGGTTTTCCACCTCAAAAGGCTTATTGATGAGAGAGATGAATGCACAGAAGTACGATGACTTCTCTCTCCCATATAGAGCTTATATGAAGTAGCAGTTGCAGGCTCCATTCCTTCTCTTGTGTGTTGCTTGTGCACTGGGTTTCTCTTTCTTCTGCACCTTTCTACTACATCTCTGAAAATCTGTAGAAAGATTTTGACTTTTCTATTGATTCTCACGTAAACACTAAGGTGTGTGAATGATTGGTAAAGAGGAGTGGAGTGGTCTCTCCATGAAGCAGAGAGACCAAAATATTTGAAGTTGTGACTTTGTCTTGAGATTTTTTTGGTTTTGCGTGCCTGCTCAGTCATTCATCTGTGAGTGATTGCTTGCCTGTCTCTCCATTGTTATCTACCATCATGGGTTCCAGTGTCTTCTCTAGTTTTTTTTCTGTGTGAAGACAGCCCTATCTGTTGCGAAATCATCAGTTCCCTTCCCTTCAGATCTCTGAAGGCTTCTCCCCTTCTTTAACCTGTTCATTTTCTGTCATGCTTTTGACTGTGATTGTGTTAGTTAAAAATGTTGTTACAGGTTTTTATGAATTCTCCAAGCAAAATAGACTGCTTATTTTGAGCATTGGAAGGGGAATGTTTTAGTGGTCTGAGCATAGTGGAGGTTCCTTTCCTCTATGTAACCTTCCCTCCTGGCTATCACTTGAATTCTGTATAATGCCAGGCTAATAATTCTGCATTTATAAATAATTTTTAGATACTTGAAAAACAATGTATAGTTACACTGTTTATCTCTTGACACTATATACTTCTCTGTATTTCCAGGTCATTGTAGATCTCACTCAAGAGAGAGATTATCTGCAGTCTCAACAACCGCCAAGTCCTCTGAAAGCACCAAGTCCAGATTCTTCACCAAATCCAGCCAACCCTCTTTCTAATGAAGACAAGCAGCACCTTGCAGTTGAGCTGGCAGACACAAAGGCTAAACTGAGAAGAATCCGGCAGGAGCTGTGAGTCACCAGTGATTTATGCTTCTAGAGAGAGACTTGTATATTAAGTCTTGTGCATCCTGAAAATGCAGTTGCCTGTCGGCTTCAGTACGCTGGCCTTCATGGGAGCTCTCAGAATCACACCTTTCAAATTTTTTGTTCATAGCAGTAGGAAGCTAGTATGGGTGTTCCGTCTGTCTTCTTTCTTAACTGGTCTTTAAACACAGAGTGATGGCTACTTCCATTTTTCTTTTTGTGTCTCATCTCTCTCTTCCCCTCTTCAAAATGCTAACTGCTAGCTGCACTTTTTAGTTATTAGTGGGAAGTCCAGAGGCCAGTGAAGCTGGCTATGACAGCAGTAGCATCAATCAGATTTAAACAAAGGTACTTAGTATAAAAATAGAGTTGCAAACTCAGGTCCATGATATGTGTATGGTATCATGAGAAAAAAACTCTTGCTTTTATGAAGCGGTCATGACAAAGAGGCTCAATGTTCAGAATATGCTAGGAGATTTCTACCTTCCTTTCCAGCAGTGTCCATATAATCAGTATTGTTTCGGGGGGGGGGAATCTTACTAAGATTTTTCTAATCCTTTTCAGGGAAGAGAAGTCTGAACAGCTTGTAGATTCTAAACATGAAGTTGAGCAGCTCACCCTAGAGCTGCAAAAAATAAAACAAGAGGTAAGATGGGCTCATTTTACTGTGACAGTTTTCCCTATTTAAAAAAGCCTTTTTCAGTGTGAGGCTAAAAATACTACTATGCCTATTTTCTAATGAAGAAATCAAGTTACCTCAACAAGCTAATGATTATGGCTATGGCATAGCAATGCTACACTTTCCACTTAACTGGTGAGAGCAGTCTCATCTGTTTAGCTTGCAAATAGCCTAGTAATGCCTGAAGCTTCTGCAGCATCAGGCATTAGAAACGTCAGAGTCCCAACAGGCTGAAGAACCTCTCTCTCTTGTAGAGAATTTACTGGCTAGTTAGGAGAATTCTCTTACTCCTGAAGCAGGGGAATGCTATTTGCCTATGCTTAAAGTAAGTAAGTAAATAACTAAAGTTTAAAAAAACATGCATTCGAGTATTTACTAAGATTTTTCTCCCTGCTTATTCCTCATTTCTCACAGAATATCCACCTGGCCTCAGACGCTCGCTCTGCCCGAGCATACAGAGATGAGCTCGACTCTCTGAGAGAGAGGGCAAACCGTGTGGAGAGACTTGAGATGGAACTTGTTCGGTGCAAAGAGAAACTTCATGATGTAGATTTTTACAAAGCTCGCATGGAGGCAAGTGAAAATTGAGAGAAAGATTTGCTGAGTTACCCTTAATGTTTGGCTTTTGTTGTGTTACTAGTTCATGTGTCGTTTGTCATTGAGCTGGCTGCTGCAAAACATCAGAGCAAGTGGAAATTTTGTAACATACATCATAGTTATTGACTTAGCAACATTAAAACTTCTTTCAGTGAGAAGAAGGACTTGGTGCACAAAAAAAATAAATACCCATTAGTTTTAATAAATGCTGCTTAGTTCAGCATTATGTGGCTAAACAGGACAGACCTTTTCTGGACACTTCTAGAGAATCCAGACCTTTAGTCTAGTCTTGAAAATTATTCTTCGGTAAAATGCCTATGTTTCAGAGTTGTTCCTTTGACCAACATCTTAAATGTCACATATAAATTAGCTAAATGAATGTCTGGGTGTTTTTCCTTAGGTGTTTGTAGCAGATGCAACTGTTGTTGAAACAGCTGGGTGTTTTTAAGCATGACCTCAGATGACAAATTCTAGCCAGCCCTTTTTGCAACTGTTGCTTGTAGTAGAAAGAAGAGAAGACTTGGATCTTCCCTAGTGCCCTGCGTAGGGTATGTCAATGAGAAACGTATAGCTTTGTTCCAGTAGTAATGCCAGTTACTCAGCTTAGTCACCTGCAGCTATGCCCGTCCTGGAATTATTAGCTAACTTATGTTGGAAAAGACCTTTGAAATCATCTAGACAAACTCATTGCTCACAGTATGGCTGACCTTAAATTTAGGTCAGATTGCAATTGTTTTCTGTCCTTTCAGTTCTTTAAGCCATTCTTACCTAAACTCTCAATAATCCATATACATAACACTTCAGCTGAAGTCAAATAAATATCCAGACTTGCTGAACACACGGAGGTTCAGTAATTGACAGCCTCGCTATAATTAGATAAAATCCCAGGTCTGAGGTAGAAGAGTGATGTTGAAACTCGCATTTGGCAGGCCTCTGGCTGAGAACACAGACCTTACTTCTGCTCTATAAACACTTTGTAGGTGATTCTTTTTTTTTCCCCTCTCTAACCTAAGGGGCCAGCTAGCTGCTGCTTCTTATGAATATTATGAATAGGTTCACTAAGATGGATGGTTATTAAATGTAGTAATAGACTACAAAAGCCTGCCTTCCCTCTCAGTAATTCCCAGTTTACATTAGGAAGTATGAAGCTCTGGCACGCTCTGTTTTCCTCCCTCAAGCTGGCAAATCAGTCGTGCATTAACCTGGCACACTAGCTATCAGCACGGCATCCTGGCATTTCCCTTTTGGCTGTGCACTGGAGTCGCTTAGCTTCTACTTGCTGCTCAGATAATTTAGCCAGACCTAGGAGTTTTTTAGTCTTGTCTTCATCTCAGATCAAGGGAGTAGCTATTTCTGTTCTTGAGTTCTCAGCCTCCTTGCTTGTCCTAGAGCTAGCAGTTTCCTGCTCTGCTGTCTGCATGCAAATCTTGCTTAACATATCATTCAGTAAAGAGACCTCCACTTCAGTTTCAAATTTGTTCCAAGTTTCCTCACTCCCTCTTCTACCCTGCCAGTTTTTGGTGAAAGTATTGAATGTCAGAGATGAGTGTTGGCTCTCCCAAGGATACCTCCCTGAAATACAGTAGTGGGACAAAGAATATTTCCCATCGATATGGCGCTTTTCTAATTCTGGGCCACAGTGTGTCCTCTAGCAAAAGTTGTCACTGCCGTAGGGGCGGAGCTCTTCTAATATGCGGCAGGATTGCGCAGCTGTCTGCAGGCTGCTCTGCGGTCTAGAATAGCCAGAGGGTTTCACATTCTCACCACTCCCTCTTGCGTCATTGATCGAGTCTTGGCACAGCCATGGACTGCCAGAGTTGAGCAGTGGCAGTGTCAGGCAAACTCCACTGGTTTCGTGCTGATACATTCAGAGGATTCCACAAGGCACTATTCTGTCTTTCTGTGGTCATGGAGTAGTACAAAGGCTGTGCATAGGAGCCACTATCCAACTTTCCATGGTCCCTCAGTTTTCTGTCTTATCTGTCTCAAGTCCTCTGCCCCTCCAAAAGAAGGGTTAATGGCTGGAGTCAGTTCAGCGTCTGCTCAGATTCCTCCCACTCCCTTGAAAACTGTTTGGCTTACAGTTCCAAGTTGTAAGATAGGTGCGGGGATGTAACATGGTAGAGATTTTTTTTACCACTAGACAGTACAGTGCTGATTGATCTCACGGCATTTACTGGTTGTGGCTGGCTTCCTAAGCTCTAAGTCTTAAGACCTGAACAAATCTTACAGAGGCACAGCAATGAAAATGTAGGTGTGTAAAGTACAGCATAAGCCACTTTTCTATGTAATGTGATACCTTAAGGCTCATAGGGTCTTGACGGGGTTGTCCAGCAGTGACAAAGCAGTGCCAATCGGTAAGGGAGAAGAAAAAGTGGGTTTACCTTTGTGCATCAATGCAGAAAGCCATTAAATGAGCACTTAAAAATCTTTTCCTTCTTGTAGTTCACATACACATTTGGTAGTTTGAGAAAAAAATATAGAATATTCTCTGTGTATGATACTGTCGCAAGATTTAGGAGTTGTGAGCAAGCTTACAACTAGTTTCTGGAAGGACATGATACAAACCAGCAGTGGCGGCAGGAAGAGATTTAAGGAGCTATCACAGAAGGAGTGCAAAAGGAGCAAGTCTTTCTCTATGTGAATGTAACATATTTAGGCATGTGTGCTGTTTTCCTTCTCTGTATGTCTTGACAAAGTTATTCAGAAATGACATTTTAATTTGACCATTGTTCAAGGGACCTGGAGATGAGTATGCTCTGGCATCCTTCCTGCTGGGGTGGTTTAATGAGGTTGTAACTGTGAATGTGGAGGAGCAGGCTTAATGCAGGGCTTCCTCCAAGGAAGTGCTTCTCACCAGTGTAAAGCTTCCCTCCGTCGTTCCTCTCGGTTGAATGTTGTGCTGCTCCAGGAGATCAGATTATTTTCCGAGGCCAGGGAGTCTGCCTTGTCCATTCTTCCTCCTTCTCACTGCAATCACATTTCCTTATGGGCTGATGGGAGGAATTTCTGTGAATGTTAAAAAAAGCAAAAGCATCTCTTGTATATTTTCACATAGCTGTCTAAGGCAATGTTTGATTGTCACAAGATGTTAACTGTGTCACGGCTCAGTAGGGGCAGCTTCTGAACTGCCAGAAGGAAGGGGCTTGAACTCTGTTTAATAACTAGGCCTCGATGCGTGTGCAAATTCTCTAGTTTCAGATTTAAACAATCTGATTGCTACTTTAGTTTCTGAAAATGTTTTCCTGTAGCAACACACCCTGATTGTGCAACCACTTGCTCCCAGAGTTAATTGTAACCACATGAGTACACACTGCACATTCTTAAAGCTATTTCAAGGCACAGTGATACAGGATCAAACCGCAATGCATAATTTATTTTAGAAATTACAAAAGCAGAATTATATATGTTGGATATTAAACCATCACAATTTAAGTGATATAAAACAAAGAGTTTTTTTAAATCCCTTACTGAGCAAATTCAGTGTATTTAAAAAAAAAAATCCATAGCCAACTATTTTTGCTGTTGATTTAAAAATAAACTCATAGTTACAAAATAATGTTGGTAGGTTTGCTAATTAAAGAAAAAATAAACCTTAATTCCAGTGGAAGCACCACCACCTGCTGATTGTTTGACAAGTGCGATTTGTAGCCAGACACATTTTTAGGTCAACCATGTTATCCCAGCAACTTCTGGGACATGTTGGTGCTGACACGTTTTAGTTAGGACAGTTTTACCTTCCAAGCCTTGAGATGTAACTCTACCAAGCTCCCATGGAGTAATTATTTAAATTACATGAACTTTTCAATATTAAGAAAACTTCACATCATGGGTACACCAGTGAGCAATGTTGACCTCGCCATAGCAGGCATTTCCACCAGGTTATTAATTTAAGATTTCATCAGAACTGCTTTGAACTGACATGTCCGCCCCTCCTGGGCCCTCAGTGGAAAGTGCTTCAGTCTTCCATATATTGAAGCTCCCAGAGATGTGTGGTTCGTACCAGAGCCTGGATATTTGTATGTACTTGGCACGTAGCTTGACTCTTCATGAGGCACTAAAATAAGTAGTTCCTGCTTGGTAGGCAGTTTTGGGGGATAGTTCTGAGGCCATGTTTTTGAGGTCAGACACCACCTTACTTCTTAGGGCTGTGGTCCAAATTGAGTGTGATGATCTAGCAAAGTAAATTCTTGTCATGTTGCTGTTTCATTACAGGTATTCTGGCAGCTTACATGACACCCAGCACATCTTGTGTTGTGTACTTCCTCTGGTCTGTCATCTGTTCAGTGTCAGCCTTTTTAGTTTGCCCTCCCTGAAGTGACCCTGTTAGATCAGACTTGGCCCAAAATGCTGATTCTGTAAAATCAGTGTTTCAGTATTATTATTTTAGTTATCCACATACTCAGACATTTTAATTGTGGTAGTTGAACCACTTCACAAGCACTAACATACTTGTCCTTTTAATGCTGCTGTAGTAGGGAAATTTTTCCTCTCATATTTTGCAAGTTGATAGCTGACCCACTGAGAGATCAAGGGCAATATGGTACTATATAAGGTAGACTTTCCATATTATGCCATCCACAGTCAAGATGCCGCACAGAACTAAGGTTACTTGCTATATAAGGCTATTAAATCATGGCCGCCTGTAGTATCAAAAGGCAAGGGGAGTGGCTGTCATCAGACACTCTTAACTTGTGCTTTACAGCTATCTTTTTTTTTTCTTTTTTCTTTTTTCTTTTTGTTTTTTAAGTAACTGAGCCACATAAGACTTCTTAAGGCTGATTCTACCCCCAAAAATTAGAAGGTAGTTGCTGATTAAGCAGTGAAAGTGATTTCCTCGTGCCTGGTGATCTTTCAGGAATCTACTTGGTTTGGATGTTTGTGGTCTGAGAGAACAGACGTGAACACTGATGTCAGCAGAGGCTTCACGTTTTGAAGACGGTTGTCCAGGAATAAACTTGTCAAGCCATAAGCATTTCATCCTGCCTGTGTGCACATTTTTCTGTTTTTGCATATTTCATTGGAGCAGGGGAAGGGATGTGGGGGGAGGAGAGAGGAAAGCAAAGAAAGACAAAAGAAAATTTCTTTAGAGAATCAAAGAATCTGGTTCTTGCCCCATTGTAACTCTTCTGGGCAAAAATCTGTCCTGTATCCATTTAATCTTTTAAATGCTGATACATTCCCACAATAGAAAATTCTGTCTCTGACTCAAGACTTATCTGAGGATCAACAAGAGTAAAAGCTAGCAATGAGGTATTATAACTTGAAATAAGACAAAATTTAATAAATGTGTTTAAAACGTGACCAAGAATACATGGCCAGACTTTATGCTTTGGACATTTCATGTTTCTGGAGATAAGATACTTGAATGCACAAAGCTTCATTTGTTGCTTTGCAAGGAAAGTTCAGAGTGCAGTGTAATTAACTTGTTTCTAATGCTGTGGCTACAGCAGAGTAAGTTAAACTTTTACTTGGTAAAAACAGATCCAAAAGCTATAATGGATAAGCAACATGGCAGTTAGTGGTCGTGTGTTTATTGGCGATGGGGTGGGGTGTGTGTTAAGTGATAAGCATAAAACAACTTCTCTTGTTGAAGTGAATTAAAATTCTGTTCATGAGAGAGAGAAAAACTTTATTAAACAGACATTTACATGTAAGTGTACTGAAACAGGGATATGGACATAGTATATATTGATGGACAGTGCTCCCCAATGTGCTTTGAATACACTATAATGTATCTTGAAAGTAAATAAATATAATCTGTTTTGAAACTGGGGACTACTGTGAGTTGGCTAAGGAAATGGTATTGTAACACTGGAATTGCAATTCAACAGTTGCTCTTTTGTGTCTTGAGTCTCCTTGGTGCACCTCTTGATCTAGCCTCATATAGAGCAAAAGGAACTCTATTAAACTTCTAAAATGCAGGAAAAAAAGAATAAGAAATATTAGATTTACTTGCATTCATGACAGATAATTAAACAGAGTATAATCTCTCATTAAAATATTAGGTAAAAACTTTTTTATGAAACAGAGAAACATGTCAGATTTCTTGTGTTTTGCAATGTCAGTTTATGAAAGTCACTGGTCTTTGAAGTCAGTTTATGTAGAGATTAACATTGTTACTTTTTCTCCCTAGGAGTTAAGAGAGGACAACATCATATTAATTGAAACAAAGGCTATGCTAGAAGAACAGCTAACAACGGCAAGAGCTCGTGGTGATAAACTGCATGAATTAGAGAAGGAAAATTTGCAGTTGAAATCCAAACTTCATGATGTGGAGCTGGTATGCCCTCTCGTTTTCATTATGCTAATTTTTTGAACTTCTGTTTTTAAGCTAGGTCACAGATTCATGTCACAGAAACCAGTGGAGACAGGCAAATAAATCAACAGTGCTTTTAAAGAGGTCTTTAGTTTGAACTTTGTGTACATGAATTCTTGAAATACTATATTGTTAACAGTGTAAATACTGCCAATGCTACTTTGTGTGAGATTGATGAATTTAATTTTATGCAAGAAGGTATATAATAATTTTAAAATACATATTGCTTTCATACATATTGATAATGGAGATGTTAAAATCTGTCAGTTAAGTAGAAATCGCTTAGATATAGGAAATGAAATCTACTGTAGTAAATGGTTTTTCTTGTTGGAAACAAAACCCCCAACCATTACAGTGACTTTAAGAATCCATTACCCCTGTAAAAGACACAAAACTCCAAAATTTATTTCTGTGTAAATCAGAGACATGGCTTATTGCTTCATAGAAAAGGAAATGTAAGAAGTGGCAGATTACTGCCTACAAAAAAAAAAAAGCAACATTGGATTTTATAATCCCACTAGAAATAATAAATACTCTTTCATCTCTTGTATTGTACTTAACAGTCCTCCTCTTATCCCTCTGTGTTTTGAATTTTTGCAGGTTTAACTTTATAGGGTTTCCAACAGGGTCTGTTGGAAACAAAGATGTTGAGGGTGCTGTGTGGAGTTACGTGTAGTGGCTGATTCAGGGCATTATAAGGGTCATGTCACGCTCCAGCTTTTCCAAAGTGGCTGGTGATTTGAACGATGCTTTTCTGGGTGACTTGATGAATTTTTGGGTAATGCTTTCTGAAAATTTGGGACCCTCTAAGGCACTGCTTCAGCTCCCACAAATGCAAATGGCCAAAATACTCACAAGAAGCAACAGTAGATTCATTCTCCAGATCTGTTTTCTGGATATTTTAAAACTCAAATTATGAGGCAGATGTTACTTGTCGATCCATATGACTGGATCCAAATTTGACGTGATGAGTTGAAGAAGCTCAGTAGAATTCAAGGTTATATCTGCAGTCTCTCCAGTGTGTCAGTGCATGATGCTACATGTTTTTGAAGAGTTTAGCTCTGGAGACAGCTTGAATCCAGCCTGCCTCACTAGCCCTGGCTTGTACTGGCCCTGTCATCACCCAGTATGTTGTCACTCCAGTCACCCTCCCTCCAAGTGTTTCATGGACCTGAGCTGACTCTAAACAGGGCCAGCTGGGTGTCTCTGCACTGCATTCTGTGGCACGTATGGTAGCCCACAGCAAACATTTAACGCTCTACATGTATTTCAATATGAAAGCACACAGTGTTTAAGGAGATTCTTCTACTCTGAACGTGTGTTGTGCTTGTAGCAGTTCAACTGACAGAACAATCTTATGGATAAGCTGAATATGCATTTTCATTCATGCGTGTCTTGCACAGGACCGGGACACGGACAAGAAGAGAATAGAAGAGCTGCTGGAGGAGAACATGGTCTTGGAGATTGCACAGAAACAGAGCATGAACGAGTCTGCACACCTAGGCTGGGAACTAGAACAACTATCTAGAAGCACAGATCTTGCAGACAGTGAGTACCAGCTGAGGTAGCTGTTGTTGTGTGTTTGTGGTCTCTTTTAGAGTAGACAGGTTGGTTGACTGAGATGGTCACAGAAGTTGAGTCCAAGCTTGAGGACTTCCCTCATTCAGCCACTTGACTTTGAACTTCATTTTTCAGAACTTCTAAAATGTATTAAAAATATTAATAATTTAAATAATTAAAAATTTAAAAAAAAAAAAAAAAAAAAAAAAAAGAAAAAGAAACCTTTGTAAATGACACAGCAGAAATGTCATACCAAACACTGGATATTTCTAACTGAATGGCTGGGAGGAGTCTGTGATCTTTAGTATTCTTTAGTACAATTAGTACAGACAATTAGCTGGTCTTTAAGTCCCAGGAAGTAGTGTATGCTGAAGTCATTTATTTTTATTAGATACTGAAAAATGTGCACAGTTAAAATAACTGGCTGATTATTTTTTTTGAATGGTTGATTTGATTTCCGTAACTATCACAAACATAACTAATGCTTCCTTCACTAGTCAGGCTTTAGCATTGGTTTCTGTGTCTAACATTCATTCTGTCTATAATACCAGCCTAAATAACAATGCTAAATGGAACTTGGGAAATATAAGCTATTTCATGCAGTTCAGTGTGCAGCTTTTATTGATTACTCACCTGATTCTGCTAAGACTTGCATGTTTGACTTTGTGTACCAGGAACGGTTTAACCTGAAGACAAAGGAATAAATTAGAGTAAGCAGATGCTCAGTTTTCAGTAAAGGTGTCTACAAGAATAGCTTTGTTTTGTAAAATAACTGAATGTGTGCCTGACACCAATTCTCAATTCTACTTGCTGTCTAGGATCTGAGTTCTCTTTATTAAGATCAATGGCTAATTAATTGTTACTTTTAATTAATAATCTTGCAAAGCAGGTTTACCTTAGCCTGAGATGTGAATGGCACTCTGTTCCTCCTTATGTGTAATCAAGGATATTGCTTATTATATTAGACAGTGGGGAAAAAACACAGTTCTCTCAAAACTTAAAATTTTAATGAAGAGCATTTCAGGAAAACGTAAAACTATCTAATTTTCTGGCTTGTTTCAAATAGCAAGTTTTGCGCCCTTACTGATTTGGGTTCACTAGTGGTGTAATAGAAGGAAGGATGCTAGTTTTATTTTGTTGTTTCTTATTTATTCATTTCTGTCAAACATAACTTTCAAAATGTGCTCAACAGAGTGGTTTAAAACAAATGAAAAAAGATGAGATTCCTTCACTGCACTGATGCTTAGTGTTTCAGCACTGGAGCTCCAGAACCCCTCTGATTAACCAGAGAAAAAGAAAGTAAGAGGAACTGAGAACATCAGTAATCTTTTTTATTCAGTGGAAGAAAAATTAGTGAGGGAATCATAGAATCATTTAGGTTGGAAAAGACCTTTAAGCTCATCGAGTCCAACCGTTAACCTAGCACTGCCAAGTCCACCACATCTACATGTGTTTTAAATGCCTCCAGGGATGGGGACTCAACCCCTTCCCCGGGCAGCCTGTTCCAATGCCTGACTACCCCTTCAGTGAAGAAATTTTTCCTAATATCCAACCTAAACCTCCCCTGGCGCAGCTTGAAGCCATTTCCTCTCATCCTATCACTTGTTACTTAGGAGAAGAGACCGACCCCCTCGCTACAACCTCCTTTCAGGTAGTTGTAGAGAGCGATAAGGTCTCCCCTGAGTCTCCTTTTCTCCAGGCTAAACAACTCCAGCTCCCTCAGCTGCTCCTCATCAGACTTGTGCTCCAGACCCTTCACCAGAAGCCTGATTTAAAAAAAAAACTAAAACCATTAAACTTTGAAACTTTATTTCACAGAAGTGCTGTCCTACTTTTACAATGATTTTCTTTAAAAAGTTCCATTTCAATGCATGTTGCTGTTATGAATGCAACTTGTTTGTACAAATAGAGTCAGTCTGCAAAGCTCTTTTAGAAAACCTCCTGTTCCTGGATTTCAGGTTGAGTCTGCAAGGGTGGCAGATAGCAGAAGATTTTAGCTGCTGGTTTAGAATATTTTATTCCAAATCATGTGAAAAATAAGCATGGAAAAAAGCCATTTAGATGGGCTTTGCTTCAGGACAGAACTCAACTGGAGTATTTAGTTAATGTTTACCATTCGAGTCTTCATGTGACCAAAACTCTCCGGGTGATGCTCCATAAAAGAGACAAATAGGATTTTACCAGTCTCAGAAACTTGCCAGTTCTAAAGTACTCAGTGTGCTGTATGTGACAGTGTTGATTATTTAGCAGGAGTGAATTATTTTCTGAGACTTAAAGACTATGTTAAAGTCAATTTCGTAAGAAATGTCGTTTTGAGGTGAAGGGTAGCAATTATTATTGCATGTGAAACAGAGGGTTGCTCTTACAATTATTCAGGTGCTCACCAGAGAAATGAACAGAACAATGAGGCTTTGGTGCTGGGAGTTAAGGCTGAGAGCTAGTGAGACTTTTGATCTACAAACATGTAGAGTAAAAAAACATTTCTGTTGTAAAACTTCCATAAATTTTGTTAGTTCTGAGATTTCAACTTCAGACACTTCTCTATAATCAACATTCTGATGCATGTCCTGTGCCTGGGTAGCTGGTAGTAAAAAAAATATCTCTGATTCAGCATATTCTTGATGAAGTAGCTGTGAAGATAAGCACTGGAACTCACTTTTGTAAGAATTTTTTCTGTGACTAAATATCATCGAGTACCTAAGTTTTCACTAGCTTTTGGAAGTGCACCATCATGCTGTTTTAGCAAACACTTCGTAGTGGCTTACTTTCTGCCTCAATTTATTTCCTCTGATGGAAGTATGAGAGGGTATGTTTTGCTACTAATATTAGACATGCTACTAACATGGCTAAAGCAACTTCAGGAAGAGTTAGGAAAGTAACTTTTAAGATGGTTATCTGTTCAGATACTTCCCTATTTATTAAACGTCTTAAGTGTTGTCTGTGAAAATGGGTTCTCTTTTTAACAAAGTGTTTACTTAGCAGTCAAGCTGAAATGATAAGAATCTGACTGCAATTATCTTCATACAAGTGAACCTTAAGGACATAAGAAGGGAGATGTTTGTGAATTGGTTAGTGCCACCTTCTGATTCTCATGTTTCAACAGCCAGAAAGTCCTTTGTGTTTGAGCTGAATGAATGTGCTTCGAGTCGCATACTGAAGCTAGAGAAGGATAATCAGAGCTTGCAGAACACAATCCAAGAGCTGAGAGATGCCTCCTTGACCTCCAGAGAGAGCAGCCTAAAGTTTGTGGAACTGGAAAAGGAAAATCAACAGCTTAGCAAAAAGGTAATTTGCTCACAGGAACAGAGCTCTTTGGTTTTTAAACACAGTGTGCACAGGGCTGTATGGCCTTCCTGAACGATGAGGGATTGCAGGGAATTCACCCACGTTCCCCAGAAGACTGGGCATGGTTTTGGCCCCATATGTTTAATTGCATTCTAACATTGGTGTATTCTATTGCCTTCTACTTCACTGCCTACTTAGGTGCATCATTGTAAGCACAAGTGACTGTTCCTGCTTCATAAAAGCTGTCTTCCAGTGCTCATTTGCCCCTGTCAGATTGTACTGTTGATTGTGTCCCTTTTCGTTGTCTTACGGTAGTCCCTACTAGGCAAGGAGGCCATGGCCACATTGAACTGTTTTGTTTGTTTGAAAGTTTTAATATTGTTTCCATGTAAGTCAAATCACACAGGTGAATTCAGTTTAATATATTTTCAAGTCAGTCTTTTTTGTTGTCTAGTTCTGGATCAGCTCTTTGTCTTGTCCTTTTGGCTATTAGAAGTTTTCTAGTGTCTCTCTCTCTCTGCAAAGGTCTGGGTTCTTTTAATCTTTGTAACAAACAGGCAGGTCATCGCTTTTTAAATTTATTTATATATATATATATATGTGTGTTGCACTCTATTATTAACTGTGATTACATTTAGCTCAAATGCCAGCTCAGTGCTTGTCCTTGTGAAACACAGTGCTCAGTTCACCTCCAACCACTAGCTTTATTTTTGTCTGGCTAGTAACTTGCATCCTGAACTCTGATTAATTGAGCCAAGTGCCGGTGGGGAAAGAGACTGTTTGCTAGTCTGAGTATAAAAAATTTCCATGTCATTTTCTTTTTTTTTTTCCATATTCATACCTTTGCTAAATTATCCAGAATATAAGGCTCATTTCTCCTTTTCCCATTATTGATGTAACCTCTGTGTGTGAGATATTGATACAAATATTTCAGTCCTTTCTGGTCTGTTTGTGGGCTAACTGAATGCTTTAAAGGACAAGGGGAGAAAGAATCTGGATATGAAATGCTGGTCATGGATTACCAGGTTGTAACTAGCAGAGTGTCAGTTTCTCTGCCAAAGTGAACAAGTATCTATCACTGGATCACTCAGTCTTCTGGAGAGATTCTTTTGCCAAGTTGGGAGACAAGTTCTGCTTCTTTGCTTCCTTCTGTGAACAAGGAAAACTGCAAAAATTCCGTTCACTGTATTGTCCTTCCACGCTCTCATTTATGACCTGTTGTGTATGAGTAATTCACTCCAGCTCTAATTTACATGCTTAAAATTTGAGATCAAGGCATATAAAGCACTCAGCAGATACCTGTGGTGCATCTGCAGTTTAAGTCACTTGAATAACTGTGGTCAACCTTTGGCTTTGCCCCAGGCACATTCCTGTGGGCACCTCTTGTTATGACACTGTATTGGTGCCAACAGTTTTGATTCCAGAATTAGTCTGATGACTAGTGTTTGATGATGCTGAATGCGTTGGCATGGTGGGGTCACCTACAGGTCTGGTAGTTAAACAAGACAAAAACCAGTAGTAGGGAATACCTGTGTGGTGAAAGGGGCGCACTGTATGCATCAGACCAATGAAAAAAATGGCAGTTAAAAATACTGCTATTAAGAGCAGTTGGAAATGCATGAACTCATCACCAGAGAAACACAGAATATGATGGGAGCTGTTGACTGAATACCACAGGCCAGTCAAGTTGTTCATGGACTTCACATCCCATTCAGGGAGATTTGGGGAAAAAAAGATAGTAGTATTCTATAGTCTGTGTGAGACATACAGTTGTCTCTCAGTGTACAGAGACCTGATACATGGTATGTAAAATAGTCTTGATTTCATAGAATCACAGAACAGTTTGGGTTGGAAGGGACCTTTAAAGGTCATCTAGTCCAACCCCCCTGCAATGAGCAGGGACATCTGCAGCTAGATCAGGCTGCTCAGAGCCCCGTCCAACCTGACCTTGAATGTTTCCAGGGACAGGGCATCTACCACCTCTGTGGGCAACCTGTGCCAGTCTTTCACCACCCTCATGGTAAAAAATTTCTATGTTGTATCTACTTCCCCACGACCTCCTCCTGGAGAAATTGATGTGTTATGGTCTAGACAAGTGGTCTGTGCAGTGGGTGAGGAATTGGCTGGCGGACCGTATCCAAAGGGTGGTGGTAAATGGCTCTTTTTCAAATTGGCAACCCGTCACAAGTGGGGTCCCCCAGGGATCAATATTGGGCCCAACGCTATTCAGTATCTTCATAAGTGATCTGGGTAACGGGATCAAGTGTAGCCTGATGAAGTTTGCAGATGACACCAAACTGAGTGGGGAAGTAGACACTCTGGAAGGGAGAGCCACCCTGCAGGAAGATCTGGATAGGCTGGAAGAGTGAGCTAACATGAACGTTATGAAGTTTAACAGGGAAAATTTTTCACAATGAGAACAGTCAATCATTGGAATAATCTCCCCAGGGAAGTGGTTGACTCCGCTATGCTGAACACGTTTAAGACTCAGCTGGACAGGGTGCTGGGCCATCTCGTCTAGACTGTGCTCTTGCCTAGAAACATTGGACCAGATGATCCTTGAGGTCCCTTCCAAGCTGGTATTCTATGATTCTAGTCTAAATGTACCCTCTTTTAGTTTAAAGCCGTTACCCCTTGTCCCATCACTACGGGCCCTGCTAAAAAGTCTGTCCCCATCTTTCCGATAAGCCCCCTTTAAGTATTGAAAGGCCACAATAAGCTCTCCCTGGAGCCTTCTCTTCTCCAAGCTGAACAACCCCAACTCTCTCAGCCCTCCTGTTGTGGTTTAACCCCAGTCTAACTAAGCACCATGCAGCTGTGTGCTCACCCTCCTGTCCCACCCCATGGGATGGGAGAGAGAATTGGGGAGAAAAGTAAAACCTGTGTGTTGAGATAAAGACAGTTTAATAGGACAGCAGAGGAAGAGAAAATAATAATAATAATAATGATAAAAGACTATACAAAACAAGTGATGCACAATGCAGTCGCTCACCACTCGCTGACCAATGCCCAGCCTGTCCCTGAGCAGTGATCACTGCCCCCGGCCAACTGCCCCCAGTTTATATACTGGGCATGATGTCATATGGTATGGAATAGCCCTTTGGCCAGTCGGGGTCAGCTGTCCTGGCTGTGCTCCCTCCCAGCTTCTTGTGCACCTGGCAGAGCATGGGAAGCTGAAAAGTCCTTGACTAGTGTAAGCACTACTTAGACAGCTAAAACATCAGTGTGTTATCAACATTGTTCTCATACTAAATCCAAAACACAGCACTATGCCAGCTACTAGGAAGAAAATTAACTCTATCGTAGCTGAAACCAGGGCACCTCCTCTGGACCTAACTGAGCTGTGGCCCTCTTCTGGACCCACTCCAACAGGTCCATGTCCTTCTTGTACTGAGGACTCCAGAGCTGGACGCAGTACTCCAGGTAGGGTCTCACCAGAGCGGAGTAGAAGGGCAGCATCACCTCCCTTGACCTGCCGGCCACGCTTCTTTTGATGCGGCCCAGGATACGGTTGGCTTTCTGGGCTGTGAGTGCACATTGCTGGCTCATGTCCAGTTTTTCATCCACCAGTACCCCCAAGTCCTTCTCTGCAGGGCTGCTCTCAATCCCTTCATACCCCTGCCTGTATTGATGCTGGCGGTTGCCCCGGCCCGTGTGCAGGACCTTGCACTTGTCCTTGTTGAACCTCATGAGGTTCACACAGGCCCACTTCTCCAGCTTGTCCAGGTCCCTCTGGATGGTATCCCATCTCTCAGGTTTGTCAACTGCACCACTCAGTTTGGTGTCATCTGCAAACTTGCTGAGGGTGCACTCGATCCCACTGTCTATGTCACTGATGAAGGTATTGAACAGTACCGGTCCCAGTATGGACCTCTGAGGGACACTATTTGTCACCAGTGTCCATCTGGACATTGAGCCGTTGACCACTACCCTCTGGATGTGACCATCCAGCCAATTCCTCATCCACCGAACAGTCCACCCATCAAATCCATCTCTCCAATTTCGAGAGGAGGATGTTGTGGGGGACCATGTCAAAGACCTTACAGAATTCCAGATAGACGACATCTGTAGCTCATCCCTTGTCCACTGATGTAGTCACTCCATCACAGAAGACCACTAGGTTTGAGATGTTTGAATTTTTTTTTTATTCTTCTGTTCCTCTAACATGTTTTTGTATTTCTCACACATGTATCCCCTTAATTAGAGGGTATGCATGTCCACAAGGGGGTGTGCTAGGGGAAAAGGGGATAATAGGGGAAGTCTGTCTGATTCATTGCAGAATGGTTTCCACAGTAGGCAGAGGAGAGGGCAGCAGTTCTTAAGGACTGGCAAAGACAAGCATGTATACAGACACAGGACAGGAGATAAAGAAGTGTTTTTCTCAGATGTTGTATGCCTGTGGGTTTTTTGTAACTTTCCTGAGATACCCATAGTAAAAATTTGCCTCCCTGAAGTCATTTAACTGGATTCAGATTTCCTTCACTGTCTGAGACTTTCAAGAATTGTCCGAGTATGCTTGGCTCTCTACTGATCTAGTTCTTGGAAGGATCACGTAGCCGGAACAGGATTATTCAGGTAGTACAAGAGGAGATGATACAAAGGAAAAGTCACGTACATATTTTTTTGCCTTTCTTGCAAGGTTTTCAGAGGAGCTAATAATAGAAAACCCTCCTTTCAGGCACAGTCAAGTATCTATCTGTTTTCTCTGCATTCCTAACTTCTTGGACTGAAACAAGCTGTAAACAGTAGTTTCTTACTTGCCTCCAGTTTTTCTGGGAGGTGCTAATGAAGACCAGCTATTGCTGAGTTACTGAGTTTATGTTCCAGCTTTCTCTGAACAGCTCCTTTGAGACCAATGAACCTTAACATGGTTACATTTCTAACTGTTGATCCCTTCTTATCTCCAATCTGGGCAGCCTCTGCTTGTTTAAACACTTCCTGTAATGAGGCACATGTTGACATAGGCAGAGCCCAGCCTCCAGCTATTTCCCACTTGTAAGAATTATTGTTAATACCTTTTTCATTGACGTTTTGACTGTTGGCAAAGTTCATAATACCAACACAAAAAAATGAGCTGATTCTTGTGCAGATCTGTAGGTGCTCACAGTACTTTACAAGCATAAAAAGGAATACTTACTGACTTGGGGAGCCTAGCTCTCTGAACCCCTTGCTTCTAAATACTGAAGAGCTGCTACTTTTCAGTGCTTAGTGCATTATGAGTACAACTTTCAAAAGGTGGGAGTAAGAAGACATCAGTCATTGTAGGACCAGGACCTTATTCACAAATCTTTCAAATCCAGTATTGTCACCTGCTGGGGAAAACAGAGGGCCAACAGAGTGCAGGGAGAGGGAAGGTAAACTTGGAAACCCCAGGGCTTTTCCTCTATTCCTGGTTTTGTTTGTTTTGTTTTTTGTTTTTTTTTTGTTGTTTTTTTTTTTTGTTTTTTTGTTTTGTTTTGTTTTTAAATTCTGTTGCTCACTGAATTGTAACTTTCTCCGCATTCACTGGTAGATTAGGGCCATCAGTGATGGAGAGGCTAGGAGGAGACAAGTCCCTCAGAAAGGTGAGCATCGGAACCTTAATCGCTGATGACAGGAGCACAACGGGACATTCAGGCAGGCAGGTGAAGCATTTCTTACTGCTGTACCTTATGTGGTCTGATCTTAACAGGCATGAAGGAGATTCTTGGCACTGTGAGAAAAACAAAACAGTCGCTTTCTCCTCTGAGACTGGCAAGCTGCAGAAGGGAAGGACTACATCTTTCAGCTGCATTCCCCATCTCATTCCTCTCCGGTCTTCAAAATAACTTAAAGTGCAAACAGTCGTTGTGTCAAGCTGTGGCTGATGTGTTTTGGTGTGTTCTCTCCACACAGATTGAGAAGTTGCAAAATCAAATTGAAAAAGAGAAGCAAAGTAATCAAGATCTGGAGACCTTGAGCGAGGAGCTGATAAAAGATAAGGAACAGCTACAAGTCGTCATGGAGTCTCTAAAAGCTGACACAGACAGACAGGTGCAAACTTCACAAATGTAATATAAAAGTATATGCTCAGGAATGGTAATTTACTGATGCCATTTAGAGCATCTGGTTCTCTCAGGGAGACAGGGCAGTTTGAGAGCTATTAAATGCAGGTTGAACTTGTTCAAATGTAGGCAAAACATTTCTTTGAGCAAAAAAAGCCCAGCATGTTTTGCTAGCTACTGCTCCTGTAACCATAGGGGGATCTTCAGACTGTTGTAAGGACAGACCTTCCTTCTTTGGAGGAAAAAAGCCCTGGATCTTACTAAATGGGAGGCCAACTGGTTTTAGGATGTGCAAATAAAACCCCATTTTATTGCAGAAGATTGGTCTTCTGCCAGCTTATGTCCTGATTGGTTGTGGTTTTTTAGACACCAGAACTTTTTTTTCTTCTATTTTAAAAAGACACTGAGAAAGCATTTATGTCTTCTGGATTGATATTTTAAATGCCCTTCAGTTTTTACTACTGTGCTGTTCAGTACAGTTCACGTACGATGCCTTGAAACTACCCTATTATAGGTTCATGCAAAGTATCACCTGTGTTAATTTGACTAGCAAAGAAAATACAGACACAGATTGCTGGAGGCTGGTCTATATATTTTCAACCTGTATTAAAATTTACTCCAAGATTTGTGGAGTGAAGATTAATAACAAAATGTCTTATTTGTGTAGTGCTTTTCATCTTGAAAGATTCTTGCCCAGGCTTCTACCTGGGAAACTCTACCACCAAAGTCCTACATTTCAGTTAGAACACATACAGACTCTTTATGGTAAGAATTAATGAATGCTTCACAGGTAGGGCAGGAGGTAAAAACAGAAGTATCCTTAATCATCAGAAAAGGACAGATTCTGATTTTTTCAGGTATAAGTCCCTTTTGATTTCTGTGGATGTTGTCTAGATAACAATCAAATGCAAACTGCAGTCTAAATTACAATTGCTTCAGCTGAAATTTGGCCAGTGGTTAACTGTACTGTTTTTATAGAAAGTGTGTCCTTAATGAGATCTACAACTGCTATAAACTTTCAAGCTTTTTGTGGTTTCTGGTGCCTTATCAGAGAGAATTTGTCTTTGGATCCCAAAGATGTGAATGTAAACCTAAACAGAAAGGTACCCTTTATTAAGAATGGTTCTTAGCAAAGCGTCCTCTCCATGGTGATCTCTGAAGGTCACTTGTCCACTTTCTCCCTCTGCCTTGATCTTCTTAGCTGGTAGGAGGAATATAGCACCATTTTTAATTTGTTAGAATCGCGTGTTACCAGAGGTAACAATTTTTTTCATATATTTTTATTGTTGGTTTTAGTCAGGGAGAACTGTTGAGGAATTTGTCTTGGATTAAATGTACATGGTTTTGTCCTGCTTCAGGACTAATTTGTAAGGTTTGTAAGGTAGATGAGTAACATTTGCATGATTTTTTTATCGTTTATGTAGATAAAGGACCTTAAACAAGAAAATGATCACCTTAATCAAGTGGTCTTATCCCTGAGACAGAGATCTCAAGTCAGCAGCGAGGCAAGAGTAAAAGATGTTGAAAAAGAGAACAAGATCCTTCATGAAACGGTTACAGAGACTAGTAGCAAACTGAACAAACTGGAATTTGAGAAGAAACAATTGCAAAAGGATTTTGACCAGGTTAAAGAAAAAGTGGAAAGAGTGGAAGAAATGGAAAAAGAGCTCCATCGGCTGGAGAGAGAGAATGAACAGCTCACAAAGAAGGCAGCAGCGATGAAAATAGTGACAGAAAAAGTTGAAGTTCTCGAGCAGGAGAACGGGGATCTGGAAGTGGAAAATAGGAAGCTAAGAAAATCCCTGGACACATTGCAGAATATTTCCATACGGCTAGGGGACCTGGAAAGGGACAACAAGCAATTGGATGAAGAAAATCTGGAGCTTAGGAGAGTGGTGGAGACCATGAGATTTACCAGCACAAAAATGGCACAAATAGAAGCAGAAAATAAAGATTTGGAGAGGGAGAAAGAGGACTTAAGGAAGAATGTGGAAATGTTAAAAGCAATGAGCAAGAAGTCAGAGCGACTGGAGTTGAGCTATCAGAGCGTCAACTCTGAAAACCAGAGACTTCAGCAAATCTTGGAGAACAGCAGCAAAAAGATCCAGGAGCTAGAAAAAGAAGTACAGGGAATGGAGAGTGAAAATCAGGTCCTCCAGAGAAACCTTGAGGAGCTAAAGATTTCTGCCAAACAGCTGGAGAGGTTAGAAAAAGAGAACAAAGCCCTAGAACAAGAAATGTCTCAGCTTGAGAAAGACAAAAAAATGCTAGAGAAAGAAACAAAACGGCTTTGGCAGCAAGTGGAGCTGAAAGATGCCATTTTGGATGATAGTACAGTAAAGTTGGCAGCTGCTGAGAAAGAAATCAAGACACTAGAGAAGGAAATTGCTCGATTCAGAGATTCATCTAATAAGCTAAAAGAATTTGAAAAGGACAATAAAGATCTTGTAAAGCAAGTTACAATTGATAAAAGAACACTAGCTACATTGAGAGAGGTAATACTACTGGTTTCAATACGATGCTGTTTTGCTTTACAACTACCTACAGCATTTTTCCCCAAAAGCTTCCATGCAGAGTGAGAGCATGGTAAGCAGCTCTGTTGTTAAGCAGCAGTGATCTTGTCCAGCACCCCTCTCAGCTGCAGAATGCAGTAATTGCGCTTTTCCTAGTAGTCATCTTTTAAAAATACACAATTAGCATTAGGACATTGGCAAACTAATGATGTGTGTGCCAGAACCTGATGCTCTTATAAGTAGCCTATGAGCAGATTCAGGTTATTGCAACTTGCTCTCATTGCCTGCCCCAGCTGCTGTTGTCCTGCCGGAAACAGGATTTCCTGTGAAAGAGCATTCAAAGGAAAATGGTCAATGCTGCAGTAGCTCAGTGAAATAAATAAGTTTAGCAAGAATAGTGCAGTAAGCAATTACTTACTTGAAGATTTAGTTTTATTATAGTTTTTGAAGCATTAGTGTAGTTTTGAGGAGGAGAAAAAGTTTATCAGAAACGTTTGAAACAGTCCCAAGTGGTGTTTCTGTCCAACTTTCCTTAAAAATAAATAAAATAATAGCATTTCTGAGAAGGCTCCTTTTTAATCTCTCCCTTCTCAGGCTTCTGCAAATTTCCAGTGGTGCCGACCCATACAGAAGCATATCTTCTTTTCCTTAGTTACTTTCTATAGATTCTATAGAAGGGGTACATGGATGTTGAAGGAACCTGTTTATAGACCACGGACTGGCACTGACCTTAACCTTACCTTTTTTTTCCTTGCCATGTGAATGAATATGTGGCTAAATTTATGATATCAGAGGACTATTGAATACTTACAGTTTATGTTTAACAAAGTTTGGGGGTTTTGGTTTGTGGGGGTTTTTTTTGGGTTTTTTTTTGTTTTTTTGTGTTTTTTTTTTTTTTTTTTTTTGTTTTGTTTTTTTAATTTTATTCTTGCTTCTGTTTGATATCCAGGATAAGTTTTTTTTCTTCCTTGAAGTGCTTCAGTAACTTTGTTGTTCTTTCCTCATGCCTTGTTTAAGAAAACTTAGAGCAGAAACATGAGCAATGTAGTTCTCTATGCTACATGTGCATTTTGGAGAATTTTGAATGGTAGGAATCTTCCAACTTGGCTATGCACCAAAAACGATTTGTCCTTTTTAAACATGCAGGCTGGTATTATGTCTTCTCAGGCTGTTTCCACACAGACCACTTTACTGGCATAACAGCAAAGCATTGTCCCAGTATACTTTCTGGTACAATTCCATCAAATCTCCTCCTCGTATGACTTCCTTGTCTGGTTCTGCTTAAGTTTCTTCCAAAGAAACCTAAATGAAACCAGAATGGGCCAGTAGATACCAGAATAAGTGACCAAGCTCTGTATTCTCCAGAGCTGTCCTGTCTCTTACATGACAATGTAATTATGCTTTTTTAATTTTGGCAGTAATTTACTATATGTCAGAAACTCAGAATAGTGAAAATGCACTATTATCAAGTCCCTTGGTAATAACATCTTAACCATATTTTGTCAGGAAACTTTCATACTGATGCCGGTGTTGGCTGGGCTTTTCAGCAGGGCTGTTTGTCCTAGCTGAGAGGTGGGAACTCCCTCTGCTGGTGTCCCCTGGCCTGCACACATCCCTTCTGTGGTACAAGGGCAGGATGTCTCTTGGCCTGCACACATTCCCTCTTTTGGCAGGCAGGCAGAGTGCCAGTGTTGGCAGAAGTAATCCAGTGCAGTGAGCGAGACAAGGGCCAAAAGAAGCATTCTTCAGATTTATTCCAAGTAAACTATAAATAAAAGCAATCAGTTTAATTCTGCACTCAGCTGTCACTGATGAAGAATTTTAGCTGACCTTCTTGGAAGTAGGATTTTATCCAATGACTTTTTCAGTACTTTTTAAAAAAATCTATAGTGCTGGGTAATTATCATTGCCCTTTGCACAGTAACTAATAATGTTAGTGCTGTTACAGGATTTGGTCCTGGAGAAGCTGAAGAGTCAACAGTTGTCTAGTGAGCTGGACAAACTGAGCCAGGAACTGGAGAAGATAGGATTGAGCAAAGAGCTGCTGCTACAGGATGACAACGGCAATGATGACACGTAAGGAAACTGAGCTCTCTTAGTCATTCTTTTGACTCTGAAGGCTTTTCCTCCGCCTAACTCAAGCCCTTTGCCTTTTCTTTTGCTTCTCATCTGTCTCACTCCAATTACCCTTACCAACTTTGGACGTAAAGCATATTTTTCTGAAGCAAGCTTGGCAGTATACTGCAAGTTTTGCAAAACTTTTTCTTGGATAGAAGGAAGAAATGCCATTTTCTCTCTCCACACTAGCCAGTGTTACTACAGCCCCCCTCTACTCCCCAGTAGAGTAGCTGGGTAGCTACTAAGAATAGTGTCTATTAAACAGTGTCTGGTACTACTCCGTGTAATTGGTGATCCAACCATGTGTTAATATAAACATAGATGTTGCCTGAGAAATTCCTGATTGCAAGGAATTCCTTTGCAAGTCCTATAGTAATGAACAAAGAAACCCCAACAACCCACGTGTATATAAGCCTCTTGGTAAGACCTAATTAGAGAAACATACTCATCTCATAGGAGTCTTTAGAATCTACTACAGGTTTTTGCCTTGTCAAGAATGTACAAAGAGCCATGAGAAGAAATTTCTGTAGTGTAATTAGGGGGAAAAGAGGAAAACTTATTTACTTTTAAGTTATGTATCTCTTAGGTATTTCTGTAGAACCATGCTGGTGTTACCTCTATTAAAACTGATTGGATTTTCCAAAAGCAGGTTCCCCAGCTATAATATATCAGTAGCAATCTGCGGCAGTAGAGGAAATGATTTTCCTGAAGAAGCAAACGCATATAATATGTGGTGAGATTTGGAATGGGTGAAGGTGGATTCTCCTGCATGGTGGCTTATATCCTAGTGGCAGACGTTGAAAAGCTGTTCTCATGTCTTTCAGAAAATACAAGATTCTGGAGAGCAAAACTGAATCAGCACTAAAAACAACACTAGCTGTGAAAGAGGAAAAGATTGCAATGCTGGAAGCTCAAGTGAAAGACTCTCTGAACTTGAACCAGCAGTTACAGAATGATCTGAACATGGTAAGAGGTTAAGTGAATTTTAATTGTTCACGATGTGGTTTTGCACACTCACATGCCTTTTTTTTTTTTTTTTTTTTTTAAACTCAGCAAGAACAAGTTATCTCTAATTCCCCCTCCCCCCATACACAGACTTCCCAAAAACCTTTTTTGACTGGACTGCTTTCTCTTGTCCCTTTCTATATGATGGCACCAATTTCAGCAAAATTGTGGGGCTGGAGGCATGACAGGAGTTTTTGTTTATGTAACCACTATTTGCAGATCTCTGTTTTCCTGTGGTTTTTTCATTGGCACGGTGTTGTTTTTCTGCCTTGTTTGATGAGAGCATAGGCTGAGGAAGACTGCAGTTGAAACATCTCACCCAAGAACAGCCTGTTTGTTAGGTGACAGTGAGCTTGAGTCAGAAGGGCACCTGACTGGAGGCCAAGAGACATGGATTCCTCCACCTGTCTGTGTCTCAGCTTCCCCATCTGTGAAGTCAGGGTAATGGTTCTTGAATCCCTTAAAGTCCCTACGGTGCAAGAGAGGAACTGCATATCCCATCATTATTAATATAAAATCCCACTGTTAAAACACTGTTGAAGGTTGTTGCTTGTTGGCTTTGCAGGTAAAGAAGGACTTTGATGCACTTAAGCAGACTCAACAGGATGGGCAGTATGCTCAGAAATCACTGAGGTATTCTGCAGAGAAACTCATTCCCAACCACCAAATGAATGAGAAATTGGAAATGGGACACCGAGAAGCTACTATGGAGCTGCTGAAACTGAAGGACAGGGCAATTGAACTGGAAAGGAATGTAAGCCTTCTCCTATTTCCTGTTATCTCTGACTTCCCTTGCGATCATGAGTGGCTGGCTGGGAACTGGATTTTTGAGCTTGTAGGAATCTTGTGGGTTTTCTGGAGCACAGCAGTCTACCAAATTCCTCCGGTATCTCTTAGGACGCCATGGGACTTGAATGCTATATACATCTTGTATAACATCATTGCAGGAATTAATCCTGTGTATAACATCTGTCCTACCTTTCCTGCTTGACTGACTTGGTCTCCTCCTATGACAAGGTGACCCGCTTAGTGGATGAGGGAGTCTGTGGGTGTTGTCGACCCGGACTTTAGTAAAGACTTTGACACTGTTTCCCACAGCATTCTCCTGGAGAAACTGGCCGCTCATGGCTTGGGCGGGCATACCCCTCTCTGGGTAAAAAACTGGCTGGATGGCTGGGCCCAAAGAGTTGTGGTGAATGGAGTTGAATACGGTTACAGTGGTGTTCCCCAGGTCTGTTTGGGGAACAGACATTGGGAACACCAATTGGGGCCAGTTCTGTTTAATATCTTTATCGATGGTCTGGACGAGGGGATTGAGTGCACCCTCAGTAAGTTTGCAGATGACACCAAGTTGGGCAGGAGTGTTGATCTGCTGGAGGGTAGGAAGGCCCTACAGAGGGATCTGGACAGGCTGCATCGATGGGCCGAGGCCAGTTGTATGAGGTTCAACAAGGCTCAGTGCCGGGTCCTGCACTTGGGTCACAACAACCCCATGCAATGCTACAGGCTTAGGGAAGAGTGGCTGGAGAGCTGCCTGGTGGAAAAGGACCTGGGGGTGTCGGTCGACAGCCAGCTGAATGTGAGCCAGCAGTGTGCCCAGGTGGCCAAGAAGGCCAATAGCATCCTGGCTTGTATCAGGAATAGTGTGGCCAGCAGGACTAGGGAGGTGATTTTCCCCTTATACTCGGCACTGGTGAGGCCACACCTCAAACACTGTGTTCCGTTTTGGGCCCCTCACTACAAGAAGGACATGGAGGTGCTGGAGCGTGTCCAGAGAAGGGCAACAAAGGTGGTGAAGGGTGTAGAGCACAAGTCTGTTGAAGAGCAGCTGAGGGAACTGGGGTTGTTTAGCCTGGAGAAGAGGAGACTGAGGGGAGACCTTATTGCTCCCTACAACTACCTGAAAGGAGGTTGTAGCAAGGTGGGGGTCGCTCTCTTCTCCCAAGTAACAAGCGATAGGACAAGAGGAAATGGCCTCAAGCTGCGCCAGGGCAGGTTTAGGTTGGATATTAGGAAAAACTTCTTCACTGAAGGGGTAGTCAGGCACTGGAACAGGCTGCCCAGGGAAGTGGTTGAGTCCCCATCCCTGGAGGTATTTAAAAGACCTGTGGATGTGGTGCTTCGGGACATGGTTTAGTGGTGGACTTGGCAGTGCTAGGCTAACGGTTGGACTTGATGATCTTAAGGGTCTTTTCCAACCGAAACGCTTCTATGATCCTACCTTCATTTAATGCTGGGAGGAGTTTGCTTTTGCATATTTGTTGCAGAATGATCATCACTAATTTGTTCTCATCTTTGATAGGACTCCAAATGATCAGGACAGCTGTTTCATTTCTTCCTGTCGCCCCTTAAATGCTATTTCTCTTTCAGAATGCAGCCCTGCATACTGAGAAGCAGCTGCTTAAAGAACAGCTGAAGCATTTGGAAACACAGAATGTCTCCTTCAACAATCAGATCCTGACACTACAGAAGCAAAACGTCTTCCTTCAGGAGCACAACACTGCCCTGCAGACGCAGACAGCCAAACTCCAGGTCAGGACAGCCTTGAACCTCTGTGCCAAAGACTGGATTTGATTATAGTAGTGTGGAGAAGATGACAGCTGATAAGAAAATGTTTGTATTCGTAGGCTGATGTAGTGATGTAAAGATGAGGCCCACAAGGTGGAGCTTATTTTGAGGTCTGAATTTCTCCAAGCTAGTAGGGAAATTGGCTCTGTAGTTAATGTCTGGTAGCTGTCTTCATTCAGAAGGTAGTTATTTAGAGAGAAATTTGTAAAATCAACACAGCAAAATCCAGATGTGTTATTCCAGAAGCTGCACTTCTGGAATAAAAGAGCTTTGCTCTTTTTTCTGTTAATGCCATGTCTGTGAAAGAGCTTGGAAGAAATGGGAAGAGGACACAAGTCAGCTCCCAAGAGGCATTGTAGCAGTGGGTTCCAATCACAATTTTCACACTTTCAGACAAAATGTTAAAGTTGCCTGTGGAAAACAGATACTGTTAAATGTTACTTTAATTTTGAAAAAATAAACTTAACTTGAGAAATAGAACACTTTTAAAGGACAACATTGGATTAGTTCTAATTTTTTTTATGGGAATTTCTCTTTTCAAGCTTTTTCTCTCGCACATTCACAGATATTTTGGTTTTTTGTTCTCTTTACTTACTTGTCACCTGCAATTGAAGTATATAAGGAACATATGAAAAATCAGGTAGCACAGCGGTGCAGTTAATTTTGTTGAGTTTGGGTCAACTTAAGTTTTTGTTATTTGTACATAAACATGGGGTAACTTAGGCTTTGTCCATGATTGTCAGAGATGCAGCTGAGTTGCAAGTATTCCAGCTCATCTTGGTCTTTAGGCTTAAGAGCTTCTGCTAGTAAAACAATGTTGTTTCAGTTTGGAGGTTGTCCTGATACTTTTCAGACTGCTGATAGCATGGCTTTATACGGTGCATACTACCAGCAATACCAAAATAATGCCAAATTGTCTATACATGTCTTAAGTCTGCAAAGCAATGGATGCATTCTTGTTAAACTGTATACAGATATAAGCTGCTACTGCATGTTTGTTGTATGTAACAGTAGGTGTAAATAAGTAATGCTTGCTTTTCATTTGAGAAACTTTAGGTAGAGAATTCAACCCTCAGTTCCCAGAGTGCTTCACTGATGGCCCAGAATGCTTTACTCCAAAATCAGCAGGCAGCCAAGGAGAATGAAAATGAAAATCTACTGAAACAGAAGGAGCAGCTGAAAGCTGAGTATGAGTCATTGCTTCAGGACCACGAACACCTTGCTTCACTACATGAACGGCAGTCTGCAGAATATGAAATGCTAATAAACCAGCACAGCTGCCTGAAAACATTACACAAAAACCTGGATCTGGAGCACAAAGGTCTGGGTGAGAGGTACGCTCACTGCTCAGGGGTGTACTGTAGCCGGAATGTGCCCATGTTACAATCTTAGCCTTAAATGTTGGTCTTTAATTACAAATGGAAACTACTGAGTAAGTTGTTCCCCTGAAACAGTGTCTTCTCATTCTTGTTACATTAGGAGATTTGATTAAAATATTTGCAAAGTTGTAGATTTTAGACCACTAAAGGTGGCAGACCACAGATGAGACTGGTGACATTTAGCAAACGTGGGCTTGGGTCTTGGGGATGCTCTGTCAGAAGTAGCTAAAATGTCTTTACTACATTTAAGGATCTGCACTATAATAACATGCAGCCTTAAAAAGATTCTCCCAGTTCTACTGTGTGGGGTATCTTTTCTAGTCATACAGTAAGGTCTGCAGGTCACCTAGGTAATTACCTATGTGTGAATAGTATGTATCTTGAGAAATTTAAATCATTGAAGATTGTGTGTGGCATCAACTTCATGACAAAGGAGGTGCTCTGAAGGAAGCCATATTGAGCTGGCTATGAGTTAGTGTTGTATTCTTTTTCTTCGAGTTCTCACAATCTAAGGCTTTTGCTTCAGGCCCTTCAGATGAATTGTGAAATCAGAGTTACCTGTTTATTGTTTAGTCTCTAGTCACTGTCATTTTCTGACAATTGTGTGTGGATCGAACAATGTATATTATGTACTACTACATAAATGCCACTCTGCCTACTCCTCAAAACTTTTCTTATACAATTCAGTGATTTTTCCTCAAAATATCGGTGTTTAGGTTCAGTTTCTGTGCAAGACCATGAGTTCGGTTTAGAGCAACTCAATGGTGATGTTTGAGGGTGGACTACAAACCCGTGCTAAACTTTTCTTTCCCAAAGGCTTAAGCTGCTGGCAATACAATGTGCAGTAGATTGTGATAAAATACAGAAATAAACCTATTGTGATTAAAATATCCACCAGGGCTGTGTGACAGGACAGCTGCTTGGCTGTCAACTAAATGAGCTGTAAGTGATTACACAGCCACTCTTCCTGCTTACCAAGACTCTCTCAGACTGATTAATGGTTCTCATTGATTCAGGCTTTGCCTGAGATTATCACACTGTGGAGTGCTGAGGCAGTTTGCTGGGTTCTTTCTTTTCTTGATGAGTAGCAATTACTAAACAGTTCTAGCCTAAGGAAAAAGTGGTTTTCTAAAAATCGTTATCTCTAGTGATAAGTGCTCAGATCACCATTGTAAACATTAACAATTTGGACTGTCTGTTACCAAGATGGGGCTGCCAGTGAGAGATGTTGCAGGGGAGCAGATGGTGGCCTTTTCTATACCCAAAGCATGTTGATTTTGGCAGTTTTAAAAGTGCAGTGTCCTCCTTAGCAGATCAGTCTCAAAAGATGCTTATCAAGGTAATTTGTCCAAGGACAGCCCATGTTTCCATTCGGCTGTCAGAAAGAAGAGATAAGCCACTTTGTGTGCATGTTGTTTTCCCTCCATCATGTGCTTCCTGCGGTTCAGCTGGCTGAGGGAGCAGAGAGGAGAAAGTTAGAAAAACAGCTGTAAGAAAACTTTTCTTCTGCCACTCTGAGGCATTGAATGGCTAAGGTGAAATATCTTGCTTTCAACTTCAACTAGAATGGACCACCTGCTGAATTTTCACAGAGCAGCTCAGTGCAGCTGAGAAGTTTGCTTGTGCATTGTCTGAGACAGGTTTTGCTTGTCCCATCTCCAAGGTAATTGTTTTTTCTCAGTTGATGATAGCACTCTAGTCATAGTTCTGTTGCTTAAGGCAGGATTGCACTCCTGCACAAACTTAAGACCGCAGCTTGTCTAGAAAAATCCACAGCAACTTTAGTTGGCTTGTGGACTCTAACACCGTGTACAGCCAAGGTCCCCAAGGTTTGTGTAGTTCACTCTGATGCATTCTAACCACAGAATATTTTCTGCACCTGAGCAAACTTCATTAAACCTCCCTTGGCTCTATCTGCACATTATTAGGACTGCAGTGGGGATATAATAGTGGGTTGTGTGTAACTGCAGTGAAATGGCCTGTCATAGCCGAGCAAACCACAGACATGTGGGTTCGACTTAGCAAGAAAAGGAGAGTTAGTATGTTAGGATCGTTTAACATTAATAGCAGTTTCTTGACTTTGCGGTGTTTGGCTGACCATCTCGGTGAATGCAGAAAGGCTGGACTCTTTTGCTGCATTTTTTAAATTGCTTTACATATTGCATATTGCTAAGGGGAGGTAATAACTTACTAGCTACAATTGATTAGCAGATCCTTGAGCATTTCTCTGTGGCTTACTCTAGAGAAGTCTAATACTGTAGAGACACTGGAAAAACTCATCTCACTGGAAAAACATGTAACCCTCCACAGCAGGGATTCTGTTGCAGGGATTTTGTATTATTATGTTACCAATGCTGGCTGGTAATTATTTTTCTGGGTTCCTTTTGCCACATGCTTTTTATCATAGCTGAGCATTTTTGAAGTTCTCTCAGTCACAAATACCTACCCACACAGTATTTCTCCTAACAAAGCAGCAGAAAGAGTGAAAGCCAAAAGGAGTAAAGAGGAATATCATTGTTCAATCCCAGGAATAGATTGCATCAGAGCCAAAATGGGTTTTATTTGCATGTGTAAGAAAATCTTTCAAACCCCTCTGCCCAAGTGCATGATGCTTTAAGAAGTGGAGTGAACATAAGTGTTGAATAGCCTACAGGATGGGTAACCTTGTCCCTGGTGGTAGAGCTTGTCAGGTTACACAAGTCCTGCTCAAATGGGAGACTCCATGCTGAATCTGGACTACAAGAAAATTTTGCCTAGGGATTTCATTAGGGCTCCAGAGATGCAGAATCACTTGCGTTTTTGCAGTCTCTTCTTTCTCGTCTTTCACCTAATATCTAGAGGAGCAGCTGTGGTCTACCTCAGGGGTTCTCATGCTCAAAGGCAGCATGTGGAGCTGGGCCAAGCTGGTAAAACTGGACCAGTATACTGCTTCCCTCTAAGTAGCCCTCTTTAAAAAAATAGAGGGCTTGGATAAAAATGAACGGAGTAGCCCTATCACACAGAAATGGCAAAAAAATTCACAACACAGTTTCTGCAGAGGCAGCCATGGTAATCTCTGCCAAGGGACTGACTGTGGAGTTTGTCTTCTCAGACTCTGGATTGGCACGCAGTCTGTCTTTAATCCTTCTTGGAGCTGGATGTGAAACCTTCCTCTGCTTTCAGGTTCTTCCATTTGTTATACGGACATTGAATTTGAAATGTCCTGGAGCTGAATGTAGGAAGAAAACAAATAAATAAAGTTAATTAAACTCCACTGCTGTTACTGGGAATGAATAGCAAAAAGCAGCTTTTGTCTGGGAGACAGGTACTTTTCTGTGTGGCCCTTCAATGGACTGGAATTTGGGACAGGCTGTAATTTGAGCCTGGGATGAAGGGAATGGTAGCCTGAAAGAAAAACAAGTTGGCAGGAGTCAATGTATTTGGTGCTGTCTGCTGCTTTTGTTTTTATTTTGAAGTTTTCGTGACTGCAGAGTAACTGTGCTCTGCATTCATCTCTGCTGGGATGAGTCACAGATGGATGATGCTTGTTCTCTCTAGCTTTTTCAAGCAATGCTGCATCTTCCACCTAGTTGCTGTTTTTAAATTGCTTAGGAGGATGTTTCTCCATGACTGGCACCAGGTGTATCTGCCCAGGGATATTTCAGGGCAATATCCTTTTATCACAGTCACAGAAAAATGTGCTGATGACTTTTGACGTTCCCTGCACCAGTGTTCCCAGTGGCTTCTGCTGGTGTGTGTGTATGGGCACAGACCGTTACAGAGGCCACCAGCTGGGGGGGGGGAATCTATCTTCTGAGAACAGCTTGCTGTTTTGCAAAGTGATCTCAAGCCACCTCATTCTTTGCAGCATTTTCCGAATGCAGGCAGTGTAGCAGCTCAGGGAGGCTGAGCCTGCCCAATCAATGCCTGTGCCAAGTATCAGGCAAGTTGTTCCACACCTCTGTTATTTTAGCATTCCAGAGATCAAAATTAAAGACATAGTTGAGGGCATCTGCCCTCTCTCTCTGCCTGTCTCCCCACTCTGGATGATTTATGCTTGAAGTGTGTAAACCAGGAAACGTATAAGCAGTGGAAGCCTGGACGTGAGCACCAGTGTTGCTCTTGGGTTTCTCACTAGTGAACAAGTAGAGCCACTCAAGCAGGTGGGTCAGCCTCTGCTTAAAGGTGTTTTGCTGTCAGCTTGCTGATACTAGCCTCATCATCTGTCTGGAATAGGCAGGAGATTATTACCTATGCAGGATGCAATTACCTGTGCATATAACCTAATACGCATTAGGTTGTTACCTAATGAACTGTTGCTCATTCCACTGCTTTCTCGTTGCTTTTTGGCTGCTGCTTTCTACTTTTTAGTTAGGTTTTTGAAACCTGCCACTGACAATTACTTGTGAATGGGATTCCAGTTTAATGGTGCAGTTTCCACTGACTCTGGAAACTCGCATACTTTTTACCAAATGATCAGTATCTGGAATTGAAATAAGGTTCTGGCAATTGCATTCCAGTTTGCTTAAAAAACGCACTTTTTTTGTAAAAGCCTCCCAGTTGACTTACAGACTAAGCTGAATTTCCATGCGTAGTGTGGAATTCTTCAGCCTTGGTAGATGTTTAACCACGCAAATGTGTGTGAAACTAAGCAGGCAGGAAAAAAAAATCCTTTCTGGTCATTGTGGGATTACCTATTAAAAATCTTAAACTAGAGGAAGAAAAATGTTTAAATGAAAGCTAAGAGTATGCTGCTCCTCTTTTTGCAGATACAACAGTTTAATGAAACACAAGGCAGAATTGGAAGAGTTGGAAATAGTTTTAAAAACTGAGAGAGAGGTTCTGCAGCAAGAGAGGAGATCAAATGCAATAACCACTGGGGAAAATCAGAAGCTGAGGGAGGAACTGGACAGGTATGGTTCCCTTGCTAAATTCTTGTACATATCATTAAAAAGTGAATTATGGAAAACACACAGTTGTTTTGCTGTGTTGTGTTAACTGCAGCTCCAGAATGCCTTCATTAATGCGTCTGTTAAATTTTTCTCAATTTCTGTCTTGTTAATTTGATCGTTTTGTTTAACTCATTTAAGATTATCACGTTCATGGATACTGTCAACAAATACTGTTATTCGGTGCTTCAAACATGGTCTGATCCTGGGACTTTTGCTCATTCAAAATAAGCTTCCATCTGCAGTTCAGTTCACAAATGTTTCTGTAATTAGTTGTTTCCAAGTGCTTGGGTATTTGTATTTCTACTTAAAGACAAAACCCCCAATAATGTCTAGAGTTGTGCAAAACAGTTCCTACCCAGTTTTTTTCCCTTAAGGAGAACTGTACTATGTTTTTTACACAACATGATTTAATTCTAGGAGTTACCATTGCTGTTTACTTTCTGCTGCCAAAAGAAAGCTGCCATTTGTTAATACTCGAAAGAGATTTGATTGTTGTTATTAAAAGTGGGTTTAGTGATTCATATGATCACTGGGTAACTGTTAACTCATGTCAAAACCCCTTTTGGGAGCTAGCATTCAACCTTCACATAATGCAGTGGTAAAGTGTACCCTCCCCCCCAGCCTATATCCCTACTGGGGCTCTCTCCATTACAACCAGTTGAGTGCCACTGTTCATACTACACAAAGGTGTTTTGAGAAATAGTTTGATACAAATAAGGGGCCACGGTCATATCAAGTTAAAGCAATGTCAGATTGAATCATATTTAAAAATCACATGTTAAGTTCGGTCAAAAAAGTTTCACATGCTGTCCCAATTGTAACGTGTACTTTAGAACGCTGTGGAGCTCTCCAAAGGAAGTTTCGTCAAGCTTGCTGTTTTCAACTCAGTTTCTCTAGGGTGTGAAGGAAGATGTTGCAAAATGTTGATTGCAGTGCTGGCAGAGAGCAAGGCTTAGCTGATTGGTCAGCAGATACAGAACTTAATCTTTTCTATTTATCTATTTATTTAATTTTATGCCTTCATGATTTGTAGACATTTTTATGTTTACCAAAAGCTATAATAGAATGCCACAGTATCATCTTACAACATTACAGTGTCTCACACTTTAATGCTCATATTCCATGCATCAGGAAGAAAAAAAAAAATCTGTGCGTGTTCTTGATTTGTGCCAAATAGAGCTGCCTTTATATCCAAATGCTCTTAAATACCTTGTGCCTCAGAAATTTGTGGTGTGTTTCTTACACATTGAGGAAATAGCAGTTTTATGTTTCATCTATTTTCCTTTCAGTTCTTTTGTAGATTTGAAATATTTTATAACACTATTACTACTTTCTTGATAAAATTTTATTATCTGCTTAGAATAAAAATGTTTTTAGGAGTTAGTCTTTGGAACTTAATGTTCGATTTAGTGACAGCTGCACACTGATGGTATGGTCTTTGAATGTGAGATACTTTCTATGAAGTGTCCTTCATAAGCCTGCCGGCTTCTTCATGTTTAGGGTGAATTTCTTGCACAACCAACTAAAGGCAGAGTATGAAGGGCTGCATTCACACACTAAAGAGCTGAAAACTTCCTTGAACAACTCTCAGCTGGAGTTGAATCGTTGGCAGGCTCGCTATGATGAGCTGAAAGAACAGCACCAGTCCATGGACATCTCTCTGACCAAGCTGGATAACCATTGTGAGGTGAGTAGCTATAGGTAGGTATACTGCTGGGTTCCTGTTAAAGTGCTAACATTCATTGTGTGAAGTTTTTGGCACACTGTATATAGAAGGTCAAGCTATGTGGTCATAGTAACACCCCCATATACTTTGAAGTTTCTAGATTCATATCATAGGTTGCTGTGCTATTGTGTTAGCCTGATTATGGTGCACTTCCAGGGAAGCCAGATGCAGAGGAGAGATTAATCTATCTTGTTTAATAGCTGCTGTCCCGGCTAAAGGGAAATCTGGAAGAAGAAAACCATCATCTCCTGAGTCAGATTCAGATGCTGAGCCAGCAGAATCAGATGTTACTGGAGCAGAACATGGAGAACAAGGAGCAGTATCATGAAGAACAGAAACAGTACATGTAAGAAACTAGAGATTTGAATTGTGAAACCTAAAAAAGTCATCTAGGCAAACACAGAATACAAATCATCTATCAGGACTAGAAGGACAAGCAGGGGAATGACAGGTCTACGTGGTGTCTGGCTAGAAAAGGGGATGTTTAGGAGGAGATATATGTAACGGGGAGAAGCTACAAAATTTCTTCACATTGCCTTACTGCAAAGGGATGTTTGGGAGACACCTGGACAAGCACAGCTCTTTTCAAATAATGTAGATGAACCCATGTGGAAAACTTAGTTATAAAAAATGGAATGCTAAACCCCATGGTACTTCTTAAAGGTTTCTGAAGAGCTTGGAAAACAGCTGAGTTGCAACAAAAATTTAGTCTTATGAGAGTCATTTTATATTTAGATTCCTGAAGAATAGCAACCATTCATACTCCTCTACTTTGTCATTTGCATTATAAGAAATAGTTCCTGTGATGATGTTTTTAAGGATGCAAATGTCAACATACATCGCTGTGTCCCCAATGCACAGGGTGGCATGATTAAGTGAGATACCCTGTTTAAACATATTGTACATTTACAAGGAATCCTGTCCTCACTGAAGTGAATTTCTCTTATAGGTATGAAAGAACAAAGAAAAGCATTCTTAATCCTAAGAATTTTAGTCTAAGCACTTCAGGATGATGTAGGAGTTACTGACTGAGTTGTATTTTAGTGCTGGATTATACAGTTGAAATGTTAGAAATTGTTTGCTGAAATTGGCTGAGTACAGTTCAAATGTACTCTAAGCATATTTATCCAGGTGTCTGGCAGTTCTGTGATGGAGATATATTAGACCTGCTACTTGAATGAAAAAAGATTTGCTAAAATCCACTGTACAGGTTAATAAAATAATGAGTAAAAAAATAGCAAGATTACATGGCACTGCTGAAAGTGCTTTGACACTGCTCACAGGAGACCAACGTAGTCTTAAAAAAAGATCAAACATTATTTATTTCTCTAGTTACATCAGAGTAAGCAGAACAGGAATAAAATACCCAGTTACCACGTAGACAAGAAGTTCAAACTGTAAGGATCTTAACCCTTGAGTAATTGTCAGTGATCTGTGAATAAGACTGAAAAATCAGCAAACAAATTTTCAAAAAAACAAAATAAGATTAATCTTAATACCCACCAAGTAAACTCTGCCTGAGTTATTAGTGAGTAATCTAGCACCAATCTACTGTTGTTCTTTCACCTTTCATGCTTATTGCACAGAAATCATCCGTCAGCAAGTTTGGTAGGCTTTTGCATTTGCCCTCTCTAAACAGACAGTGAATGAGCTCAGTAGGATTCTGAAGGTTATCCTATCGGAAGGTATTTCAGTCTCTTTCCTCTCTTGGTGGCTTTTGGTCTTCAATTTTTTGATTATGCTTAATTTCATACAGATGGTTCAGAATGTGCTTTTCCCCCTCACAGTGATAAATTGAATGCCTTAAGGAGACACAAGGAAAAACTTGAAGAGAAGATAATGGATCAATACAAGTTTTATGATCCTACTCCAAAAAAGTAAGTCCTATATGGGTTCAGTTCTGCTATTGTTGTACAGATTTGTGAGGGTGAGAAAGGGCTCTCCATAACTGGAAATAATAGACATTTCATCTGAAATAAGGACAGTGTCATCACAGCTTCTCTCTTCACTCTCAGTCTGCAAGCCATTCCCTGAAGCAGCAGGTTGTGTTAATATAGAGCCTCACGTGGAGCCCACTGTTTTAATACTGGAATCTGAAACAGTATTAATTGGAAAAGAGCCACACTGCCCTGATGAATATCATCTTGTCCCTACCAGGGGGGAGGCACCCCCAGTATGGTGACTAAGCAGCAGTAGGAGCTTCCAGAGCTGCTCTTTCCAAGGGGATAAGCAGTCCATTGGAGAGAAAGCACTTAAAAATTATATGAAGAACAACAAAAGAGAGCCATGCTAATTCCACCACGCATAGTTCTGACTGGTAGCCTTAGCAAAGAGAAGGATTAATCTTTAAAGCAGTTTTCATTTCTTTTCTTCTCAGTCGGTTCCTGTAGTAGAGCTTTTCACACTGTTAAAATGTCTTATGTGGGTCCATATGTGTAGTTTAGATTTCTAGCAGAGGGAACGGTTGTCTTTCTCACATATCTCATGCTGAAGAAATATTTCTGTAAAATAACTTTGACTTTGGGAGAGAAATGGATCTCAAGCTCTGTGAAATTCATGCTGCATCTTTCCAACCAATTCATGACAGTAAACAAATAAGAATGCAGGATGGCTTGATGGCTTTAGACAGCTGTAAACGTCTTTGGGGAGTATTTCTTGTAGTGTTTTATGAATCCCATTCACAAAACCTGCTTTATCAGGAAAAACCACTGGATTGGAGCCAGAGCCTTAGTCAAACTAATCAAGCCAAAGAAGGAGACTACAAGGGAGCGGTTGAAACCAGCAGCAGAAAGCCCTCCATGCCATTCTGAATCCCCAGAGATGGTAAACTCTCCATCTGCCTCCCAGAAACTGAAACATCAACAAGAGACTCAGGATAATACCTTTCAAGGGTCAAGCTCTATGGATGAGAGAGAGAACCCTGGGGGTGCTTCAAACAAAGGTAAGGAATGCCCAGCCTAAATTCATGAGCTGAACAATGTTTTTTGAAAAGATTTTTAAAGTATTTTTACAAGATTTAATATATACGGTATGTTAATACTCCATCGCGTTATGCTTTATATCCCTTTTTTTAGTAAACCAGAAGTTTTAGTAAGCAAAAACCCTTAAATTAAAAATTGAGTAAACTAAAAGTGGGGGGGGGGGGAGGTGTCTTGGTTTGGTTTGTTCCTTTTATTTACTACTTATCCCTTCAGCTTTTGTATATAGTTTCTTGGTTTGCCTGAATGTATTGCATGCTACTGAATAAGTTGGTGGAAATACTTCATTTACTGGGGTTTTGCAACAAAGCAGTTTAAAGTTGGACCATATAATATTACGGTTCATTAGCAACTAGTCTTCAAATGGGTAATAGCTGGTCTTACAGCCACTGCCAGGAGATGGCGCACATGCAAAAGAAATAACATAGAAAATGCTAGTTTATTGTAATCTAATTATTTTGAGGGATGATACCATGTTTTGACTTTGAATCAAACTAAGAATTTCTTAATGTAAAATGATGAAATGATTTTTTTTTTTAACGCTCTAAGGTGAATGTAGGGAAGATGGAATGATTTCTTTTTCTGGTTAGTTAGTTCATACAGTAAAGCAGGTGTTCCTAATTATGGGAAATTTAAAAGAAAGCTCCTCAAAATAAATACTCTGTGATCTTTATTAAAGGTAATATATATAGCAAGCTTTGCTTATTCTACTGAGATCACTTCTGTCAGCTTCTATATATAGATCGTTGTCCTCCAGGAATACTTTTCAAGAAGCAGTTTTGAAATTAATCCTTAAATAATGATTCCTGTCTTCCCACTGGGGAGTGTGGGAAACAGAAGGGGAGCAGCTGAGGAGGGCAGAACTGTTCTGATAAACTACTGCGAGTGCCTGTCTGGCTGAAGTTTTTGTTTTGATTGGGTTTTAGATTTCCCTGTCTCCATTCTAATTCTTCGAGGTTGCTGATTCACTTAAAATAAAAATGCATGTCTTGGATCATCCATGTGATTCCAGGAGATGTTAGTGTTTAACAGGCATCCAGAGTTCAACCTGGGAATTTGGGCTTGGGTTTCCACAAAACAAGGCCCTCGTGGAGTGCCAGAGATAACAGAAAGTCTCTGAGACTTTATTCTTTCTGATGTTACATGAAACATGCTTATGTTGAGATGATAAACATCAATATTAAAGCCTAGAAGACATCTAGGAAATTTGAGTATATTATTAGCAAGTAACATGCTCACCTATTTGATTTTACTTTATTAAGTAAAAACATTTTGGGTGATCTAACAGTAATTTCTTAATGGAGTTGCTTATATTTTATGTATATGCGTTAATCTGAGTCAGATTAACTATGATTAACTATGCGTTAATCAGTCCTCCAAATATATGTGTTAGTCTTTGTTTAGCCTTTTTTGGTTTTACTGGTTGTGTAGTCTTTAATCTGTTTTAAGACACTAAGTTTTATTTACAAGGTTTTTTACTTTTTTTTTTCTTCTTCTTTTTGGGATACCTGGGTGATAACAATTTAGCTGCGCAGCGCAAAAAGATTGCCTTTTTGAGAAGCAAAACCAAGGATAAAGAAAAGTCTCCTAAATCTCCATCGAATCATCAGTCTCTCTCTAATCGGCTCCGGTTCTGGTCTTCTTCCGACATCCCATCCTCTCCTAATGAACCTCTTTCTTTCCCGGAATTGGGAGATTTCTAACACCTTCTCTTTAGCATTTATCTTAATTTATTTCTGACAAATATTTTAAACAAAGAAACAAACAAAAATCACACATGCCTTAAAAGAACACACACCTTGATAGAAACACTCAGCATGTCTCTACAATACTCTAAATACTAGCACAGATTAGTGAACATGGACTTAAGTTTTCCTGTAGAAGATGCATCACTGTTGCACACTGTGGATCATTTCTTCAATGCAGCACATTTTTAGGGGACCTCATGACATACAGTTTGCGTATGTATATTGGCTGTGGTGCATGTTATAAGTAAGTGAAGTAGCTATGCGCTTCAATATTTTCTTGCCATCACATACTTGCATCGTGTCCAGTTAGTGTTGAACTGATTTGCTGTTGCTATGCTTTCTACAATGTTGTAGTCCTACTAAAATACAAATCTAATATATAAGCAGTCTCAAATCCTGGAGATTTTTCCAACATTCTGTGCCACTAAATGCTAAAAATGGCAGGGTTTTTTAACATCTTTGTCTGCTTTTAAATAGTCTAGCTTTGAATATAGAGTGGAAGCTACTGGGAAAATTATTCTCCACAAAGTGTCTTGACATTTGCATTCAAACCTGCTGTTTAGCAAGGTTTTACACTTCCAGCTATGAAAATGCATCTTGAATTGAGCTAAAGTTTTGGTTTCTGCTGCTTCAGTTTTGACAGATTTTTTTGGAAGAAGAAAGTAGATTTGTTCTCTTTTAAGATTGGGAATAACCTTCACCATGGATCCATTGCCCAGAATTCTTACTGCCTGATAGTCACAGCCTGGTGGCTTCCGAAATGAATGTGTGGATGCAGTCCCCATTCTGTGTTAGAGAAACGTATGCACCACAGGCAATACGCTACGGGGAGCTCAGCAGAGAGGCGAAAAGATCTTATCTCCCTTCTCGCTCTGAGAAGTGGTCCCTCCGTGGCACAGCCAAGGACACTGGCTCAGCAGCCTGTTGCTGTGTAGAGAACGCTTGGTAGAGATTTTGGGATCTGTAGAGAACGCTTGTCTCCAGGGCAATTAATAATTCTGGCATCTATGGAAGGTGTTAAGTGCATCTACAAAGTCAATTAGAAATAGAGATTTGCATGGCAAGCTATAGCCAGTAATTGCCCCTCCAGGCATGCCATAAACTTCAGTCTTGAGAGAAAGTGCCAGCCCTGTGCTCCCACGCAGACTGTGGGAGAAAACATTGTTCCTGAAGTCGGCTTCCAGGAGTTGTCTAAGATGACAGTAACTCGGTCCGTTTCTCTAATCCAGCTTTGCTGCTGCTCTGTGCTTTGAACTGTCTGTCTGTCCATTGTCTCTGCAAGTTGTTTATTTTGACCACTGCACTCTGCTGTGCTTTCAGCATTTTGTTACTATTAGTTAAGCAAGTACTCCATAGAAATATAGAGAGAACTAGAATCTCGCATCTCATTAAGGGTGTTTCCTATAGCAAATTCTTTAAATTTTGTTCTATTTTATGTGTGCCTTAAAGCATTACATTCACATTACAAGAAATTAACTAACCTACCTCATCACTAGGAAAGATGTCTTCAGCCTTCTGAATCTAAATAATACTCTAGCAGGTAGTTTTTGTTGTTATGCTAAGATCCCAGGAGTTCCACATAAAAGTCATTGCACAAGACCAGCAGAGTTTTAACCTTGTAGAGACTGAGCTCTTACCACAGCAAAGATCTAAACCTGAAAGCAATTAGCTTAGTATGCGGATCATGCTAGATAATTTCCAAATCAGCATTATTTCTCTTTGAATAAGAGCGTGACTTCTGTCACTCTTTCCTTATTCTATTTTATTACTGAAGTAAGTGCTTATAAAATGTACCTGCAAGGAATAATGTTATGGGAATTTCATACCTCACTTATCTTTCTGCATTCATGTCTTTGCTCCTTTTCTTCCTCCTTTCACGGTAATTGTTGCATGTATAATATCAACCCTCCCACTGGCACTAGGCAGCCCTTGTCACTCCCACACGTTACAGAGAGCACACATGATTGAAAAACTGTTGGCAGAAATTTCCTATCCAGTACTGAACTGTTCATGGAAAAGCTTGCAAAACTACCGCCTCTGTTGTGCAGTTTCTTTGTGCCTGCTTGTCATGTTTGTATGGGCAGATAAAATACAAATCTCTTAATGCTATTTTTCATTGACTTGTATTTATTTCTCTCTCTCCCCCTCAGTGCTAATGGACCTAAAGCAAAAGAGGAATTCCCATCACGGAGGTAACAATGATAATGTTGAAATCTCAGCAGACCCTGCGACAAAACACTGCTGTGTGGAGCTGGGTCCCAGGACTTACTCGACCTCAGCTATTCATCTGCACACTTCCACCCCCATCTCCAGACTCCAGAGCAGACCAAAAGGTGTGTGGTGCATTTGATACATCAGCTGTTAGTACAAGTCAGGCTACTTTGTAGTTCCTGCTTGGGTGAAACATGGCGTCTAGTGGCATTCAAGTATAAAAACTAGTATTTTCACTCTTACTTTATCTGCTTAATGGTTTAATTGATCAGATACACAGTTTCCTTACTCTTGTAATGTCATCAACTTGACGTGTTGACAGACCACATTTCGATGTCAGTTCTGTGGTTCCTTGCCCAGTGGTTCGCAGCAGTGGTTAGAAGATGGCTGCTTTTCCAATGTTGGCTCTATAAAACCCTCTTGATCAACTCAGTCTTCTAGACTGCTAGAATGCATTGGAGACTGACCTGAAGGATTAACCTTCCTGTGTTTAATATTGCCTTTTAAGTTTTGTGTTCTTTTCAGGCTATAATTCAGAAGATAATCTATGTGAACAGTCCCCTGAGGTGGAGTTTGCAAGCACTAGACAGCACGGTAAGCTAGTAGCATATACGAATGCTCTAAAGCCTCTACATTAAGACTTGTTACATTGCATCCATGTGAACTGTCCTGGTGTGTTGTAATGAAATTAACATGATGGAATGAGATGTAGTAACACAACACCATTTTGGGAAGGTGGGTCTAAGTACCTCTATTTTTCTATTGAGAAGCTTTTAATGGATGTTTTTCCAAAGTAAATTTTCAAAAACAATGCTGATGTTGAGACAAGTCGCCTTGCCCGGCCACAGACCCTTTAATGCATGTCCTACAGATTTGTTGCTGATTTTTCTGGACAGTGCTCAATTCTTTCCTTAAGGGAGTGAATCAGCAATAAAAAAAATTAGGGGGGTAGGGGTATAGATGCACAGTGGCAACATTGGTGCAGCAGCAGCACTGCCTGCTTAGAGATTTGTGGAAGGCTTAATTTGCAGACAGGTTACCAGCTCCTTCCAAAGAAACAAACTGAGAAGGAGACAGCAACTTACTGTTGAACTTCTTCAGTGTTTACATTACTTTGTTTATAGTTGCTATAAAAGCAAAACCCAGAACATATTTCTTTGTGCAAAAATAAGTGTGAAAAACAAGATGGATCCTGAACAACTTGACTTGAAAAATGAAAATGGTTTCTACTCTGTCCAGACTTTGCCATCCTGTGTGTCTTACGTTGTTAATGTTTTCAAAGTGACTTAGTTGCACAGGTCCTATTTTCAGAAGGCAGACTGTAGCCAAGTCTTTTAGAGAATCAGAGGAACTTAAGATCTGTTTGTTCAATGCTTGTTTTTTGTTTTTCAGTGTCCAGGCCAAACAGTTTAGAGAGCAGTAGAAACGCTTCCAGCAGTAGTTCACCTCTCAATTTGAAAGGTAAAGCTTTTACAGCTGAGTTGTGACAAACAAGAAGGGAAATTCCATGAAACTCTGTGCAAAATGCTGTTTTCCTTCCAATTAAATTCGAAGACTGTTGTTTTGAAATTGTTATGATTATGCAATCTGGACATGACTCTCTTGGGAATCAAAACTGCTGGCAACAAGTATTTTTCTAAGATTGATTCTGGCAAGGGGTGGCTTTTAAGGCAGACAGTCTAGTTTTGCTTCAGTCTGACTGGCATCATATTGTGGGAAGTATCAGGCCACTCTCACACTCTTTTTACAACAACAGGTCTCTGCTGTTCTTACTCTGTACACAGCTTGTGTATGGAATCAGTGTGCTCCAGAGATTTGCTTTTGCTGAAATAGTGCATCCTTGACGGGTGCCAGGAGACCTGGCACTGTGGAAAAATCCACTTTCTGCTTTCCCGCTGGCAGGTTCTGGCTCTCAGATCACATGCAGCCAAGATCTTCTAGTGGCACAGAGGTGGTAAAGAGGCCCCCTTACTATCTGTGTTATTCCTGTTCTTTGGACAAGTATTTGCGCTTGTTTAACACAGGGGCTCAAAGTATGTCCTGCAAGACATTTACTAGTCCTGGTTTTTCAAAGTTCTGACTGCCTTGAGTTCTGTGGGAGAAGAAAGTAAGGTCAAAAATGCCACCTAGTCTGTGTGGAAGTGGCCCTGGATGATAAAGTTTTTCTACCTCAGTGAGAAATCTACTGAAATGAAGGAAGAACAGTGTCTTTAATGATATTTATACTTCTCCTCAGGTTCCTTAGATCATATCCATGGTAGAACCGAGAGCCTCAGCAGTGAAGATATGGTGCCAAGCAGAGAGGCACCAGCCTTGCTCCGAGACACCTATCCCTTTCATTCTGCTTCTGCTGTCTTAAGCCCTAGCAGCAGGCTTGAGTCCTCCTCCCACAGGAATGGTTTGATCTCTTATGATATACCTCAGAAGAGCACTCCATCCCAGTCTTACGCAGGCAGGCAACGGTCTGCCTCACCTGGCAGTGAGATGGTGACTTTGGAAGAGTTCTTGGAAGAGAGCAACAGGCTGTCACCACCAAGTGTAAGTAAATAGAGCTAGATAACCTATCTCAGATGTCAAAAAAACTGTTCAAAGCTGATTGAGGGGGATGAGGACATAGGGAAACAAGGAAAGACAAGAAGATCCTTGTTCACATGTGTGGAACTTGCAGAGAACTATCAAATCTTGTAAAATGAATGAAACAGTTCCAAGAACTAAGGCAAGATTAACTTTCACACAGCACTCTGCTAATTTATTTTGGTGTATCAGCTATGGCAAGTAGGGCAGATAATTCACTGCAAGTACTGTGTATTGGACTGCTGGGGTTTTTTATTATCAAACACTTGTGGCTAAGGTTTTGTATTATATCATTAATTCTCAGCCCCAGGTATTTTTATTTGCGAACTGATAAGTTTTTTTCTGTGTAATTTTCAGCTGCTAAATTTGTAATTAGAAATGAAACCTAATAGTAGTTTTCAACTGAAGTGCAAAATACGTAGTTGTTAAAACCGTCTCCTAATCTGAAAGTACCATCAGTGCATTTGAGAGAGAATGGTTTTCTTGCCAAAGGAAGTTCTTGATGCTTTCACCATGCTGCGTGTTTGTGTGCTGACTGGCACTGTTCTGTTGGTTCAATGACTGCAAGAATACGCTGCATGCTGAAGTGCTTTGTCAGAAGTGAAGCGTTTGTTTTCTAGATGGCATTTATCTTTTACTGCTCAGACATGCTGTACAGTAGTGAGGTGGTGCAGTATCGAGCTTGTTAATATCTTAAGAACAATTCACTGATAGTGTGAGTGAACAGATGTTTCTATTTCATGAATGCCTTGGTAACAGTATTGAAATCAACAGAACTGTACCGTTTTATGGCATCAGTAAATTCTGGTCCTTGCCTTTTCAGAACAATATTCAAATATACCTCCTATTCTCTTATTATCCTAAATACAATTCTTAGCTTTTAGAGATGTTTAAAATTTGATTTTTTTTTTTTTTTGTCTGTAACTACCTGACCATGTCTCCATTTTCATTCTTTCTGTCATCCTTGTTCCTTTTCAGCGTCGGCGCAGTTTAAATGAGAGTGAAATGATTTCATTGCACCAATTTCTGTTAGAAGCTGATGCACTGTATCCCTCTTGCTACTCCCTATGTCCTTCCCTCCATCAGGAACCTTCGCAGTCACTCGAGTCGGTCCTCAGTCATTCATGTCCCGACAGCATGAGGCACAGAACAGGCAGGGGAAATAGGAGATCTACTTCACTGTATATCCCCAGGGTATCCATTGTTCTTGCTATGAAGGCAGCTCCCAACTTACCACAGCTTTTGCTAGCATATTAATACCTATAGAAGCATACTGTAACTCTTAGCTGTTATTTTAAAGGCTGCCAGATCACTTGCATTAATTGCTCATAAAGTATTTCCAGTGCTTGTTTGTAAACATGTGTGTTTTTGGAGGACTAGTCATTCTGTAATGTTAATGCGTGTAACAGAAGTTTAAAGTGAAGTTAAAAATAAACCTAACACTTTTAACATTTAGTTGAGCATAGAAATCTTCCTGCTGCACTATTACCATTGATGGTGTTCACTTCTAGCAAACGAGTTTTGTGACTGGAAGAAACATTTAGAACACTCGTGAAATGAATATTTAACATACTCCCTAGAGAAGAGTGAAGAAATAAATTCCATGAGCTTGTTTCAGCACGTTTTTCATGAAGACAGCATGTCCCTTAACTATTCTGAGCATGCCTTGTACTAATAGTCCAATGGCAGTTGATCAAACATCATTTTTGGATTGCATGGACCATCCCCATGAAATGCTCATTGTATATTTTCTTTTACTGCCAGGTTAATCGTCTGACCTGAAATTTGCAGGTTAATTGTGGGAAAGCAATAATTTCTCCATTTTTTTAATGATTGTACATTTCATTATATTGTACATGCAGCTTTTAAGATATGTAGTATATTGACTGGGAGAGGTGAGGGGAATCAATGGAGAAGCAATGAAGCTTTCTGTAATGCTAGCACATCTCCCCAAGGTGTCCTCTCCTGTTATATCCCTGAAGTTACAGTAGAGTGTTATCCAGATGAACTGTATTCTGGAAGGTGACAGACCATCATTGATATCTGCTGATACCAATGGCTGTCATTAATATGATGTTGAAGTTATAGTGACAGTGGCTGATGTGAAAGGAAGCAAAAGAGCTGCTGCCCAGGTTGCAAGTGAGATGAAATTTTTTAAATTTAAGACAATTAATCTGGCAAATAAGGCTGTCATGATCTAACTATGATGAGCATGTTACTCCTTAACTTGGATTTATACCCGTTGTAAACATTTATATCTTCTGTCCCACATTTAAATATAAAAATCTGTGTTTGTATTTGGGTCGAATTAAGTGGGAAGGAAGATTAGCTGAACACAAAGCTCTGCGTGATTCTTTAAACAAAAAGCATTGTCATTAATGTGGCATGTGCATATTTTCTCACACCAGGACACCTCCAGTAACAGAGATGACTTGCTCAGCGATTATTTTAGGAAAGCAAACGATCCTTCAGCTACTGGGAACCTGCTGGTTCAGCCGTCCAGAAAGGAGGCTGCTAAGATGCCCACTAGTCTTGTTGCTCCAACTGTAAAGATGACCGTCGCCAATGAAGAAGGAAGAATGGCTAAGCCTGGAAATTACATGAAGCCAAACCTCAGACAAGTCGAACCTGAGCCTCTAGCAAACTCCCAGGGGTCCCTTAAGCTTTCTCAGACACCACAGCACCAGCCCACCAGTGGGATGCGTCAGATGGCACAGCCTCAGCAGCCTGGAACTGCGAGCAGGAGGAGTACGTCACTGAGCAGGGCATTCAGCTTAGCCTCTGCAGACCTCCTCAGAGCCACCGGCCCGGAGACGTACAGGCAAGAGAGCCCTCAGAAGTCAGCAGCAGACCTGCGTGGGGGCAAGGATGCTGTCAGTCAGATTGCTAGGGCTTCTGCGCCAATGAGCTCCCAGGCAACCTTAAGAGAGAGGCCGCAGTCTGCAAAGGTGGCAGGTTCCTTGCAAGGTGTCGATTCCCGCTGTCGGCAGCTTGATGCAAGGCGCCTTTCCCTGGCCTCACCAAAAGATGAGAGGCCGCTCTCCTTCCATCAGTTCTCTGTCTCACCCACTGCATCCACCAGCAATCTGAATGTGCAGCAGCAGGAGCGTGTGAACCTTGGGCAACACTACTCACCCGCATCACACGCTCCCTCTAAAGTCAAACCCAAGCCAGCCCCTCGTACTGGGGAGGTGGCCACAGTGGCCCCTGCCAGAGCTGTTTCCAGCAGCGCTGAAGGAAATATTTCCCTAGGGCAAAGCCAGGGTGATGCCTTGCTTGCCAGGTGCCAGGGTAAGCTGCCAGACGGCAGCGCTGGGGCTGTGGAGGAGCCCGTGAGAGGAAGCAGCTCCAACAGCACTCCCGGGTCTCCGGATCCCCAGGTGGACCAGCAGACAGTTTGGTATGAGTATGGGTGTGTGTAACGCACGGATGCAGCTAGTAGTTTGTGTGTTTGGCATTGCTGACATCCGGGTAGCATTTGTCTAGACACTGTGCCAGGTCTTAGAGGCATCACCTGCATGCTGCTCTGCATGTTCTCTGGGTACTGTTTTCTAGTTGTACAAAGTGTGATTAAGAGAAACAAGGAGCAAAACTCCAGCCTGTCTTTTGACACTGTTGTGCCTAAAACAAAGTGCAGCCTGACCTAATCTCACAGCAGGCTTGGCACCTGATTCTCACAGGTGCTGAGCATTTCCCACTCCAGGAGAAGCTTAGCAGGGTCCTCTGTCATCACTGCACTGTACACCCCTTCTACCTGCATTAAAGAAGAGTTTCACAGGTCATGTGTGTGTGCTGAACCCAGCCCTACCATTGGTAAATAACGTAACCATACTGAAAAGGTCATGTAAAAGCCAAACTTCTCCCCCAAAGACAGAACCAGACACTTGGCTTAAGTAGCTTAAAGAGAAAGCTGAAGAGCAAAAGTGTGTGGCTTTAGCCATGGATCTGTTAAAATCAATTGTTCTTGCCACAGCCACATTTTGTAGAGGTAACGTGTAGACTTCAAGGGTCACATCTTAACCTGCCCACTGGGACTGTGTAAACACAGAGAGGCCAGTGTAATTACCCCACTGCCTTCGCTATAGCTGCAGCTCAGTGGATCCTTGACTCTGCAAGCCAAGTGGTGCTGCCTTTTGAAACTTTTTTCTCTTTTATACAAACACTGGAACTCATGCAGCCTTTCAGGGGAGATGCCATTTCAATTGCAAAGGTGGCATCTCATGTACAAAAGTGTCTTATAAGTATGTATATAAGAAGCCCAAGTATTGTATAGGAATGCTGTGTAAATTGTATTATTACATCCTTGTGTGCATGACAGCCCACATCCTAAACAATATGTGGGATTTTGTCTCTTAGAAATCCTTGGTTATGTCTCCAAGAACTTTGCTCAGTATAGAAAGCAAAATAATTTTGTATACATGTGAAAGAAATATACTTTTAAAAATCTATTTATGTGCAAAGAAGTTCCTTGTATGTTTCTGTCCAGAGTGTCATCAGCTGCTTATGTATATATGATCAAATGCATATCTTTAATTCTATTTCATGTTTGTAAAGCTGTTTTTCTTGCAATAGACTAAATCCTTAAAAAAAAAATACCTGTTTTGCTGGTTCTGATTTAATCTAGTAAAAGCTAAAACTGATTCAGCTGCGGATGTTTTTGTTATCTAGTATGTAGTAATCCCATTCTGGAAACTACAAAATTGTTTATAATAAAGATAAAAATAACATAGGTGGATGTTGTACTTTTTTTTTTTTTCCTTGGGGGGAGAAAAAAAAAACCCACACAATTCCTGGTGCTGGATGGAGATCTGTCTGCAATAGCTTTGTGTAAGCCTCAGTATTGATTGGCATCTCTGTGTGGCAGAGTTGCGTTTGTTTTTGTAATGTTGCCACAAAAGGCGTATCAGAAATCTTTCTGTTTGGTTGTAACCTTCTTACTGAAGACTTCAGAAGGGTTGCTCATGCAGATTAAGTGACTTCCAGGTCACTGTAGAATCAGACCATTAGATTTTTATGCTTCTCTGACCACTTCAGACAGTGCCAAGCACGCTGTCAATTTTGACCAAGCTTGCATTTTGTACAGTCTGTTTCGTGCTTAACTCTCAGGATGCCTTACAAAAGTGAGAAATGATTCATCTTTGAACATAAAGAGAAGGGCAAAAGGAACTTTCTGCCTTCTCTGCTATCTTAATTGCAAACCATAGTTTTGCAACATTTTTAAAATGATGTGCTGTACAGCAATTCTAGAACATACTGAGTATTTTTGGTAAACTGAAATTCTTTTTTCAGAAGTTGCCTCTTAACATTGATTCTTGGCCAGATCACTAAAGGTGAAAGACCAGCGTTTCTCCCTTGTTTTAGCTCCTTTTTGGAGGCATGCGTTCGATTGCCCTGCAGGCTGGCCTGCTGAGGAATTGATCTGTGAGTTGTCAGTTACTGTACACCTGCTTTTGCTATAAATACCTGCCCACTCGCACCGTAGTTGTCATTTTCTGAGTTATTTACATTTATTTACTTTCTCAGGTCTAGTGAGTTTGAATAAAAATGTACTTAATACTTACATAGTATCTTTTAAATATGGGATAACTTTAAATACAGACATGGAACAGCTGTTGAAGCACATGATGCTGTGGTGCTTGGGCCTTCCTGAGGGCATGAAGGAAAATTTTGGCATAGGTGCCTGTTCTGCTGCAGCAGATGCAGTCATTTTGCAGGCTGCTCAATTCAGTAATTGTTTTCAATCCCAATAGATGCGGTGGCTCCCAGGTAAGAGCCACCATCAGGTAAGAAATGGGGTGGGAGGGAAAACAAGGCCTGCCTGCAGCTAAGGTGCTGCTACTCTTTGTCTTTCTGCGGTGCCCAGAGCAGTCGTTAGTAGGATAAATAGATGTTTCTGAGTGTCAAGGCTAACACGGGAGTGAAATCAATATATTTGGAGAGAGGGAGAGAGGAATTGGCAAATCCTTCTGCTTCTGTGCCAGTGGAGCTGGGCAGGTAGAGCTGCCGTGAGGTGGCAGGAGCTGCCGGGGGAGGTTTTTCTGTGAGGAAGAAGTGGAGGGGACAGAACTGCCAGACTATTTCAGGCTTCTCGATTCCTTCCAGGAAGAAAAGAGGAACTGCGATGAAATAGTGGCTGTTTCGATTTGCGCAACTTCGAAGGCTACTGAGACCCGCCGTGGGCGGGCAGGCGGCCAGGCCTGGCGGTTGGGAGTGCCGGCAGCAAGCTGGCGAGCTGCCGGCTGCAGCCATGTTGAGGCCTGGGGAAATGGGGCCTCTCTCTGTAGGAGCCCCAGGCTTCAGCACGCTGGCTTTTCCCAGCTCTGCCTGGCAAAGGGCTGTAGGATGCTGATATTTCCAGACATAGGTGGGGCATGTGCTCTCTGAAAATTGCCAATTATGTGTGCTAAATAATGCTGTGAATGGTTCTGGACGTAATGCTTCAAGTAATGTTCAATAATGGAGTGCCTCAGTTTATATATGTGGCTCGTTAATTCTCTAGGTCATGTTTTCTATTAAAGGACAGATTTTTGAAGGGAATCCCCTCCCAAGGAGGCAGCTAAGTAGCTGATGGGTTTCTGAGAAAGCCAAGGGGCTGTGCCTTTGGCAACACCCACTCCCTGCAGCATGCTCAAACTCTGAAGTCAGTGAAGCTGTTTAACATGAGGAAACAAATTTTGCTTAAAATTGCACGCACTGCATGACAATGGTATTTGCTTGAAGTAAAAGAAATGGCTGCTGTGGAAATTGCTTCTAGGGAGTTGCGTGCTCTGTGGTGACAGAGTATCTCCATAGCAAGAAATCTGAAGCCCGGGTCCTTTACAGAGACATCTTGTCATGGAAGCCTTTTTCCTACTAGATATTCTTCAGCTGTTCCTCAAACTTGGCAGCTGATCGTGAAGTGAACAGACCTTTTCTGATTTCAGTTAATTGAGTTCAGAACATAAAAATCTCCAGAAGTAGTAAAAACTAGAGTTTAATTTTTTTCTGTAACGGGGGAAGTTCCAAGTGTAAGTGCATTGTAAAAATGGCTAGTACTTAGCTCAGAAAAATGATGCCTGAAGGAACACCATGTGGTTGGAAATTATTTCTGATCATCCAGATGTTTGGGGGCATATTAGAAGTTCAGCCAAAGGTGAATGACTTTAAGACAGAGCATGGAAGAAATGCTCCAAAAATCGTTAGTTCATGTGAAATGACTACAACCTGGGTGTTAAATTCATGTAAAGAGATTAACACTTTTTGTTGTTGTTGTTAAACATGAACCCAGCTGTGCTGAGAGCATTTGAATTGTGGTTTTACATTTTTAGATGAAGGGGGGAGGGGGAAGATCATTTGTGGTAAGCTTCACCGAAATATTTTATTCTAACAATTTTTTCTCTGCCCATCAGAGTCGTGGAATATCAGATCCTGGCAGCACTGGAGATGTTCAAGGCAAGGTGGAAAATTTGGGAATGGTTTTACAAATCGCCAATACCAGGCAGAATTAACCTGACCTAACAGTGCAGAGTGAAATAGTTCAGTTACTAAAAATAACAAATGAAGTTATCATTATGAAGGGTTGCTAGACTGGAAAAATAGTCTGGGCCATGACAGTCTATCTTGAAAGCTGGTACTAGAGGCTGCCATAAGAACTAAGAGAGAATGGCATTAGTTGGAAAATGGTGAAAAAAGTTATGACTTAAGAGAGTACTGGCAGGAGTTTAAGGTGACTGCGAGAAGCTATGGCAAGTTTTGCAAAACCAAATGGTGTTTTTCCAGTCACAAGGATTTCTTCAAAAGTATGAAGAGAACAATAGACAACAGAGCTGATGTTTAAAAGCTTCTCAAACGGGAAAGTCCTTAAAAGGCTAACTTGGGTCCTAAAGACAGTGAAATGTGAGTTGATGAGGTGCGACAGAAAGTTGAGGTTAGTTCAGATTTGGAGGATTGTGAAGAATTCCATTAAAGAGTAACATGGATGAGTGGGCAACCCAGTGGCAGACTGCCTGCGCTTACCCCTGCTGAAGCCGTGGAAGGGACAGTTTATTGACTGTTGGGATTTTTTTGGGGGGTAGTGGTAGGGGAGCGAAATTGGTTTTTAGTGAGAACAGGACAATGAAAATGTGGTTATTCCACAGAAACTAGGAACCTAAAACATGTCCAAAACAAAATGCAGAGTGCCATGGAAACTAATGTCAGCTGTCTATTAGATGCTGTTAAAATACTTGCATGTTTTTAATCAAAGATTATCGTAACTGAGGATTATGTAGCTCTGATGGTGAGACTATGCCAAAGTACGTAATGTGTGTGTTGCATACCAGAACGAGAAAGAGCAATAGATCTAAGCATTGATGTTAGCTTGTGAAAAGCGTGTATTGCACAAAGGGAAAACAGAAGGAGCCCAGCTCCCTCTTCAGTCAGTGACACCCTGTGGTGTGATCTGAAAGTCATGCTAAAGGAGAGAGTGGTTAGGAAGGGAAAAATGAAGCTATAGGTGAGACTCATTGCACCAGGCTCTTATGGAATCAAATAGGTTAATATAATATCATAGTGTTTTAATGATTTTGGTTTATGGTATAGATATATAGAGAGAGCTAAACAGCCTCTGCTTTAAGAAAACATCATCAGGTAAAATATAAGAGGCTCCCCTTCCTCTCCAACATTAGGTGCCGGCTGCTATTGGATTCAGGATGGAGCTGGACTACCACATTAGGAACAGTGGGCACCTTCTCCATGTGAAAATCCCTGAAATTTGTAAGTCAAAGATCACCTCACTCTTTCAGTAGTTGGCATGCTCTGGAAGTGTGAGACACATTAATGGCAAGTAAAGCACAGTTTGTGTTTGGGAACACACTGCTAAGGAAGAACATCAGAGAACAATATTCCAGCTGGAGAAGCACAACTCCCCAGTGAACTGCTGAGGCATCTCTAGAGGGAAGAGGGAGGGAAGACGGAGCTTTCTGCAAGAAGTAAGTGGGAAAGTATGTCTGTGAAGGACTGAAGTGAGCATTTTGTAGTGCTTCTAGTCTGATTGTTTTACCATTTGGCAGGGTATTTTGAAGGTTATAAGATGTGGAAGTCTATGTTCCTTTGCTGCTTTAAATATCTCTGACCAAAATTATCCCATTCTTGTTAAACCCATGGAAAATGCTCCCCTGCACCTTTGCAAGAGGATTTTTTTTCTCTAGTTATCCAAAACGTGGAATTTGCATGTGTGTGCACTGCGAGCCCATAAAATACCTAATCCACGGACATGTGTGTTTCAGAGCCGCTGGTTACCTGGGGATGTTCCGCTGCAGCATCTCAGCCTTCTACAGAGATGGAAAACTCCACTCAGTTTGAGAGTGCTCCCGTAGGATCCTTTTGGCTATTTGTGAGTGAAAGTAGAAGAAATACTGAGAATCAGGGAAATGACTGTGACATGAAAATCTTGGGAACTTTTTTTAGAACTGCAATCCAATCCTCTGAACAAGGATTGCTTGCTCATAGCAGTGTAAAAGCCTGTCAAGAGTTCAAGGAGCACCTGGACGATGCTTTTCGTCATATGGTTTAGTGTTAGATAGTCCTGCAAGGATCAGGGAGTTGGACTTGATGATCCCTATGGGTCCCTTTCAACCCAAGATATTCTGTGATTCTATGAAAAGATAAATGAAGAAAACAGGCAGGCACAAGCTGTGTGGGATAGACCTTGTATTGATTTTAACTAAAATTAAGTCAAGGTTGGTAACCTTCAACTTCCTTAGTCTCTTGAGCTTGCTCATAGCTTTTTTAGTCCCTAAGTAAATGTGACAAAGTGGTAGAACACTTTAGAGAGCTGTGTTAACAGCATTGTGTAAGCAGAAGGACTGTACAGCTTATGTACTCCATTTCCATTAAACCCCCCAACTATCTGGTAAAGGTGTTCCCCCTCCATGTAGACTAGTTTTAGATCAGTTAGGGCACAAAAGGTTTGAATCAGCATCCAATGAGGGCACCAGTATATACACTCCAGAATGCACCTTTGGTACCTGCATTGACACAAGGATCTCTGCTGTTGCTACTTTCTCATACTTATGTTTCCACATAGTACTACCATGCTCCTGGATAGCTGAGGCTTAAAGGAGGTGGGTAATACATGTTTGATGGGGAACAGTATGTTTTTAATGTTTTGGCATGCTCTTAAAACCACTTCTTCCAAGAACAGCCACATGGTGTGTTAGGAGAAAACTCTTTGCATGAAATATGCAAAGGAGCCTTCTTGCTAGATCCAGTCCTACAGCTCAGATAATGCAACCAGCTACCACAGTCTGGCCAACCCCACCTTATCTCCAGCAACTTTCCTTCCTGCATGACTTCTCCTCTCCAGCACTAGAGACCTTTCTGTTCTTCAACCCAGAGTGTTAGTTTTAACTATTTCCTACCTTTGAGTTCACTTTTTCTATCGTTTTCCCCCAGGTCTAGTTCCAGTTTTCTCTACTGTTTCCATCCCCCCTTCCGTTGCTAAAAGTTTTAGTCATCTATCACCCAGCTCTCACCTTTTCATCATTTTTTCTTGCTGTTGTCATCTCTTTGTACCTCTCGGCCCTTGCCAGACTCTCTGTTACACAGTCACATTCTCAAGTCTTGAGGTCAGTTTGTAGTCCTGATCTCAGTATCTGTTCTCAGTGCTTTCTGATGCTTCCTTAGCTCTTCATCCACTGTTGTCTCAAACATTCCCCACACAGTCCCTTGCCTCATCCTTGCTCATCCTGCTCGATCATTTTGCACAAATACGCCCGTGCCATCAGTTCAAGGCACCTTTTCTCCCTCACATCCCTTCATAGTGTACACCACAATCATCGTCTTCTCATCATGTCTCTTCCCCACATCCTCCTTTAGCTCATTTGTATTGCTGCTCTGTGTTCGTGACAAGAGATGGCCAAGCCTTGAGGCAGGAAATACGCCATGCGCTATAAACCACTGCAGGTATTTGTGGTGCAGAAGATAGATAGAAGTTTGCATGAAGACTAGAGCCAGTCTTGTTTTCAAATTTCAAAATCTACTTATTATTTATTGAGATGTCTTTCAAACATTTAGTCATCACACTAAATACAGAATTCTGCTATCTGTAGCGGGATTTTAATGCAAGATCTTATAACAATACTTAAGCTTGCTTGTTATATGTTTTAGGACCGGCAGATATCTTTGATGGTTAAAGTTCTGTGAGAATTTGTTAGCCCTTAAAAATACTAATAGGATGATAGATGCATTTAAGAAGGTCTGTATCACTTTTTGCATATTGAGACAATACTGTTTTATTTAGTCTTAAGTATTTTTAACAATACGAGTTTCCACATCATTTTCATTGTTTTAGAATTTCCTTCCTTGCTTATTTTGGCTTCTTTAATTGAAAAAAAGTTATTACCCACATGCAGCTCCCGTGAACACAGATCCTTTTCCTTGTTTATTTTACCAGCCATATCAACGGTAACAGAGTCCCATTTGGCAGATCCTGAATTCCCTTCAGTCTCCCACCCTGTCCTATACGAACACGTGCTTGTTTTCTTCTTATGTAATCAGGCAAATGAATGAAAACAGATACTAACAATACTTTATTGGATCAAATTTCACCCACATAAAGCTTTGTCACCAAAATCAAAAGAAATGTTCCCTTCATGTGTTAAACTCTAGCAGGTTATATCTGTTTAACAGTGTTCATCAGGAAAAGGAGAGTGTACATACAAGCGAATCTAAAACTGAAAGTGAGAAGAAAAGCAAAAAGCAAACTAACTCAGTAACCCCAGTCTATTATTTTTAGCACGATGCCTTTGTAGCAATATTTTACAGGGAACGCCAGTATCTGGAGAACTATGCACGTTCATACCTTGACTGACCATCTACTGCAGTTACTGAAGACCAGGGACTTTTTTGCCCTTGAAGTATTGGTTCAAGGGCATTTAGGCCCCATCTTCCCCACTGCATCGGGGCACTGGTGTATAGACCACTTTATGACCACAGTTCTTTTCAAACTAAAATTCCCAGATCTGTGCTAATAATGGGAAGAGCAGCAGCACAGGAGTTCAAGTCCACATGGCTATCCATCTTGGAGAACTCCACTGATCTGTGACCAGCCTTCTTTTCCACATCTGAATGGAAGTTGCCAATACATCCACAGTCATCCATGGGTCCTCCACACAACCAGTAGTTGCTAGGCCACACATCAAAGCCAGTGTCTCTTCAGTCGCATAATAGCTGGGGAAAGAATGAATTCAGTCTGTTGTTCTGCAGATAGCAAGAACAGACATACTCTAGCCTGGACTCCAGAGTAGCTGTGATGACAACAAATTATTTGACTGCCCCTGCCTCCTAGATTTTGACAAAACTTTTTATCCATTCTGATAGTCTCTGCATAGAAATTCCTGCATTCTTTCTGTCTGTGTCTTTGTTCAGTACTGTGAGTAGAAACAGACAGAGCTGTTAGAAATAGGCAGCGCTTCTGGACGGCTGTGTAAGAGTGAGGCCTTTCCCCCTTTATAGGCAAAGGGGAAAACCAGGTACCTGCAGCTGTACCACAGGGACTCACTCTAGGACAAGCCAACTCACCCTCTTCAGGTCCTTAATTCTCTATGGGTGATGACTGCTAATCCACACGTAGACACCATACAGTATTAGTAGGGCCCCAAGTTCAGCCACATGAAGCCCATTTCTAGTGTGTGAAATGAAGTCTCTGTGTTGGATGTTCGCAGTCTAGGTCCAAAAGATGATTAAATTATGCTCTCAGTGTAAATGGAACGTGTTCCCTGCCTCAGGAAGAAACTAGAGAGGTATACACTGTCTGGCAAAAAAAAACCCTGTGGGGATGGCTTGCTGTCCACATCTAGTTTACTGAGTCTTTGCTGCCCTTCCAGGTTCCTACCTCTGCTGAAGTGGGCACAAATAGGAAATTATGAGCAATTCTGAATTTATATGTTGGAGGACCTTGGGAAACAGCAGCATGGTGAGGATAGAGAGAGAATTTCTTGCTGGTTATGAGGCATGAACACATTCTCGTGATGAGCTGAGATGGTCTCAGCCTGTGTCACCATGCTGAGCTTTAATTTGTGACAGAAGATCCCCAGTTTTTCTGAGTTCCTAAAGGTGTTGCCAATCTTTTTTCCACCTTCCAGAAAGCAGCTGCTGAAGGTGCGAATTGAGAGCCAATTTAGTAACCTCTGAGCCAGGAGAGAGTTTATACCTGCTGAAGGACGCTCTCACAAGGAGGATCCCTGGAAAAGGATAAGGTAAGTTATCCCTTTAAGCTCCCAAATAGCCAGCATCGCATGTGAGAGACCTCAGGAGGATTAATCAGGGTGCTATTTGCAGGTGATCCCAGCCACAGGCCTTGCATATTGTCATGGCAGTGGCAGCATTTCTCTAGGACAGTGCTTTCCACTGGTGCTGGCTTTGTCAAAGCCCTGTTGTGCTGCCAGCAGAGCACTGTCGCACATGGTGCTCTGCTTAGCGAGCACTTTGGCTCTTCTTTCTTTTTTTTCTTGGGGATACAAGCTCGGTGCTTTTCTGTTGGCTTGGAAGACAGAGCTGAGCTGTAGGTCTTGTGCTGAGTCCGGGGGAATGGGAGCCCTGCAGGCTCCAAAGGGAAGCTGGGAAATCCCATGAAGTGAGACACAGAGGGAGGAGAGCGGGTCTAACCTGGCGGCTGCCAGCAAGGGGAGAGACTTGAAGTTTCTTCTGGAAGTGGAGGTGTGGCCTGGGTGATTGAGCTTATTTTTGAGATGTGTATTAGGCAATGGCATTTTCCACTGGGAGCTCTTGAAGCCAAGCTCACTACTTGGGGCACGTTCTGGGCATAAATTCTAGGACGTTGGTCCGTGCATTTTCCCAAAACACCTGGAGTGCAGATCTGAGGACTGTGCATGTGCCCTGTAGAGTGAAACCTGAGACCTGTGGAAAAGATTAAAAATAACACACGATGCAGTGCAGACTGGGACAAGAACAGAATCAAGAGAAAACAGGAGGAGGACAGATACATAAAGCAAGATGCCTGGGCTGCAGAGAAATCTGCAGCAGTGTTCCCTCTTGCACTGGAAGCTGAAACAACTGAAGCCTTGTCTTGCATAACCACCCCTCAGTGCAGTGTAAGAGCTGGACCTGCAAGGGCTCTAGAGATGGTACCAGGACAGAAGGAAGAGCAGTAGCAAGTCCTTGTTTCTCAGATACACAAAATGGGGATGTGCGTGTGGATTATCACTGCAAAAGAGAGAGGGAAGTTATTTATTTTCCTCCTATCCTCACAAAAATAGGTGCTTGAAAGGCTTTAAATCAAACTTCCATAGGAAAGTTGACCATTAAAGGTGAAGCATAGATCACGTAATTGGAAATAAATGGAGCCAGCACTGCCGGAAGTGGCCTCTGCTGGAATATGCTTAGAGAGGGATGCTGATGACTGGAAATGAGATCAACGTGAGTGAGCAGAGGTCTGGAAAACATGGTCTGTGAAGAAGACTAAAAAAATGGGGTTGTTTAGTCTACAAAAGAAAAGTCTAAGAGAGACAACATGATTAATCGTCAGACATTTAAATGATTAACATGGAGAAAGGTAGCGATAGACTGCTTTTCATGTCCATTCACAGAAGGACAAGGAGAAATTAAATTAATAAGAAACATGGAAGATCAAGATTTTTATACTAGTGCAAGCTTTTTAAGAATAAGCCTAGCCAGGGGATGGAGACATTGCTAGAGGAGAGGCAGAATCTTCCTCAATGGCAATTTAAGAGAAGAAGCTAAAGGTCTGGAGGAGGTAGTCTAGCTTTCCTCAATGGGCCTCAGAGTAAGGAGGCAATCTAGATGACCTCCTTCCTGCTGCATTTCTGAGGTATCTGTAACATTTATAGCACCAATTTAGTTTCATTCTTTTTGAAGATTTCTGCTTCTGTTTTTGACACATGCAAGCCAGGAGCTATTCAATTCAGTGGAGTAACTTAATCATCACACACATTAAAATGATTTGACCAAAGTGAGCAAAAAGCAAGAATTGCCACTTGCACCAAACAATAGCTATCTGTCAGCTTTAATAGCTGCTGTATAATTCATGGAGATAAAAGGCTACAAAGACTGCCATTTCTTTTCATTTTTAGAGTTTTAAATACATGCATACAACATGCATTTAAATACAACATGCATTTAAATACAACATGCATTTAAATACAACGTGCAGTTGCTGAGTGTGTGTGATGGAGGCTGTGGTCTGCAACAGATAATCATAGAATCATAGAATACCAGGTTGGAAGGGACCTTGAGGATCATCTGGTCCAACCTTTCTAGCACAGTCTAGATGAGATGGCCCAGCACCCTGTCCAGCTGAGTCTTAAATGTGTTCAGTGTAGCAGAGTCAACCACTTCCCTGGGGAGATTATTCCAATGATTGACCGTTCTCACTGTGAAAAATTTACCTCTCATGTCCAATCGGAATCTCCCTGGGAGTAACTTGTACCCGTTACCCCTTGTCCTCACCATGTGACTCCTTAATGTTCTGCTGCCTTGGAAGTGACGAAGGCGGGGTGACCCAAGCCACCAAATCCCTTTATTTTAGCAACCTGCTTTACAGCATCTGCATGCTGAGACAAGCAAAATAGAATGGCTGGATGAAAGAAAAGCAAACCAGGATTTTTCTGGGGTTTATTTTGCTCTGTAATTTTTTGAAAAGGAGGTTTGTGGAAGTGACTCTTTCTGCTCCATCTGCAAGGCCTGATTTACCGGCTGTGTGTGTTAAGTGCTGCCTTTTTAGCATACTCTGACAGACATATATTGTGTCTGATGACCAAGGCTCTGGCTCTGCTTTCTGGATATTCTGGTCACCTGTGTCTAACACATCTTTGAACATGTTCACGGTTCAGCATGACAGAGAATTGCAGCCAAGGTGGGAATGAGGAAAGAGATACTACCTGCAATGTTACTTCTACCAGTGTCTCTGCTTCCCCTGGCACCCAAAGGGGCAATCGCTGTCCGTGGGTCTTCTCAGGACTTGTTCCCCATCTGCAGCTTGGACCCTGTGGGAGGTGGAAATGCTTTCCCTGCAGCTGCCAATGAGACCTGGATACCAAAGTGATCTCTGTTCATGGCAGACTCTCAGGGAAGGTAAGTAGTCCAACATAATGCCCTGTTGCTTCTTATTGAAGAATAGCACACATATTACTAAGGAAGTAACTGCACTTCATTTTCTTAATATCATCTTTTATAAATTCTTTTAATTTAATAAAAGAGCTGCGCTATCCAAGGGTACATAACTGTGGCTTAAAAGGCAATGGAACAGATATTTTGCTTTGCTTCCTGAAAGATCCCAGTCTGTGCGATTTTCTTGATATATGTATTCTAATATATGTATATAAAAATACATATAAATACTAAATAAATACTAAATGAGTACTAAATAAACAAAACAAAACAGACAAGGGAGCATTCCAAGTAGCCCTGATAAATTTGATACCAACCCTCCATATTCTTTAATATTGCACAGGGTGTTCAGCCTCTGGTTGTGCTCCCGGGAGCCTGTGCCTTGCCTGTTCAGCCAGGTATGCTCTCTGCATCTCTGCCATCCTCTGAGCAGCACGATGAGACTGCAAAGGACCGTTCTGTGCTTTTTGCAGCCTTTTCTGGCCATGTTTGAGAATTTCCTGTTTTTTCTGCTGCATCCCTCCTCAGAAACTCAGAGAGGTCCCTTAATTCTGCAGATAATTTTAGATCCCTGATCTGCCAGAGGCCCTGGCAGAGGAAGGGCTCTGCCATCTGGTAGCCTGTCATACCTGAAGAGCCCTTTGCCTGTGTTTGGAATGAGGAGTTATTTTTGATGCTGGTTCTGACGTTAGCCATGGGTATTCCTGGAGTATTTCCAAGTTTTGTAAATGTCATTGTATTCCCTCCCTGTTATGGGTGGTTTTTTGGTTTTTTGTTTTTTTTTTTGTTTCTGTGCTTATGTCACTCTGCTTTCCACCAGGTTGGAAATGGAGAACGTCTCGGAGTACCCTGCACAAGACTCCTATTTCCAGACTTACTGCCTCTGGCTGCCCTTGGAGCACTGTTGCCCCATTACAGTGAGCAGACGGCAACTCTCGTTAGGTGCTGTACCGAGCACGCAGTGTCGCCGGTGTCCGTACAGCAGCACGGCAGAGCGCTACATCAGGTGAGTTATATACCAGTTCAGAGCCTGAACTGCTAACAGCTTTTGCTTCCAGCTTCAGTGGTGTAATTCATATATATCTGGGTTTTTTTACGAGTAGTGCATTTCAGTTTGAATGACAGACACTTTAATACGTATCCCATGGTGCAGCTTTCACTCCTGTGGGAATAAGAGTAGTGGTGTGAGTTAGCAGGAGGTCAGCTTTTACATCTGCTACAATCTTCCTGAATGACCTTGGACAAGGCCTTTGATCTGTTTATGCCTGTCTGTCTTGCTGTGTAGACAAGAGAGAAAGGAAAAGGAAACCCCGCCTTGGAGCCCTTACTTTTGTACGGTCAGAGAAGATGCTCCCTTGTGCAGAGATCAGCTTCTGCTGTGTTTGGACATAATGAAGTTCTGATCTCAGCAAGTTCTAGGAACCACTTACTGTAAATAATACTAATAACAACACTAATGCTCTGTATACTTTGTAATACACCTGCACGAGGCAACATCTGTGTGTGTTTAGATAAGCTGTAAGCAGCAGTATTTGGGCTTTGCACCAGCTGCTGTGATCATAGTGCAGTTATCTGCTGGTTCGTGTCTGTGACAGTAGGTACGGGCGTGAACACTCCTCTGTGTGCATTGCCATCTCCGTGTTTAGTGTCTGCTTTTGGCACTCTCATGTCTTTCATTTATGAATGAGTGGGTGAGGGAGGAGAGGGCTGGGCTGGGCTGACTCCTTCGCAGTTGAACCATAAAGAGCACAGGAGCTGAAACACAATCTCCTCCTCCTCCTTCCCTACGCTGTTTCACCGACAGCCTTACTCACACTTGGGAGGAGGACAGCCTCACCAGCAGCCTAAGCAGGAGCTGGCAGAAGGGAAGTTTTGTGCTCTTCACACTGCAGGGAAAACCTCTTTGCACAAACTCTACTCACAGGTGAGTTTCATTTTTTATCTATTCATTCTTAAAAGTAAGTTAATTTTTGATCATTGAGGCAGGTTATACAAGGTTATGACCCCTGGAAAGGTGGCAGGACAGTTTTTTGGCTAGGCTGTTAAACTAAAATAATGACGCAGTCCAAGGACTCAACGAAAGCAACGTCCAAAAACATGCACAACTTCAAAATTAATTTCCTTGGCAAGTTCCCATTAGTGGGAACTTTGAACAAAAGTTCTTCCAAAAAAACTTTCTTGAGTTCCACTTAGGCGCAAGGAGAGCTGAATGTTGAAGTTGTATTAATGAAAGGGAATTGTTAAGATAAACCGAGAAAATGTTTCATGTTCGTAGCGGGGAACCAGAGCAATAGGCAGTAGATAAATTCCAGTAGTCATTTTCAGAGAACTTAGTAGGACTGTATAAGTTTACTAAATATAAGCTATTTTGAATGACTAATAAGTGATTTAAATACTTCATTTCCCCTGAGAACACAAGCCAAAATTTACGCCTAACAGGAAACTGCTAAACTACATATCTTGGGGTACGGGTGCCCTGTGTACACCTATGTAGATTTGTCTTTGTATCTCAAAAGCATGTCATTACTGTATTTTCCAAACAGTAAGCCACTTTTCTTGCTGCTGTACAGAACCTGACTTGGGAAACTTGAAAGGTGAAGGTTTGTTTAGTGAAACAAAATCCATTTGGTCAGAAATGAATCTTTTTTTTTTTTTTTTTTTAATAGGATTAAAAGTCTTTGTTCATTATTGTAGGTTGCCTGTGTTACAAGCACATTTTTCTGGTTCTTGACAGTCTTTGTAAAGCAACAAGAAAAGTAAATCACTGAGCAATCAGCTTCATGTGTGCATGAGGAGGGGAGCTGAGAAAGAGAGAATTTAGAAAAATGTAACAGCCTTGTCTCGCCCTTTTCTGTTCAGAACACACACAGATATTTATTAATAACAATTTAAGGAAACTTAACAGTGAGGCAAGAAAAAATAGCTACATGTAGGCTCATAAGACATGACACTGTCATTGAGAGCATTACGGGACTTTCTGAGCAGTCTGTTAATCAGCTCCCTCCGTGACTTTTTCCACATGAGCACCCTGTGTTCATGCCGGCTCCAGAAGAGTACCGTGTCTGACCACTTCTTCTTTCAAGTTTTCTTTAATCAAGAAACCAGTAAGAAGTGAGTCAGTCCTGTGTATTTAGCACCCACTCCACCATTCCTGTTCTGAAGAAACAAAATTTTTTACTGTCCTCGCCCCTATCCTTCCTGCATCCCCATCTTATTGCTAGTATGTTGTTGTTGCCCTGTATCATGCTGCTTCTACACAGGCAATTGTAAGGTCTTTCTGTTATGTGGGGGAAGAGGCAGAAGGTAGCTGTTTCCAGCTCATTTTACACTTGATGCTGTACAGCTGTAATTTAGATGATAACATAGAAGGTACATCCCCAAAGTTTTAGGAGCCTTTCCGGGGTCTGGGGTGTACACTGTGAGAAAATTTTGGGTTTATAGGATGAGACCAGTATGTTGTTCTGTGATAGTGGGGCACAGCCGGGGGCGGGTGACAATGTCTATCTACATTACAGTGTTGCGATTTGAATATCACAGTTTTAAATGAAGAAAGATGTGGCAGTTCCAGTATCTCATTAAAAAACTGCATCTCACTTGACATCTGCAGTGAAATGTATTTACCTCACTTTGTGGCTGGTGGACAAAAATTGACTCCCTTTGTTCTGGGACCTGAGGAGTGTAAGCAATCCTAGACAGTGGGAAAAGAGAGAAGGGAGATGTGGGGAAAGGGAAGAGAAGGGAGAAAATGAGTCCCAGCTGGACTAGGTGTACATAGGTGTCATCATAGTAGGTGCAATCAAATAGAGTGAGCCTGGGGGATGGCTGGTTCCTGAGGTTGGACAGACTGGAAACTTCTTATCTGGGGCTGAGCACAGATGCATGGGGCCAGGTGTACAAAGGTGCGGGCATTAATGTACGTTTTCCTGCCCTAACCAGCCCTGTGGATGTTGTCACTGCTGGAACCGCAAGTTCTCTTGGCATCCCGCTAAACAGCACAAGGAGAAGAAAATCTTTTCCCTGCCAGTTTTTCTAGATCTGACCTGAGGGTGCATTTGTTTTGCCCTGGGGCTTCACTCCCACTGACTATTCTTGTGTCAGTGTGGGGATAACCAAAGAAAAAGTAATTTTGGACTCACAAGGACATTTATGCAACTTGCTAATTATTTGTAAGCGAAGAACTGTGGAAAGAGAACTCCAGACATGGTGGCCTGTAAGGCTCATTACCTTATAATTAGCTGAATGTCTCCGCTAAGAGGTTTGTTTTTCCTATAAAGCTTATTCTGAGTGGCTTTTAATGCTTGTTATGAATTATTCTGCCAGCTGAAGCATTTGCAGAGCTGCTGTCCCTGACAGCTGATGGCAATTGGTTTCGAAAAGACACAGAACAGCTTTAATGTTTAGAAGAAACTGGCCAATAATTTTAAGTAAAGGTATTAGTAATCAGCAGCAGCTAAGAACAACATTGCAGTTTATTCTCTGAAGGATGCATTCACTGTAATTCCTTTTTCTCCACTGGAAACCACACTCTGAACTCTGCTAATCTACTGGGTAGCAAAAAGAGAACTTTTTAGGCACTTCATCCGGAAGCTGTAGCTAATCTGTCTGAGAAAGAAAAAAGACTAATTAACAGGTCTAAAACACTCTGTTAGAGGGAAGTTGAGAAACAGGCTCACCTGAAAGTATACTCTGTTCCTCTCTATGGAGCCCTCTTGCCAGAAATTGTTTCTGTGGCAACAAATTTGTTTCCAGCTGGGTTGTCTTGGAGTTTGATCTGGGGTTGCTTATGCTCAGATCTGCCACCATGCCAGAGGTGAATAGAAATACAAAATTGATGTGGTCTACAGGTAACGGAGAAGGCTCTCTACTGCTGTTACTGTTCCTCCACGAGAGACATTTTCCTGACATTCGCCACTCAAAAATTGCTACGGACAGCTATTGCTGCTAGGATGAACTGAGCCTCTCATTTCTGAACATCGTTGCTTTATTCCACAAGCTTTCAAACTTCCTTTCTCTCACGTTGTTTGCTGTGGGTTGACAGTAGAGATGCACGAGATTTGAAGAGAAGTTAGATAGCTAACAGAGGAAGGGGGAGATAAAAAATGAATGCATTACAAAAGCAAATGCAATCAAAGTATCAAACTTAAGTCACTTTAATGACACCTGAATAAAATGCTAAAAGGGGCAACATCACTAGGGAAGAATGGAAATATTATTACAGAGATCTCTTGGTTTGGCTTTCTTATAACTCAATATTTTAGTAACAATTAGAATTTGATCATTTTATATCTGGAAACATTTTGTCTTCCATCTGCCAAAGGAAGAAGGAGAATTTTTACTCTGACGGATAATGATTTAGTGTCTACGCACATATCTAATTAGAGGATGTATCTGGTTTATGCTTCGCATTTAAGAAGTGATCAGATATAGCTTTCAAAAGTAGAAAGAGACTAGTACTTTTTTTAAAGTAGGAAGAGGCTTAAACTAAGATCCCTTAACTTATCATGTCAGGACATTATTATCTGGAATTTGAGCTTGTGTCCAAATTTCAGAGGGGGTCTTACACCTCCACCCCAGAGCAGGACCCGGATTTCTGAACAGCTCTTGAGTTGGAATCCCACATCTCCTGTGCCAACTTTTCCATCTCCCACCCAAGAGCTCATCAGAACTTCCCTGTAATGACTATTTGATTCTTTCCCTTTTCTCTAGTCCGATGCATGTTGGGAAGAGTGAACGGTTTACAGTAAGGTTGTTGCTTTTGCTCTGAGTTGCTTCTCTGGTACTATAAAAGAAGTTTTTCTTTCATTTCTGTAAGGTCATGGTTCTTCAACTATTTTTTCAATTTTTCTGTTGAATCTCTTTTATCCAGATTAATGCCATTACTGTGGGCAGGTCGTTCCTCCCAATTTTCTTTAAAGGAAGACTAGAGAAGGGTCAGTCAGTTTTCAAGCATATGGATGGCTGAGTTTGTGCCTCCAGGCAGGACGCTGGGATTTGTCTCCCAGGAGAGAGGTGGCAAACCTTACGGGGCTCTGGCACAGGGGAAGCGGGCAGCCACTGCTTGTGCGGATGCCAGTGTCATCCAAAGGTGGGATGGAGAGGTGCTGGAAAGAACATTTAGGCTCTTAGGACACTGAAGTACAGGAATTCAGCAGCACTGTGCTGAGGAAGGCTTCGCACAGCACATGCAAGGCCAGACAGAGAGAGGCAGTTTCAAGGTATGACAAAGAAAATGGAGGAGGGAAGACGGGCTCATATACATTGGGAAATGTGGGCACTCAGGAGTAAGGGAAGGCCCGACTTTGTTTAAATCTTAATGAAAGCAAGACACTAGCACTTAAAATCATGTGAGTATTAGAAGAATTTTTTAAATGAAAAAATGAAAATGAATTGAGGAAATGAAAATTCAGGAAATGAAAACATAAGCAAGCCTGCAGATACAGATGCCAGCACTTTGTTTAGAATGATTTATCCTTTGGGGACTAGGTTGCTGGAGTCCTGTATCCTCCAGTAAAAAAAAAAAAAAAAAAGGATTGAAGTTTTCAATAGTCATCTAGGGAATGAGAGCAACAACGAGGGAAAGAGCACAGAGGAAAACCTGCAAGGCGCGGTGCTCCTACACAATTGTGAGAAGTCTGAGAAATAATGTTGGAGAACAAGCCTTACATGCGAATATTGACTTAGACTGACAGGCAACTTGGTTAACCTCCAAAAGGGAAACTGCAAAAAAGGAGAAAGGTTAATTAAAGGCAGCAAAAAGGGATATCTTAGAAGAGTTATATCTCTATAGGCTAGAGGGGGACTATTTGAAGAGATGCACAAATGCATGTGCACACGCCTCGCCTCCGATGCTGTATCCAAGGAAGAAATACAGAAATACAGAACAGGGGGCAAAAAAGACTCAACCGAGTCTGAAAGGAAATGAGCACAGCTAAACAGCAGTGTGTGGAAGGGCGGATGGTGTGCTAGACTAGAAAGAATTGGATCTAGAACAAAAACATGTTTGAAACACACAATGGGGATCAGTGTAAACCAGAAACACAAACATAGTACAAAGGCACAAAAGAATTATTCCGGTTTCAAATGGTGACAGTACACGCGATCTTAGGTGCTTCAGTTGAACAGGCTTCTATCCTATGTCGAATTTCATCTCTTTGATTAAACTAAATCCAAACAGAAGAAAAAGAATAAAGTCAAAGCAAAATGAGGGGAGGAAGCAAAAACTCTCCAAAAACTGTAAACAGCTTTTCACTTTACCATGTCTTAAAACTTTTGCTGTACAAAATGAATCATATACTGAATCCTATATGCAAAAAATAGCATTTAAAAGAGAGATGACTTTATTGAATGTATCATTATTTGCTGATGCATGGAATAATGAAAATGTTAACATTCCCCTTGAACAGGAGATGTGCTCAATCTCTTCAGACGCAGATGAGTTTCAAACACATTTCAGTTAGACCTAGCAAGCAAAATTTTTCTCTCAGTCTTTGCTATTTGTTAAACGTTATTAGTCAAACATTGATTATTGATGACCCAAGCTACTGCTTGTCAGCACCACTGCAAAATCAGTTCTATCCACTGGACTATCAGTAAAGAAGGAGCAAAAATTGTACAGATGGATGTTTGGTTGCTTTCCAAACTACTTTCAGTTAATGAGATAGTTCTGTTTGGAGGGCATGATGTGCTGATACTTGGGTTTAATTATACCTTGTTCTGTCTGGAGGCATTGGCATTATAAAAGATGCAAGCAGGAAGAGAATTTCGTCCCTGCTTTGGTCTCCAACTTGTTAGTTTTTGAACAAAAGTTTTCCCTTGTAACCAGTGAGTGATGCTGGGGAGGCTCGACAGAAGGGACTCTCTTGAGTGTTGTTGGCACCCCTCTCCCTTTCTGTGGGAGCATATGGGTACAGAGAGCAAGTTGTTCTCAATATACACATCGACTACGTCTGTATAGGGCCATAAGCATCTGGGCGAAGATACAGGCTAATATCTGACTGGCTCTGCCTGGCCTTGGTGCCTGGATGCTGACTGGTACAGGATGCCAGCAGTGTGCTGTGGCCCACCTGCTGCAAATGGGTGACCCGTGCACAGGCTGCCGAGAAATCTGTGGGCTGTATGGCTGTGCCAGGGGTAGCGGGGCACGCTGGCAAACCAAGGAAGGCAAAAATCATTGAAATGCAATACAGATATGACCTAAACCTTAAGTCACTGATTTCTATGCAAGACATCTGGCGTTGCCTGATGGACCACAGTGCTGGTGTCAGAGCAGGCTGCAGCATCAAAAGAGGCAGTAATACAGAGTTTGGGAAAATGAATCAGAGAGTGATTTTCCCCAAGGCTGTAGATGATAAAATGAATCAGAACTCATTTAGTTCAGAAAGGTGAAGTTCCTATTTCTCAATCCCAGGCTACAACACAGTTGTTCCATTCCTTGTTCCTTACTGGTAATATTGCATGTTGATCATGTCTTTTGTGGCTTCTAATCAGTAAGACCTGCATAATCGTGGCTTTTCTTGCATTATTGTTTTAAATGAGGATCAACGCACATGTTGAGGATTATAAGCAGTTCTGTTGTCTATGATTCATCATTACTTACTTGCCTGCTGCCTGTGCAATAGAGACAGGACAGTGCTTTGGCTTCGGTGTCAAGGAGGGTTGCGGGGGAGAGGGAGGTTGAGTTGTCTGAGGTTTTAGTTGAGGGGAAAGGAAGATTTGGAGTTGTTCTCTGAGGAATACAGAGATTTGAGATTTCTGCAGAAAGCGGTGTGATGTGTTTTCCTCCACCCACTCTCTTGCACTCACGCAAGTCATCCACGAAGCCTCAGAGAGATGTTCCCTGTGGGTAGGAGCTAGTCACAATAGCTCAGCAGTGAAGTATTTGGAGGGTCATGTCATCCACCTGGCTGATCTTTAACAGTGGGAAGGAGGGGGCAGATGAGGGTCATTTTTAAAAGCTTTGAGGCAACTATGGCATGACTAATTCCTGTTATGTGATTCACCTTCCTGATACCACTTGGACTGCTTTCCTGAAATTACACATTGTATAACCTTCTTATTACCATAAATAGGGATTTTCCAAAGTGTAGTTTCTTTTCATCACTTCCCTGTTCTCAGCCAGTTGTTCAGACCTTGCATTTGGCAAAAAGGCCCTAATCCTAGATAAAGAATAAGTAGTCGTCTGAGATATTGGACTAACTGTGCTTATTATCTTATCTGCCTTCCTTATCCCTCATGTCAACTTGTCCTTCATATGTACAGGCCTCATGTAAGAAGTCCAAAGTCATAAAAACCTGAAATAAAATGGTACAGAAGCAGAACATGGATTTTTTATATTAGTTTTTGTGCATGTGAAGTCATACAGATTTCACTTCAATATAGCTTTAATTTCCAGGGAAAAACTTTCAAAATGAAAAACATTTCATAAAAAATCATTGGAAAATGATGATTTGCTTCAAAACAAAATTTCTTTGTGGAAATTATTTTACTTTGTGTCAGATTTATACAATTTATTTCCATGCTATTGCATGTTGCTGAGAGGGATGAGTTGTGTCATGTCACCTGGCAAACAGTAGTGGAGAACAGAATGGAAAGGTCCTGAGAGCTCCCCAAACATTTCTTTGCCTTCAAGGGGCATCAGCTGAACCATTCTCAAGTTGTTTGCCAGAATTTAAGACCTTCTATGATGACAGCCCTACATCCCATGCACCATCTATCCCAGTGCTCCACTTGCCTTTGTTAGTGGAAAGTTTTACATGGTGTTTAACCCAACCTCTCTCATCTTTGCAGCAATCTTTAACATGTCTGAAGGTTGTTCCTGTGTTTGCCCTCAGTCTAGTCTTCTTTAGACTAAACAAGCCCAACTACCTCAGTCTTTGGCTTTGCTAGACCTCTGACCTTTCCCCTGCACTTCTCCTGACCACAGCCAGCGGATCCCAGAGGATCCATGCACCTCTGTAGATCCTTACAGAGGTGCACAGGACGGAGGGGTAGTACCTACAGCCTGCTGAGACATCCCAGCGTGATATGGGGGGGTGGGGTGTGTTGTTCTATAAAAGGGTGTTGTTGACTTCAGTTCAGTATGTGACCCCTGGAACCCCCACATCCTTCCCAGTGTTCTACTGGAAAATAGGGTATGCTTTATTACTGACTTCTCGTATCATGTGGAATACGTAATATGTTGTACACAGCAGTTTACACAGCAGGTAAGAAAGAAGCTGGATACTCGGTGCTCTAATTAAAATGACAGATGTGAGCCTAGGATGATCATCTCCTGGGTTATTCAGGGCATTCTTTTCTGCAATATTGATATTTTCCAGGAATGTAAATTTTGTGTTTCAACAAGTCCTCCCTGTGACCTCTCCCAGTGTAGCCTACAGGGTAATGTGTTAATACAAGTTACTGGTGTGTGGTACCTTAGCTCTTTTATGGCCATTCAGAAGTGCTCAGCTGCTTGCTTTCTAGGTGGCTTCCTGCTTACTTGCGAATGAGTTTTTTTGACTTATGAAGTGGGTTGAATATAGAACATTTAGGTTTGTGATCCATACTGTTTCAGCTATTCCTTACAGAGCTTCGTGATCTGTGGGCCAGGGAACTTGTAAGATTAAACTACATTACCATGTCATTACTGATGGGAAATGACCATTGGAACTACATTTAGAGGTCTAAATGAAATTATTTGAATTAATGACATGGCTAATATACATGGGCTATCTTCATTGGCTTCTAGCCACATTGCATTCATCAGCCCGCACTGCTTATGTTAGGCTGCACAGGTCAAATTTCTCAGCTTATGGTGATGTCCAATCTAGTGCTTTCAACAAGCATCAAATTTACTATGAGAAAAAAAAGATTCATGATTCAAGTATTTTAACATGAACCTGCTACTCAAATCCACATGATCAATTCCTAATGAAAAATTTACCATTGAGGGTATGAAACCCCCAACTATCCCATCACTGTGGGCCAGGTGGTGTCTAAAGTTTTACCGATGAAATATTTAACGTAACTAGCTTACTTCAGACTTCAGAGAAATTTGGTAAGCAGAAATGAAGAAGTTGGGACAAATTCCCAGGATACCAAAGTTCGAGCAAATGGAGTGATTTACCCAATGCTGTGAATAATTGCATGTTTGTGTTAGGGAAGACTGGACATCGGTGACTAATTAGTCTTTTGTTTATGTGGGTTCTGAAAAAATGTTGCCGGTTTCCTTCTTTGACAATAGGTTTGTAAGTGGAGTCATACAATAATGACAAAAGTAAAGTGATTCGTAATTTACAGAATACTTTTATGGTTTCCTCCCACTGAAACAGATATACACAGTAATAATTATTGTACACAGAGGTCCATGTTAGAAGGGTCCACTTGCAAGTTAACAAACACTGAATGGGTTGTGTATAGACCTAAATTAACTCCAGAAGGGAATTTGGTTTAAGGAGGAATTGAGTTTTTGCCTTTTTTTTCCAATTTACGTAAGATGGTTTCAGAGGTTTAAAAAGATACAGTCCTTTTTTTACTGTGTGACTCCAGTAGGACTCTCTTGCAAAGAGAAGGACATACAGAGTTTGTTCTTCTAATGCAAAAAAGCAGACAGAAAAAAAATGAAAGTAAGTATAGCGGAGAGGTAGCCTTTCTGCTTTACAAACAACAAAACCAGCAGAAGACAGAAACAAAACTCCTTGCAGCCAACTGCTCTTCACACAGAGGTTTGATAAAACCAAAATTTCTGTGTGCTTTCTGTTGTTAGTGACTTATAAGTTATACTCTTAGGGACCATGTACCTGTCTTTAAAGTGGTATATGTTTAATTCCAGATTCACTGAGAATGGTTTAGAAACTGATCCAATTAAAAAATACATGGTATGGTCAGTAGAGAAATTAATCCCATGCCCTGAAAACGTACATTGATGGTGCACATAAAATGAGCTGCACTAAAAGAAGGTGAGCATCAAGGTCAAGTACACTGGGGTCAGGAATCAGAAATCTTAAGGTCTCTAGTGCAACCTAATTTTTAGCCCACTTGCATATTTAAACCAGGCTATGACCTTTAATGGGTAGAATCATTATTTCTACTGGACTTTTGTCTCACTATGAGCCATGCCAACTCTATCTGAGCTCAACAAAACCAGTGCCCTGCTGAGATGCTTGAGCCAAATCTGAGCACCTTTCTTGTAGAAACATAACGCAGTAGACTGGAATTACCTTAGTTTTCTTCCTGCACCCTTTTTCTTTGATCTCCCGGGCCAAGTATCACACGGCTGCAGCTTTGCTGTTTCTGGTCCCCGAAATAACGGTCAGTGCTAGCTTTGCATATATCTCCATGGCTTTGCATTGTGCCCCTAAGAGTAGCTGTGTAATATGTTGCCTTGTCCCAAGTGATGAACAAGGATAAAATATCTTATTCGCTAGAATTGTTTCCACCTCTGATACATGTGCCTATCATCTACTTGTTTGTTTTTTCTACAGCAGTCATTCGTAGGACATTTGAGTGCTTCACAAGCACTATCAACTTACCTTCAGGAAACTCCTGTCTGTAAGGGAATATAATTTTGAATTTGTGAAGACAGAGAAATGGGGATTATATAGTTTGGTTGCCCAAAATATTTGGACTTTTTCTAATTTGCCTGTGTATCTCTTAGAGTACAAAAGGTTCCAGAGACTTTACCGGTGATGAGTAGAGAGGACACATGACATTGTGCCCTACTGCATCCCAGTGTAATTCTTTTCTTCTCAGCAGTAACAGAGTGAACCTAAGTGCATTGTTATCCATCTTGCGGCATAGCCAGATATTCCCCATTGCATACTGACAATCTGATTTTTTTTCTTTCTAAGCACAGTAATTTTGCATTTGCCCTCAATGGATTTTGTTTTGTTTTCAGACCCAGATCATCTTAAATCCTGTTTGTGTTATATACTCCTTCACAAGTCAGTGTCATTTGCTGATTTATTAAGTGCATTTTCTATCCCTTTCTGAATGGGATATAAATCATGAAATTATGAATAGATGAAAATACTGACTAGCATCCTGAAAAGGGCAGATTATTACACGCTTGACTCAGTCCATCATTCCAGATCGAGGGAACTACAGGTGGCTGCTTTTTGAGCGTGGTTGTGTAACACGTTCAGCAGTACCTAATGCCTTTACAATTTCCCAGGTGTTAATGAGAATGTACATTGGCATGTGTCCAAAGTCTTCATAAAATGAAGATGTATTACACTTGTTGCTTCCTGCCTAACTCTTCAGCCGTGTACCTCATTGAAGATGGAAATGAGATTGCTCTGACACTACCGTTTCCTGTGGAATGTTTGTCTCTCTCATTGCAGCAGCATCTCTAAAGCAGCCTTCCAAGCTGTTTGGATGCAGCGCTGCTGCCCTTGCTGCCTCTGTGTCTCCCCCCCCTGTTCTTTCCCTGGCTTTCACGAGCCCTGAAATGCAGGTGCTGACTCTATTCCCCCTCAAGTCCTGCCTTCCCCCTGTGCACCCATAGCCCTGGTGCATGGGGGCTCTGTGTGAGAAAGGAATTGTTCAGGTATCACGGGAACTGAAAGCTGTTGAGAAGGAGGTTTTCATGTCTGATATCAGGCTGAAGAGGCTATGAGGACAGGGATGGCACTAAGCTGTGGCAGGTGGGGACCTGGGGTACTGACATGACTGGGGTGATATTTGGGTATGATGCTGTGTGGGGCAGGACTGACCATTGGCAGGGAGGGGAGGCAGCAGGTTCATGGATTAATCAGGGGAGATGAGACCAGCTTCCACGACTGTCCTTTATCCCTTCCAACTCTCCTTTGCTTTCTGCTCACTGGAGCAGCAACAGGATCTGCAGCCTGATAAGGCTGCACGATGCAGGGAAAATAGGGCCCATCCATGCCTGCGCCAGTCCTCCTACAGAAAGAAGTTAGGACTGAGGCTGGAGCTTCTCCCATCTTTTCGAGGCAGAGTGTGAAGTAAGTGCAGCTGCCAACCCCAGCCCAGCTTCATCTTCTCTGGAAGTATGGCAGGACTCACCTGGGGTGAGTCTCCGCAGCTGTGAGTCACTTCTGTAAGTGCATGGATACGTGTATTGATTGTCTGATGACTTGTTCTGGTTGAAGCTCGGCTGACTGGTGTATAATTCTCCAACTACTCTTTTCACAAGACAGGTGTTATGCCTGTTTTACCCCAATCCACCATCATTTCTGAAACATCATCCGCAATAGTTCACAAATTGCTTTAGCTAATTCCCTCGGAGTTCACATAGACTTTCAAAATATCAGTTAGCCTTTGCTTATCTATGTTTTCTATGCCCCCATCCTACTGTTAAAAACATTTTGGCAGATGCTGGGTCACAGTTTTGGTTCTAAACATTAAAATAAAAAATAACAGCAAATATTTCAGCTATGTTTAGATCTATAATTTGTGTTTATGCCTCATATGTGCTTGTCTTTCTTTACCCTTCCTTTTCTTGTGTGTTAACAGAATCATCCTTCATTGCCTTTTATGGCTCTTTCTACTTGTGACACTTTTAGAATCATAGAATAGTTTCGGTTGGAAGCGCCCCTTAAAAGTCATCTAGTTCAACGCCCCCTGCAATGAGCAGGGACAGCTTCAGCTAGATCAGGCTGCTCAGAGCCCTGTCCAACCTGACTCTGAATGTTTCCAGGGATCAGGCATCTACCACCTCTGTGGGCAACCTGTGCCAGTGTTTCACCACCCTCACCGTAAAAAATTCCTTCCTTATATCTAGTCTGAATCTGCCTGCTTTTAGTTAAAAACCATTACCCCTTGCCGTATCGCAACAGGCCCTACTAAAAAGTCTGTCCCCATCTTTCCTGTAAGCTCCCTTTAAGTGTTGAAGGGCTGCAATAAGGTCTCCCCCAGCCTTCTCTTCTCCAGGCTGAACAACCCCAACTCTCCCAGCCTTCCTTCATAGCAGAGGTGTTCCATCCTCTGACCATTTTTGTGGCCCTCCTCTGGACCTGCTCCAACAGGTCCATGTCTTTTACATCATAATTCTTCTGAACGAATCCAAGCATCATTGTGCCATTTCCTCATACTCAGCACGCACCCCGATTTCCACTTTCTTCTACATTTTTTTTCAAACCTGCTCTAAGGTTATTAGCCAGTTTCTGTCCATTTTATATTGTTCGACTGGTCCCTAGTCTCTTCTGCTGATCATCACTTCCCAGTCTCTTTACCTGACCTTATTCTTCCAAGCTTTGTGAACCAGGATCAAACCAAGCTGACAAACCCTCAAGTGTTGCGGGAAGCTTAGTGCGTGAATTTAAGGGCTGGTGTTTGTGTAGGTAATGATCTGAACCAAATCCTACACTGAAACAACCTCAGGTTTCTGGTTCCAAGATATGCGGCACAGTTGAAGTCCTGCTATGACAGCCAAGTGACTCAGGCCTGTCTGCGGTGTATGACAGGTGCAGGGACAGATTAAACAGCAAGAGAGCTACTGTCACGTAAAGGCACATGACCATCTTACGCTCCCTGTTCATGGAAACGAGTGCTTTGCGGATGACACCAGCTGCATGCACAAATTTTGCAAGTTCCTACAAGGAAGTCCTTTGGCGTAGTCCCATTTGTCTTTGCTAAAAATGTGTAGGTCTAATTGCAGACGGATTTCTTACGAGGAAAAGTGTAGCAATGTTCACTGAAACCGAAAAAACCCTCCCAGGCTCCATGCTAGTACTTGGTCCGAGCTGCAGAGGCCGGTGGTGTAAGTGGCTCCGAGCTATTTCCTGTGCCGTCGCCAGCAGAAAGTGCTTAACATGCGAGCTGCTCCATGGCTCCCAGTGCAGGAGGGAGTCATGTTTTTGTCAACAGTTAAGGCACAAAGGAGCTGGGAAACAAAAGAACCTGTTGTTGAACTCTCCAGTGAGTAATGAAAGTTGGCTCGTTTAAACTGAGAACTGAGGCTCTGTGAAGCCCAGGGATCCTTGGCTTTATTTTTAATCCAGGAACAAGAGAATTGTTTGGAGCTCATGTAGATGGCGAGAGTCTTCTAGTTTGTTTCCAAGGCTTGGGCTCAGATGGGTATCATCTAAAAGATGTGGGCATATATGAGAGAGAAATATTGCCTGGAAATGTCTGCAGACTCATGATACTGAAGGTGTTACATAAACTATTCTCTAAAAAAATCACACAGCTGCACTATTTCCATATTAAAGCTGTCTAAAAGGAATGCCTGTGTGTTCCTGCTTGTAACTGCTTTCAGCTTTGTGATTTTCTGCACCCCAGATGTTTTCCATACAACAACTTGTTTCATTTTTCTCCTCCCCCTACCCAGCCGAGGTCAGTAAGTAAGGAAGGAGCTATGTGTCTTTTCTCTCCCATACCCTGCATCATCTTTCCTTCAGTTTCTACTTTTCCAGACAGCTTGTAAGGTATTGTGCATTATGTTCTTAATAACAGGGTGAGCTTTTCCGCACCCATTTGTTTAACACTGCCATTGCAGTGCTTTTATACCAGGTTTGTTGAAAAATCATACAGTTTCACTCCCTGGCCGGTGCAGAGCTATGTTTAGTATACTTGGTGCTGGGGAAAAGGTGGACTACCTTTATATTTCTCATTTGGCTGCTGAGCCTGTCAGCAGCCAGGCACGAGGCATCTGAGGGCACAAAGATGCCCCAGAGTCTACACATTGAGGAGGCTGAAACGAGGGAAGGATTTCCTGGCTCGCTGCTGCCACTGACCAGAAGAGCAGCTATTGCACAAGCAAGAATCTGGACCTTTGTTTTTCATCCCAATCTTTGAAATCAGGGAGGGTTTGTTAGCACAAGGCAAAGAGATTCGTAGCAGCCAGCCTTCTCTTCCTGCCCCCTGAAACAGCCTGCTCCAGAGCTTCCTCCGGGAGCAGGAAATGTTGCTGTAATCGTAAGCGTATCTTATATTAGCATAATGTCATATCAATAAGACTTTTGCTGTCTCCTTCACATTCTGCATTCTGGCAAGACTTTTAAGCTAAACAGAAATGATTTTTTACAATCATGTTCTCCATGCCATAAACATAATTTAATAAAAACATTTTGTTTTTTTAGAGGAAAAGAAGCATCCTCAAACAACAGTGCAACTGTAGAGTACATCTGCTTTTTCTCATACTGTGATCCATGTTGACTCACTGGGTAACACTGAATGAAACTCAGAACTGTTGAACTATGCTAGACATACAAAGACAGTTCTGACTTTTCAAAATTGTTGACAGCTTTTGAATTACTATTTTGCCTCATCAGCAGGATGGGCACCGACTGAGCACTTTTAGTTGGTAGATTAGATGATAGATCCCAGATTTTTAGGCATTTTACACCATAACTAGGTGTGCCAATCATGCTGTGCAGGCAAACTCTTACATGTAAAAGTAACCAAATTATTATACAGAAATGAAATGGTATAAAATACAAACTCAAACTTGACCTGGAGCTCTGGATTGGAAAAGGTGGGGTGGGGTAAGTACATTATCAAACCGGCCTTGGCAAAGATTCTGTGCGCTGTCCTTGCGGGTGTGGAGCCAGGTCTCCTGCAGACAGAAGAGCCGCATGGTGGTTTTGAAGCCGTTGAGAAACTGGATAGTATTACAGGAGAGCTAATGGCTCCTAAGTAACAGTCCTTTGGGAAATTTGTACATAACTTTAGTGATTGATTTCTGCTGTACACGTCTGTGCTGCTAACATTATCATCGTTATTCTGTGGGAAGGTTATGGCAGTCTCTTGGAGCAAACTTCAAACTGAACCATAGGTAAATGCGACTGTGTCCCTTAAGCAGCATTTCTCCTGCTGTGCTTGATTTATCTGTTATAACTATTATGCCACTCACAGTGGAGGGTGTGAGTCTCTTAACCCCCAAAGGTGCTGCGTGAGAGTGAGAGGAGGAGAGCAGAGCTTGCGCTGTGCTAGACTTGACCAGTCTTTCACACAAGTTGCACTGAACAACGAAGTTAGAAGTTTTGAGAGAGATGAGCTTATGTTGGCCTGTTGTTTCATGACTGAAGGTATCTGAGATCCCCAAGAATACTTCCACCAAAACTGGGGGTGATGTTCTGTCTGTTGGTAAGAAAAAGAGGAAAAGCAAAGGAATGAAAAACACATTATAATTCTTAAATATCTACATGTGTCCTTAAGTTTGCTGTGTTTTCTGTGGGACTGTGCTGCACTGGTTGAAGCTAAACACTGAAAGTCTTTGCAGGTTTGGTCATTTATTTCAGCCAGGCAATTCTTTTCTTGCCCAAAGGAAGTGATTTTCTTCTCAGTTTTTACAGGAGTAAAGCCCACCACTATTTAAAAAAACATTTATTAAAAAAAATTATTGGACAGTAACATCCTCAAATGCTGCAGCTGACAGTCATTTTACTGTAGCATTGTCGTGTTTTCATAAGGGTTGCCTCGGAAAAAACCTGTGTGTTCCTAGACAGGTCAAAAGATGATGGCAAAAATATAAATTAGGACAGTAAACAGGAAAAAGCAACAAGGCCTTATCTTTGTCCCTCATAGTGCTGTTGTCTTTTGAATCCATATTGACTGAAGCTGTAGGAAGTGTACGCAAACTGTTCACCTTACAAAAGTATACACTACAACCTTGCGTTTTCTGGGAAGAGATTGAAAGAAATACAGTCTCGCTGTTCTGCATCATCAGGTAAAACGTACAGCCCCTTCAGACTGGGCACAGCTTGCCCCGCTGTTTTCCAGTGCTGAGCATTTGTGCCAATGGGAATATATCACATGAAGTGATAAAATGCTGAATGTGATACTTCGTTTAGTCTAGGGTTTAATCACCGTGAGCTGGCTCAAGGCTGAATGCTCGTCCTAATTGAACCGAGTGCTGACCTGTTGTCAGCAGTTATTTTTATGTCTCTTAAATACTAATAGTATAGTATAGGAATGCCTTGTTATGGGTATGTGCTTGGATTACAGAAGATTCTTCAGGTGAAAACAATTATATTCATATTCAATGAAGATGAAAAGTAAAGACACAAATGTATAGATAGTAACAGTAAATGAGTGTTTTCGAGAGTTGATGGCAAATATGGTATCTGTAATAGCATATCCTGTAGGACTGAGACCATGGGGATACATCGTACCAGATTTTTACAGTGTCCTTCCAACAGAGAAAGAGAGCTTGCTTTCAAGATTGTGCTTACAAGTAACTGTAAGAGAGACTGCTAAAAATTCCATTTTTTCATCCTGTTGGGTTGAACTGCATATTCCATGGTATCTTTTACCTAAAGGGAATTTAAGAAATTAAAAATCAACCATTTTGTGCACCCCGCATCCTCTAAGGAAGTCTGAGTGGACTGCTGGTTTGCCAGAGATATTTTTTCCATCTTGGACAAATCAGATTACTGCTTTTGTGCCTTATCTGTAAAACAGAGATGATATTTCTTTGCTTTTTAGATATTCATAAAGCTGAAGAGACAAATGTTTGTAAATTGTTTTGGAATTCTTGGACATAAAATTTTCTGTACTAGGACTTACTTATATGAATCGTGATTTCCCAGACAGGCTTTATCATCTATCAAAAACTATAAGAAAATTTAGGGCTAGGAAAAGGCAGCTTACTGAAAACTGTACTATCTATTTGACAATCATATCCCTTCTGAAGATTTTCATGTGTTTTACCTTCAGGTTATTAACATCCTGCAGCAAGTCATCACTTCAGCCTAAAGGTTTTGTGGAAGAAATAAGCAATACATGAAACTGGATGAAATTAAATTTTACATCCATTCATTTGGGACCCTGATGAGTGATATACGGGGAGACATAGAAGATGATGACATTCACAGCGAATGCAAGTGAGAACTGCACTATTAATCATGATATCCACCAGACGTTATCCCCTGTGGTATACATATTTGTATTTATACTAGGCTTGCCAGCTAACTGCCTGTCACTGTACTATGGGTACTTACAGATCAAGGCTAAAAACGAACTGGGTATCTACCTCTGCAATTTGACTGTAGCAGACCTGCTCTACATATTTTCTTTGCCTTTTTGGCTTCAGTATGTTTTACAGCATGACAATTGGACCTACAATGAGCTGCTGTGCAAAATTTGTGGCATCCTCTTGTATGAGAATATCTATATCAGTGTGGGCTTCCTCTGCTGCATCTCCATTGACCGCTATCTCGCAGTAGTGTACCCTTTTCGGTTTCAACGGTTTCGGACAATGAAGGCTGCTGCGATTGTGAGCGTTGTTATCTGGACCAAAGAAATACTGACATGCTGCTTTGTCTTTACGCACGGGGAGATCAGTATGGATGCTGAGAGCCACATGGTATGCTTCGAGCATTACCCCATCAAAGAATGGGAGCATAATGTCAATTACTACCGCTTCTCTGCTGGCTTTCTTTTCCCCTTCTTTCTGCTGGCCTTCTCTTACTGTGGGATTTTACGAGTTGTCCACAAGAGTCACGGCACTCAAAAGAAGAAGAAAATCCAAATTGAACGACTGGTTTCAAGCACTGTTTTAATTTTTTTAGTTTGCTTTGGACCATACCACATCCTACTTGTGATTCGCAGCTTGTTGGAGAACAACTGCTCATTTGCTGCGAAAATATTTAATATTTACCATGTTTCTCTCCTGTTGACTACTTTTAACTGTGTTGCTGATCCAGTATTGTACTGTTTTTCCAGTGAAAGCACTTACCAGAACTTTGCCAAGATGCGAGACTCTTGTTTAACCTTTTTAGGGTGTCTGAAGACTGAGACGAACGAATCCTATCTGCTGAATGCTCCAGAAACTCCCAACAGGCCACAGCATAAGCAACAGCCAGAGTTATTACAAAAATCACATGATGGAATGAAGGACTCCTCCACAACTGACATGGGCAGCCTGTAGCATTCATCAAAAAAGGACATTAATCTAAAATCTGCAGCTATGGCCGTGTTTGTGTATTCATCTGGTTTATCCATGTATTACAACTGTGTTACCTCCCAAAGACTTATTAGCAGTGCAGTAGGGTGAAGTTGTTTCTGGAGGTGCTTGGACCTTGGCAATAGTGAGGAAAGTGCACGCTAAGTCAGTTCAGTTACAATTACGTGTCTGTTGTCATTGTGGTACTGCTCAAAACCTGTTGTCTTGTTGACTGCGTTGACTAGAATAAGCTAGTACTCATGGCGTGTGGTTCTGTTGGATTTGTCTTTAACTGCTTTCTGTTTGCCCCTGTAGCATCTAGAGAAAATAATTGCTACAAGCTGTCATCATCTGTTGAAAAGGTTGGAGACAGAACAAATTAGATGTCCCCATATGTACTTTTAAAAAGAAAAAAAAAAATTGCATTTCTGCAACATTTCTGTAACTCTCTGAAATAACTTCTCCTTCAGCCAGTTTCGAGGCCTGCAGAGACCGCGCCAGAACCAACCTCCTAAAACAACCAGTCCAATAACGTGAGATGTTCTGGGAGAATGTGCACAAGGAACTCGGCATCCGCTGAGACCTTCAGTCTGTTGATTGACTGTCAAATCTCAGACTGTTGAACCTCATCATAAGGCTCCCATTGACTTCCAGAGGTATGAGATCAATCTCTTGGCTCTGATGGGGATAAATAATTTGGTCTGTTGACTTGGAAAAGAACAGGAGCTTGGTAGTATGTATGTGAGCTGCTTGGAACCCATGCGCTTCTCTGAGTCACTGTGTTCAAAGACAAATTTAATTACATGTAAATTCTACTAAACCTTGCTAAGGTTTGGATTGCGTCCTTCGCAATTTGTGCGTCTTGTCCAGCATAGACAACGCAGGCAATTAAATAACAATGCATTTGTCAGGGAAACTGTTAAATGGATTCTATTTAAACTCTGTTGTCTCCCACAGATACTACAGCTTAGGGTTTGGTCATTGTTCAGTAAATACTATATCAGAAATATGATGTATGCATGATCTACATTTCCTGACTTAGAGAGAAATGAAATACAGGAACAAATGGAGATAATGGCAGGTAAAGATGTGGGAGTTGTGCTCTATAGCATTGTTTCTACCACCACCTCCTCTCTATTTTTTTTTTCTTTATTATACTAATGAATCCTGTATGATTCTACTTTGTGATCTGCTCATCATACCTTCTTGTATCTGTAACTGTTACACCATGAATATTGCCTTGGCCTTTCACTTCTCTGGTTTCAAACCTTTCTTGAAACACCTCTCTCTCTGCAACCTGGAGCTGATAACTTCCAGCAGTTATAATCAGTTTTGTTTCTTTTTTTTTTTTTGTAAATGTCAAAAGATTCCCTAGACAGATGGTCTACTCCTGGTGTCTGAAGTATGTCATTGTAACACAGCCTTGCTTGTCATCAGTTTCTAAAAGGCAATATATGATAACAGTTGTCTGGAAACCACCTTGAGAGTGCAATAGTAGAAATAATTAGGGGACGTGTTTAATAAAGAATGTTTTTATTATTTTCTTCCTATCTTTGTTCACTCTGTGTTTGAAATAACTGTCTTATGGCTTTGGCCCACAGTTTCTATTTGTGAGACTACAGGTCCTCTCCTCCCTCCTCTTGCAGGAAGGATTCATGTCCCCACTCCCAGGAGGGGATTAAGTTTGCTTAGGTTAACATTTGGTTTGTTTAATTATTTTACATTTCTTTATACTTAGACCACTCACCAAGCTGGATTAATTACCTCATACATGCATTTTTTTCTTCTGACTATTAGTGCTGTTTAGCTTCACTTTCTCCTAATCTTTAATCTCCTCTGTTTCTACCAAGGGGGTCGTCAGGCAGGGACTGCTGACTGCCACAACGCCGTGCTTGTATGTTGTTAAGCACCGAGCCAACTACTCGGACTCCCGTGACCTGGCAGGCTGTAAGACGCACACGTGGTTTGTTCTAGGATGAAATATTTGTTGTTCTGTTTATGCTTTACTCCTTTACAGTTACCCATGTTGTTTAAATTAGCCAGCTGGAACGCAGAGCGTGCCATATTACATCGAATTGTCATCTGAGAGATTAAGGCTTATTTGAGTTGGTAATTTGATGTGGTCAGCTTTTGGTCAGCTGCTGCAGTTTAAAATCAGATGGAAACTTGTGTCACAGAGTTCAGCATTCTGCTACAGTTCTCAACATTTAACCTGCTAACCCACAAGAGAAGGGAAGGATTTTTTTTTTTTTTTCCTTTCTTTCTGAAGTCAATATTTTATCAATTCTTTCTATATTGTAACTGTTAGGCTTAGGCTGCAGAACTGTAACCAATAGGGGAGGAAGGTAACTCTCAGTCTGAGCTTTTCTTTCCATCTCAGCCAGAACATAGCCAATCAAGGGTCCTGCTATGGTTGCTAGAGAAATGCTACACATTGCTATTGGATTAAATACAGTGCTTGGGACTGCACACGAGAAGGGACTTAAAAAAAAAATTAGAGAAAAAGACAAATAATTACGTTTTATATTTCTTAAGGAAATCTGACTGTTAAAATTTGTATTTTAGGGAAAAAAGAGTAAAAGCTTACTAAATGAAGGGTTTTTTTGACAAAAGTTAGTGTTTGGAAAGAATAGCATACATTGTGCCTGTTGGTGTAGTATGTCAGTAAGCTACCGAGCACATAGCACACAGAGAAGGAAATCAGTGGCCTCTTTTCCCAAACAGACATTTTTAAACGATGCCAATTTCATTTTGTGAAATGTGAGCATATGCCATCCTGCAGGGTTACAGGCTTTGGTAAAAAGCTCAAGCATTCCTATGAAATATTTTACTTAATAGTTATAGTTTGGAGAGTTTGGAGACTTCTAAAGGATCTATTTTCCAATTGTGAAACTTCAAAGATAGTTTCACTGCAACGTCCTTCAAGAAGGCTTTAAATAAAATGAATCTAAAAAAATGACTGATCCATAAAATAAACGTTGGGAGGTTTGGTGAATCTGAATGTCTAGCAGCAAGTCTGGTGTTAAGATTTCTTTCTCTCACATGTGTTCAACTGTTTTAAGTCTTTAAAGGATGTGTGTCCTCAAGGACTTCAGAAGATTAATGTTCAAAGTATGCTGGTGTTTGTGGTACAAGCTGATTTTTCTCATTCGCAAAAAGTTATGTGTTTGTCTTTCTTACATAAGAGAAGGAAAATAAAACTCACCTGCCAGAAAGAAAAGTAGATACAAGGTGTTGCTGGCTGCTGGAAGTCCACTGTCCTTTGGAAAAAGCAGTGGCTAAACACAACTGCCATTCTCATCCTGTTAAAGCACGATGGTTTGGTGCCCGCCTTTTGTAGCTTTATAATCATTTTATGACAGCTAAAGCATCAGTGCCTGAGAGGTGCAGTGTCAAATATACCCTGTCCCCTCTGTTGCGAGGGCTGACAACCAGCAGAACTTCAGCCCTGACGCTCTTCTGGAGTTAAAGTAAAATCACAGCTTTAAATGACAAAAGTCAGGCGCAATTCACAACAATTTGTCATGTACTGGCTTGGCATTAGTAGGCCTTTGAGATATAATTTAATTTTGCTTCACTTAGTCTCATCAGGAGCTGAATTTCTATAACTGGAATTCATCTAAATCTTCATTTACATAATTGTATTTCATACTGAATGCAAATGTTTTTTAATTTCTAATCATGCTTTAATTTCTAAGCATTAATTTTTAATCACTATTTACATATTTAATTCATTTATTCTGAACAACAGGATACCCTGAAATGTCGACAACCTTTCTGTATTACCCAGAAAGGGACAAAACATATAAATGGCAAACAACTAATACGAAGGAGGCGAATGGTATAGCCCACCCTTTACAGGGAAGGTCTGCAACGCTGCCCTTATTTTCATCAGCTCAGTTAAACCTCTCCCCCTATCTCCTCACACTTCCACAAACTATCCACCACCATAAGAAGGCAGTGTTAGAGAGGCTACAGGAGGTGTGCAAAGGAGCTGTATTTAACAACTTTCACTACTCTAACCCTTACTGGCTTGTTTTGTTTTGAATTTCTCCCCTCTCCACTGCAGCTGTTTTCCCCACCACAAGGTATTTTTAAATCCAAGTTGCTACAAGAGTCACTTCCTGCTGCAGCTATGAGGTTAGTAAAACAGGAACAGCAAGGCAGTAATATTTCATTTAATGACAAGCTTTCTTTGTAAAAGCCAGATCACCTCTTAGTATATCATATCATTTAATATACGTTATCCATTGTAAAATGACAGACGAGAGAGGTAGACGAAATCATCACGATGATATCCCCTTCTCGCTTCACAGAGATGTTGTAAGGGTAAAAGAAATGAAAGATTGTGCATGGCCAAGGCAGCAGAGATGAAAAGTCATCTTTTTGTGATCTTTTATACCTTGTGAGAGCCTAGGGAATAACAAAACAGCATGGGAGCAACTCTTGATACAGAAATCATCAGGGGCAGTCACTGCTGCGCTTCTTGCAGCAGTTTTTCGATCATAAGCGAATGAGTGTTGTAGAAGGGCAGCCCGTCCACTTCCATTTCTAGACTGGCAGTTTTTCCACTGCGGACCCCATGCCGCACAAGTGCTTTCAAAAGTTTTTCTTCCTTAAAAAAAAAACCCAAAGAAATAGAATATAATTAAAATCTGGAGTCAGACAAGAGCATTCATGAAGATCTTTATTTTAATTCTAGCAGAGACTGACCACATCCTCCATATTTATTTTGACAGCGATTTGCTAACACCCTTTTTTCTTTGTGCCAAAGAATATGTGTAGCACCTGGAACTTAGGGAGTGTCAAAAGGCTTATATTCTTGACTGCTATTTAATTACTGAATGATATTCTTGCTCTCCACACTCCCTCAAACAGCACATTAGTGTTGATTCAGAAACATGAATCCTTTTTTTGCCTGGTTTCAAGTTCCCATATTGCACAAATGAGAAAGAGAGGAACCTCCACCCAAAGTATCTCAAAAAACTACCTGTCATCTCCTTAGCGTAGCAGCTGGCTGCAGATGCATTTTTAAAGAAAAAGAACAGAAGGGAAAGAGGATCCATCAGGAAAAAAGGTTACAGAGAGTACCTGAATGGCTGCACTATCACTTTCCTTTCCTGCATCTTCTGTGATCTCTGCGTGCCTTTTGCTCTCTGTCCTCTTTTTTCTATTGATTTTGTGAGAATTCTGGTTGCTTAGGAAAGGGATGGGGAAAAAAGAAAACCCTGAAATTGTGCTTCCTTGGGATTCTCTGAAATAGAATCATAGAATTGTTAAGGTTGGAAAAGACCTTTAAGACCATCAAGTCCAACCGTTAGCCTAGCACTGCCAAGTCCACCACTAAACCATGTCCCGAAGCACCACATCCACACGTCTTTTAGATACCTCCAGGGATGGGGACTCAACCACTTCCCTGAGCAGCCTGTTCCAGTGCCTGACTACCCCTTCAGTGAAGTACTTTTTCCTAATATCCAACCTAAACCTGCCCTGGTGCAGCTTGAGGCCGTTTCCTCTCGTCCTATCGCTTGTTACTTGGGAGAAGAGAGCGACCCCCACCTCACTACAGCCTCCTTTCAGGCAGTTGTAGGGAGCAATGAGGTCTCCCCTCAGCCTCCTCTTCTCCAGGCTAAACAACCCCAGTTCCCTCAGCCGCTCCTCATCAGACTTGTGCTCTAGACCTTTCACCAGCGTCGTTGCCCTTCTCTGGACACGCTCCAGCACCTCGATGTCCTTCTTCTAGTGAGGGGCCCAAAACTGAACACAGTACTCGAGGTGCGGCCTCACCCGGGCCGCGTACAGGGGCACTATCACCTCCCTGGTCCTGCTGGCCACACTATTCCTGATACAAGCCAGGATGCCATTGGCCCTCTTGGCCACCTGGGCACACTGCCGGCTCATATTCAGCCAGCTGTCGACCAGCACCCCTAGGTCCTTTTCCACCAGGCAGCTCTCCAGCCACTCCTCCCCAGCCTGTAGCGTTGCATGGGGTTGTTGTGACCCAAGTGCAGGACCCGGCACTGAGCCTTGTTGAACCTCATACAGTTGGTCCCGGCCCAACGATCCAGCGTGTCCAGATTAGTGTACACAAGATAGCGTATACTTTGTTTAGAACTGCAACTCAATTTCATGTTTATAACAGTTATTTTCTTGCTTAACAGTAATGTAAGCAAATAACAAAGAATGTTCCAAGCTGAGCTGTTAAAGTACACAGAGGGAACAAAATCCTCGGTTGTGAGCTATGGGCCAGTTAGCATTGCAAGGTAAAAAGATAGGATAAAATCATCTCTGAAAAAACAATAGTTCTATGAACAGTGAAATTAGAAGACCTGGTTTCAAATGGGCGAATGTCTAGCATAAACTGCTTTGCTTTTCATTTGACATGAAATGTACACAGTAAAACTCTTTCTACTGTCTTAGAATTTGCTATAAAGAGAATTTATTTCCCTAATTCTGTTCACAAAAATCTAAGAAAAATAAAAAGCCTAGTCACGTCTTAGCTTCCCTCTGCCCCAGTCCCGTGGTAATTTACGTAAGACCTTGAAATAGTCACATACCTATCTTTTCTTCCCTTTCTTTGCTAGGAATGCCTTTTCTGGTCTTTGGTCTACTGTTCTGTTTTGATTTGTGTGAGACCCTGCTTTGACAGAAATCACTGAGACAGCCCTACCAGTGTCCTTGACAAACAGTTCTATAGGTTTAAATTCTTGTTTGATATTCCCATACAATAACCTCTGGCAAAATCCTTTATAATTTTTTCATCATTAATTTGTGTCCAGGAAATAAAGTCAAAATGTCTAAATAGTCTAATGTTCTCTTATTAAATGTTAGATTTTTTTTTTCTAGGAAGACTTCTAAACCATAAAGACTACAATAGCTTTAGATCTGAATTTAGACACAATATGGTTGTATTTTACATAACACAGTGTATGGCCAAAATATAAACATTTCTGAAAGAATTAAAGCATACCTTGCACGGTCAATTAGCAGAGAATTTATAAATTATAGGCACTTTATAAAGACTTGTCTTGTTTCCTGGTACTGCATCCTAGTTCTTAGCTGCAACAAAGTTAAATGAGGCACCGGCTTTCTATTAAAGAAAAAATATGCACAGTTACATGGTGTCAGTTTTGACATCATGTAACAAAACAGCACTGATACAGCTATTTAAGGAAATTATCTGGATAGATTGGTAGCATAGAAAGTGCTACTTTGTAATTTATAAAATTGTAAATATACATCAGCTTATAGCATATGAATGATCATATATATGAATGCAAATATAAGCACCTGATCTTTCTGCATGAGAGAGGTTTTTCTTAGCACTGAGTATCTATATGCAAAGTGGCAAAGCAGATCTCTGGTGTCACAGAAGAGACCCCTGAATCGGATACGCAAAATGTCATCTCTAATTTCGATTGTTTCTCCTACGTATTTACATGTTAGAGCTCTCTGATCTGCTTACATGGGGAAAAAAGGTTTGTGTGTTTAATACTATATAACTATCCCTGATAAACCGTATTCTATCATCAAATGCTACTGTTTCCATTTGTAAGGAACACACACAAAGTACAGTACGCTTCCCTAGCTGTAAAGTGCTCCAATTTGCTCACAGTTCTCCCTTTACTAAATAATTATGTTGGGAGTGAGGTAACCAGAAAAATAATCAAATTAATACAAAAAGAACTTGTTAATTTGCACTTTTTTCAGGAAAAAAACCCCTCTTTTATGAATGACGAAGCTGATAAAGAATACTAAACCAAATGTCACATCTTTACATATTACTCATTTATAAAGTAATTCGTATTCTTATGGGTCATAATTTCAAAACAAATACTATACAGTTCATTTCTTACCATTAACAAAGAGTTCAGTAAAAGAACAACTGCCTGATACATTACATGTTCAGCATTAGCCACGTTTGGTGATGGATGAATTAATATATTTTCCCTACAGTCACTGTGGTAAAAAGCACCACAAGCATCTGAAAAATCAAACCAATATTGTAGTAACCAACATAATTATGATTCAACTCCACAACTGAAAGGTAAGTAAAGATTGTTTAGATCAAATTGGTTCTTGCTCATCAAGTTCTCAACAAGGAACAAGCGCTTTGCAGTATCTCGTATTAAAATATATGTAAAGACTAATCCACGCACTTAGAGCGCTCTTGGCGTTCTGTTCAGCGGGAATGGAGGGCTCCACAGGTCTGTGGTCTGTTGCAGTGCAATCCTGACACTGCCTGAACACCAGGCTGCAGAGGAATAACCTTTGTGTTTCAGGGGAAGTCTTCACTTAGTAATTATGATCTATAGTTTTCATGGAAGGAATGCCGTTTTTGGAAGACAAATAAAACACATGATAAGAGAGCTGTTTGGTGCTTAGGCACTCCTTCAAATGGCCTTTTTCCAGTTACAAACAGACAAATACAAACACCAAGGTGGGGATGTGTGGTGGTGCTCTTTATCTTACTAGGGTAATTATTGTAGCATTAAAGGAAGCTGGACTGGGCAGAAAGTAGCCATATACACGTAAATGGTCTGAATTTTTTTTTTATGCTAATGGAGTATGTGAACACTAATGTGTTCAATCTTCTGCACTGTTTACTGTTGTGTGATTTATAATTAAAGATAGCATATTCTCTTGTCAGACATTTTGTAATTTTGTCTCCTCCGCAAAACTGTTTCCATTAATTTTCTCTCAATAGATTTTAGTAGAGCACTTTCAATAGCCCATTATTGGACCACTATGAATATTCCCAGCTGCATAGCTTAGTAAAACAAAAACAAGAAGGATTTCCTGTACGCAGTATCACATTTAGTTACAGTATCTCATTACCAGGAATTTTGATCATAGTAGTTTTTAGGATATGTTAATTTAAAGGGCAAAACCAGTAGATGTAACTGGAAAAAACCATGGAAAAGTGAAAAGTAATTAATCTATTTTTGGAAAAGATTGCACTGAAAGGTGCCATATGCTTTGTTGAGTCAAAGGATAAGTGGCTATATGGCTATGCTAAACGTTGGGATCAGTTTCAGTTTTATGACCTTTAGATGAAAAATCAAAATAGCAAGAATTAAAAAAAAAAGCAAGACCTACTCTAAAATACTTAAGAGGTGCTTTGTTGGAATTTCACAGGGAACGTACTGTCATTTCAGCAGAAATACTCCACTGTTGTGGGCAACATCAATGGTAGACGGATTACATTTTCCTTAGCATTCTTGGAGGTCACAAACTTACTGTTTTTCTCCAAGCCTCTATAGAGGTACTCTGCCAATAAAACCAAAGTTTCAAGTTCCTAAGTTATTACAAATATGGTGGAACAAACCTTACTTGATCATTGGGTGTATATATATATATTTTTTTTTTTTAAACACTGCCAAGTCAAAAATAGAGCCACGTGCTTAGCAGGATGAGCACAGATCACAGTAATTTCTCACCCCTCTCAGTTATTTTACTTTTTCTCTGTCTGAAACCTTTGCATTCCCAGAATATCACACTGTTCAGAGCTGCATTAGTCAAAACATTTAAAATTACTCATCGGCAAGTCTTTCTCCAACTTAAATTTAGAAACAGTCAATACTAATAATAGAAAGGCTCTAACATAACTAGAAAAGGTGGGAAGATCAGAAGTAAGGTGGGAAGATCAGAAGTATGGAGTGGCTTCTGCATAGAACTGTGACTTTTGATTTTGGAAGAGAGACATCTAACGGAAGATACAGCAGAGATTTAGAAAATCATGAACGATGCTAAGGAAGTGAACAGGGAATTTTAATCATTGTAGCGCAATACATGGATTTCTTGCACTGCCCATAGAAGTGTCGCCTGTCTTGTGCTTGAAGTCGCAGCACATGAATGCGTTCATTTTCGGGGCTCTTTACGTTCAATCTGTCCTGAATCTTTTGTGGAATATTCTAAGTACAGTGTGGCTGCTCGTTCACCAGGGATTCCCAAAAGTCACCAAAAGACCATGTGAAAGTCAGCTGTTGACCTGGAGTAGGCAGGATTTAGCGGCTGGTAGCTGATTCCATCCACATGTCACAAGCAAGTCACAACTCCTTGGCCCTACAGAAATTACCTTGGTAACTGATGGAAGTGCCGATAGCCAGACCATCTTCTTTGATAACTGTGGAAACCCAACAGCTTTCCTCAGATAGCGGTCGTGTATTTCACAAGTGCTGAGAATATACAGAGCGCAAGCAATGGCATAGCCTCCCCAGTTAGAGACCCCTGCAAAAGAACGTCACCGTGAAACCAAATTGTAAAAAACCCAACAATAGTTATTGCAAAGATACCTAACCTGCATGTCATTGGACACATACAACTGAGCCTCGCGTAGCGATGGTGAAGTGGAAAGTGGATATGAATTAAATATTGACATGAACTTGGAATGTTTATTTCAGAAATACACAATTGCTTAACATATTAGAATGTTTTTCAGTAGTATTTCAGATTGAATTTCTGCAAGTTTCCATCTAGCTTAGTTTGTGGTCTGTCTTTCCAACAAAGGAAAAACTCACACGGGCATGGTCCGTAACACAATTCCACCTGGCTTAGTGTGAAGCCCACGAACTGTGAGGAGCTGCGTTCCAGCCCCGTGTCTTTTGCTTTTTACCACACAGAGGTACATGGTTTTGATAAAGTATCCTAAACCAGGCAAATTTTCACCAGCGTTACATTTTATAACAGAATGCTGTACCATTGCAGAGAATCCCTTTTCGGTCACAAATGATGACTGATTAAAGAGTTCAGGTATTTTATAAGATATGAAGCCATAGCGAAACTAATTGTCTGTGTCTTGATGATGTGTCCTTGGTGTAAGTATCATATACAAAAAGATATTCTAACGTAGTTAATATCCATAAATTTTCTGTATGCTGTTATCAAATCAGTCCACACAGTCTTGTTTGGCAGCTTCTTTGTCAAGACTGTATTGGAGATCCTTAGATTTGAAACTTGCTGTCAGAAGCTAGCTCTGCTACCTGATACCTTTTCCAGAGATGCAAAATAGAAAAATTTTCAAGAAGTGTGGAAGTTGTTTTAGTGCATGTAGTTTTCCACACTTAAACATGTCCAAACCTCCGCCTCGCCTCCCTTTGCAGGGGCTGGGTGTGACAGTTGCTTTCAAAGTAAAAATCATCAGAATTACCAAAAAAGCCACTGCAGATACTATATACATACAGCCATAAAAAGTAGATGTAATTATCGCCACACTCTCATTTCTCCCCCAAAATTGCTGGTTTAGTATCAAAAATGTTAGATACCTAGGTTAGAAACCTAGAAACCTGAGCCTAAGTACAATATGGACCATTCAGTTCATAAACTGGTCCTTGCTGAACACATCTCTTTCACTGCGAATTTTATTTCATCCTGGTTAAGAAATTAGGGTAGAAGAGAATTTTAACTACAGCATTCAACTTTTGTCGTACATGAAGAAGGCACATCTGTCCTGGAGTGGCTGCTGAAAGGACTCCGTCGCCTCTTCACGTAAGAGCAATATGACTGCTGACCCCGACACGGTCACACCCACAGAAGCTCAACGATTATACTGAAAATTCATATGTGCATAGACATTTTAATTCCCACACAGATCGCTTCTGCAGTCTTCCTTGTTATTTTATTTAAGGGGTGATTTTTCAAGAATATTCAGGATTTGCCCAATTATTTCCAATTAAATGCACTTTCTTCATGGAGCATCCTCAATTTTCAGTCATTCCTGCTGGAACCATAGTTGCTTAACTATTCAGAAAATGGCCATAATACAGAGACAGGTTTGTTTGCTAATGATGACATGGTCATACAAAGAAGGGGCCAATACAAATTAGCTGGAAAGATGGACGTTTTCTTGTCAATTCTATTCTCAAACACCAACAACTCTCCCACCCCCCAAAAAAACCCTTACCAGCTACAACAGTAAAATCAGCTTCAACATCACAAGCTATAACATCTCCATTTTTTATGTGCTTCTTTACAGCATCTTTCACTTTGCCCATTCCTAATTCATTTCCTCCGTCTCCAACACCTTTATTAAAAGAGAAGAAGACCAAGTGAGTATGAACCCAGCACATAACTAACAATCCATTCAGAAAGCATCCAGTGTCTTCCCCAGAGTCTCTGTGACAGTTCATAGCTCCATACGAGACGATTTATCCTTTTTCACCAAAAGTGTCTAAAAACAGAAGAGACTGTGAATGAAATAGCTGAAAGCATCACCTATCACATGCTAACCTGTAAGTGTATAGATGCAATATATGCTGTACCGGTGCAGGCAAAAGAAATCAAAATTATCAAGTGCTCATGAACTGCAGACAGAATTAAGATAGTCAACTTTGCTCATGGAAGGCCTTAAATGAGTGTTCTATATAATGCATTATCATAAGTACATTAGCACAAATAGAGAAAGAAGATAAAAAAACAAATCCAAAATAAACCTGAGAAATTAGTCTACGATTCTAAAATAAAGGAAGCATAGAAAACTTCAGTTTGTTAAAAGCTTTAATTAAAAAAAGAGATTAAAAGCAGCAATTATTGCAGAAAGATAAGCAAAAATATACGGAAGGACTTTGGCAGAAGTAGGGCTTATTGCAATGGCAACCTGTTTGATACAGATCACTATCATTGTGCCACAGTGTACAAAGAGCCCAACCCTGTGTACTATTCCTCTTTTCATTTTTTCTAGTAATTTATGAAAAATATAGCTAGTCTCCTTTTTTTTTTTTTTTAAGTGTTCATAAATTCAAGGTGTGGGGCCTTGATTTTTGTTGGTCAAGTAGAAACACTATGTATTTGTCTCTGATTTCGGTAATATCAATAGGAGCTATGTCCTTTCAGGAAAATTCTAGGCAACCCTATGTCTGGGATATAAAATTGTTAGATGTCATTCAGCCATCTGGAGATGAGGATAACACGTAAACTAGCAGCTTACAAGAAAGCTGGATAGTCCCTTCAATCTCTTACCAATGCATTGAAAAACACACCAAAAAATCCCTCTATATAAATGGAAATTAACCTAAATGGCATCTTCTCACTTTTGAAGATTTTATCGAAAAATCCTACTTAATGTCTGTGAAACAGAGCAGTGAAGCGCTCCAAGTCCTCAGTGCAATGTATCATATTTGAATTTGAAATGTGACTGTGCTCTAATGCATAGCATGTGTTACAGCAGGGAAATTATAGTATTTATAATTTACACTTCAAGCCCTGAAAATTGATAAATTTAACACTTTTAGTAACTGCATAAATATCTCACATAAGTCTGTAGCAAATTTCTTCTTTAAGTGAAATTGGAAGTTATTTCTCAGCAGCAATTTTTTATTTAAATCTTTAAGCCTCAATAGTCAAGGGGAGTGTAACTGGGTGACACATAAATTACATAAAAGGATTTGCCATGAAACAGCTAATCTTTTTTCTTAGCTGCTTTAATAATCTGTTCACATTTATTTTGGTGTTGGGATTTAACAGTGCTTTCTAAAATCTGTTTGTTGGTAGTGCTTTTCAAATAGGTAATGACATAATCATGGTGCCTCTATCATGACATATAAATCTGGTAGTTACTACTGTTTTGTAAGAATCCACACAATGTTTTAATTTTTCTTATATTCAAAATCCAAAATTTTGCTCTTAATATTCTTTAAAAAGGCTAAACTGAATTCTTGTCCTTTGAAGCTCATCAACAGTTTCTTTAACTGAAAGATACTAATCCGTCGCTCGGGGGTTTTTTGTATCATCAGCCTTGCTTTGCTTTTGCTTGCCTCTGCGGAAGTCCTGCCACCAGGATGGTTACGCAGTTAGTCGATCTGCTGCTGGGGATGGATCCCATTAGCATTGCACTGGGAGGAAAAAACACCGCACCGAAAATTTTCCTGTACCATCTGTTTTCTTCTTCCTCTCCACGTCAGCAGAGGACTGCATTTTACTGTCGATTTCCAGAGCGAGATTCGCTTGACAAAATGCAGCCATCTACACGTGAGCTACTCAGCTAGACTTCTTTTAAAGTCAGCGGAGAGAAACAGACCCTTCAAACATTCAGTTCATCTCGCCCCAAGGCGGACATCTCAAACAGAGATGTCTGAAAATAGAGAGGATGAATCCTCTTCTCCTACAGGCCTGAGTGCTTTCCAGGCAGAGGAAAAATAGTTCTGTTGGATCTCCCATGCAAGTTTTCACTGACTACATTGTTTTCTGAAACTACATTCATGAAAAATGCAGGAAACGTCAGTCTTCTGTGCTAAAAATCATTTGTATGAAGGGGAAACAAGTGTGACTGCATTTTTTCATGCAGTACCTAGGAAGTCTTTTCATTAGCTCCCTATAAATAGCATATAGCTATGTCAATCGTATGATAGCTGAAAAAAATAGCATGTGGTTTCGGTAACATCTCTTAATCTTTTATTTTGATCTTTTGTGGAAAATGAGTCCTTCCAACCTCAGTCTTTCATGTCTTCTTATTTTGTATATTCCTGAAGGTTGCTGCTTACTCCGTGACTTTTTATGATACCGGTACCCAAACAACTGTAGGCATTGTTCATGATTTGTCTGTGGACAGACTCCTAGATCAGGGGGTTTTTTTAAGCACAGATCTTGTTCTAAATGCAAAACTTGACAGCAAGGAATCAGCATGTAACAAATGTTCTAATATTTCCCCTCTCCACCTACTAACACAGTACTTCTTGCCACTGAGCACACTATATAAAGACTTCTGTAAGGCTGAAAACTTGACCTTTCTAGTATCCTTTTCTAGTCTATGAAGTTACCTGAGTACTCCGCCCTAATGGGTGCTGTACAATATTTGCATTTTATTTTGGAACTAGACGTACACCTCCAAATTCCTGCTGACTATGAAGAAAGTCAAAGATAGCCCCACCAGAAAAATTTATCATCATCAGTAGCAATCCATTATCATCAGTAACGAGAGACAAGATGCAAAGGCCACAGCCCAGATTCTTGCCTTGTTAAGCCAGGCTTTGCAGAAATACATTGAAAAAGCCAACAGCCATCCCAAGAAATTGTAATCAAATTAAAAAACAGACACAAAAAGTTAGTGTGATAAGCAAAATAAGAAATGTTAACTAGGTAACAGACAATGATGTAAGAAAAAATGACATATTGTTTTTCTATAGATACTCAATTAGTTCTCCAGCGTAGAACACGCAGGTACTCAAATTCCATAGGAGATCAGAGCAGATACCTTCCTTGTTTTTTTGAAGCCTGTGACTTGTTAAATCATTTTCTATGCAGACTTCTCTTTAGAGAAAATTCACAGCAATGGGGCCAAGTGAAGCTGGATAACTGCTTCTTTTCTTATTCACAAGCTCATGGTATTTTTAATTAATGACATTTCATAGTATATTTGAATATTCAGAGAATGTTTAAAACAAACTAAATTCTGCTGAACAGATTCAAATTCCCACTGTGCAGAACACTCCAAACTCCGCCAAATCAACAATATACTTTGAGCTGCTCTGGGAGATATTTAAGAGATTAGGGTATTTTTATTAAAGGAATCAGGATGTGATGTTACACAAGTAGCTGGGGAGACCAAGTCCTTGTACCAATAGTCTAAAATCAGGGACAAAATAACTGAAATTAACTGCAGCAGATAAAGCTCTGAGGCATTTTGCTAAACATCTTTATGAAAGAGAGCTTTTTCTATCCTTATTCAGTCAATCTTCGGCTTCTCTGCTTAGATTGCCAACAGAGTGCCATCTAGAGTGCTTCTTTTTGAGTGGTGAAAGTTACTCCTTAGGAATAGGACAAAAATTTCAATTAAATCTAAGTGAAATGTATTACAAGTTTTAAGATCATATAAAAAATACCAGTGAACTAACTCTTCTGCTACACAGCTTTTAAATGATTCCAATACAGCGAAATCAGACTACGCATCATCTCTGCAGGAGCTCTCTAAATTCTGTGCAAACATTTGAAAAACATCACTAGCGAGAAGTCAAAGTTCCAGTGCTTTTGGTAATACTTAGGAGTCCACAGCAGTACAAGAAGAAAAAAAGCCAGATCAGCAGACATGTTCTGATGTGACTGAAATCACTCTGGCATGGACACTTATTTCTAATTTTGGGACATTTACTTCTAATTTTTTTTCTAATATTTATATAGATTATAAATCTCCTAACTCCATTTTGGGCCACACAGTGTAGCACAAAGCATTTGATTCTACAAGGACTTTGCACAACACTTCATATATATCTGGCAATCCTTGATCTATGGCATATTCTTTCAAAACCACATACAAGTCAGTTTTCAGGAAAAAAAGGATTATCGACAAAAGAGAGGAGCACCGTGTTGACAACAGCACTCTCATTAGACGTATTAGCCAACGCTAATGTAGTTTTGGCAGGAAGGGCAATGTAATCCTTTAAAGATTATTGCTGTATATGTATATTTTGTTAGAGAAGGCACTATTATAATAGATGCAAATATGCAATCCCTGCTCAAGAGAACGTACTGCTAAAAGGCAATATAAACTAAGATTCTATCCAGACTGCTGTTTTAACACAGGTGTAACAATCATAAAAATACCTATAATATTTTAATATGTAATGTTTCCATTCAGTAGTCATTTGCTTTCTATGCTGCCTTTCACACATAAAATACAGAATGAAGTCAGGGTCAAAAACTACACTTAGAGAAGCGTATATATGCACACTGATGTATAGATAATACACATACCTGGGCTTGCTTTTTTGTCCTTAAATAACTTTGAAATCAACTCCATTTTTTTTGGTTGTGAGAACCCTTCAATAGAAACCTCTAATTTTCCTCCAGCAATGGTCTCGAAGTTCAAGCCCGACAAACAGCTGTAGCCCGCAGCAGTTATTCAGCACCTGCCTCCCGCTCCCCTTCACTTGCAGTAAGAGTTCCCGGTTTGTGCTTCTCCTGTTCCTGAGAATATAACACAAACTCACACATACCTGTTGTTGCGATTCCTGGAATGGTTTGCGCAGCTAAAAATAGTTCATCTATGGGATCCACTAGATGTTTAATGTTAACTTTCCTGGCATTGTAATAATTGCCATCAGCAGCCATCCCAGCACGCTCTATTGCTATCAGGTGATCAAACCTGGGTAGAGATGAGTGAAAAAGAGAGGAGTCAAAGCTGTGATTCTCACATAACAACCTCCTCTGTTGGCTGCTCCTCCTGTTGTGCTTGGTTCTGCTTTCCGACTATTTGGGATTCAAGGTAAAACTTGGATACTGTTTTGTTATTTCTGAATGTAGTTCCCTAACAGTTTCTTTTCAAAGGTTAGTCTAGTTTCTTTACAGCTTGTGTGCAACTCCCTCAAATCACATTTGCCACCCAGAAATGGAGAAGTTCCTGAAGTCCTCCTAACCAGCAATCCTCTGGGTCAGCCACCTGGCCTTGCTCTGTTTCATGTTAAAATACATAATATCTTGTAAGATCTTAGTCTCTGTTTTCAAAGAAAACAAAAAAGTGGCAAATTAATGATCATCTAAATCCTTGTTAGTGTAAATACAGTCTCTGCTTAAAGTACATTGCTTAACAAATGAACATTTGTTTCTAGTTAGAGAGTCTTTTGGTTTGGGTCTTTAGATTTGGCGGATTTTTCTTTAAGACTATGGTTATTTTGCTAGTTATGAAAGTAGACAGATGTACTGCAGGTGTCCAACGTTTTAAGCAGAATTTTAGTACTCAGTTCTGCCATTGTATGTTAGAATTAAGTTATTTTGCTTCTGCTTCTCCAATTTACTGTCAAGAGGTTACTAATTCTGCTGAATTACTTAATGTTTTTGTGGGTGGATATCTATGGTGACTCCAGAGACCTTACGCAGGTTAGTTGTCTACTTTCAAGAAACACTTACTTTAGCTTTTTGGGATTGTGGGATCAATTGAAATAGAAACTGGCTGTAATTATATTATGCATAGCTATAAAACACATTTTTAAAACAATACACAAAAAATGAAGACAGTATCACGCATACTATTACAGCATACAATTATAGCATACGCTAACCTGTGGAAAGAAATAGGGATTGAATAAGTTGATGAAGCAAATACCAGGGTGGAAGATCTTTTTATTGAAGAGAACAAACTGAAGGCAACTACATTAAAATGCTCTACAAGGGAAGATCAATAAAAATGAGCAACGTATGCCTATTAAAGAAAATGTAAGTTGCCTGCTGAGTAATGAAATGTGTGTACAGCTACTTAGCAAATTCTCCAGTGCCTTAATCCTAATCACACACTTCCTATAAATCTGAATTTTTGCCCAACATTGTACGCTCAACAATCCATATGTGAACAGTTCCAATCAATATTGAGAAGTGCATGTACACATCTATAATTTTGGCTCTGGCTGCCTAAAGACAATAGGATGATCACTTTCACACTATTACAAACACGTGACACTTTATTTAATCAGATCAGATTCCCCAGTTGTCGGCCTTGAGCCAAACCTCTAGAAAGAGAACGCACTCCACAACTCTTTTCCTCGCTCTTTCACTGACTCTGACGTTATACTTCCCTTTTCTGATTTTTCTCACTGATTTAAAAACTGGTAAAATAATTGTGTGTGTGTGTATATCTCTATATCTATGGAATAAGAGCTGAAGTGCTTTTAGAAATTTTTCAGAGGAAAAGAGCTATTGATATACGAAATATCATTTCTCTGTTTTGTACTCCAGAAATGTATAATTGCAGAATAACATGGAATTCTGTACTCTGTGTGCTCCAATACCAGTGTTTGGCTTCCAAGTTTGTTCTGTTCATTCCAAGTCTTAAGGATTTACTTGTAACCATTACGTCTTCTTAGATCGTGGTCATTATTTTTATTATAATTTTGCACAGTAGAGGTGTGACCCGTTCTCAAAAACTGAATACACATACCTAGGTCTTCCAGGATTCCCATTCTCACACAAAAACATTAAAGCTGAATCAGCACTTTCTCTTTGATAACTCAATAGAGGGACCGGTCTCTTCAGGATTCCTACAGGAAAACAAATACAATCCAGATAGTACGTACCTTTTCATTTTGATCTATGTTTGAGTAACTTAAAAAAAAAAAAAAAAAAAAGCAGAACAGTTAGAATAGTAAGGACTCAATATCTTTACACAGTTCCTGATAAGGTCTCTGTGTCTTTTAAATTAAACTCTTTTGGATGTTAGTGCCAGTAAACGGGACCTTGACATAGAAAACAGGTCTACAAGAATAAGAACAGACATTCAGAATTCCCCACAAACAGCTAATCCAGAATCACTGCCCAGCTATGTAAGCATTAACCTGATGCCAGCTGGGTTTAACAAAATGTCATCGTAGCAACGCTGATCAGGGCTTAGAGGATGAACTCCGGTTCATTCTCTGGAAAAAAAAAATCCTGTACTAAGTGACAGTGAGATTAACTGAAGCAAACTTTGGCTAAAATTGGCAAAATAAAACCTGAGAAAAACGTGTGTCTTTCTTACCTAGTTGAACAGCATCTTCAATAATCTTTTTATTCAGATTCATGGCTCTCTGATCTGTAACTATGGCAACCTCTTTCTCCAAGGCCTGCAATATAGCCGCAATAGCGAGGGCTCCCGGGGGCCCGTCGTTCTCTTCTGGAGGCTCGTAAGTGAAGTGGGTAGGAAATCCAGTTGTTACCAGCACCGACTGAGCGTGGGAGATGGACAGGCAAGCCTTCAGCAGCTCGTCCTGGCGGTGTAGATGAATTATACCCCGGTCTCCTACAAAAATGTTTTTAATGAGAGCAGTACACTTCAATATATTGTTCTCCTTTTGAAGTGTCTGTGTGGGTGAACCTGCATACTTTAATGACATAAAATGAGTTAAATAAAAAAAAAAAAAGGGGGGGGGAAAGAAAACCTCTGGTCAAGGCAGGAATTGGGGTAATTTCCTCAGGAAACCTAGGAAGGTGTAGGCTATGAGTAATGAAGATAACGGGCTATGCTTCCAGGTTAAGAACTTCAGTTAACTAGATTTTGAAAATTATTATACCTAGCACTTCTAGGTATTAGTGTAAACAGCTTTTTCTTTTTCTGAGAGCTTATTGCATATTGTTTCCTTGCCTTTGGCCCTCTGCTTTCCTCTGATTTGTGGTGACAGTCGTGCTAGACCATGTTTAGCTGCTGAAGCTAGATTGCAACTCAAGCGTCCCAGACCTTACAGAAGTTTTCACGCAGACTTCAGATGAATAAGCTGGTCCTTTGTCTCTATTTAACTCTGTTCCCTTAGGGAACGGAAAATTCCCAAATAAATTCCACTTAATTAAATGATTAATCACAGAAGTGAGGTTTCAGAGACACTGTAAGTTACCTGGGGACGTTATAAACTCAATTAATATAGTGGTATCCAGGTGCCTGCTAAAAGCTCTTGTAACACTTCGTGTAGTAGAGAACCATTACCTGACCTTGGAGATATAGGTGAATATTAACAGATGTCTCTTCTCATGGGTCAGTCCCTAAAGAGTCAACACCGCGTTATCTGTGTACGTCTTCTGTTGTTCAGACTTCCTATCCCCTCTCCCTTCCCTGGCACTGGGAAACACAAGTTCACAGCGCAGTCCTTTCCATTTGCTAGCGCTCCTGAAAACCACAAATATCAGCATGATGTGCCGATATTCATGGGCTGATAGCAAGAGGTAAGTCCTTGCTATTGTTTCCTAGCCTCCTCACATCTTCATCTTTCTCACCTTCCCCCTCCCCACCCCTCGCACTTCCCTCTTTTTGTTCTCAATTTCCCCTTTGCCATTTCTCCCTCTGTTCCTCCTATGTAACATACAGGCAATATATAGATAGTGGACACAGACAAAAGTTCTGAACAAAACTAAAGTAACAGAAGCAGGGAAGATTAGTCTCTGAGAAGTGGGGTCTATTAATTGAGATAAAGTACTGTACTCTCCTTTAGGAATAAAATGAGCTAACTCTTTAGTTAGGTCCTGTATTTCTGCAGAGCATGGCACTGTGCCAAGCTGAACTCCAGAGAGTGGGAAAAGGAGAGGCCTTGTGAGTAAAAATAAACAGACCCAAACATATGCACACAGCCCAAACCCGGAGCTTGGGAGAGCTGGGCGTAAGCTGTTTTCCACTACTGCCTACAGAGGATTTCAGAAAATTTATGGGAAACTGAGATCAGAATTTACAGCAGACAGAGGGGACTAATTCAGTGTGTATTTTAGGAATGGTTGTGCTATTCAGTTTGCCTTTATTTCCCTCTCATCTCCCTGGTGCGCAGATGCAGCCCTACCTCTCAACCTTCTGTGGTGATCAGGTCGCTTTGGTCCCTCACACAACACCTCAGCGACGAATATGTCAGCAGAGCTTGATGTAATTCCACCCATCAGAGAGGGGTGTTTGAAAAGCACATGCAACTGCTAGAATTTTCTGGTAGGAGCACAGTAGTCATGAATATATGTAAAGAAATGTGCTATTTACTCAACAGTGAATACCCGTGTAGCTGTTACCACCATGCTGAGGTGCTCTGTGCTTTACATACCAATTCCAGTCTTATTCAGCAACAGCTCTTATTCCCTGTGGACTCTCCAGTCTGCTGTAAACATCGATGCTCCCGTGTACTTTGAGAGTATACAGTCATCAAGATTAGATATTCCATTGCCCATAAGGTTGAATGGTTTTGGCCAGACTCTGATATTAAATACGGTAACAGAAAATGTAAGACCTAGTTATATTAACTAAATGTATTCCACAAAGACTTTTAAAAATCTTAAAATTGCCTTTTGATTCTTACTGTGTACTTGAACCTTATGAATATCTAAAAAAGCAGGATAGGTCATATCTACCTCATAACAAATCCACTAAAGGAAGGGAGTTTTTTGTTTTTACCTGGATCCGTTCCAATTAGGGTCTCCAGAGTCTTTATCTTTTGGGCTGCTTCTGCTGACACAATACTATAATGCAGAGGATCTTGAGAAATGCAGTGGACTTGTGGGACTTCTCTTGAGGACCTGACTGTGACATCGTCATTCTTTAGGTCGGTAATGAACATGCAGCCAGGAGAATGAGTAAAAGCTAACGGAGCTCCTAAAATGGGTGAAAAAACTTCAATTGAACACAGTGTTATTGCAATAGATTGAAATATCAGAATGATAAAACCGAAAAACCTATTTAATTTAATAAGAGTCCCTTCCTGATGACACTTATATCATAAAAACAGGTGATATTTTAAATTACACTGCAGCAATTCATACACTTTGAGAAAGAAATGCATGCATATACATCTGAAAATGTTTTCACTTTTAAAAAGCTCATGTGAATAGTTGAGATCAGGTTTTTCTACGATATCCTCTTTGGTATAAACTTGACGCAACTTAGAAACTGAACAGTGGTACCTTCCAAGGAACTCTGTCAGGAATTGGCAAATCTGAAAATTGGCTTTGACATACATGAAGAAACTAGTGCGTTCACATAAGAACAAGTTAATGCTTAGTATCACCAACACACTGTGTGAACTTGTTTCCATAAGGGTAAATTAATTTTCTAGGTTCTAGAGTGCTGCTGGAAGCTATAGTGTCTCTCTTTTACCTTTGAATATCCTTGTAACAGTGATAGGACAAAACTACGTCAACTACTGCCTGCTGGCTAGGAGTAGTCCTTTATCGGATTAAGAAAATGGGGAATAGCATCTCTGTGCAGTGTCTTGCTGACCTAGCTAGGAGACCTATAAACTGGCAAGGAATAATGACAAAAGGTGACCAGTAAGCCTTAGCAGAGGGAATCTGAGTAGCATCTAAACCCCTGGTGAACAATAAGCTTATTTAGACCTGACAGCATAATAGCTCCCTCAACTGAAAACATTTTCTGTCTTTATACTAATTCCAGAAGTCTTGATCTAGATTATACTTGATTTGGAAAAATTGGTATGTTGTTGGATAAATCACAACGGGTACAAGCAAAATCTTACTTTGTTAGGATGGTGAAATGAGGGAGATAGATATTTCTTTAATAAGTACCTATGTGCTTGATCTGTGCTAGATCTGTTGGGAGTCTACGACTAGTTAATTTAAAAGCAGCTGGGGAACATGGTTGTTGAGATTTAATATACCTCACCAAACCATGTGAGCAGGCAATATTTTTTGTGAGAAGCTAGCAGATTCATCCTAAGTATGGGTACTGGTGGTATGGCAGCATTTTAACCACCTAGATGAGAAAGGAGCACCGAAAGATGGCACAAACTGCCAAAAAATTCCTGGAATGCATTAATGACAACTGGTTTTAATACAGAAAATGGAGAAATAAACAAAAGTAAAAGCCAGTTCCAGGCAAAGGCAGGATAGACAGCTGCTTTGAGCAACAGACTGTAAAGAGGTTGGCAATTCTTTTCTCTCCTTTCCCTGCAACAAGGATGCATGAGGAAGATGAATAAAACTTCTGGAGAACACAGGAAAGAGTGGGATTTTCAGTTTGGGTTTGGGACTGAAGAAAAGAGGTTGTATGTAAGAAAGAAAAAAGTCTCTGCTCCTAGTGCTGAACATATTTACAGCAGGTGTTGAGAGCAGTTTAGATGAACACCTGTAAGGAACCACAAGGATGTAGCAAATCCTGCAAGGAGAGAAGGATGAAGCAGATGACTTCCCAAGGCTCTCCCAGTTATACTGCCTATGATTATTAAGTTTCTTTTTCAGTAAGAACTAAAATATGAGATTTCATTACACACTAGTGATTTGGAGCAGTATATAATACTGTCACTATGGCTGAGTTGCATTTTCTTGCCCTTCGTGCTCATGCCTGTTATAAATGACTGGATAAAGTGCAGGACAGCTCTGTGTGGAGGACAAAGCTTCATTTATGTGAAGTATGTCACATTTACTTCATTTTAGAACAAAACCTAAAAGCGTAAAATTCTTTTCCAGGTCAATCAATTTGCTAGCTCTTGACAACATTTTGGAAAGATTTCTGGCTGCTTTTTTTTTGTTTGTTTTTGTTTTTTTTTTCTTTTATTTCTTTAGTATTGTTTTACTGCAGTGTAATACAAAACTATATTTTAAAAGGAAGAAGCTTAAAAAAGAATGCCTTTAAACTTCTAGTTTTTAATAATGCTTACAAAAGATGTTTTGATGCTGCCAGAGCTTTAGATTTCTGCCTTTAAAATACTCAAACAAAAGTGATGGAATTTAAGCAAGAACTTCATTGAAGGTAGACCTGTATTTCACAATAGAAAATAGGCCTGCCAAAGGTTTTTTGTTGTGTGGTTGGGGTGTTTTTTAGCTCACCCTAAAATCAAACCTCCTAATCAACCAACTCATTCAGTCCATGTTAAAAAAAAAAAAAAAAAAAGGAAAAGAGAGAGAGAGAAAGAGATTGAAGGATAATTTAAAAAGAGTCTACAAGTATAGTACATACTGCAGTTGATGACTGCTTCTACTCCTGTTACTCCGCAGGCCCAAAACACTGGAATATCACCAGGGTGAAGGTGAACTGGATCTCCATAATCTGGTCTGGAAAGATCTTGTATTCCCAGCAGACCTGGAATTGATCAAAAATGAAATCATGAGAGATTCCCATTAAGCAGTACTACTGCAAAGCTGGGGGAGGTGGACCCCAATCATCAGTCAATGACACTAAGCTAGAATTGCAACAGTGGCAAGTCCCACTGAAGTGACATATGTAGTTTTCCTTTGAGTCCATGTCCCCAAAACCTGAGCTGACTTGTTCTCCCTTTTTGTACTTGATGACATCTGTAAAAATGCATTCACTTTATTTCTGCAACGAAACACAAAATATTCTAGATCTTCTCTATCAACAGAAGAATTACATTCATAACACTAGCAAACAAGAATAAATGACTGCAATGCAAAATGGGTTTGTTCCAGAACATGTTTTCTACTGCTTTAGCTTCCTACATTCTTCAGCTAGAGAAACGAGCAACCACTCTTCTACCTCTCTGGGTTAGACAACTACATCTCACTCTTATCCAGCTTTCACTAAATTGTCTTTTGCTTTATTCTAACACCTATTTGTAATATTCTGGGTCATTCAAAGCACTTGCTCTCTTCCCTTGTTTTAAATTCTTCAGATGCTTTAATATACCACTGTCTTTTCTGGAATTCATTTATATAATCTGTATATAAAATCATTTACTCTTTTCTGCTAAAAATAAATGAATAGTGGAGATCCTCACTTGCCCAGTCACCTTGTTGCTCTACTCAAAGTAATGCCTTATTACTAGTTCCTCAGATCTAAGCACTCAGACCAAACACATTACTAGGGTGTACTGTTACCAATGACATCTCCTTCCACTCTGCAATGGGATCCTTCTGCGTATGCAGCCCATGAGTCTACTGATTGACAAATTTCTGTCAGCAGAGGGGAATTTTTTTTTTATTGTTGTGATCTATCTTCATCTTACAGGTGTTTGGTTTGGTTTTGTTTGTTTGTTTGTTTTCCAAACAGCCTCCTGTTTTATATTTTTTTTCAGTTTTCCCTTGCAAAGAATAGGCCTATACTTGTTTGAGCTGGATTTAAAAAAAAAAAAAAAAAAAATTCTTGTCATATTTCTATTTATTCTGTCTTAAGTGTTGTGCTCAATGTATCCTATTTCAGTGTTTTTAAAAATAATGCAGTATTTACTTTCAGTCATCCGCTAAGACACAAAATGCATCCACACATACTTCTCCCCATGCTGTCAGTCATTGCTGTCCTGTCACTGGAATCTCTGACAGCAAGGAAGTATTCACATATAAATGAAACTGCATACATTTTAGAAAAATGTGATTACATTTTTTACCAAAACCACCCCTGCCATATAACTTATCTACATCAGACAGCTATCTTTTATCCAAGAAATCTCTGTGTTCAGCTCATTCAAAACCTACTTTTTTCTTTCTTTTCCTTCCCCCCCCCCCCTCCCCGTTCAGGTTTGTGACCATTAGAAAGGACTAAAACATAATAAATATACCGGTCTGGGTATTTCAGTCCTGCCACTTCCCATGGTTCCCCCTTCCATTTTTACACACAGTAAAGTGCAGGCAGCGTGAAACATGAAAAGCACTGACCAGGGTCACCCATGTGAATTGGTGCTCCATGGGCTTCTTTTAATTCAGATGTTGCTAGCAGGGCTGCTTCCAGCTTGCTTTCAGGAATAGGTCTCATTGTGACTACTAAGTTGCAGCAAAAAGTAGAAACGCTGTAGCACTGCACGGCTGTCTGGCAGTTTAAAAGAATGCAAGGTGTTAGCAAGAATATTGAATACTACTTCGAAAGCATTAGAAGAAATAAGTCTAAAACTTTGTGCCCTACTTGAGTTTAGAAAGGCTGCATGCTAACATTAATTTTAAATCCTTTTAAAAAAAATTCTTAGCATCCCATTTTTTTTTTTTTTTTAGTAAGATCCAGCAGCGCAGGAGTGAAACATTCCCTCCTTCAGCTGCTGCATTTTGATCACAAAAACTTTCAACATTATGCATTTCTTGCTTCAGTACATGCAGTGTACTGCGTGGTGAGCTCAGTATATTCTGAATATTGTCAGAAAAGAACTGTGTGCTCCCGAAACGGAAAGGGAAAAAGCTAATAAAAAGCATCACACAGTGACAAATCTACTTGGTCTGAATCTATGCTATCTGTCCTCTATCCAATCTATTTGAATTGGGAGAGCTACAGTGTTCTGTAGCACACAAGGGTCAGGAGCTCCTGCTGCTGGCAGCACCCACTTCTATAGAAGCCGCATGCCAATTCCACACATACAAAATCTTTTGTGCCTCTAGAAAGGTTGTATGGAATTCATCATCCTCACTGACTGGGATCCTGAAGCACCTTTTCTATTCAGAAATAAAGCAGCCTGGCTTTTTAGAACAAAATGTCTGATATTTAAGTTGCATTTGAACGTAAACAAGATATGTAGACAACTAGAGCTACATGGAAAATGTTCATTAACAATCTTTATAATAAAAATCATTATATCTGTCACTGAAGAAACACACTGTACAGTTCTTTGCGTTATTGACGTGCTATAAACTATGACATTTTCCTAATTCTGAAATGTTATAAGCAGATACACGTTTGCATTTTTTTTTCTTTAAGCTTGGTAGAAGGACTCACTTATGAGATACATTTGTGCCTTCATTTTGACCAGGAGTATAGCAAAAAAATTGTGAAACGATAACACTGAAAACAACAATAACCTGTGCCTAGTAGAAAAGCACATGAACTATATGAAAAAGGCATGCAGATGTGTACTTAAGTGTTCTTAATATTAAAAGGTCTACCTACTGGAGCCAGAATTATTTTAGGACTTCTGCCAACATTAAAATCCGCACTATAAACTTTCTGAGCACAGTTATAATCTTCAGTGCTACAGTGGATGCCTCAAGTTTTTGGGAACATCATCTGTCATACATGAAGAAGAAACTCCTACTGTCACGGCTTATAAAAAGAATATTCCTACTGCAAGCCGGAGCTTGTATGGAGAGCAGGACATGTATTAAGGCATGCTCCGAATAGTGCATGGGTCATTGGTTGAAACAGAGAAGGCAAACCAGAACAGAATTTAAATGAAATGGCTGCCACAGCACACAGGGAAAAACTTTGTCACCATAAATGAATAAAAAAAGCAGATTGGCCTTGCAGAAAGTTGAGAAAAGCACTGAATTGAGGCTGGGCATATTTTACCCTGTATTTTTATGCACTCAGCACTAGCACATGCCTAAAGTTACTATGCCGGTCGGAAAAAAAAATCTGATTTTGAGCAATAGGTATATGCACATAATGTGAATATGGACAAATACTCAAAGGCAAAGTTATGACAAAGACTATGTGTGCGTGCATATGCTTACCTTATACATGCTTACATTACACTTTTGCTCAACGTTTCTTATGGGAACGCCGGCATTTTGGACTGCTTTTTCAAAAGAGAAGCTGCAGCCTAAATAAAAAGTCACCATGTCCTTAAGTTGTTCAGAGTACTCCTTTAGGCTTTTCAGTGATCCAGTACAAGCTCCGTGCTCATATATTCTGTACTGTAGGCAGTCAGTTCTAGTGAAATAAGAAGTTATCACAGCTTTATCATATTTTTTGAAAACAAGGTGAATTGTTTGAATTGACAGTAAGCCAGTATCAAACCACAAGATACAGCCTACTTTATCCATTTCTTTTCTTTCTGAGTAACAATGAAACCAACACATGCAAAAACCCCAGAAGCCCTTATTCTGCACAAAAACAAGCCAATAAACAGAACATGTTAGAGTTTGGTATTTTTTAGGTTTTATAGGTAAATGTCCCTTATATGTATCTTGTCTCAGGGCTTCAAAAATTAGGGAGCTCTTTTAAGTAAGTCTTGTTTTTAGTGTTTACCACAGGAGGACATCTTTCAAATTTCAGAGACCATACAAATATCACACGGTCACCATGCTTGCGTTACTACTAAATAAAACAAAGGTAAAACCCTATTATTTAACTCCGCTGTCTCAGACTGCAAAGCATTTAGAAATTACACCAAATATCACTTTTGTATTAGAGAAATACTTGTATCAGAAATAGCATGGCCAGCAGGACCAGGGAGGTGATTGTCCCCTTATACTTGGCACTGGTGGGGCCACACCTCGAGTACTGTGTTCAGTTTTGGGCCCCTCACTACAAGAAGGACATGGAGGTGCTGGAGCGTGTCCAGAGAAGGGCAACGAAGCTGGTGAAGGGTCTAGAGCACAAGTCTGATGAGGAGCGGCTGAGGGAACTGGGGTTGTTTAGCCTGGAGAAGAGGAGGCTGAGGGGAGACCTTATTGCTCCCTACAACTACCTGAAAGGAGGCTGTAGCGGGCTCTTCTCCCAAGTAACAAGCGATAGGACGAGAGGAAATGGCCTCAAGTTGCACCGGGGGAGGTTTAGGTTGGATATTAGGAAAAATTTCTTCACCGAAAGGGTAGTCAGGCACTGGAACAGGCTGCTCAGGGAAGTGGTTGAGTCCCCATCCCTGGAGGTATTTAAAAGATGTGTAGATGTGGTGCTTAGGGACATGGTTTAGCGGTGGACTTGGCAGTGCTAGGTTAACGGTTGGACTTGATGATCTTAAAGGTCTTTTCCAGCCTAAACAATTCTACGATTCTAATACCAACAATTATCATAACATGTTCCTCAAGAACAAGATGATCAGGCTGTTATACTCATGCACAGTTTTCATTCAAAGGTATAACTCCAAGAAAAGAAACTTGTTCAAAATGTACAATAGAGTGAGCAGGCTGTTCCCTGAAACCTAATCACCACCAGCATTCACTGCAGAACTCTGAGAAACAGAGTTGGTCCATAGTTACCTGATATCAGAATCACTACTCAGAGAAGGACACTTCCAATCACCTGGTTTGCTTCTGTAGAGCAGTGGCAGGGGTCCATCATTTGCATGGCAAAACTTCTCAAAGTCATCAGCCAAGGACTTGGGCAAAATCACAACATTAGCCTGTTTATAGCCTGAAATTGTGGAAGGTAGGAATGACTGGTTATTAATACAGCTTTTTGTTTGTGAAACAGTAACTTTTCTGTATAGATTTCTTTAGACGGTCTACAAAAAATCACCTCAAAGAAATTTTTGATTCAGAAGTCCATAATTAAATTAAACAACTTTTTGAAATATTTTTAAAATCATAGCTAGATGTACTCTGTATGTGAAGTAGCTCACAGCTAAAATAGTTGGCAGACACAGGTAGTACTAGAATATGAAGACATCATAATTAATAAATACTTCTATGAATTTATATATAAACATGCTGGGTTTGACTGGGGTAGAGTTAATTTTCTTCATAGTAGCTAGTATGGGGCTACGTTTTGGATTTGTGCTGGAAACAGTGTTGATAACACAAGGATGTTTTAGTTATTGCTGAGCAGTGCTTACACAGAGTCAAGGCCTTTTCTGCCTTTCACCCCACCCCACCAGCGAGCAGGCTGGCAGGGAACAAGAAGTTGGGAGAGGACACAGCTGGGACAGCTGACCCCAACTGACCAAAGGGATATTCCATACCATATGATGTCATGCTCAGCATATAGAGCTGGGGGACAAAGAAGGAAGGGGGGGATGTTTGAAGTGATGGCGTTTGTAATAAGTACCCAAGTAACTGTTACGTGGGATGAAGCCCTGCTTTCCGGGAGATGGCTGAACACCCACCTGCCGATGGGAAGCAGTGAATGAATTCCTTATTTTGCTTTGCTTGTGTGCATGGCTTTTGCTTTACTTATTAAGCTGTCTTTATCTCAACCCACAAGTTTTCTCATTTTTCCTCTTCTGATTCTCTCCCCCATCCCACTGGGGGGGAGAGTGAGCGAGCGGCTGTGTGGTGCTTAGTTGCTGGCTGGGGTTAAACCACAACAATAATTTATTACCTAACCTGGGAAATTAGTATTCTATAGGAAAATGCTTTACTTTGCAAATGCTAGCACGGAGCCAAAGAAAGGCTATTGCATACCACACTTCCACCGTTTTTTTTTAATTTAATACCAAGCTATAAATCATGGCCAGTCCAACAGTAAACTCCTGGTATCTTGACGTTATGTAGCCCATTCTTTAGAGTCTGTTGGCTATGGAATTTTACTGTAAGCTGCAATTTAACAGACATAATTACAGCTCAGGAATAAACTCTTGCCTGTCACACTGAATCTCAGTCATTTCTACTATTTCTAATTTAAAAAACTACAATGAACAGAACTGCTACACATTCTTCACTTGGAATCACTTTGATTTAAAAGGTTGTTGAATACTACCATGCAATAGCTTCTAAAGACAACATTTTTGCATTGAGTATCAATAAAGAAAGCTCACATTCATTTATTTAGCAAAAATTTATTTTCTAAACTGTAGTAGTTAATACCAATGTCATTTTAATTTTCCTGCATGTAAATACCAGCTGTTCAAATACAGAGAAGAAATTTAGAGTACAACTAGTCTTGAAGTATAAAACTGCCAATTAACAGTCCCTAACTCCTGTATTGATACTGTCTTGAAAAGTTATTACCGTGTCTGATATCAGATAGGCTGCATAGAAGCTCTCACTTTCTTAAATACTGAGGTTGTCTGTCATCCAAGAGGCAATCATTTAGTTGAAATCAGTGGTCTGCCTTAAAAGGCTGTAGACATTCAGCCAAATCTTACTCTTGACCAAAGCTAACAAAGAAACCAAAAGATAAAATTCTATTCCTGATGGAAAAATGCAAAGCAAAGGCTGAGGTAAGCCTGTATTTGCATACTGAATGTGCCCACAAACTGCTCTCTTGGGAGTACTCAGCACAAAAATTCATTTTATTACTAGCAAAAGTTACTAAATACAGAAACAGTTTCTTGCTAAATACAGAAATACATTTTTGTTAGATAAACATGCTAAATTTACCACTGAATAAAATACTACATTCAGTTGCCCCTCAACTTCATTCCCTGCCATCCATGCAAAATCCACAGGCACTTTCTACTTTGCTGGTGATATTCACAAATTCTTAAAATTATGGTTTTAGTCAGTGCATTCAACTTGGACAACACTGAATTTAAAATGCTAGTCACAGCTGACAGACTGAATCTGTAGGTAACTTTGAGGTATTCTATACACTCAGGAAGCTTCGTTAAAACTCTTTGACAACTTTACTGCTCCTGATAACTATTCTTACTTTCTTTATAGATGAAAAGATATTTTTCCCTTCCCATATCAGCTTACATATATACTTGCATTATGTATCCATCATTATTAATATATTCACAAGCAATGCTAGTGAAGCTGGACATGCTGATCAACCTATGCATTAATTCAACACACTCATGTCCCAATTCAGAGAAGTTTAGAAAGAGTTTTTAATTTCTTTAGTGAATGACAGTGAGGGCAGTAAGAAATAATTTTTTTAGTAGCACATCACCCAACAACATAAGACAATTCTAAGGCTTCTGAGAAATTCCAATTACCCGAGTTTTTTTAGTCTTTGCATAACGGAGCTGTATGCTCATGGCTAGAAGTCTGAACTTGTTTTGTATGCAAACAATACTTTTTTCAAATGTTAAAACTAACACATTTAAAACTACTGCAGCAATACAAGCACTTAAAAATACAGTTGGGGCAAACTGCAAATTATTAACATTCTAACATGTTTTCTGCTAGTATTTTTCCACTTGTGTACTGATGGAAAAGAAAATCATAATTTCAAGACTTACTATGATTCTATAAAATGACCCTTAACGATGTTCTTATGTTACAGCAATGCTACTACACACAGCTTTGCTCATCAGCTACTTGCTACAGTAATTTTAGTTAAGTTACATTTTAAAGTTGATCAGAACAATGACACAGACTCTGCTTCTGTAAAAGTCCAGCTATGAGAGGCAAGACAGAAATGAGTTTTCTAGAATGCATTCAGTTATCCGAGTACAAAACTATTTTTCCCTCCCCCTTATAACTCCCAGTCTTGCTGAGTCAGTAATTTCCAAATTCTACAACAAATGAAGCAGAAAACCACTTCTGTAACTATATATCTCTAATTCTTCCACAAAGCGTATCTGATGCACTAAGTAAAGCAAGGTCTCTGTGAAGAACATAGTATGTCATCCTACAAATGTGATAACAACGTATACAAGAAAAGCTACATTTGGTTAAAGATTTTTCAAATATTTTCTGCATCCATCATTTCTGACTGACATAACTGAGAGCTGAGGGACGCACTGCAAACTTTGAGAACAAAGTCCATCTACTTTACACAGGTAGGATGATACATTTTCTGTGATGTAGCTTTATGATTTAAGAACACAGTGTCCATGTACTTTACACAGGTAGGATGATATATTTTCTCTGATGTAGCTTTATAATTTAAGAACACAGTGTCACGTGCTTAGAATGTGATTTCAAAAACACCCAAGTGACTTAGGAACATAAGCCAACTTAACATTTTCTTCTGTTTTACTTCAGTGCTTTTGATATTCCTATACTCCTTCACAAACAAAAAACCAAAAACCGTAGCTATGAATCTAAAATGGAGCCACTTTTTTACTGAGAACTGCTAGGTTTACTTACCCTCCGCCATTCCAGAAGTATTACTAATACTGAGTCTGTTGCATCGAATTATTCTTCTTAGCACATGGGGAAGGAGAGATTTCAAGCCTCCTGTCAAAATCATCTCTTCAGCCTTAACAGAAAGATAATTTTAAATTTAAACACAAAGCACTTCTTTTTTTTTTACATTTTAAATTCTGATTTGCTAAAGAACCTAGCTTAAGTTTCCTCTTTGTGCTCCACCAAAGTTGTTATCACTGGAAAATTCTAAGTTATAACCCAAAAGGCAGATCAAAGTCAAAAGGTTATTTCACTGACATTTTATGACTAAATGCAAACTGAATCTTTCAATAAATTAGCCAGAGACATGCACTTTAACATTCGGGATAAAATGCAAAGTTTTGCTGGCCTGTAATGTAAGAAACAGATTTCTTTCCTCCCTGATAAATATTCATTTCCTAAAGTATTCACTTTTCCAAAATGCATTGTAACTTTAAAATTGCAAAAGCACAAATGGATTAACCTACCAAGCTATAATCTGTAATGTTACTTCTCTGTTCAAAATGCTTTTAGACAATTAGCGATGCAACCTTGCAGTAAAGAAATAACTATATTCAGAAAATGTCATTTTAATACATTCCACACGTATTATACTTTTCAAATATTAAGTATGTAGAAGTGAATACTCCCGTGACTATTCTTCCACTGGGAAAGCAGACATATAGATGTTTAAGTCACTTGTCATACAATCTGGAGTAGGAAAAGAGATAAGTACACTAATTATATCAATATCTGACTCTTTTTACATCTTTTGGAGATTTAAGACATCTTTTTTCTGCAATCTAGTCAGAGTTCACACATAGTTTTTCCCTCAACCTAAACTAACTAATAACAAAAAAGGGTTTATTATATCACTATTAGGAAAAAGTAAAAGATAGCTCAGGGTAAAATAATAACTTGGCTGCTTATGATTTTAACCTTGGTCACTTTTAAGTAAAGAAACTGAACTATCCTCCAAGTAATCAAATTACCAACCTCCAAGTTTTTCTTTAATTCAGAAGAAGCCATTCTTGATGTCATTCATAAGAAGTAATAAATACGATAGAAGCTATGCTGCCTTTTATAAAAGATGCCAGTAAATTAATGTACAATGAGATGTTACAACCTTCTAGCAAAAGTTAACTTTTCTGTTAAAGGTCCACAGTTTTTGTACTATAACTATGATAGTACAAAGTTGCACTCTCACAGTGGAGTGGAATACAAGTGACACGCTTTATTGTGAAAATGTATATCTCTGAGCAACTCATTCATTAATTAACTTGAAGTAAGAGTAGTGATACGTTTTGACTGAAATTATACTCTCATTGTAGCTTGTCTGTCCAAAATGTTTCCCAAAGCTTGCAGAATCCTGAGAGGTTAAGTTGGGTGCACTGAAATTTAGAGTAAGCATTTTATCTATTCTTAATTCTGAAATCTTTATATAACATTGTCAGGCAAAAGAAATCAGTCTGGGTTTTTCTTCTGAACTCTAACTTACTACTTTCTAACTCTTCTCATCTTTTCTGCTTTTACATTATCACTCCGTATGCTGCACAAAAAATAGCATTCATTACAAAATCATGAACAATTCCAAATACACACTTTAAAGATAACAAGAAATCAGATTTAGAAATGTAGCTGAGCTCTAATCCAGGCCTGTAAGTGTCAATTTTAGAGACATTACTCTTACTGCAAAGACAATTTCCGACACCAGTCTGGAATTATTCATTCAAGAGGTTTCAAATTAAATACAGTGATCCTAATAAAAAATTCCAGGTGTGTTTATTAGATTCTTTCAGATTGTTTTTCTTTATTTCTGAGCATCTTTGAAACCATCTAAATCATCTATAGGATTGATGGCCTTGAGAACTGCTAGCTTACTTGGATTCGAAAGACAGTCTGAAGTTCAGGAAACTAGTTTGGGACAAAAGCTGTCTTCAGCTAGGTTTTTTATCACAAATGCCCTGGTCTAATGTTGGGCAAGCCTGATTCTTCCCTCATAAAGTGTGTGCCCAGTAGCAGAAATGGAAGTACCTATGGGATTTTATCAGCAAATATTTAGGGCCCTAAAAGTTTTAGGTTCATGTAACAGCAAGTGGCTAACAAGCTACAGGACTGTGAATATGAGTAGTGCTGCCAAAATGTTGGCTGTAAGTACCTTAGAGAAACACTTGGGCTTGTAGATCCTATTTAAGAACCTAGCCCCTAGTTGCAAAGCAACATATATTGTTGATGACTGGGTAGGAAGTGAATAATTTAAACATTAGCTTTGTATAAAAGCAGACTGATTCATCTCTTTCAGATGAGAAATAAAACTCACCTTATCACTATTTGCTATCACTAAAGTTCCTATGGTGATTAATAAAACTATAGGGAAAATCCAATAGGATTAACATTCTGAGCTATAACTTTAGACCGCTGTATTTGCTATACAATATCAGTAACAGATTATGCTGCTGTTTTTCTTTATTAGTTGCTAATTTGGATAGATGATAAAAACTGTTAGATGTTTGTAGTAAAACCTAGCTTCTGCTATTTGAGTTCCTCAGGAATGGCTAGTTTCTATGCAGTATGTTATTTTTCTATGCTAGGGGGCATCATCAGGTTTACATTCCCCAACCATCTCTAGGACCTCCTGGCAAATCACCAGAGCCATCATGACCACGGCCTGTTTGGAATGATAGGGGAGAAGCACCAAGATAGCTCAGGTCTTACAGCATCTTCTCCATTTTCTTCCATCAGGATGCCTAAAGAAGCGTACAGACTGGCTTCATGGGGCCCTCAAGCAGCACTCTAACCAAACAGCCTGGTACAGCTGTTAGTCAGTTATCAGGATCTGTCCCCTGGCAGAGGTTTGTCAACTCCTTCATTTTGTTCTGAGAAAGTTTCAGATAACAGGAAGTATCAGTTATCTCATGGGGGTACATTCGATTATGATACAGATAAGACGGTGCAGGATAAGTGTTAAAAAAACCTTAAGAGAAGATGCTGACAGAGCTTATGAGATGGCTGTTGTGCCTGAGAGCATCCTATATGGCGTCCCCTCACTAAGGGACCCTAAGATCTGGCTTTCCAGTCTGGGTTGCCTTTAATGGAATGAACCTCTAAAGCACACTAGATATAGTCCTGGGTAACCAGCATTTGAAAATCAGGTCATTTACTGGCTGCATAATGACAAAATTCATATTTAAAGCACCCAGTCTGAAAAAAACCTTGTTCTAAGTCAGGTTGCTCACATCAGACTCCCTGACTTGTGATACCAACAACAAATATTGTAAAGCTTCGTAGCACTGAAGTGTCAAGATCACTCTTAAAGAACCTTTTCTTGAACATTTGGTTCCACGTTAGAAGCACAATAAACACTTTTCTTTTTAGAGGTTTACATGAAGATTCAATGTAGTTCACGTGCATTTTGAGTTCTACATACTGAACTTAAATGAATAAAATATTTTGCTGTCTGACATATTAAAATGGCACTTACCTGCTATTGGTTTGTGGGCACTGCCATATTCTGAGCTGCACTTCCAGATCTTGACAAGGATGATCAAACTTCAAAGCTGGAAAGAAATGATAATGTACAAGAATGATCTATAAGAATGATGTAAGTAGCTGTGTGATCAGATAATGATGGTGCCATGGCATATGCCATATCAGTAGTTCAGAATAATGAATCAACTTGTCAGAAACAATATCGTATTTAAATGACATTATGTTAAAAATATATATATATATTCAGGAAAAAAATTTTCTTTGCATCGAAGTGGCAGTCAGGAAATACAGATATGTACCAGCTTTGGTAAAAGTCCTAAACGGATCTTGGGTCTGGTTTTAATAAGTAAGGTAAAATTGTTAGGTGAGATCTCCATTTAGTATATACCTGTGTAGCACCACTCCAGTAGAGTTAAGCAGATACACACTACCTGATTAATTTGGCCCAGCTGATTTGCAAAATATCCTATTACCTAGACAACAACAATTTTCAGGAAGGCTAGATTTGGAAGGTATTTTTTTAAATTCAGAAATTGTGATCAATTGTTGCCACATGAAGCTCTAAGTCATTAACCATTTCTACACGCTGTTCTCAGTGCACTAGTTGAGTACGGGTGACTGTGTGCCATGAGGTGCTGACCTTTGCTGAGGTGATTGAAATGGGACTGGTTCTAAGCCTCATCTTTATCGCTGATTGTAAAGAATGTGCTCTATTTCCCCTGAATCCCACAACTCATGCTAGGAAAAAGGCATGTTGAGAGGAATGTTACTTTATCCTGTTAAAAAACCCTGCTGCTCTCAAGAGGTGTACCGTTGCCTGTCACATCACTTAGAGACTCCCTAGTTTCTATCTTTAAGCCTTGTCTGGTAACAAAGTTAGTTACTGTATATCTAGGTAAGAGTTAAATATTCAACAGTAATGCTTGGAAAAAGTGACCAATACCATCCACCTTTGCCAAATGATCTCCAACCCAACATGAAGCGAGAAAAATGCAGTTCCAGACAAGATTTAATAAAGAGGTTGCCTTGTCTTTCAGAGGACTTGTATGATGGACAGAGTAGCCTCTTTGCACCCCCTTATCGTTTGCATGTCTCGGGCTATTTCTTGTTCCTCCCTCTTTCTTTTGTCTACAGTATGCCTCTGTCTCTGCCTTTTTCTTCCCTGAGTTGAGACCTGTATCTCCACAACCCCAAGCAGGACTGACCTTCGCAGGGCTTGCTTCCTTGGTTTGTCTGACGGCATCCTCTGGCAATACAGGAGTTTGGATGTCTTCTCTCCTCTCACTAGCTCTTTTTAATTTACATAGTTGCTGTATCTCTCAGTTGTACCTCCAGCTCTCTCTCAATTTGCAACCTTAAATGAGCTTTTCCTGTCCTCAGTCTGAGACAAAATAATCTAACTTCAGAAATCATAAAACACAATAAACGCACAAATGGTTTCCTAGACTTGTAAGATGCAGGCTCCTCTGGACCTCAATATCTACACCTACATGTAGAGAGAGAGAGAGGGATCCCCTTTTAATATTACAGATAGGCTTGGATTAAGCACAGTTTTTCTAATTATTTCCTCCTTAATTTTTCACAGCAGAACCACAAACCAGTGTTGCAAAGTTATGTATCTGTACATTAAATTGAGCTATAGTTTATAAAGCATTTTTACAATCTGCAGAGCATAATCTCTTAAGAGAAACAGAAGGAAGTGCAGTAAGTGAAACATTTTGTATTATTTTGTATTACCTTAGAGCTTTCAAAATGAAAAAGTGAAATCTGTAAATTTTGGAGATATTTAAATATGAGCATAGATTCTTTCCAGGCCCACACTGTAAATTATTCATTACCCAAGAAAATGGAAAAATGTCATTTAAGTGTCAGAAAGATTACACTTTGAGATGCAGTGGGTGTGTCCATACCGCTGTGCTAAACCATACCAGATAAAAATGAATCAAAAAATTATATAATAACACAAAAGGATTAAAACATCCTTCAGAAATGTCAGTGTAACTGCTTCGCCTTTACACGTGTCAAGTAAATTCATGAAATAAAACTAAAAACATATAGTATTTCTCTGGTTTTAAAAACGGATCACTTGAGAATAAACAGCCTGTAAAAAGTACTGCTGATAAGAGTAACAAACAAGTTGGCTTGAAGACTGCAAAGCAGTTAATACCAGTTTCTGATGTCACAGATTACAGGTTTGTTTCTCCAGTGGTACTGATACACTAATAAGAATATTGTTTAATGCAGTGACTTTTCAAAGTGTAATCTAGAGACTTGCTTGCAAGGAGCCCAAAGACTCTTACAAAATACAATCTTGCATTGTTTATATCACTTTTGTCCTATTTTCAGTTTAAAGTTTGATAATAAGAATGGGTGGTGGCATGTACAGGTTCATCGGCCAAAAAAGTGCAGAGGTCAGTACTTAACACTGCTGGGCAGGTTTTTCTAGATACTGTCACGCAGATAGCTTACCCAAAGCCACTGCTGCACTAACAGGAACAGCAGGGTGACTGGAAACATGAGCCAGCCCACGGGCTGCCTTTACTGATACATAATGGAAAGTAATCTAAACTAATTATCATCTAACAAACCTTTTGTGTACTATGCCTTGCCTTAGTATGAATACAGTTACAGAGGTTTGTTAACGCAAATATGGTTTAAAATGACCTGCTGCTTAATCATCAAGCTGATTTGAAATTCTGCCAAGAGACTTCTGTGGAAAGTACAAACTTCTCTGAAAATTTACTCCATTTGATTTTCCAACCAGGTGTCTCAGTTATACTTGTGATGTTTTATTTGAAGAATCAATTAATGATCCTTTTTCTCCCCATCTGCTATGAATCATTTCAAAGCACAGAAGTGCTTTGTGCATCATTCCAAAGAGGAAGTGCTTTGTGTATTTTCAGACAGCAGCTCATCCAGCAAATTAAGATTTAACTGTACATTTGAAATACAGGGTATTTGCCTTTGAAGTTTATGCACCTGATGATGAGGGCTGCAAACAGAAATTTAAAATAGTTTCCATTAGTGTTCTCTCTGCTGCTTAAAGCAACTAGCCTATACTCAAGATCCTGCAGATTGTGTCAGGATGAGAAACTGATGATAGAATCAATGTATCTTTGATGCAATCTTGTTTACTTGCAAAAAAAGACATACAACGTTTAGTTTCTCCCAGTATATTAAGAAAAAATAACAGAAAGCAATTACCAGTTCCAAAGCAGCCATTTCAGATAGCGCTGTGTGTTAGTGTGACATGTCTGGGATAAAATAAATTGTTTCTCAGGTGGAGAAATACGGGCAGAGACTAGACAATAGTTCACACCGGGGCCTTGCCCTTGCATGGGCACAAGCTCTGCAAGACCTCGGTTGTTTAGGCTTTTTTATCCTGCAAAGGATGAGGCCTCATGAGTTCCTGCACCCTTCCAACCCCTTGGGTCATATCCTAATAACTGCATACCCTGCCCCATCATCTTACAAAAACACATGACCAACAAGCTTTAGAACAGCCACCTCATTTACGTGCACTTTTGGCAAGATACGGTACACACATAGGAGGAGACAAGGACCTTTATAGAGATTTAAAAATGCCACTTTCATGCCTTTGACTTTGCTGACAGGAATACTCACCAGCTGCAGTAAGAAGAGACAGCAAGTGATCTACCAGAGGTTGTTTTCGTATAAGATGACAAGAAGTGCTTATTCAACTTCAAGAAATTGAAAAAAACATGAGGGTGGCATTTAAATATAGTTTCCTAATCTACACTGAGCTACAGATGATCTTTAGAATTGCTCCACAATTCTCAGGGCTTGGTCCAGCCACCAGTTCTCTGTCTTGGCCTCTTCTGGCCCTGAGACAGCCCAAGGATGAAGGAAGACCTTGCCTGCAGGCCACCAATGTCAGCCTCTCCCCCGCTCCCCAAAGCAGCACTGCCCAGGGTAGCAGGGTATTGTGCATTGGAGCCAAGGCGATGAGCATCGGCTGGATAACAATTCCTAAAGTGAGGAAAATCTTTCCTCCCAGTCTTACTCACACAGAATGAAAGTGGAAGTCCACAGGACAAAGTACAGTGACTTGTACCACTTTGTTTGCAAGGCATCAGCCATAGGTGCTTATTTTGATAAGTATGTCACCGCCTAGGTTACACCCAGTCACGTCATGCATGGTCACAGGGCTGACGGGGTGCCTGTTCCTCCTAACGAATTCCATCTGGAGGTAAGCAGGTGAGTGATGTTCTGCTTCCTACACACCATAAAAATACTACCAAGCTCCCAAAAAACTGTGCCATGTTCCTGCTATCAGGTCATTCAGGCTACCCCCAGGATTATGCTATTTCTTTTGGGCTCACACGTCTGCCGGCAGGTACTAAGTCACTGCGTCCATTTCTCCTCACCAAGCAATTCTCCTCAGATACGGTCACCAAAGGAATGACTGCAGACTATGTATTTACACAAAGATAGTGCCCTTGAAATGCAGGTGTCTCAGCAGGCTGTGTGTGGGGAACCTCCAGTGAATTGTATCTCTCCAAGTACTACCGAGCACAAACATCTTTGCCTCCACAAATACCTCTGATGGAGAGATACTGACTTTCTTTGTTCCACTGCTTCCTTCAGCTCTTAGACCAAGAAGTACTGTGAACAGCTCAAAAGGACCGAGCATAATTTCCTTGATGGAACTCCTGGCTTAAGCAGAGCTATTTCGATAACCAGGTGAATCAGTGGCAGGCTCTGCAACAATACCTCACTGCAAATTCCAGGAGTAAGTGTAGATAAAGTGCTGTTAGCTACTGTGTGATGTGATGGCAAATGGTGTGCACCTGGACTGCTGTTTTATCTTGGAGCATCCACACTGCCCGCATATTAAATGTTATCTGCATCAAGGATGCCTGCACAGCTTTGTTCTGCAGCATCCATTCCAATTGGAAAGGCTCCATGAAGTTTCAGACAAGTTATGGCTGCATTACTATGTTTTCATTACTGCATACCTGACAACTATGGTACTATGTGGCAACTATAGTTGTCATGATAATCTGGAAACTGCCCTTGATGGTCTGTTTGGTGCAGCCAGGCACCTGCAGACACATTTGCACTCTACCTCCAAGAGCTCAGGGCCTGACTGACCAACACTGAGTAAAGCAGCATGATGAAAAGGTATAGTGATAAACAGTAATATCAACAATCAGACATATACTCTAAGGCTAACAATGACCACAATCCCTATCGAGAAGAGAGTGCTGCTTTGTCCCTAGTGAAGATGCCCAGGCTCTAGAAACTGCAGATGTTCCATACTTATTTGGTAGACTGCATCACAGAGCCCATAAATCATCAATGACAATGTTCCCCATCCTTGAACTTGTGAACAAGAACCTGCAGAATTAGTGAGTTATAATCCTGAACAGTCAAAGCCCCTTGTGGTGGGACCCAAATGAAGATCTGTACATCATTCATAGCTCTTCTTCCCCTGACTATACAGAGACAATATGAGACTCTATGCCACGTGAACCTTTGAGGACCTCAGCTTGTCAGTAACATGAGGGATGGAAGAACTGGATGATGTGGCAGTTCAACCAAGCAAATGAGCATGTTGATACCCTGACCTGATTGTCCAGTCATCTGTAGGAATCAGGAATGAACTAGTTTTATAGACAAATGGCAATCATGCTGACCATGGGAAGAGAGGTTCTGCAAGTGGTGTGTTGGTGCTGCAGAGTACCAACAGTACCTCCAGTTGCCCTCTCCATTTCAGGAGACTCATGACAGTCATTCAAGACCAGCATATGATGTAATCTCACTAGGCAACTGTCCTCATCCACCAGAATATTCGTTGACAAAGCAGAGAATGAGTTACCCTACAGCCATAGGCTGAAATGGTGCCTACTGTCTAGAAGAAAGATGGGCTTGAACTGAAGCATTGTGTTCTGAAAAGGAAATCCCCAATTACCTTACACTCTTAAATTGAGGGAAAGAATACAGGCCCTTATCAAGCTGTCCTGGACAGCCTGACCCCACAGCACATGGATGGTTCTGATACAGTCAATCATGGTACCCTCAGAGTGTCACCATTGGTGGCGGCAGCACCACGGCTGTGCAGCAAGTGCAAGGGAGAAGTTTAGGAGCTCTGTTAGGCTTGGGTCCTAACACAGGTAACGCAAAGAACTTCTCATATAAGTTTCTGGTTACAGACTAGATCAGGCATCAGATGACTAAATGCTGTCACTCCGTTAGCTATTCGGTGGCTTATACAACTATTGTGTTCAATGCAGTTACAGCAGACAGAGTGAATATCTCAAACCGCTGCTTTCATGTGCAGGTTTCAGCAGAGAACTCAAGAATTTGAAAAAATACACAGTTCACCTTTCTAGTTCATAGAATTAATCCTGGACTTTTACTGCTTTTCCCTACATTCTGTGGGTAATTGGAGTAAGACCTGCAGGCCTATCACCCTCATACCTTTTATCACAATTAAAATATTTTTTGAAAAAGCAGCTCGGTGTTGAAGAGATGACTCATAATGCTGCAGCATCAGTTAGCTGATTTGAAAGAGATGTTAATGTCATAATTTTGATTTTCATTACCAAATAATAAGAAGGTAAGGGCTGAAAATGTATAACGCATCTATCGCCTCATTTTGTGTTTTTAAAATATACATAAGCTACACAGGTTGGTGTATCTTGGTGTGCTCTACTTCCAAAATTCCGTTTTAATACAGATTTGAGCCCATATTTTGTATAGAAGCAACACAGAACAAAATTTAAGCTATTACTATTTTTGTTTATTTATTTATTTAGGGTTTTGTTCCCAGATACGGTTGAAGTAATATGCATAAAACTTTGTCTCAGAGCTTACAGTTTAAGGACTCAAACCTGTAGTACTTCTATGAATATAACATAAGTAGATAAGTAGTCCTATTGAGTTCAAGGACAAATGAAGTGCTTAAACATTTGCTGCATTGTACTTCATCTGCATAAGTGTTGCACACAAGCCATATACTATACACAGATCTGAGTAAAGAAAGATGTGACAGAAAAGTTAGTTTAAAGTAAAGAGGGAAAAAGATGTAAGCAATACACAGGCTTTTTATAAACAGATGTGTCTGGAACAAGCTAATACCCTTGATATAAAATAAGTTATAATTAGTGTTGATGAACCATACAGTTCAGAAATGAGGTTTAGCTCTTTTTTAGCCTGCTTAACAACCATTGATCTTCTTTTCCATTTTCTGTATACATGCCAGATAGGCAATTGCAATAAAGTACCTTAAAATTCCATAGCTTCTATTTAGGAGGTGCTTTAAGATATTAAGTTTTGAATAACCATTTTTGTTCTTGGATTTTTTTCAGGTAACTTATTATATATCCTAAGTATGGAAAGTGCGCTAAGTTTTGTTTCATTTTGTTTTCAAATGGGAAAAGGCTCTTGGCTTGTTTGAGCATTAGGTTTTGATCTGGCTGACTTTTCCTCCTTCTCTGAAATGGATTTTCACTTTCCGTTACATCATAGTGCCTCAAGAGTGTCATGGTGTGGATTAATGCATGAATAAAGTCCAAATAAGTCAAAATGTTATTACAACAGTATTCTTCAGAAGATAGGATTAAAGCTACATCAAGCCCAGTATCCTGACTTTGATAGTGGCCAATAATTTATACTTAAGGAAGAGTTTAAAATTAGAGCAAATATTGACAAAACTTAGCTGGTATATCCTTCCAGCATTCCATGACATTCAGGAACGTTGGAGCTAAGGGTGATTTCTTTGTTTGTAGAGGTTACATAGGAACTGATAGCCAAGTGGACTTTATCCCAGTTTACAGCATATCATATGGATTCCAGTAGCTACCTCCTAAATTAATTTACTCAGGGAACTGTCTAGATGCAAAAGCCAAGAATTTTGCATGGTTTGTTTTATTAGGATTCCAGTTCAAAAGCTAATATATTTAAAAGTAACGAAACTATCCTTACATTAGAATGCAATCTACAAACGCAGACATTCCTTTAATCTTAATCCCATAAATATATATCCTCTTTAGACCAGCATCTTAGAAGAGTGTTCCCAATACAATTAATTAGCTATTACCAGAAATAACTTCTCCCAAAGAAGGGTCAGGCTACACAGTATATGCAGTGAAAAAAGACAAGACAAATTAAAAGCACTCAGCAGCTTGCATTAATGGGCTCCAAGTCTAAATGCACAATTAAAATAGAGCATTCACATTTGCAAAAACTGAACTGTGAAAATCTATGGGTTTTGTCTCCAAAAGATTAGTTGAATGTGTGGGGTTTTGATTTTTGGAGAAAGGGAGTAGTGAGTTTGGTTCAAACCTAGGCCTATTTAGCTAGCTTCTCTTTTAATATAATTAGTATCAAGACACATTTTTGGGACCACCTAGAATTCTGAAAACTAAGTATTTAGGATCAGCATTTCTGGACAGAAAAAGATAAATCTACAAAACAGATAATTGCTCAGCTACCTGGAAATAAAAACAAACAAAAATATAGAGCAGGGTATACTGTATGATATATTGCTATATTATAACTATCAGGGAGTACTTTTAATAATATGCAAAGATGGAAGAACATTATCATTTGAATAAAGGCTGAAGGTGTTTCTCACTACAGAAAGAAGAGCAAGGATTTTAATCAGCTAAAAGGAAGATGAACAGGCATCAGTTACTAGAAACTGCTATGATTTCCAGTCAGACTGATGGAGCAGTAGAAGACTGCTATTAAAAAAAATAGTTGCTACTACTAAAACATTTGAAAAGATGATGGTAGCTAATGACTTTCAAACTCCATTCTCTACTGATAGATTTCCCTAATGGAAATCTCTTTTCTATTCTCATAATACTTGTCTTTGTAAATTAACAGACTTTGACACAGAACATTTGGTATACACGGCTAATTTGAATCTATTAAGCACTTCAAGCTGCAGATATATGAGATATACAATCATTGTGTCTATGGGAAAATTGTCAGAAATAATGAAGGTTCACTGGAGCATGAAAATACAAGACTGGAAAGAAATGAGACTTTCTTGCTTGACATCGAAAATATAGTTTACCAGAAGGCATATAAAAGAATATGAAACCATACATAAAAAATAGCAAATCCGTGTCTTCCTGATCAAACAATAAACATGCTTTTTTTTTTCCCATTTACTGGAAAGTTTAAAAAATAAGCATTCTGAGTAGATCCAGCTTCAGTTTGGAAAATACTACACAGTGTTTTCCACTCCTTTTGAAGAAGGAAACTATTGCAATCAGTACTTGGTTTCAAACTCTAGGCAAAAAAAGTGTGTGCATATATATATAATATATATGCATTCATTCCACAGTTATCATTTAAAGCAAACTGTTCTCAATTAAACAGAGTTATTTCAAGACTGCATAAATTTAACAGAATAAAAGATAGTCCAAAATTAATATCTTATAGTTCAAAGAATAGAATGATCTGTATGTGACTTTTCCATGGTTACTAAGTATTCAAAAGAAAATATGCAAAACAAAGTGTATTAAGCGGGCATTGTTTAGGATATAATCTATGTATACTAAAAATAGCTAAGAATATTAACAGACATGCATCTAACTTCAGTGACTTTGGGTTCATGAGCTCTGCAGAAGTCACACATCTCAAATATCTTTCTTAAAAATAAACAGGAATAGAGAGGATACCATGCTTATAGATGGCCCATTTTGTTCCCAATAGACATGTATTTTTGAGGGACAATCAATTTCTGACCTTTATAGAAATTATCAGCTTCAGTGAAAAAGTCAAAGTTTTCCCAGTTTTCAGTTGTGCTCTAAGGGCTCTCATCATAGCACATTAATGAAAAATTTTGGGGGGCAACTTTGTGTTCAGGATCTGTATATTGCTCAGCTCAAAGGAGTGCCAATCTATAGCAAGGGCTCTTCACTGCAGTGGGATGTAATCCCACTACTTCTACTGCAGTGGGATGTAATCTCTTACCTGCACCGAACCCTTGTCCTGTGACTAAAACCATAAGCATATGTTTTCAATTATACGATTGAAACTTCTGCGGAAAATAACCTCAGTAGCACCTATAAAATAACATTTAGAATTAATTAATTAGATTTTTTTTTTAAATAAAATAGAATACACTTGTGGCTTCTTTGAAACAGTTTATGAATATTGCAGGTAACTTGACTGCTGGTGTATTTACTGCATGAATACATGGACTTAATAGGTAGATGCAAGGCAAGCAAATAACCAGGAAAGACAAGAGATAAGCCTCTCCGAAGTAAAGATTAGCAATGAACATTCTATGAACAGGGGATAGTAAGATCATTAATAAGATGGATAGGCAGGCTTTCTTTAACTGTTTTGGTTATATTGTTGTTCTAGACAAGGCTCTGTTTTAATAAGACTATATGAATTCTGCATTTGTCACTTTTAAGAATCTCAACAGGAATAAAGTTTCCAAAACCAAACAGAACAACCAAATCAATAGGGCCAAACCAGACTGAATTGTAGCCCAAAGCTTCAACTATACAAGAGGATGCACTGTGAAGCTTCAATCTAGGGAGGTAGAAGCATTGAAAGGAAGAGACGAGTGATGATGTGCAGATGCGCAGCATCACCTGCAACGATGACAATAACTTCCCTGACTCTGTAACTGAAGACAAATGAACGTTGCTGCTGCTGTAGCAGAGGCAGGGAGTGGGGGGAAGGCTGCTCTCCTGGGGCGTGTGGGTGGGGTGAGAAGGCATCTGCTTCTTCAGAGAAAGAGAGGCACTGGGAAGATTAGGCAACTGTTGCCTTAGAGGAGGAATGATTACTTTTTCATGGGATATCTGAAGTCAGAAAGGGTACATAAAAGCCTACAAAAAAGCATGTCCTGGTCTGGCTTGAAACACAAGATTAAATAAGGGATTAACACTCGCTCTGTGTTTGTCAAAAGCAAGGAGAGGCTCATGATTTTTGCAGAAATCCCCTTCATCCCCTGCCTATATATCCATCAAAGGATAGCGCTCCAGGACTGCAGTGGGTCCATGGCCAACCCCAAACAATTTATGATTCTGTTGCTTTGGTACTTGCTATCCAAAAGCAATTATTTTGTCTTCTGTATAAACCAAACCAGTACCTCATGCTTGCCCACTGACTTCTATCACATAGCTTTCTAAAGAAAAATATTGTCACACAGTGGAACAGATTAACCAATTTATTATCTAAAGACTTAGTAAAGTAATGGAAAGCATCTCGCAGCAACTCACAACCACCCAAACCCAAATGCTTTTGTGGGAAGACATCGTAAGGCCACGTTGCAGATATACGTTACGAGTGAACGAGTGATTAAGCTGAAGTCATACCCTAACTTCTCTGCATATTACAAGTAATTCTAAGAACTTGTGGGATTTGCCTCATTTGACTTCCCATTTGGAAGACGCATCTCACTAGAGTCGTAGGAAGGCAACATTGAGTCCAATGGGAAGCAAATCACTAACTACACAGTTTCTGTAGTGACATGGTGGATTTGGTGTAATAAAATCTGGTTGAATAGGAATGTGTTCTTTTGAAGCTGGAGAGAGATGTGGTATTAGTGTAAATCTTCATTAAATCCCAGAAAATGCTGGGGGGTGAGGGGCTTGAAGTAGCTCAGAATTAATGGAGTTATTTACAATGTCGATAATCTGCACTGCTGTAATGTTCCCCATCAATATGTTAACAAGCAGCCAGAACAGAAAAGTAACTTTAACATGACATGTTGTAAGGAGGAGGATGCCAAACCTCACTCTTAGCCAGACTTAATAAATGACAGCCAACGGAAAATTGCTTAATGGGACATTTCTTTGCCTAGAAGTCTAACACTTCAGAGAAAACGCAAATCCTGAGGAATTTACAAAAGGAGTGTAAAATGCCTTCTGACCAACCGGGGTTTTGATATCCTCTTGAAAGATTGTCACAGCAAACACTTTACATTAGAAGAGAAGTGTATTGAAACTGAGGGTTCTAACATCTAAATACCCTAGGTTTCCCCTATAAGCCCTTTACCTAAGCAAAATAAAATAAATGAGGCTGTCCATGTATTACTGAAAGCTCAAAAAACTGCTAGTGCCTGGTGCATAACCTGTACCTACAGAAAATATTTTACTGGACATTTTGAGGCGGGGGACTAGTGCTTCACGTTCTGGGTTTGCCTACGAAATAGGGGCAGATCCAACAAAAGCATGGAGGAGATAAAAGGTAACAATTCTTCACTCTCTTTTTTAACTAAATCATTATGGGTCATCAGATGAAACTAGCAAATGGCAAAGTCAAAGCAAACAAATGGAAGTCTTTATTCATAGACTGCGTAGTTAAACCTTAGAAGTTTCTTACCACAGTTTGTCGTGACACTACACAGCTGCTATTGGCCAGTGCTGGAGATGGGATGCTGAGCTAGACATACCCTAGTTTGTATCCTATACCCCAAGAAATCAGTATGGGATGAAAAATTTAAGAAAAACAGTAATGAAATTATAGAATTGCTGAGTACCAGTTACTGGTTAGCTCTAGACCCAAGTCATACAGTTTACAGTGCCAGTGTCAATTACGCAACTTCAGTTAAAAATCCCCAGTTTTTTTTTGATGTACTGAAAATTTGTGATTTATTATTACAGATACTGGCTTTACTACCTGATTTTTCACAGTAGTATTTTATATCTGGTGTGTGTTCATGGAATCATGTTTATCTACTGTTCTTATAATCCCTTTTTTTTTTTTTCTTTCTTTAAAACTAAGGGTAATCTTTCAAATATTTCATCAAAACATTTTCCTGATCCTTTTAAAGAATTTTTTAGATGTAATGCTGCTTATATTAAATCATATTGTATTATAGTATATAATATATTACACTACCTTAAGAGGTGCCTTCCAGTCACCTGATACTTGAAACTAATGGGAGTTTTTGTATTTTTTCTGAAGAGCTCAAAGTTCCTTCCAAACTCCAGGAGATATTCCACCTGAGTCTGGAATACATTTCTCTTAATTTAGCCATCTGTTTCAGGATTTTCTCTTCTGTTATTTCATGGGAGCATCTTATCTTTTTAAATTTAAAAGTGTAGCTTCAAAATCAATAACCATACAACTATTGTTAAGGTAAAGGGAAAAGGAAAAAAGGAATCTCTGCAATATTGTTCACTTCATTAAATCTTTTTTTTCCTCTATGGTAATTTATCAGATGTAATGTCTTTAAATACATCAGTAGAAAAAAGTTGTGGAAATGCACTTATTAGTTTTCGTTTATGCTTTTCAAAAACTGCCTTTCCCCCTTCATTTTATGCAGCACTTCTTCTCACTTACCTCCTTTTCGGTGGGCTCTCTGTTAAGAACTACAGTGCATACCATTAAGCTCTGCCATTTAATCACTTTTTTTTCTCATGTTTTTGCTTCCTTCTTTGGGGGTGGAAAGCAGATGCATGGATTCTGCAACTATCAGAATGTACTCGTGGTCTCTATGCTGAGTTAAAAGTTTTAATTTCCTCATCTCTAGCTTTCAGATCATCTTGATTAGCTTCTCCTTTCTAAAGTCCCCGTCTCCAAAGTTTACAGACAATTTTCAAAATAGTGAGAATTCACGTAAGTCTTCTGAAAAGGATTTTGAGTTTAATTACACTGCAGTCAGTATTACTCAGAGGTTTAATGGTACCATTATGTAGAACAGCCCTCTGTGTTTCTTCCAACAAATTTTAAAATAATTTCAAATTATTGTGAGTGAGTGAGGATTAGGATCCAAAAGTCAATTCTTTGTATTAACTAGAAGTTCCATCTCTGCCTAGCTCAAGTATTTAAGCAGATCAGAAATTGGAATAAACCCCTATTTCTGTTCTAATAGATAGTGCTGCTTCCTTTCTCCTCTGGACAGTGTTCACTTCTTTTCCTTTTCCTCATCAGAAACCGAGTAACATAAGAAGTATTTTTATTGTTTCTCCCTTATAGCTGTGTAGATTTTTAACAAACTTTTGAAAGTGTTGCCTGGAATAGTAGTTGTAACTGTATTGTAACTGAAGAAAAAAATAAACAAATGAATTTTCAGTGAAGAAATGAATACTAACTGAAACCGGACTTAAGTTTAATCAAAGATGTAACCTTAGAATCAGTAACACATCCTCACTTATATGCACTCTTTCAAGAAACGATCCATTTCCTGACAGAGTTGTACCACTTCCGTTAAGAGAATTATTAGGCTTGGATGCTTAGCATAACTTCTCCTTTCATGGTAAGACATTAAGTGGTTTTAAAGAGATAAAACTGTTGGCCAGAGCAGTTTCATACAAAAAATGCTTTAAACAGCAAATTTACCTACCCAATCTACTTCTTACAGTTATCAAACACAAAATGTTCAATTGCAGATTTAAAAAAAATCACAGAGAATATATGTAAACTCAAAACTGGAACTAATATTGTACTAAAATCTCACACAAAAGCTGTTTCATGTCATGACTGTCTTTCATAGGGAGTCCTTCCCTAAATTCATTTCTTGGTTTCCAAAATTTGATCCTCTTTTTCCCTTGCTGTGCAAAAGTTCTCCGTGGAGTGATTAAAGGGAACATTTTGCATCATCTGGCTTTCCAACATTTGTACTTTGAAAATAACACCTATTTCTGTAACAATTCAGTGACCATAAGAAAGCGCCAGATGCCTCCAACTTTAGCTCCATAGAAACCACATTTTTCATATGCAGCTCCCCTCCAGAAAGTAAATCAAGTACCTCAAAACTGTAAAGCAGTGGCACCCTGGAAGCAGGCAGCTACAGCACTCATTTTCTTCTTTCTTTCTTTCTCTCTCTCATTTCCTCTCAGAAGCCTGTACACTGAGCATTTCAATTTCACCTCAGCCCTCAAACCAGCCTGGCACACCACCTCTTTTAGAACCAAAAAGGAAATGTTGTGACACTTTTTCTTAAATGAAGTTCAATAATATCTTTCCATGTGGGTATTTCCCACAACGTTTTTTCCTCCGTCACTTCACAATTAAGAATAGCAAGTAAATACACATATTTCAGAACAGTTGTGTTGTGGGGTAGAGAAGGGACATCTATCTTTAGAACTGTGTTACTCCATGTTCCCAAACTTGCAGCACATGCTCAGCCCAAATATTGAACTGTTTGTTGATTGACCTGTCAGGTTGCTTTTATCATACACATGAATATGAAAATCCTACTTAAAAAAAAAAATACATTTACACTATGGAGGGAGAGGGGCTCTGCAGTTTTAAATCGTTTTTACACCAAATATTTTTCCTTTTAACATTGGAGAGGTAATTTATTGAATGCACATCATACAAATAGCATTTTTTTTGTTCAGTGGCATAGCACACACATAAATGAGTATTTAAAATGCAAGTAACATTTTCAGTCAGTTAAATTGCACTCAGAGCTGCACTTCTAAAAGCACAGTTTACATAGCAAGGGTGGTTTTACTTCTCCAACCTATAAAGGAATCTCTTATAGATCACTGTGTATTCCCTGTGGGTCTATAGCCCATCATTGTTTCTGTACTTTCACATGCCTGCTTTGGCTGCAGGCTCAAGCCAAATTTCCTCCCTCATCTGACTCTGTGACTGTCTCTGTTAGTGATTTAGATGGGACAAAGGCAGAATCTGAGCGCTGGCACATGACTACCCATACTTCTGACTGCTGGCATGCTTTCGGGAATGGTTGGGCCCCTGACTAGCACTCTCCCAGGCAATGCCCTCGTACAAGCTGGGGGCCAGCATAGCTCAGTAACAGTTTGCAATCTGTATAAATCCGGTAGGCAATATGGAAAAGGCCACGCTGTTTTGAATGGGAAAGAATTTAGCTGTGTGCATGCACGCTACGCCATGCTATGTCAAGCTACTTGCCCTGACATCTAAATAACGAGTCCTAATCTGCTTTTATTTTCTGGTATAGATGTAGCCTGTATGTTTCCACCAGCCTGTAAATCCCTTAAGGCTGAAAAAACTGTGTCCTTTTACAAACAACCACAAAGCCATGTGATACTGCTTCAGAGACAACGGTGACAGAGGTAATGAAACCAGCCCACTATGCCTGGACCATTCCACTGAAGGGAGGTCCACTCTTAAATCAAGCACACGACCAAGTTTAATTCTCCACTGCTCCCAAAAGTTCAGCTGAAATGGAAACTTGAGCATAGTCTTGTACTCATGGACTACTGACAGGAGGTTTAGGATTTCAGTGCAAGTATAGCTCTTTTGTCTGTCAAAAGGTGGGATGCTTTCCAAGCACTCAGTAGGGCTGCTTTGCTGTTTCTGGATATGACACCAGAATCCCACTGCAAAAATATTTTAAGACTGGAGAGACTGTTATGAAAAAAATCTTAATTATTTTAATGGAACGACCATGTTGCTCAGTTACTTTTTCCAAGATGCAAGCAAATCAGCGGGTCCCTCAGTGATAACAATGACCTTTCAGCTCATGCAATAGTACTTTCCAAGCCCAGTCACAACTTAAACCTAAATATACAGGGTAATCATTGTGTCTTGCTATACACATAGTCAGCAGCTACTGCAATGGATCATTAACCTTGATTCGGTGCTTTAGGGTTATCGCCTCATTCTTTAAAGCTCTTTTAGCTGAAATTTAAAAGGAGAAAAGAGAAAGTTTCAGCCTGAGGCAAATAAGCAGATAAAGTCTGTCAAGCTATGAACATCTGAAACCAAGACTATTAGCAACTACTGGGTTCATTGCCAGCTTCACTCACACTGAATGCTAGTAAGGAACAGAGTGGAGTCAGATTTCAGTTTCTCTCTTCTGAGGCTGCCAGGGATAGTTAGTCCAAAGTGTAGGCTAGTAGAGACACTGGAGGAAATACAGGACTGGTCTCTTTAAAATGTAACATATGGGACACAGTATAACCAGAAGTGGTTGTTACTTCTTGTAAAGAAGAAGTAAAACTGACACTCCCCACTAGTTGTACAAAGGAACCATTAGTTAGAAAGATGCAAAAATGTAATTTAACAATGAACTTTATCAGTTTGTATTTTCATTATTTTCCCTTTTGTAGTTTAATATTATGCTGATGTAACATTTACCGTCTCTGCAATAGAGAGGCTTCTAAAACCAAGTGACAAAAGTTAGTGAATCAATTATTTTTCAGTTTGAAAACATCTTCTGTGATCACACTTCCTATATTTATAGTCTTGATATAGTACTGTTGGAAAGGCAGTAACTGAATGGACATTTTCAGTGAAGTTGTGTATACCGTATGCTACAGGGAGATACCTCAACAGAACACCTGCAGTGCTTTGTGGAAAACACCTTCAAAAGTTTTATCAGGAATGCTATGAAACCCTTAGACAGTATTTTTAATTTCTGGGAAGAAAACCAATCCCAAATACGCCCTAAAAAAAAAGTTTGGTATTTAAACAATTCTATGGTAGAAAGCTCTTATCAACTTTAAATAGTTCAACTCAACTTCTCTACAGGAAACTGCAGAAATGTGTGTATGTATATATGTACATGCATTTTTTATATATATGCGTACAAACACACACACACAAAATATATATAATACTGGAACATGAATAAAGGATTAACAGAAGACATTTTATTTCATTGATGTCTGATGTACCAGAACTCTGTGTGAACACAGCTGTTGTATGTGACATGGCATTGCAAATTAGCATCTTGTTATAGTGTCAAAGGATGGGAAGCAACAGCATTCAAAAGCAACAAGTCAGGAATTACTGCAAGTAAGAAACAGGGAGAAAAGTGATTTGTGTGATCTGTCTCAAGGAAACGTGGACTGCTTTAGATGTACCAGATTGCTTCCAAAACATAACAGACTGAGAGGCCTAAGTGAGACGAACAGGTCTAAGATGATTTGAAACACATCCTCCTTAAAAACGACATCAAAAGCCGCTGTCAGGATAGCGGGGCCCACGCCGCTAACAGGACCAGATGAAAATGCCCCAAGCAGTGCCATGTGAGCCGGGCACCCCGCCCGGGCCTCCTCCCTCTCCCGCCTCACAACACGCCAAGGCAGGCCAGCGCCTCGGCAGACCCAAGCAAGCTCCCCCCTGCTTCCTGACCTTTCAGCGACCACAAAGCGTGTTTTATCTGCCACTAAATTCAGCCTCTGCAACCTCCCGAGACGACGGCTCCGCTCGCTGCTCTGCAGCCGGGCCGCGGACGCCGCCTACTCCGCCAGCCCCGGCCGTCGGGGCCCCGGCCCCGGCTAAGAGCGAAGGCCGCGTCAGGCGCGACCCGGGGCGCCTCTCTCCCCGCAGCCCCCTGAGCGCAGCGGGCGCCAGGCCCGCGCTCACCGGCCGCCCGGGGCCCCGCCACCCACGCCCCCGCTCCGTGGGGCCCTGGAGCCTGCGTGACCTGAGCGCGTACCGCACGGCCGCGGCGCTGCCACCCGGCGCTGAGCGCTGGCCTGAAGGCGGACGTACCGGCGTGCCGCACTGACGGCGGCAGCTCTCCAGCTGCCCCAGCCCAAGGAGGCGGCCGTGCCGAGCCGAGCCGAGCCGCGCCGCACGGACGGGCCACCGCTGTGCGCCGGCACACACCGCCCGCGCCGTGCGTGGAGGCGGAGGTTCAGCGGGCGGTCAGGGCCCTGCGGGAACCCCCCGTCCCGTCCCGTCCCGTCCCGTCCGTCCCTCGCTCCTCCCTGCCCCGTCGCGTCCCTCGGCGAGGGGATGCCCTGCTCCCCCATCCCGCCGCCGCCTCCCCCCGTGCGGGGCTGCAGCCCTGCTCGGCTCCCCCCTGCCGCCGCTGCGAGTGGGGAAGCCCAGGGGTGCTCCCCCTCACCCCCAAGCGCGATGGAACCGGCCCGTAACCCGAGGGAAGGCCGCCACCGCCGCTCCCTCAGATGATTGCCAGCCCCAGTGGTCAATCAGCGCCTTCCCTTTTCTCTAGGCAACCTAGCGCCCGCCCTCAGGCGGAGGGGGAGCGGGAGAGGCGGGCGGGAATGTTTACAAACAAGATCAGGAGTACGGGGATTGGGGGGAAGCCGGGGGCGGGGCCATCGATTGGCGCAGCCGCCGGCCCAATGAGCAGAGGCGCCGCTCGGCGGAAGGGCGGGGGGAGTCACGTAGAACGTTCTCTGCCCAACAGCCGTTGGGGTTCGCGGGCGCGCGCGCCCAATGAGTGCTCGGCGGGGGGAGGGAGTGGGCGCGAGCGCTTGAGTAGGAGCCGCTCCTCAGGGCGCCCCCTCCTCCCGTCTGGCTCAGCCTATCCCGGCTGGGCCGCGCCGCGCTGGGCTCGGCCCCGCTCGGCTCGGCTCCGCTCCCGTCCCGGCTGTTGGGCGGGGAGGGCGGCCGGAGCAAGGGGGAGGGGAGCCGCAAGGACATGGGCTGGCTCTGAGGGCCGGGGGAGGGAAGCCGACGTGCGTGTGCCTCCCTGTATTTTAATAACTGTTTGTTGTTGGGTGGTGTGGTTTTTTTGGTTTTTTTTTCCGTTTTCCCCAAGGCGGAGCGGAGAGCAGCCGCCCCCCGCCCCCAGCGCGCCTGCATGGCTCCTCTCCCCCGGAGCGCCCCTGGAAAATAAAATCCGCCTCAGGCCAGGTGACGTCCCCCGCCTCCGCGCTCACACTCACGGGGAGCGGCAGGGGCGGGGGAGCGCCCGCCTGTGCGAACATGGAGGGACCCTCGGGCCCGGCGGAGGAAGGGGAGCTGCCGCTCCTCACCGTCAAGCACGAGCTGAGGAACGGTGAGCGGGGCGGGCCCGGGGGCCGGGGCGGCCGGGGGAGGTCACGGCGGCGGGGGGGGGGGGGGGGGGCGTCGGCGCCGAGGGGAGCGCTCCTGCCTGAGGGGAGGGCGGCGGGAAGCGCGGGGGGTGGCGCAGGGGGCCCGGCTGCTGGGACTTGGGGAAGAAGTGCTGAGGAGGAGGAGGTTCAAGAGAGTTGATCGGGACCGGTAGGGAAATCTCGGAGAGGAAAAAAAAGAGGATGAGCTGGAAGACATGGGCAGGAGCGTGTGAGATGGGGGCGGGGGGCTCCCTTCTTTTATTTCTGAAAAAAGTATTTCAATTGGACTTCTGCTGCGTATTTGGCTCCCCTGTCCCACTTCCCCACTGGTATTTGACGCTTTTGAAGGAGATAAGGGTTAGCCATTCTTCTTCTCTCTTTTTTTTTTTTTTTTTATTTTTAAATTGTGTGTTTGACTTTTATGGCTATGTCAGTATGGGGGGGGGGGTGCTGCTTGTTACAGTCCTAAATGATGTCGTTTTATGTGACAGCTTTTCTCTGACCTCGATGAAATGCCGGAATTGTAGGGAGGGGAACGTGCCAACATGTAACCGCAGAGTTATCTGGCTTTTCAGCCTATGAATCTTCTTGTAGCTCGGTGGTTACTTGAAGACCCTCTAGAGAAGTAGTTCAACACGTGAAATATATATGACCTTTCAAGATACAGCAGAAATGCTCTGTGGTAGGTTATTGTGTTGGGGAAGATCTTCATATATTTTTAATAGGGACTCTGTGCTTCTCAGAAGTTTCCAGGCAACTTGAATACTGCAGTAAATCTGGATTTTACTGTTAATTTAGAAGTGCGTGTAAAACATAATCATGATGTTTATTCTCTGTATTTATTAACAATGGAGGTGCTATTAACCCATGTTCTTCATTCCTTTTCTCTCATCTTTTTTTCCTCCATGATGAAGTAAATGTAAGTCTGTGATGCTGCTCATTGCTAAAGTTTGAGAGAAGTGCCCCTCGGGTTAATGTGTTGGCATTCTCTAATGGGCCGATGGGGAAGGCATGTGGTCCCGTTCAGCCTTCTGTCCCCCAGTCGCTTGGGTCTAGGGGGCTCCCTGGAGGTGCCCCAGCGGAACGTAGCTATCACTGCAGCTTTAAAAAAAAAAAAAAAAAAAAAAAAAGGCGCTCTTCCTGATAGCTACGCAGAAACCAAAGGGACTGTAGTTTCCTTCTTTCAAGAAGAAGCAAAAGAGCTGGTGGAAAACATATTTGTCTCGCTGGATGTTGCTAGATTTCAGTGTGCAGCAGAAAAAGGGGTAACGGGAAAGGAAGTGGAACGCATTCATTCTATATATTTACCTAGCTATGTCTAGATTTCCTTTATAAAAGTTGAGACAACGCATATCCCTGTGGGATAGTTATTTAAAGATAGCTTGAGGAATAAACACATTCATATAAACTAGACAAAGAGCTGTCTGATATAGCATAATAAGTAATTTTAAATTTGATCCTGATCTTAAAGCTTTATAGATTCAGGAAGTACTGATACTTGCTTTTAATTTAAAAATTCTCAACCGTGTTTGTGTCCTTTTAAGCTTCTGAAATTCAGCTTAATAGGAATCAGTTGCTTCTCCCCTCCTCATTCTCTTCTTATTAAGTATTTAGAAAACTCTGCTTTCTGAAAAATGCTTTCTAGCAATGGCTTGTCTATTTCTGGAGCATTAGGGTGGAGGAGGGAGCTGCTCTGTCATGTACTCCTGGGAGACTCCTACTCCTGAAGGTGTCAATAGTGTCATCGCTATGCAAGACGTATCAAGATACTGTTTCAGAACTTGTCTCTACACAATACACAGAGATATGATAATTTGAGGAGAAAAATTGCAGTGAGCTTCTGTTGATATAGACATATAGAAATAATCTGTAGGATACTTTGGATATTTTTCTTATTTTTTTGTACTGGGTCTGGCTGTGTGGGTGCCTAGCTGCTGGCTAGGGTCAACCCACCACAGTTCTAAAGCGTGCAGCATGATTATTTACTTTTGCATCATTTTGGGAAAGAGGGTGAGGGGACATGCAAGAACCAGAACTGGAGCCAGAGGATCTTCGTTGTTCTTACATACTGAGGTTGTATACCATGAATATCTTTTTAATGTGCAATTTGTTTAGATTCTAGTGTTCCCTTCCTCTCTGTGTTCTTTCTTTGATGTTGCTAGCTCTGTGACTAATTGAATGATTTAGAATTACATATCGAAAGTAGCTGTCAGTTTGCAGATGAAAAAGAGGTCAGTCTCCACAGCGCTTTGAAAGAATGTACTATTGTGGTAGAAATAGTGGCTTCTTTGAGAAGGGAGTGTCTCATTTTCATATTGTGGAAGTTGTTGCTTGAACCTCTTGATAACAAACTCAAAGTACAAAGAACTGTATATTCAAATCAACTAAATGCAGGTGAACCTATGGTTATACTTTGCATTTGCAATTACTTGGGTCTTGGAATTGCTCTAAAAATATTAAACGAGTTAGAGACTTGAAAATGCACAGTTAGAGCATATGCAGTGCTATTTCTACACAGCTCTCAGCTGATTGTTAACCCTATCATACCACGGTTTGACTTCTTTTAAACTTTGACTTTGAAATTACAGTGCTGGCTTTGACATGTAGGGTCAACCTTAATTTTAATTCTATATCCTGTATTCTTAGGGCCCTGAAACTCCTCTGTTGCGTGACCAAAAAGCAATTGCTAAAAAAACATCACTTCATAGGCATGTAGATTGAGTCTGTGATAGGGAAGGAACTGTGGGGCATAACACTTGAGTGCCTCTGTGAGATGCCATGTGATTTGCTGTATTACAAATACTGGGCACTGCGCTGTACATATATATTTTATTTTAATGATGCAAAGAATCATAATGTCCCCCTACTGCTGGGGAAACTGTAAGCATGCACGTGCTTCAATGATTGTTCCTTCAGTTGGTTATTTTGTGGATTAGACATAGCAGTGACTTTCAGGACACATTTCAGTTAATAATGATTTTCTCCTAATATATTTAGCAACTTTTTTCTTTTTTTTTTTTTTTTTTTTCCCTTCTTTTCCTGTCACACAAACCATTTCTTCCTTGATAGAAACCTCACAATTCGGCCACTTCAGAATAGTCACCATCTTTTCTCACTTTGGGAAGGAAATGACTTTTTGGCGAAAGTGGAATCACCGTCTCTTTTCAGGAAGTAGAAGAAAAAACATGCCAAAGATCAAATGGTAGGAAGTGGTGACTGTCTCTGATTCTCCCTGAAGATCTCCAGTGAAAGTAATAAGAAAATGAAATTTTCTGCCGCATCTGTTTCTGGAATCTTGTAAAGGAAAAGGTTTTATTTTTTGAAGGCTAACCTCAGAGTTAGTACAACTTCTAATCTTTTTGGAGACCTGAGAAGTTACGTATTATTTACAGTGAAAGAAGAATATCGTTGCCTCTTCACGTTTTCTGTTTCCTGGTAATGCCGTGGAACTGAACAATGGCAAATACAAAACCTATTAGAGAAAAATTTTTGTGTGATATGGAAGGATATGGGCAGAGAGGGAAAGACCTGTGATGTAGGAAGGGAAAAAGGAAATAGAACTGTTAACAGTGAGGTTTCTCCCCCCTCCCCCTGCCCCATTGGCTTCTGTTGTAGCTCTTGTTTTTGGGAAAAAATAAAACAAAGATCAAAGGATCCTGAACCTTGAGTGTATGTGACTAGGTAGGCGATTGCTCATCTTGCAGCATGCATGTGCACTCCCTGCTTTGCCTGGTGAGAGGCAGAGATTAGCAAAACTGGGATCTTGAAGGGAACTTCTGAGACATTCCATGAATATATGGGCGATAGCCTGTATATATATTGCTTGTTTTGCCTCAAGACGTTTGTTCTTTTCCTTTTGGCAGGTCTGTTTTGAAGAGGATACTGGATTCATTTTAATGCTATCACAAACTTTGGGCTAAAGAACTTGCTTTAGTTTGACTGTAACTTGCTTTACAGTCTGACTGTAACATGTGAAATGCGAAAAGGCGTGTATAGTGCAGAAGCCAACTTAGCAATGGGCTGCAGGGCTCCAGCGGCAGAAGAATTTGGAACTTCCACTTGAGTCAAATAGTCTAACTTATAATTCAGTGTGAAACTATAAAAGGCTTCAGACAATAAATACATGAACTATTTGAAGGGCTTAATATTGCAAATTGTTAGTTACCCCTTCTTGAAGGAGAACTTAAACTGGAATGGATTTATTTGTAAACTGTGAAGCTTCATGTTACATCGTAAGGCATTGTGAAAATTCCTATGGCTAGAAAACATGATGAATCATGCATTAAATAGAGTATTCAACCTTTGCTATGGAGCTACACCTGGCACCTCTACAGTATTTTGGTTTTTATTTTTAAAAGGAAATGTTCTTATGAAAGTTTAAAGATACTTTTAAAATTATATTTTCTGTAAGACACAGATTTTTTTTAATTTGACTCTGTACTAATTCTGTATATTGATAAGAGATCAGGAGATATTAATAGTTGAATATTTCAAAGATTGAATTGCTTTTACTTCTACTTTTCTCTTTTGAGCACTAAAATATATGTGTACTCATATTGCTGTGGGAAGTATAAAGAGTGTTTTAAGAGAGTAAGTTTATGAATCATCCTTAATACGACTTAAATCTCTCAATTTCACTCTTTACAGAATCAATACTTTAAAAAAAATGTTTTGTAGTCTAGGAATTTATTGTTATCTGTCTTCTGGTAACTTTGATTATGATAAGCTTTCATTATGAAGGAGGAGAATGACTGTTGGTCTTTTGTGTTTCTGCCCCCCGCCCTCTCCCCGGGCTTTGGAACCTAACAAACCTGGCTAAAATGATCTGTAAAAGGGTCTGGTGCCATTGCTCATTTTGCTCTCATTGCTTCAGTGATTTTCTGTAAAATGTCTGATATGAGGACTAGTAGTTGCAGTCTTCCTTCTCAGCCTGTTGTTTAGCTTTACTTCAATGTATTCTAAATGTGATGGTTTAAAAGCTCATGCTGGATTCCACAAAAGAGTTAGGAGACATATATGCCACTTTAATGCACTTCAGGATTTTATTCAGGAGGCAACCCAGAAAACACTTGCCAGAGTTGCTGAAACATATGAGAAAGCCTGGGTATCTGAGGGTGTGATTTGCAGCTATATTCTTCATGTAAATATTTCTGTTGGATCCCCTTCATCGCTTGGCATCATTTGATATTTTATGGTAAACTTTCTCTCTCTCTCTCTCTCTCTCTCTCTCTTTTTTTAACCATTATACAATCCTAATGATGAGGTGCAAGCTCTAAGATTTCTTTGCTTCTGACTTATTCTGTCGATAGGCAGATGACCTGATTTATGAAGCGCTCATGTTATACACAGCCACTTTATTTGTTTTTGTGTTTTGTTTTGGGATCTATTGTGACTGTTTCATCTTCCCATATTTTGTTGACATCTGTAAATATTTTATGCTGGCTTGAACAGATGATTATAAAAGCTTTACCTGAGAGAGGATAATTCTGAAGATAATTCTTAAGTTTCCTGGTTAATGTCTGCATAAACTAATATGTAAATACCTTCCATCAACATTTAAATTGTCAGTTGCCCTTCTTTTGTTGATAAATTAATCTACGTTGTTACTTTTAACAGTGTCCAAAGTGCCTGTGATTGAATAAAGTGTAATTTTTTTGAAGTGTACTGATTTCTGATGATAGAGAAGACCACAGTTGATTCGTATCTTGCGCTTAGATATAATTTCTTGTTTGAAACAGTATGCACAATCTTTAGATATCGGTTATTTTGATCTGACTGTTTCACCCCTGTTCAGCATTAGATTATCTATAGCAACTTTACTCATTAGCATCTTGCCTAATTACATTTTGGTTTTTTTGACTATTATGTGATGTATTATGTTACTGCACATTAAGCTTCTAGCTAAACGTGGAGGTGCTTCTAGGTTGAATCTTGGTGACCTCATAGTGATTCATCTCACAGTAACGACAAACCTTACAGCAAAATCGCCTCTGTAATAGGGAAAGGGCTACTGCTGATGAATGCAAATGGATCTTAACATGCAGCATTTTCCAATTCAGACTGTTATGAGTCTGGATTGTTAATCTCAGATGTCCGCACTTTTATCTTTACTTCAGCTTCTGATGTGCAAATGATAACTTTGGCGGGATAGTCTTCTGCAGCTTCAGTCTATTTTCTTAATGGTAATGATAGTTTCCTGTCATGTTCCCCACAGCATTTCATGCTTCTGAATTTCTACATACTGTATTCTGCTTAGCTAGTACTTCAGAGGTCTTTGTCATCTTTGGCTGTGTAAAGTTTTGGCTTCCAGGCCTTCTAGAATGGGATCAGCAGCTTTGTGAGATCTTGATTTCCCCCCCCCCCCAGTTCAGATGGTCTTCTCCTGAAGCATCTGATATTATAGAGAATGAACAGTTGTCACCCCAGTTATCTAAGTTGTGATCCTAGAGTTCAGAGTAACATGAATTGCATTTTCTCTTCTTTGGTGTGAGTTCAGAACTGTGTGCATGTTTTATTTTTGCTCTAAGTTCTTTTTTGGCCTAAGAAAAAATGCAGGTAGTCCTTGAGAAGGTAGGCTTTTTAAATTCCATTTTAAGTTTGTAAGATAGTTCCCTGTCCTGATTAAATGGTACTCTTGTTCAGTGACCTGACAATTACTAGCTGGTGATGGTCTGTCAGCTTTCAAGGACTGTGGAATATTTTTTCACTTCCTTTCACAAATAGTTCTCAGTTGCTGTAACCAGTTACAATCAAAGCATAATTTTATACATAGGAGAAAAACAGTATAACATCCTAGATGCATTTTCTTCAGTGTCTAACAAGCAATAATTGTGTGGTTTCTGTTACGTGGTGGTTTTGGTGGTGTGTTGCCCCCATGCCCCCCACCTCCCCCCCCAAAGGAATGTGCTAATTTTGCTTAATCTCAAGGAAAAACACCCACTCTTCACTCTGAGTAAGGGATAATCTCAAGTTTGTGTTCATATAACTTTGAAAACAGCATCTGTTCTTTGTTGCTGTGACTTCAAGTAGGTCTGTTAGGTGAGTGGAGATGGGCCATTCTCTGAAGTAATAGGTTAGAATCAAGTTGATCTTGGTACCAGGCATTGAATACTTAATAGTTTGAAATATTGCAGAACGTCTTCTGTCCTGTTTTTCCTTCTTGCTTTCTCTATTCTGCTTTTAAATTGTCTGAGGTTCATTGTTCTGTTCAATGAAACAGCAGAGCTGGTGTCATGTTGCAGTGAATAGCAGAGACAAGTTGCAGCTTTCAGGCAGAGCATCTCTTTGAAGGTTGCTTGATCTAGTTCAGTAGAGGAAGCTCTAGTTTCATTTGTCTGCTTAAAAACCTGTATGCAATGGAGTCCAAAAACAGGGACACAGCACATTTTAACTTGAAAACAACCACTGTTGAAATATTATTTCTTAAGATCATACGAGTACAATTAAAAGCAAATACAGTCATTACACAGTACCAGCTTGCACAGTTCTTACTTCACACTTGGCCATCTCAAAGTTCAGGTATAGTGCAGGTGACAGTCATGTCTCTTATGTCATCTGGAGATCCTCCATCAAGCAGAAATACTTTGTTCTGGTTCCCAGAGTTAAACAGACTGTCCTACTTCCAGGAGGCTGGGAACAACAATACTGATCTCCGTGCATTGGGTGTACCTGCATGTGGAGGTTTGTCTTCACAATGTGAATGTTTCTAGATATTTGCTTTCTTTTTGCCTTCAGAGGTGATAGTTGTGACGAGTACCACTATTTCCTCTTTGTATTTATGGATGCCATGATGTCCTTTCACTTTAGTCTTTGTTTCTGGGTTGATCTGTTGTATCTTGCTGTTGCCTTCAGCTGCGTACTCTCCTCCTTGCTGTGTTGGTCCAATACTGATTACTGTGGACTACAGTAGAAAATCAGTAAATGGAAGCTTTTCCTAATTGTGCACTATGCAGTTAGCATGTCTCCTAGAAGGTGCTGTCAGCTTACTGCTTTGTTTTCATCATGTACCACCATCCTTTATACTGCTATGTCATGCGTAGCTTCAGATCATTTGTGGAGAAACTCTCATCCTGTTGACTTGGGCAGTACTTTGTTCCTGTTCAAGCTGAGTTCCCTTCCTTGGTACTGTTCAGCTGATGCATCAACAGACTTGAAAAAGGGCATGGAGAAGTAAATTTTCTGTTTCCAAAACCGCTTTGCTTGCGCTCAGTTAATTTAAGAGCTTTCCCAAAGCCGCTGTTTCTGAAAGGCATCTTTGCATGCACCAAAATGTTATGGTACTATTTGCTAGAAATACGGCTAGCTCGATGCTGGAGTGTACATCCTGTTGCACTCTTGACAGGTACATTGCCTTCATGCAGGTTGCACAGGCAGTTGTTGGGTCAGGTTCTGATACCAATCCTAGCATGGTGATGTCTGTGAGGTGGGAGAAGCATTTCGCTGTTCTGTCAGTGGTAGTAGTAATGGCCTTCTTGTTGCAATCATTTAAAGCCTCTCAGACTTGGAACAGTTGTCTTGTAATTGCGGAAAGCATTCTGTGTGAAAGGTTGTCCAGCAGTGGTCATTTGGGTTTCTGGGAGAGACTGGTGAATAGAATAACTGATCTTTGGGGATTTATGGTCCTGAAAGCAAGTTGAAGGAAACGTTGGTATGACGACTTCCGTTCTGGAGAAACTGCGCCTCATCTCAGCTAGAATGTCAGTGTGCTGCGCCTGGTTTCAGCAGATGAAGACAAAGAACTGCTCTAGCAGTGTCATTGGAAAGAATGTGGCACAGACACAAGCTCTTCAGCTTGCTTTTCTTGGGGTATGACTTAAGAGGTGGACTAGGTGCAGCAACTGAGGCTGTTGGAGCAAGCCATTGCCAGCTGTGGCAACGTTGGGAGAAGCACTTTCTGGGAATTGTTAATTCTTCTTGTAGCTTTGAAGATTTTTTTTTTTTTTTTTTTTTAAATTAAGGATAATTTTGCTTCTTGCTTTATAGGGAGTAATTCTGAGAGACAGTTTGTAGGTCTCGGGTGTCCTGTCATACCTCTGTGTGTTATGCAGCACCTTTTAGCTATCTGATCTTGTAGAACGGCTTTTTTCCTGAGTATAATGCAAAAAGAATGAGGTGGGACTTATTTTATAGTGAACATATGCTTATTTGTGATGTAGTTTTCCCCTTTTACCATGAAAATAAATTACAAAAACCTTCAAGATATTTAATTTTTTTTTTAGGATGAGGCAATTAAATGTCCTAAATGGAAGTAAAAATGGGATTAAGTGTATAGTGCAAAATTATGGCTCACATTGAAATAAGTACATAATAATTCAAACTAGTATCACTTAGCTTTTTGCTGTGTAACCTCATGAAAGTGGGAAAGGTTTTACTAATGTTATTGAATGTGGAATGCAAGTTAAATTGAGTTTATGGTACTGTTCAGATTAATTAATTGAGTTTAGGACTTGATCTGTTTTCAGGACTATAGCCAGCACTGCAAATCTTCAGCATGTGACTGAAGATGCAGCATTTCTCTGTGCTCCACTCTGTCTTCTTATTCAGTTCCAAGAACTTGGCAGGATTAAATGACTGTTTTGCTTTCTAGAAGGGTGTTTAATTGAAAAGCCTTCTGCTGACAGCTCTTAAAGGATGTGAGATGGTAAAACCTTTCTGGAATTACTCCATAACGGAAGATCCAAATCAATGGATTTCTTGGTGAAAAATTTCTTCCTACTCTGAGTTCAGCACTTACTTAGTATCCAGAAATGTTCTAAGTCCTGAATCTCTTCAGTGACATCCACTGCTTCGTTAAAACTGCGGACACTCTAGCCCTGGTCTTTTTAGAGTAGTCCCTGACTGCTGCTGTCCCTGGCAGGGAAGACACTGTTTTGAAACTGTATACATTGAGTACTGTTCTCAGTACTTGTTAAGAAGAGTAATCTGTAATATTAAGTTGCTTCAAGACAGACTGCTTTCTGACTGTGACACAATGTACTGTAATTATGTAGACACTAACTCGGTCTAGATTTGCCTTACCTGCTGCTACTCCCTTCTTGGCACATGAGTGCATCTTCCTTACTGCTGACTTTAGCAATGACTGTGATGTAGCACTAGCAACAGTGTTTGTAGTGAAAATAGTACAGCAAGCTTCAGTTCAACTCATGTGGTACATATTGTCTCATTGATTGTTAATGATTCTGGTACTGTCTTGCCTAGTACACGTTATTAAAATGGAACTGATCACAAATTAATATTTCTCTAATAATAATTTCACTGTGCTGTGTGTTTTTTTTTTTCCACATGTAGTATTAGGATAGCTGCCAGTAATTTCAAGTGGTCTCTCTGCACTTATTCCAAGTTTGACTAATCCCCCATAAAGATGAATGATAGGAACTGAATATAATATTTTAGATGAGATTTGATCAGTGTCTTGCATGAGAGCACTAATGTTACCCTATCCCAACTAGAGGCGTTTTGTGTATACGTACAGATTCCTAGGATTGTTGGAATAAGCCACAAATTTGCTTTTTCATTTATTTAGTGTTTGGATTTTCTATGCATGTTCCTTCTGCAGTTCTGTGAATGGAGATTAACTGTACATCTTGATAATTAATTCAGAAAGCATACTGTCTTGATAGAGTTTCTTAGAAATATTAAGCCAAATGAGAATTTCCGTTGAATGGAATAAGTTAATTTCAGCATCTCCTATCAAAGAGTATTCCGCTTTTGGTTAAGAGATCTTTGTACTTGAAATCTGTGGTGCTGCTACTGAAAGCTTCTTGCACATCTTTCCCAAGCTTCCTCCCCCTTTGCCTTTAGACATGTGGTTTGTCTTGAAGTTGCTCTTTGAGAGGCATTCTTTTAGCAGCCATGCCAGTTTATGCAGCTTCTGCTGCTTGATGCTACATCCTTAATTGTGCTAGTAAAACTGCTTATGCAGCTGCTCATTAAAGTGGGTCAGGGAACTGAACTTGGTTAAAAATAAACTTAGTTACTTTTTTGCCTTACTGCTTTTAACCTGGATCATTTCAATGAGCAGCTTTGCTGAATGGCCTGCAGTCATATCAATGCCAACGGATTGATAATATTATGATAGGAATGAAAGATGGAAAAAATGGGAACTGTTTAAGGCTTTCTTTTAGCAGCTTATGAAAAAACAAAAACAAACAAAAAAAAACCAAACCAAAAAAAACCCTAAACCAATAGCAAATCAGCCCACTACAATTCCTTTTTTAAATAGGGCTTTTTACTTCCTCGCTTAGAAAAATGTCTGTGAGGAAAAAAAAATACTCAGTGGTATAGATTTGTATAAACGTAGAGCTTCCTCCTCCCAAACTCCCCAACAAATGAAACAACTTTGTAGCAGCTTAGATTTTTCAAGACTTGTTGGTTATGTAGACTCAAGGTCTTTCCTACTCGATAGCAGTGGAGAGTCTTTATAGACTTAATAATCTTATGTGAAATGCATAAATAGTTATTGGAGCTCTCCTTAGGTCATCCCAAGCACCATATAATCCAAGAACATGAGAGTATACAGGGTGCTGGGGCTAAAGGATGACCTGATTGCTGTCTATAACTATGCGATTAGAGGTTACAGACAAGGTGGAACTAGACTCTTTTCAGTGGTGCCCAGTGATAGGGTGAAAGACGGTGTATGCAAGCTAGATGGGCTTCAGTTATTATTCTGTGATTTTATACCTCCAGGAACACAGATGGCAGGAAGAAAATTGCTCTCCCTTACTTTTAAAGTTAAAAGAATACAGTATGCAACTGGAATGTCCTTCTAGTGCTGCTTATTTCATTCATCTGCTAACTCGTTTTTACTGAAGCTGTAGTAATATGTCAGAATGATGTTTCAGTGTACTGCATATCTGATGTGATTTTTTTTTTTTTTCCTCTTCAGCAAATTTGACAGGCCATGCAGAGAAAGTTGGCATTGAAAACTTTGAACTCCTGAAAGTTCTTGGAACAGGGGGTAAGATGCACTATTTTTTCTAAGTTGAATGTTGGAAGTATTACTCTTAAGTATAGTTTTGTTTTCTAGCTGAGGTTTTGGTAATTGGAACACTCCTTAGGAAGATATATCACTTTTGTATTGCATAGCATAATTTTCTTCACTTTTTTTCTCATAAATATTGTGCAAAATTGGAGGTTGTGTGTTCTAGCTTATAGCACTTTTGAAGATGCACTTTAAAAAAAAAAATGGAAAATAAATGGCTTGAGATTTGTGGCAATGTAATACAGTTTGTGAAAAATCTGATCTAAGTTAAGGCATGATCTTGATAATTTCATTAAATTTTTGGACTATGTTTTCATTAATTTCTGGAAAAAAACCATTAACGCTAGTACCTTATTGAACAGGATGCTCCACTTATTAACTATATGTTTTAGAGTTGGCATTGGCTCTACTAGTCTTTTTCTGTCCTATTCAAATCCCAGAAATTTTTAAGATGGAAAATGTTCACTGTCGTATTGTGGATTTCAGCACGATGTTGGAGATTTGTAGGATGTTGTAGGATTGCTGACTGTAACCAACAAAAAAGCTTTGTTTCTCGTTTGTTAAAGGGACACACACACAGGCCCGTACACAGACCAAAAGTAATGGCTTTTATTCTTCTTGGTGTGTTTATGCATTTTTTTTTTTTTGTCAATATTAACATCAGATGCAGTGTTGAGTAGATTGGGATAATCATGATGGTGGACTACATCAAGGTCTATAGAAGTTATAAGTTAGTTACGATATTAAATTTTGGGTGTTATCAGCCATTAATGGCTAGCAGCGAGGCTATAATTGCACAAGCTGCTACATCACTGAAAAGAGCTAAGGGTGTTGATTTTCACATTTAGCTGTCATATAGATTCTTTCATAAACTCATTAAGCTGCTAAATCACCGGAGAGTGTATTTTTCTGTTTCTGAAGTAATTTTTTTAAAATTTAAATTTAACAGGCTTAACAATTCAACCATTGCTGCTAAATTTCAGTAGTTAGTGGTGGAGGCAAGGAAGCTTTAATATTCATAGATATACGTTGCATATTCGTAGGTGGAAGCAGCTATGCTGTTCTGAAGTGGTCAGTATTGGTCTGAGTGGGGTTGACAAAAGCGAAATTACTTATAATTAAGCATTTATGTCAGGATATCTTTCTCTCCTGCTGATAGGAGGGAAACATTGGCTGGATTTTTAATTATACATATGTATGTGTGCGTGTATATGAAAACCAGTCCCATACCTGAATTTTTTCCTTTTTCCTTACCACTGCCGTTAGTCTGAGATCACCTTAATATTACAACTATTGCATTTGGAATACAAAGTAAGTTTTGGTGGTTTCATAAGTGTCAGTCTTCAAGTTCAGACGAGTAGTAGCCTGACTTCCTTCTGCTGTCTTTAGGCAGTGCCTCCAAAATACCCCTTTTGCTGCTGTTAAACTGTTGTCTGTCATTCGTTGCTACCTTCCATGCCTTCTCTTCTTCATGAACAGATTAGCCAAATTTCTCTTGGCCTGGGATGCTCTTACTCGTAGCAGGTAGTCCTTAGGCTCATAGTGCAAAGCTATTCTATTCGCTCAGGTTAACAGGGTAATTTTTTATGAGTGACCCCTTTCAGAAAAGGCTACTTCAATGGGTTGACAATGGGATTGACAGTGTGTGTATGTGTGAAGAAAAAAAAAAGCTGAGGAAGCATGCCTGTCTATCTTCATCCTGCTGTCATAGTCATGTTGTTCCAGAAACATCTTCTGTTGTAGTAGACTTCAAACTGTTTCAAGAACTGACTAAAAGATTTCTGCAAACTTTAGGAACCCAAGGACAGCTTGAGTATCCTGGAATGGCATTTTTAAGAGCAGCACTATTTTTTTTGGTCAAGGAAATACTAGTTGCACTTTTTTAATATGTAATTTCAGTCATAGCCTGAGGTTCTTGCTTCGGAAATCTGGACTGTCAGGGCAGTTAAGAAGCTTTGTTCATTCTTAAGCGTATCACAGCTAAGACTAGTGCACGAGGTGTGTCAGAGGTGGTTGCTTGCCAATTACTGGACAGCATTAAATGCAAATAACCTGATCAGAATGGAGCTAATTCTGTTTGCTTTGGGGAAGTGACCATCTGTGAATTGTCAGTGTTTGCAGTAACATGGAATCGCTGAAAACAGGACTGGAATGGGCTTGAAGAGGTCCTCTAATTGCTGCCCCAAGACACAGTCAGACCTGCATCATTGCTGACAATGATTTGTTCTTAAAAGCCTCCAGTAGTAGAGGTTCTGCAACCTTCCTAGATGTTCATGCTAAGGATGTTTTATTTCCTAGCTTGAGAAGCGTTCTGGGGATTGCAATAAGCAAAAAATCCCCTCTCATTCTTGCAAGAGGTTTCTGGAAGAACATTATTTCACAATAGGATATACCTGTATTAAGGCATTTCCTCTGTAAATATCATCCAACAAAATTTTGATGCAGTTCTGAACGCCATCTTCACTTCCAGCGTATTTCTAATTGTTACGGTCAGAAGAGTTTCTATGTCTTTCATTGACTCGACAGAGCAGGACAGAAACTGAAGCAAGATATTGGCCACTGGGCTAAGATGATCCCGAAATATCCATTCTACTGTGAAATAAATTTTTATGAGTATTGGGCCTACTGTTACAGAACCACAGAGAACTTGTACAAATTGACTCTGGTGCTGTTGGTTTAATAACATACAAACCCCTTTGTAAAAACTTTAGTTTTTGGGAAGTTCTAGAACTACCTTGTCAATGACAAGAATTATTGTGCAAGCACTGCATCTTAAGTATGGAAAACCAACTTAAATGCTGTGGATCTTGCAGTATCTGCTGCATGTGAAAAGTCTGGGGCTATGCATTCAGTTATTTAGCTGTCTTACTGACTGTATGTTTTTCCTGTGCAATGTATCTTGCTTTTTTTCCCCACAACTTCCATAGCAGGGAGATCACTTTTCAAACACTTCGTAAGACACTAAATACCTGTTTGCATGCAAACTTTGCTACAAGATCTTAAGTGTGTTGTGTCGTGAGTTGTAGGGTCCTGTTTAGGCCTGCCACTACTTGATCTCACACTTGAATTGAGGTTGGAGGAGTGAGTATGACTGCTTTGACTTCTCAGTTCTTTCTACTAGAATATATGTTTACTTGGGGGCATGAGAACTGTCTATAATGGCAGTAACATAAGTCAGAAATATTTGGCATAGCAGGCTCTTATTGCAGACTTGTCTTAAATGATACTGTACCAGAGTAAGGCCTTATTTAGAACTTGTGCTCTCTTGTACAAAACTACTCGTCTGCATTTCAGTTGTTGTCCTTAGGTTTGCTCTCACAAAAAATGAGGAAAAACTTCAGAAGATATTTGCATGCCTTCTGTATTGATAAGTAAGAGTTGGGTTTGAATTATCTTGTTCTGTAGTTTTTTATTCTATTAGAATAAGAAAGGAGGATATTTTCTTCAACGTATATCTAACTAATTTTTATCTATGTATAGTTGGCAATCTAATTATGGTGAAACTAAATGCCATCCCTCTAAAGAGTAACTGCCTGGTGGCTAGGTTGCAAGTTGCAGGTGCTTATTAGATGCCTTTTACCTTTCAGCCAGGAAAAAAAGGGATAATTTCATTATTTCAGGAATTTAAAATATTTCAAGTATTTTCAAGTAGGGGGTGTGTGGGTGGGGTTGTTTTGTTGGTGTTCTCCCCCCCCCCCCCCCCCCCCCCCATGGGGAAGGCAGGGTGATTCCTGGAACCTGGAGAACTTTCCAGACAGCCATTGTATCTCCATTAGGGACTTGCACCCAAATTATGGGCAGGATGGTAAGAGAGAACAATGGTTTTTTTAGTTTTGGAGTGTTGGATTTTTTTCTGACCATTTTGAGAACTTCTCTATTCTTTTACACTAGTAAATTCTGTGAAGTTGAAGATGGGGCTGGGGTTGAGGTCATCTTAGACAAATTGGGTCACAGAGGCAAAAGGGATACTATTGCTTTTTTTTGGAGCAATTTAAAGAAAAATGAGGAAGATGGCATCTGATGGCTTGTGTTTATATGTTGCTGTGTATTTTTAGGCAAGAGCTATCTTTACTCTGGCAGTGAAAGCCTTATTCTGGTGTGAGCTTTTAGGTATTACAGATATTACCGTAATATAGCTAATGCTAAATAAAAGCTGTGATGCTGTTTTAAAATTCTTTGCTGTGGAGTTATGCAGCATGCAAAGTGGTTTCAAACTATCTGATATTTAAATGATCTACAGTAATACAAAGCAGAATATATTGAAACCTCACAGTCATGTTAAGTGATGACTGTAGATGTTATTTTAACTAATTACAATATTTTAAATATGGACTGCTATGAAGCAACTGGAATAACTAAAGAAGATACTCAAAATATGTTAAATTGAATGATACCTTGCTTAAGTATGTGTAATTGTGGTAGTTTCGTATAAATTTAAATTTTCGTTTTTAAGTTTTATTTTTTTAAAAAGACAAAAAAGTTAAGATTATTAGAAATAGTATCCTTGTGTACTGCTGTTTCTCCTATGGAAGTGATTTTTTTGTGATAACATTTTCTTCACGCTATGGCTTAGCATAATTTTATACTTATTTTCTTTTTTTGCATTTCTTTCTTGCATTCCTTTTATGTCTGGTTTGTTCTTGTACACGCTCTCGCAATTGGAAGCATGCTTGTTATATTTTGCTTTTTGGTGTTAAAAGAATATCATAGTATACACATTCCTCTCTTGACCTGAGTCTTACAGGAAAAGACAAGGAAGCAAAAATCTGAGTTAGTAGCCTTTTAATCTGAGTTAGATCCTTTTACGTTGCATTAAGGCGCTATTAATAGAATAAACTTCCCTGTTGAAGAAATCAGTAATGCTTTACATCAGTGAAACAAAATACATGACACTATGCCACCGTTAATAAAGCTATTAATAACGTACTTGTTGCTTTGGGAGCAAATTATTGCTTACTTGACTTCTCTGACTTGCCTGTGTTCTGCTCAGTATATACTTTCTGAAATTCCAGCTCTTTTTGTTTTCGTTTAAGTCCTTTTTTTCCTGCTGTTAGCCTTGCTAATCTGAAATTTTCAGATTTCCTGTCCACTGAATTCATGTTTCCAGTTGTCCCTCCTACCTAGTTAAAGCTTTTCTCCTGTGACGTAGAAAACTAGTGGCTAGTCTATAGAACAAGGTTGCTTTACAGCAAAGTAATCTAATTGCTTCCCAAAGCCACGAAATGAACAATAAGAGACAGTGGCTGTGTTGGTTTATGCATGCCCACTGGACTTATTTGCTTCATTCTTTGTAAATATGTTTTTAAAATAAAAAAAAATAATGCAGAGTGCATTCTGGGTCATACATTTTTCTACTTGTAGATTATTCCTTTTTTTTCCTACTCAACTGTTGCTTCTTCTGATTTTGATAAATGCCACTTTCATTCCCTCTTTCAACTGTACTTAAGAAGAGACAATACAAGTGGTTCCAGAGCATGTGCCCTAATGATCCAGTCTACTGCTTGAACTACAGTCCACTAATGAAAACAAAACAGTAATTAGAAGCAAGAACATAACTGACTGCATGCCAGGTGCCCACCAAAGCCCCTCTCTCACTCCCCTCCTCAGCTGGCCAGGGGAGAGAAAATATAATGAAAGGCTTGTGGGTTGAGATAAGGACAGGGAGAGATCATTCACCAGTTACTGTCATGGGCAAAACAGACTCAACTTGGGAAAATTATTTTAATTTATTACCAATCAAATCAGAGTAGCATAACGAAAAAATAAAAACCAAATCTTAAAACACCTTCCCCCCACCCCTCCCTTCTTCCCGGGCTCAGCTTTATTCCTGATTTCTCTACCTCCTCCCTTGCAGCAGTGCAGGGGGACGGGGAATGGGGGTTGCGATCAGTTCATCACATGTTGTCTCTGCCGCGCCTTCCTCTTTGGGGGGAGGACTCCTCACACTCTTCCCCTGCTCCAGTGTGGGGTCCCTCCCATGGGAGACAGTCCTCCATGAACTGCTCCAGCGTGGGTCCCTTCCACAGGGTCCAGCCCTTCAGGAACGGGCTGCTCCAGTGTGGGTCCCCTGCAGGGTCACCAGTCCTGCCAGCAGCCTGCTCCAGCACAGGCTTCCCACAGGGTCACAGCCTCCTTCGGGCACATCCACTGGCTCCGGTGTGGGGTCCTCCACGGGCTGCAGGTGGATCTCTGCTCCACCGTTACCCTCCATGGGCTGCAGACGGACAGCCTGCCTCACCATGGTCTTCTCCAGGGGCTGCAGGGGAATCTCTGTGGGGCACCTCTTCCCCTTCCTTCTTCAGTGACCTTGGTGTCTGCAGGGTTGTTTCTCCCACATATTCTCCCTCCTCTCTCCAGCTGCAGTTGTGCAGGTTTTTTTTTCCCCCTTCTTAAATACGTTATCCCAGAGGCGCTACTGCTGTCGCTGATGGGCTTGGCCTTAGCACCCCCCGACCCCAGCTACCAAAAACGTGCCACGCAAACCCAATACACTGCCATACATGAAAGAGAATATTTTATACATGATCTTTTGGAATTAAGTGCTTATATGAGAAGGATATTCTCCTTATATGTGGAAGATACTTGGAATATGAAGGATATATTCATATGAAGGGAAGAAAATTGGTAGGATGAATGTCAGATTTAAATAATCAGCTCAAAAATCATGTTATACAAGAAGGTGTAATGAAGTTCCATCTAAGAGGTCAGAAAGTATTCTGATAAAGTTAAGACTGTGAAATTAAGTTAGCTCTTTCAAAACCTATTGAAGAAAATATAAAATAGTCTTCTCATAAAAGCAGAAGAAAAAAAGAAGTGGGGTTACTGTGTTCAGGAGAGTGAGCCAAAATTAGGGAGTGTCTAAAAATAATTCCAAACTCCAATTAATGTTTTACTTCAGTTTCTGCTGAGGACAGCTATGATGAATACTGAATGGAAGGTGGGATGGCTAATTGGGGACAGAGTTTGGAAATGGGAAATTATTTTTCTGTATGAAGAGCAGACTAAAAAGAGGGGAGTGTGTTCAATCTAAGAACCTGGAACCTGGACAAATTCATCCTATTCATCCATCAGAGAATTCTGAAAGAACCTGGACATTCAATTGGAGATCAGGAGCGAAGATTCTTACTTGGACTAAGGTCAGGTAACCACCTCTGACTCCAGTATAACTGGAGAGAATAGTAAAGCAATCCTACATTTAAGAAGGAAAGAAGGAAGTAAGATGATGATCCAGGCAGCCATTGGTTTATTGTTCTGACTTCATCTGACTTCAGCAGTATGCAGTGCCTTCAAAGCAATTTTGAAGAAAATAATTTACCTTAATTTTGGTAATAAATAAAAATGAATGGCATGCTTATCCAGTGGTAGATTGTCTTATATATGAGAGCCGCCTTCTAAAAATTTACTTCCTTTCAAAAAGAAAAAAAAGTTTGGCATGTATTGCCTGCCATACCTATTTACTGTAATAACATTTGCTTTTTTAAAAAAAGCTAAAGGTAAAAATGCACAAAAGCAAAATGCTGATATAAACTACATTTTAAGATGCAACTTACCCTCTCCTGTCACTTTCTGCCTTTCTTATTTATCACCTCTCACTCACTTGTTTAATGGGACAGGGAACTTGTTCTTGGGGAAATAATAATTTTGAAACAAGTACCTTAAAGATTCTTGCCTATCTGATACTTAAGGAAAGATGACAGAGAATGCCTCATCTTTGAAAGTTTGGTGGTGGACAATGAAAATTGGAAATGCTTGTTGAGAATGCTATTATTTGATCTTTGTTAAGGTTTTTGCTTGGCGCTTTTTTTTCCTGTTTTTAGCTGCTAGAGCTATATGCCTTTCTGACTTTGCTACATCCCCAATTTTAATTCATATGGACAGATACTGCACAGTTCTGCCTCCAAATTCTTTAGGAAGATTAGATCTAAAGATTATTTTAACAGTAAAAAGTGCAGAGGAAAGAGGTCATTAGGCATACGTCATGCAAGAATACGGTGAAGTTTATTAAAATCATTAAATATTCTGTACCTTTGAGGCTTTCCTATTGTTGTCTCATGATTATTCTTACACTGATAATAAACAAGTAATTTAAGAAAGAGGTGTAGCTTATGTTAACACTTGAAAACATTGCTTTAAAACGGTCTGTATACAAATGTCAAGTTTTGATGGATTTAGAAGTCCGAATAAACCATCCCATGTGCTATAAACAATAAGAATTGCTTGCCTTTTTCTCTCTAAGAATTAGCTGGCATGGTGCAATGGCTTAATTGTGCTTGCATTTATACGGAAAGAATAAAGAAGCAAAGTACTTTATAGTTTTAATTCATTGTCTTTCATCAAGTGTGTACTTTAGAATATTCTAATGACTTGCTGAATTGTTACTTACGATGATGTGTATTACTATGAATGTGTATTCATGAAAAAGGCAATAGCGAAAGGAAAGCTTTAACCCCCAATTACATTTTTCTGCCTCACAAATTAAGTGGAAATTTGGTATAAATTGCTGGTATGAAATCTCTTATTCATCTTACAGGCCTGATATCCATATCAATCTGCAACTAATAATTGGTTTTTTTCTTTAACTTTAAATTTTTATTTTATTTCTCTTAATAAACTGCAAGGTCAGTCTAACGTGTGTGTGTGTGTGTATATATATATATAGTATGTATTATATAGTCTTTTAGTTCTTCTGTCATTTAAAATATTTTTAATGAATTTTGGGGGTGAATATTTGGTGACTCTGTCTGTATTTCTTTATGGGGGATATATTGCTGGCTAAATATTTCTGCCTTGGGAGTAGTTGAGATGTGCCTCAGATTTTATGAGAATGAACACGTGGCGCTCTAAGAAATCAAAAAAGCTTTTCTGAAATGAGATTATCCAGTAAGGGTATTCTTGCAATTAGCTTCTGTGCCTTCTCATTGCTGCCACTCATATGAATTGCTTTTGCAGTGTTGTCTTTAAGTAGATTTCTCGTGGTGATATCAGAGATTCTGGTGTTGAATATATCATGAGTCATTTGATTAAAATAGTGCTACTTAAGATTTATTCTCATCAAAACTGCTGAGAATCCTCATCATTCTGTCAGTCCTTTTCAGATTTCTGAAGAAACAATTTGTACCATGGTAAAGCTCTATATTGCGAATTGTTTTATGGTAACACTAGTATAGTTTCCAGAGATTTCCTTACAGCTATTACACTTACCAGATAATTTTCTCCTCTGCTGTATGTAAAGCCATGGTAGGTGCTGTTAATATACTGCTAGCATTCTGCCACTTAAGGTGCATTATTGTGTTTTTATAAAGTGTGATTAAAGATACAGGTAGCCAAGTGTTAAAATGTAGGGGCTTTTGTTTATTTTAATTTAGCTTGACTTAATGTTCTCCAACATTTCTGATAAAACTACTGTTTCCCGGGAACCTAAGGAAACTTCTGTTGAATGCTTTAGACTGGGCTTTTCAGAGAGGCACGAGGAAACTCAATGTCAAGCTCCAGCTGAAAATTGGTGAAAACTAGGGCTGCTCCCTTAAGCAGTTGAGAAATGCAAGCTAAGGCCATTCTCTGCACTGTTTTTGTTGCATGTTAGTAGAATGCAGAAGTGTTATCTACATTTTTTGAGAAGTAATTCCTTAAAAAGATGTAAATACTGCTTTTGGAAGCAGTTTTTTTTAAACCAATATTCTTAGTAGCAGGGGTCTGTTTTTCAGATGCTAAAAATAATTTAATATCCAGTATTGGAAAAATGGGTGAATAACATTAAAAATGTGCATATGCATAACAGTATTACTGTGGTCACAATATTATTGTCTGTACAACCTTGGTCCAGATCACTTGTGTTTGTACATCATGACAGGATTTATGATCCATGCCTAAAGTAATCTTTTTACATCTATGGTTATCCATTTCTTGATGACCAACTGGTGACTATTGGGTCTGACTTAGATGTACTTGAGATCTCATAACTACAATTAAAGTTGAGGAAAGCAATACAATACTGAACATCTTGAAAAAGATTGTCCTGGGTATCTCACATTTGTCTCCCAAAATAGAAAGATATGTTTACACTAACCTGTTCTGACTCTATTTGCCATTCTTGACAGATAGGTTGTGAAAACGTATTTTATGAAAGGTTTTATTGAGAGTAATGGGTTCTGTAAAGAAGGCAAGCATGAGTCTTTAGGGTGTGATGAGTCAGGCAAAGAACTTCTTAAAAAGAATTGTTCGTTATATGAGCAGTATTACTTTTGTATACTGAATGAAGCATAACTCGGTTGTAGGAAAAAAAAAAACCAAACATGTCATTTGATAATTTAAAACTCTCTATTACTTGTCTGGAAAAACAGGAAAAATCTGGAGTTACAAGTAATTACTTATTGGGAGCAGGTATGCTATAACATTTTTGAAGACCAACTAAATTTGAGTGTCTCACATCAGGACAGTATACCCTGTCTAGTGTATTTACAGTTTTGAGATACTTGAGCATTCTCTTTGAGAAAGAAATGTGAAGATAATTATAGGGGTTGGACAAACCACCCAGCTGGTTGTTTTCTGTCTCTTGATGGCTTAAGGAGATCCTATGAGCACATGGAGAGGCATACAATGATGGCTTCCTTAGTGAACTTGTAGCAGCCTGCAGTTTGGGGTCTGCCTGAGCCAGAGATTCTCTTCTGTGTTTAGCAACACTTGGTATACTTTCCTCTCCCTCAAGGATTTATATAATCTTTTTGAACTCATCTACATTTTTGATACCTGCAGCATAACGTAACAGTAGTTCCACAGCTTAACCGCGTATTTGTGTGTATGTTTTGGGCAGTTCTCAATCTTGATACCTAATGATTTCATTTGTTACCTTAGTTATTTTATTTCTAGAAATAATGAAAAATTGTTCTTTACTTACCTTCATACAGTTTTTGATTTTTTTAACTCTCTAGCATCTTCTTAAGTACTCTACTTTTTCAGGCTAAATAGGAAGTCTAAGTGTGTTTAGTTCCTTTCATAATTAGAAGAATTCTGTTATCCTCTTCTGTATTTTTTTTAATGTTTTCCTAGACTTTTTTTTTCTGATGGGGGCGAGGGGAGCTGGGCACAGAAGGGAGGAGAGACTGAAATAGTGTGCATCACTCAAGATATGAACATACAAAGATTTCATACTACAGCATAAGGGATTTCTGGTTTTGTGCTGAAGGTTTGGGAGATGGTACATTTGTCATTTTTTCCCCTTCAATACCTTCCTTGAAGTTCTAACATTCCATTTGCTTTTTGGATTACCACTGGTTTTTTCTCATGGGGTTGTCTATGGTAACCACAGGTATTTCTTCTTTTTCTCAGTTATAACACTATGCAAAATTAATTATTATCATACTTCACATGGATTACTCATTTACCTATTTGGAATTTTATCTGCCATTTTATTTTTCAGCTACTTAATATTTTGATACTGTGGTACAGTTTTCAGCAGTCAGCTTCCATTTCTGTTGCAGTGGATAATTCACTAAACTAAGAAAATCGTCTTCCTCGCTGTTCATATATGACTGAATCAGGCAGGATGAATTCTTGTGGTGACCTCCTTTCACCGAAAAAGCTGACTATTTATTTTTAACTTTTTGGGTTTTTTGTATACTAATATAATTCTTCATTCATAAGAGGACCCTCCTCTTTGCACCTATGGTTGTTGAGTGTTTTTAAGACCCTTTTTTAAGGGAACTTGCTAAGTACCTCGGAAATCTAAATACATCAACCATATCACTGTTCCTTCCTCCTGATTCCTTTGAGCAATTATTAATAGAAGTAATTATTACCATGTACAAAAGTAACACTCATTCTTTCACATAGTATCCTGTTTGTGTATCTGCTAATTCTAACCTTTACAGTTTCTTCAGGTTTGCCTGGTAGAAGTATCAAGTTTATTTGTGTACAGTTCCCAGGAGCCCTTTTTATTTAATTAAAAAAAAAAAAAAAAAAAAAAAAGAATGTCCACATTTGCCACTTATTACTCCAGTGTGGAGTGTATTTTAACCAGATACGTAAATAGAACACCTAGATTCAATAATTTAAAATGCTGGAAAGACTACCTTTTGGTCCTGGTGACTATTTCATTTACTGTTTGTGTTCAGAAAACTTTCTTTTTGAGATAATTCCTCCAGCTTATTCTCATTTAAGTCCAGTATGGGAGCCTCAGAAAGTTCCTATGTACTAAATACTAATGGGAAGAATTCGTTGGCTTTTCTGTGGGTTTTTGGAACTTCAGTGCTATAAAGCCAGTAATGAAAGCATGTAAGTTGTGCAAATATGGGCAGACTATTTTGAGGAAAAAAAAAAATAGCATCTCTCTTACTCCAAACTAAATTCTAGGTATGGGAGTTTTAGGTTATTACAAAGGAAGAAATCATCAGCTTTTAAAATTGCTTTTAAATACTGAAAATCTGTTTGATTGTTTTTCCCACTCTTGCTGTGTTCAGTCACTAAGCTCATTTGGTCAAAATTTTGCTCAGAAAAGGTCAGTGTGAAACAAAAAAAAAGTTCTGGAAGATTTTAGCCTGAATGGTTACTGTTTGCCATAACAATGAATAATTGAAAGTAATAATGATGTCAGCCAGACCTGTTGTATGAGTAGGTGACTGTTGTGTTTTTTTTTTTTTTTTTTTCTCCCTACTTTTTCTTTTTTAAGCCTATGGAAAAGTGTTCCTAGTAAGGAAAGTAAGCGGCCATGATGCTGGAAAGCTGTATGCCATGAAAGTACTGAAGAAAGCAACAATAGTTCAAAAAGCCAAAACAACTGAGCACACAAGGACAGAACGACAAGTGTTGGAGCACATTAGGCAATCACCATTTTTGGTCACGTTACATTATGCCTTCCAGACAGATACAAAGCTTCATCTCATTTTAGGTGAGTAGTTTTCAGGATTCAAGTCTTATGTTAATGGGAAAAAAAAAAAATCTGCTCTTTTATCTCCTTAATGTTTTGTAGTTTTTTTTTCATGTGGTCTTAAGTACTGTGTGTTTGGAGATTGCATGAGAGACCATAGGAAGTAAAATACTGTTCATCTTCAGCAGTGTCTGTGCTTGTGGTTTTCCTGTTTGAACTTCAGTGTGCTACTCTGACTTGGTGGGGGGAGTATTATCAGTGACTTACATGCAGCAAAAAATGTATATGACCAAAAGTACCTAAACCAGAGACATATTTTCTTGAACTTACTTAGAAGATGAAATTTTGGTTTGCACTTTAACTATTAGAATCATAGAATCATAGAATTGTTAAGGTTGGAAAAGACCCTTAAGATCATCGAGTCCAACTGTTAACCTATCACTGCCAAGTCCCCCACTAAACCGTGTCCCTAAGCACCACATCTACCCGTCTTTTAAATACCTCCAGGGACGGAGACTCAACCACTTCCCTGGGCAGCCTGTTCCAATGCCTGACTACCCTTTCGGTGAAGAAGTTTTTCCTAATACCCAACTTAAACCTCCCTTGGCACAGCTTGAGGCTGTTTCCTCTTGTCCTGTCACTTGTTACTTGGCAGAAGAGACCGACCCCCACCTCACTACAACCTCCTTTCAGGTAGCTGTAGAGAGCAATAAGGTCTCTCGTAAAGAGCAATAAGGTCTCCCGTATATTATTATATACTGCATTAGTTTTCTACAGATTTTCAGACAAACTGCTACCATGAATGAAAAAGTTCTTAATCTGGGTATTAAAGGATTCAGTTTATTTTCTCTGCATGCTGCCTTTGCATATGTGGCACAGAGGTTATTGGTAAGGTGGGATGACCAAACACGACTTTGTTACTGGGATTAGTTGGTAGGAAAGAAGAAGAAAATAAGGAAATATTTCAGCAGCAGAAAGCCTTCTAGTTCAAACATACTGCACATTTCCCTCTAAGAACACGTTGTATATTGTCCTCAGTGTGATCAGTGTTTTTGAAATGCTGTCATCTGTCTGAGAGGACAGGGCTACCTGTCACTATGCTGACCAGTTAGTATGCTGTTCTAGCACTGAAATGCTGCAAACCGAAAGATCATATCTGGCAGGTCTTTTTTTCTGAACAAATGTGCTCGTAATGTGGGCGATGCCAGTTAAAGATGATTGTGCTTTCATTTATTTCTGGTCAAATTGCTTACAACACTGGAATCTACAAGTTGGTACAGTTTCCTGCTGTAAAAAGCTGGTGAAAATACTTGTATTGTGGATCAGTTTCTTGTTTTATGCATTGTGATACTTCATTTTGGTAAGTTCTACCAGGAACTTTTGTAAATCTCCATTTACAAGAGATGCTTGATAATGAACTATTGTACAGAAAGCCTTATCAGAGCATTCTTCATTCCACTTCTGTCCTTGCCATTTTGCTTTCCATTTTGATGTGAAGAACCACATCTATTTCTGTAGCATTTGCAAGGTTGGCAGAAGACTGATCAGGTACTTTCTTAGGGTTTTCAACTCAGATGTGACTTCCGTATGTGCGTGTCTCTATTCCCTACCACTGTCCTTTTTCAGGACAGTAATGTTTTGGGGAAAGACTCTGACATTAAGGAGTTATATTCCTTTTACTTTATTCCCCAGTTTCATTGCCTTTGAAGAGTCATGTCTTTCTCAGGAAGATTAAGGATTTTTCCTGATAACGAGGAACATTTACTTCAGGAGCGGGAAAAGAGTATTAAAATAAACTCTAAACCTTACTGCTTCAGGAAGCATTTGCTGCCAAAACTTTTTTTTATGAAACCATTTGATCTTTGAGTATTGAGATACTTGCATGTTTCAATTTTTGTGTGTTAAGAGGCAATCCAAAATCATACATTTCTGTGCTGAAAGTAGAGCTTGTTCATAAGGCTTCGCACGACTCTAAAATTAGAAATATTTCTACCTTTCAGATCAGCAGCAAATTTTGTGTTTGGTATATAAGATGTATTTGTAATAAAACTACAATCAATTTTTCAAGACTGATTATTAGAGTATTTTAAAAGAACTGGAAAATGAATGATCAAGTTAATGCTTGGATGCAGAATACGTTTTTGAAGTTAATTATTTGAAGAAGTAAATGGTCCTTTAATTGAAGTACAAGTTTTGCGATTCCTTTTAGCTCATAACTTCCATGTATTGAACCTTTTATTAACAGACGGATTTAGACATTAAATTAATAAAATTTTATTAATGTTATATGAATCTATACCACTGTCTGTCAATTCTTTGGAAGGTGTTCTATGCGCATACCTTAGTTTCATATAGTACAGTGAGATAATACGGGTATCTGAGGAGCTCAAGCTTAAATGGAGTGTTCACTGGATTCCTTTTGAAAATGACAATTGAAAATTGTAATGTGGATTCTTATAAATTCCTCTGACTAGGACATTAAAGAAATATGTAAAATGTTGTCACAGTCTGGAAAATGCTAAAGAGACAAAGAAAAAGTTAGAACTAGATAGATAGCTTTGTGATTCCTTGATGTTAACCTTTACTAATTAAGGTTTCTTTTTTTTTGTATTTAAGTTATTGATTAATAATTTAGAAAATAAAAATGAAAGATTAAACGAGACAAAATGTGAACCTGTATTATAAATATTATAGTACCATTCTTTAAATCCAGATATTTTTGGCTAGAATGCAATTTAGATCCCGTTAGAAATATTTCAAAAAACAAAAGAAACAAACAGCAAACCAAGACAAAAAAAACCCCTCACACCTGAGATGGATGTAGTTACCTAAAAATAAATACATAGTAATGGAGAAATTTAGGTGACAAGGATAATTAGAAGGCCAGAAAAACATATGAAGGGAAAATTAAAAGCTTGACATTATATTCTCATAAGAGCCAAGGAGGAGGGAGGCCAGTAGTTCTGAAGAACATTACATAGCAGATGGTGAAGAGTAGGCACATGACCACCATAACACAATGTTGAGGTGATGGTTAAAGCAAGAAATTCAAGGCTGATGTATAATTAAAGGCTTTTTGTTTTGTTTTTCACTTTCCCACAAAGTCTACATGAATCCATTCTCAGAATATCAGTTGGGGCCAGAAAGGTCCTTTTTTCCTTCTTTTTTTTAGCAGAAAATGGGAATAATTAGAGGGGCGTTAAAAATTTCTTTTAATCACTTTTTGTAACAGCGAAAATCTCTTCTACCTAACATGGCCTAAAGCTACTTTATAATTCAACTGGGCTTCACACCCTCCCTAACAAAAAAAACCCAACTGTTTGTTGCAAATTTTTTATGTCTCATTATGTAAATCTTTGTAAACCACTTCTTTGATTTAGTTTTGGAATTTGTGTTCCAGAGGCTTCTGAATTTTTGGGGAAACCAGTCTCTGCCTTTGTTTTTATACCTAGATGAATGTGGTGTATAAGCAACATGTCCTTTCAGTTTCAAGACGTTTTAGAATTGGAGCCTCAGTACAGTATTTAATACAATTCTTTGTGCCATCAGATTACATAGCCATGTGAATTTAGTCTGGATCAAGTGCAGACATGCAGTTGCTCGTCTGCCAAATTTCCAGAATACAGGGTTTGGAGTTGATTCCAGTTTTTAGGTTGACTTTAAGCTATGATTGAAAGAACAAAGTATTGTATCCATGTGGGTAGCAGTTCTATGCAAAGCTTGTCACATCAGGTTAACCTACTAATACTTTAAAAAAAAAAAAAAGCTGAACTGTCAGATGGAGTTTATATTGAAGTAATTGATTCCCCTCCCCGCCCTTGTGTCAGTGGTGCATTTGATCTAGCATCAAGAATTTGAAGGCTGGTTGTTACATTGGGCTGTGGTTAGCGTTACAACCTGAATAGAATTTGGCTTGTTCTGCCACTCCTGTGGCAGCTTTGGTTTGTATCTGTCACGGTCCTTAGAACAGTGTGTTAGAATTCAGTTCTTACCTTGGGCTAAGTTAGCAGTTCTGATTAGAAATATTTAAAAAATTTGTTTGTGTTATCTTTGTTTTCTCCATGATGAGAATGCTGAAGTTTTCTTGGAAGAAGGAAGCAATTGTAAAATGTGGGTTATTTATACTTTATTATAATATTTTTCATATGCTTACTGATCTAGATAAATAATCTTCCTCACAGTGTTTGATTCCACTAATATTCCTTCCCAAACAGAGAGCTGGAGAACTAAAAGGAGGAGAGAGATCAGAATATCTATAATTTGTATATATGCTTTCTCCTTCAAAGTATTAACTTAGTTATAACAGGACTGGACCTTTTTCATGGATTTATGTATTACACCAGTGAATCTGTAGAAACCATATCCAAAAAAATCTTGAATAAGATGATGTGGGACGTGTTCCCTGCCCTGTGTATGTAGACCTCAAATACAATATGGTGGCTGTGGGGTTGCAAATTCATGGCTTTAATGTACACTGCTAGCATAAACAGCTCTACCTCTAAAATGTGTTTGTGTTGCAGCGGAGCTCTGTTGTAATAATTACACCCACCCTGCGCCCCGAACTGTGGGATAACCCTTGTGTCATAGCCTGCAAAGAATGAAAGTGTGGTTTCCATGAGGGAATGTATGTGGAAATAATCTCCTCCAGTAACTCTTGCCATCAAAGTTCCCCTTGCAAAGGGTAAAACTTGTAATTGCCCATAGTTGATTATTTTACCCAATACCTGTTTTCTGAATTGCCTTTCTTTATGTCAGTCTGCCTTGTTGCTCTTAAGTATTTCATAAGAGTGTACAAGTATTCTGTTTGTAATATCATTTGTACTCCTTTCTATTCATATTCCTGAATAACTAAAAGACTGATTTTGCAAAAAATATTCATCTTTATAATTTATGGATATTTAGGCTTATTTTATGGTTTTGCTGCTTATTTAAAAGTTGGTTGTGTTCTTCTGTCAGTCCTCTAAGAAAGAAATTGAGTGTTGTACAACATGATGAAATATTACTGAATTACAATAAAGTAAAAGCATCTTATCCCAGAACATCTTATTTAATAACTTACAAAGTACCTATTAATGTTCCAATAAGAAAATTAAGTTGTCAGAAAGTGAAATTAAAAGGTTCTTTATTCTACTTTTTAGACTATATAAATGGAGGAGAATTGTTTACTCACCTTTCACACAGAGAGAGATTCTCAGAAAATGAGGTGCAGATTTACATTGGGGAAATTGTTTTGGCACTTGAACATCTCCACAAGGTAAAGTGACATTATCCTAGTGCTGATTTTGTAGAGCTACAACTGTATTCTTTTCACATCATATAAAGTTAGCAAGGAGAACTATTTTTTTAGATTGTTTTAAATTCAAAGTAACTTCATCTAGCAATGGGACATTAGTTGTATAATTAGAAATACTTCCCAATGAAGTGTCTGTTCATGTGCACCAGATTAAGGGTACAAGTTTCTGTCTACATTGTGAAGAGTGTTGTTATTGACAGATGATTGTTAATTTTTAGTAATCCTTATGAAATGGTGTTTGTCAGTAAAACTAATTTGTACTCAGCATGAAGAGTGTTTGAATTGCACCGTTGTTCAGTTGTCCTTGTTTTGATACAATTAAACAGCAGAGTTCCGAAATTTTGGCACAACTGTAGACATGAAAAGTGTTACAGTTTTCAGAGGTAGTAAGTAGATTTGTAGACTACAAGCATGCATGTATGGTCTAGAACATATTACAGACGCATCCATTTTCATTCTTAATGAAAGCTGAACTGAGTTTTGCACTGAACAGCAAGTATTCAGTCACTTTTAGATTCAAAGGATATAGTATGTCTTTTAAATTTTAAGACATTAATGCACAGTGTAATTTCTGAGAATTTTTAAGTTGCTCAAAGTTATTTCTTTCAAGGCATTTTAAAATTGTCCAAATTGTTCTTTAAATGCATTCAACAATGTCTCCTTGATGTGGTTACACTGATTTGGAAATACTTTTTCTTGTATTCTGTTTGCAGTTGGGGATTATATATCGGGATATAAAACTTGAGAATATTCTCCTTGATTCTGATGGCCATGTGGTGCTGACAGACTTTGGTCTGAGTAAGGAGTTTCTTACTGATGAGGTGAGTATTTGAATCTCCAGTAAGTGTGGACAGAATCCAGCACGATCACAAAGTCAGATTCTGTCTCATTGAAATCATAAACACATTTGAGAGGAGACAAAAACTGCTTTCTAGACTCTTACTTCATAGAACAAAATCTAGTAGTCTGTTTTACTGGGTTTTGAGCTTTCACTTCATTGGTCTTTGGTCTGCCAGTGTTGTCAGACATTTTTGTCTGTTCTAGTTTTCCCTGAAATGCCTTCATGCTCCCTCCTGCTGCCCTTTATGTGAAAAAGGAGAGATCCACAGAAGTCTGAAAAGCCACTTACATTATAATTTTCAGATGCCTTTTTAAAAATGCTTGACTGTGCTAATACTTTGCAGTGACTAGGCAAATGGTATGCTATGACTCTTCTTTATGCTAATAATAATTAATGTATTATTACCTTGTCTCTTTCTCATGTCTTTGTGTCACTTTTGATAAGCTTAATTGCAAGCTTTTAGGATAAAAGCTTATCTCTTATTAAATATGTGCATAGTACCTAACATAGTGATCTCTGACTGTTGATGTTAGTTGTTAAGTATTTGTAAGGTACAGTTTTGTCTTCAAATATGCTTTTTAGATTTCAGAGAGTCAAAATTGTGCAGGATTTTACTTCTGAGAGAATTTTAAAATGGCTATTTTTTGGCTTTCACTTTAGGTATCAGAGGTATTGAAATCTGGGACTGCAGATCTAAAAGTCTTTGTTAGAAGAAGCAGAGGGGTTTTCTAAAAATAGATAACTGGTAGTTTCCTCTAGAATATTTGCATTTCAAATGGAGTCTGGTAGGATTTGGGAGGTACCATTTTAAGAGATATGAAATGTTACTTTCTGAAGCAGGGAAATAGTACAGATAATGTCAGTATATTCCTTTTAAATTATAACGTGAAACCAAGAGGAGGTTCAACTGGCATGACAAGGGATTGCCAGACCAGTGCAAGAGAGGAAGTACAGAGAGATGCAGTTTTTAGCAGGAAAGAATGATAGTAAAAGGTGTGGCTAGGGAGAGTAGGACCTGCTTAGAGTTGTCAGAGAAGCTGTGCTGGGCACAAGAGACAAAGTAAAGTACATGGAATGGTATTACGGCACCGATGGGAGAGAAAAGGAGCAGTCCTCCAGCCTTTGAGCTAAAGTTGAATGAAGATGAAATCTTCCCTGGGATAAGAATGTTGTAATGAATCAGGACCTTCTTTAAGTCTCGAAACAGATGGTTTTAGGAAGTATACTTATTTCTCATCTGTGCTCACCTTTGGGACATCATTTACAAGCAGTGCAAGGAAAGGGGAGGACTTGGATAAGCATCAGAGATGCCTGTCTGCTTTTCCCACACTCTGAATCGGATTCCTCATTCCAGTCATGAAATAAAGCAGTCTTGCTGCTTGGTCGTTTAATGTTTGTTCCTCTGACTCTAATCCATTCTGTTTTCAGTATATACCTCAGAAATCTTTTCATTTAACCATATTTTTTTCTCATATTCTCCTCCACATTTTATATTCGTCTTCCTTGACAAAAATGTTCAACATTTCTAGTGTTTCTTTTAAGGAAAAAAGTAATAGCAGTTGTATTGTTTGCTTTCAAAATCTAAGAAATTGTCTGCACTTGACTACAGTTTTCATGTGTGCTATTGTAATTTAGCTACTGAACCTAAACATGATTAGAATGACCCATTTACACATAGAAATTGACATTTTATATTGTATTCTCTGTAGACAATCCAGCTACTACTAGAACACTTACATGTCACATTACAAAAGATACTTAACTTGCACTTCTGAACCAATGTACAAGAGGTAAAATTTGCCTGTATAACTGCATAGCTCTATATTTGTTTTCATGCTCATTGGGTAGCACTTTTAAATAAAATTACACAACTGCGTAAGTCAGGTAAAAAGAGTGTAGCGTTTGCAATTTAATCAGAGCAGTATGCTTTCCTTTCTCCCCCTTTCTTTACATTTCTTCCCTGGCCCACCCTGCTTCTTGCAAGAACTCTGCCATTAGGAAAGTATACTTATGTAATTGGAATTTATTCTAGTAACCCCTCTCTTTGGATTGTATTTTCTGAAACAAGATATATTTAGGTTATTAAGAATGTATAAAAATTATCATCAATTACAAGCATGTACTATGTTTAGAATTCTTATCAGAGAGAATTCTTTACCATGTATTTACGAATTTTGGATGGTTTTGTAGTTAGGGATACTTGCTAGGAAACATCATAGTTCAATGTTTTCATTATCCCTGCTTTAATCTGATGGTTGTTAAATATTTCCAGGTACCTGAGCAAGCCTAGAATCTAACAGAAGTTGTTTTATAATAAAGAGAGTGTACTGTTTCTTGCCTATCAAAACTATAGCAGATTAATTGACTATTCAACAATGAAAAGATGGGAAGCTGCTTTTCCTAAGCACTATTTGAATGAAAGGAAGCAAATACATGTGACTTCCAGGAAAACAAGAAACCTATTGATTTCTGCCATGTAGCTACTGAAGCATGAGTGTGAAGAGCGCATTGTCAAGTATCCTCTTTGTTATACAATTATTATGTGAAAGGGCTTATAACATGCAAGAACTACAAATCCAAGCTGAAAGCAGTGCAATTTTCAGAGCTCTAAAGCATTTTATACTACTGTTTCACTAAAAACTGAAATTTGTCTTGTACAAGTGAAATGGCAGTCTGGTTTTGCCTTTGTTTTATCTCCAAAATGAAGTCCGTATGCTTGTATTTGCATGCAAAAAGAAGAAATAACCTGATTGGAATAAAGTAGTTTAATAAGGTATTTAGGTACGAAATGACTTCTGATATTCAAATTTTATTTAATATCTCATGAAGACCTACAGTTTGACTAGCCTAACCGTAGAACGGGATTAGGTAAAAGATTAAGAGATTGAAATAAGTAGTGCCTTTTTAGTATTAAGTTTTATGACAGTTGCGTTCTTAGCCCCGTGATGAATTTAAGGCTAGTCTTTCTGATTTTTAACTCTCAACTGAATTGCAAAGAAAATCAGGGTAAAAAAAGACACTTTTTAGCCTTATGCTTTCATGCATCTCAGTTGAGCTGTCTAACTGGGATGTAGAATATATTTGCACATGACATTAATACAAATTATTATTGGGGGAGCGGGGAATTGATAGGACTGACAGACTTTGTATTGAAACTTCAATGCTGTTTTGATTGCATAAGTGCAATCAGTTCGGTGTTGCTTCCCCCCCCCCCCCCCCCCCCAAGTCTTGCATTTCACTTACCTTTAACAAAACCAAAACCACTAAGTTGTTGGGGGTTTTTTTGCCATCTTATTTCTTGTGTAGTGTCTTTATCTTCTGGATTGGTAGCTTAGGCATGTTTTCATCTTTTTATCTCATTAATAGCTCTAGTTGTATGCTGGAATTGTTTCGATTTGGTCAATGTCAGTTTAATCTAGTCATCAGGTCTGGTCTTCATTTTAATGTTTATTGTTAAAATGCTCCTTCATTTTTTTTAATCTTTTTTCCCCCTCACATATCCTTTAGTTCTGTAACTACACTAAAAATCATACTTTAGTATATATGGAGATCTTTATGTCTTAGAAAACATAATCTGAATATGTTCATTGAATTATTGTAGTAGAAATCTATTGGACCATGTATAACAATTAACATTTTTCTTGTTAATTATATCCTGTAAAGTACACTTTCTTCCAGAGTATAGCGAAATGCTCAATTCTTCTGCATTGGTACACGTCTTCTGCATTAGCTTAAGTTTGTTTTGAAGCTTTTGTGTTTGCTTAATGAAGTTTAAAAAAAATTATATAGTAAATACTGAACATTGTCAGTCTTCAAACAATATATCTGAGAGCATACAAATGCCTTAGTAATAAATAATATAAGAGTAGATATTCTGTATGAGGGATGATTGAATTGTAATCTAAGTCAGTTGGATAGATATCTGTGTACTTCTGTCTGATGTGGAGAATGAATAGTTCAGATACATTATTGTTTTCCCATCTGAAAATCTCTTGATCAGAGTTGCAAATTTAGTTGTAACTGTCAGATGCATTTCACTGTTGAATTGTTGTTTGTTTTCATTTATTAGTTATTGAGTGAACATTTTGTTTTTGAAAGATAATGAGTATGTAATCTTAAAAGATTTTAAAGGAAATTTCATTAAAGGAAAAATTATAAAAAGGTGGTTAGTCCACTATGGATTTTAGTAGATGAAGTAGGAAGAGATTCATATACTTTCTTAGAGCAGTTTAAAGGTAGTCCAGAACAGGGAAGTGACTACAATTTGACTCTTGTTTAGTGCTGTATGAACTGTCATCCCACTTAAGTGACCTGGTAGATGAGCTGTGCATTTAACTTTAAAAGACCTTTTATAATTGTCCAATTAAAGTGATAATGTCTGATCATTGAAATTTGATAATGCGTCCTCTGAACACTGAGCATTCTCTTGTGAAGATGAGTTAGAATAGTCCATACTGCGGATGACTGTTACTATATCTGCTTGTGTTTTAGTTAAACGATTGTTCAGTGATGTAGACATAGCACAGTTATAAGGAGTAGATTAACATTTCTACAAAGAGGACAAAGTAAGAAAGAGTAAACTGAATAGTGAAGTTAGTCCACGGAAGTTAACATTGGTTATAGATTTATGTGGACAATTAGTCATTATTTCCCTTATTTTGGAAAAGGAAATGAAACAATGGCAAAACCTTTTTGCTTTAATTGATGTACTTCTGTTGGTGTTTTAAGTGTCCTGAAATTGAATATTGAGAACATACCAAACACACTAAAGGCACATAACTAAACTGGGGTTGTTTAATTGCAAAACCACGTCATCAGTGATCAGATGACTTTTCGTGCCTTAGCCCAAGAGGTATCCTTTTTCAATGCTTATCACAAAGATTATTGTGTTTTCCCAGCATGGAGCAGTAAGGCAGAAGACTGGAGCACAAAATGCATTCTGTCCAGATTTTAATGCCTAAATCGCAAAGTGCCATTAAGAATTTTTTGCAAGACAGATCATGATTTCTTACGGTGACTGCTCTAAGGATAGTGTTTTCTTATTGTAACATACCACTTAAAAATCACATTTTGGGGAGAAATACCAATCTATGTGTTAAATAGCCTGGTATCTTCTATCGGATCTTAGAATAATATAGAATCCTAGAATCATAGAATCGTTTAGGTTGGAAAAGACCCTTAAGATCATCGAGTCGAACCGTTAACCTATCACTACCAAGTCCACCACTATACCATGTCCTCGACATGTTGCTAGTCAACTCAGGAAAATTCTGTTTCTGTTTTCCAAGGGAAAAAACCTAACTTTTCAAGGGCAAATGCTGCCATCCTCATCAGTCTTTTTTTCTCATAGATCTTTTTACCTCTTGAATTACTGTGAATACCTAACTTCAAAGAACCTTGGGCAACTAGGTGTGAAAAATTTACATGACCAGAGATTCATGGCCATATGAAATGAATTTAAAATGAGATGGATTGCATTTGAGCAAAATTGTCCGCTCCTACTCCTCTACCTTTTACATCTGGTGCTCTCTGATACTATAAATGTTTATTTAGCATCTCCTACGCTTTACATTCTCTTTTTTAAAAATAAATTTTTGAAGGCTTGCAGTGGCAGCTAGTAGAATTCTTCCTAGAATCAGTACTCTTTTATGCCTTATAATTTTGTCTTTATTTGAAGAAAGAGGATTTTTTGAGGTTTTGCTTTGTATACCATTATTCTCTCTTTTGGTACTGTTACCTCTCTCTTCTCAAAAGAAGATGCTTCAGAAAACAAGTCTTCCAAAAATTGGAATTTTGAGAAGAACCTAGTACAAAACGTTCATCCGAGATGACAGTGGTACATACTTGCATTCCTCCCACACAATAATGTGCTGTTTCTGAATTTTTTTGCCTGCAGAACTGAGACTTTTGTTTTCTTTTCTCTTAGTTATTTGCTTTACAAATCCATTATCAGGATCTGGTTTAAAGAATTCCTTGCAGAATTGCAATTGCATTGCGTTGCGAAAGCAAAAATAGCCGTTGTGTAAATCTGTGAAAAGGTTTTCTTGAACCTCCACTCGACATTAGATGAGGGCTTAGCCTTGCATTGAGTTATGTTTTGGGGCCACAGCTGTAAAGGTCGCACGTTTCTTGGCTGGTATGCAGTACCAGGTTTAGCTGCTCTTGCTCTCTTTTAAGTGCTTGTTCTGGTGGCAGCTGCTGGCAGGCAAATCTCATTCTTGCTTGAAAAATTCAGTAGCCTGATTCCATGTCTGTTTTGGAAGCAGAAGTCATTAGTGTGTCTAGCTTTGGCATGAGGTATAGTAACCAACATGGTATTTTGCCTTAACTGGCTTCCTCAAGTAGGAACAGCCACTAGGATAGGATCTGTAATTAATTTCAGATGACTTTATAAATTTATTTTTGTATTAATTCTTCTTGAGATGACATTTCAAACTAGTGGACCTTTCATCTGCCATATTGCAACCGTTCTTGGTCTAGTCTAAAACTTTACTTCCATACTACAGTCTTCACTATGATTTTGTCAAATGCAGCAGAGCAGTCTGACTAGTGTACCACTAAACATTTTCCCTGTCTTTGTTCTTCCTCCTTTGTCTCCTACAGAGATCATAGTTTTGGTCCTGAATAGAAGTTACAACTACAGAAGCAACAGTCTACAGCTGAGAGATCTCTTAGGTGAAGCTGTACTCTTTCTGATATGGACAGCTTAATTACCCAGCGTTATGTCTGGGTATTATGACCAAAAAGGCTCCCAAAAGAATTAAAACTGGGGGGGGAGGGGGCGTGTGAGGAAAAAGAAGAAACCAGTCAGTCTGGCATGCACTTTGTTGGAACAGGATTTTTGTTTTTCATTTTAAGTCTACGTCATGTATATGAACCATGAGAGGGCTTTTCTGTCAATTTTCATATGCCTTCCTAAACTGAGACTATAATTATTGTTACTCTGGACAGCTACAATGATGGTGAAGAATGTTACAGATCTGATTTCTATGGAAACAGGTTTTTTCTTGGTGCATTTTTATTTTTGAGGTAAATACCAATAAAACCACTTTCAGATAGGATGACCTCTAAGGTTCACTGAAGGTACAAGGCCTGTTTTTGCATGGAATTTAGGCTTTACATTCTTGTGATTTTCCTGAAATGCAAAGTCTGTTCAGCAGGTCAGCTTGTTAGTAGCATCTCTGCTATGTGGCCTCTACAGCATTGCAAGTAAATTTCCATTTACGACAGTATTCATTTATCCTATGGTCCTGGTTTTCTCCTTATACTTACCAAGGGAACTCTAATGGCTCACTTAATCAGTAGCTTATAGACAGTTTGCTGATAGCTGACGTATGAGATTCTCTGTGTGATACTGCTGAACTCTTCAACTGCTTAAGTTCTTCAGTCTGTTTCTAGAGGAACTGTGGTTCTTGACTAGTTTGTCAGGGAGCAGCAGGACAGGGAGACTGCTCGACGCATTAGTGCGAGCCGGGAGCTAAGGGTGACAGCAAGGCAGGCATGGACCAGTATGCTCACTGACCAGTGGCGCAATCCCACAGTTGCCAAACAAGAAGATCAGAGCAAGTCTAGTGGCAGTAAGACAGGCTTAGACAACAGTCCAGTGGTTATGAGACAAGCTTGTCATGAGGAGGGAGGCTTGAGGTCAAGTCAGGATTTGACGTTGGTGGCTCAGGATCAATGCGGTACATAGCCAAGCACAGGCATACCTGCAGCACGGCTGACACAAGGATCAAGAACGGGAGCCTGAACTTTAGCTCCCATCTGAAGGTGGAGGAGGCCCCTGGCAAGGTTCCACACAGGTTACTCAGCTGCATTGTGTCAGCGTTGGTCTTGAGCATGGATGTCTTCACCCCTAGGATTGGGGAAAGAGGTTGCCAAGCCTGTTGATAAGCGCAGGGCCCTGACATGGTTATCCTAGGAAAGTTTTCACTATTTATGCTTGTAGCCAAAACCTAAGTTATGGCTTTCCAAATTCTAATTACATCCACTCACAGCTGTACAAAACAGTGACAATAATGATACTGTACCTTGTATTCTAGAAATTCTGCTATGTATTTTTTTTTATTTCTGATTTGATATTATTTGCTACAGTATTGACAGAGCCCAGAAAGAGTCTAATTAATGTAACCTGGAAGTTAACTTTGACTTTGAAGTTCCTTTAACAAAGGAAGAAAGACAACTTTGGACTTGAAATGTTTGTTTAGAGGTAGAAGCAGTTAAGGAAAGTAGTTTTACTCCAGCATATTTCCCTGGATTAGTCAGATGAAAAGCAACAGTGAGACTTCCCTAGCACAGTACAAATACTGGCATCTGTTCATACCTAGAAATGATCTACCACTTCAAGCATTTGAGGAGATTAAGAAATGGATTATATGTTGCGGTTGAAAGGACAAGAAAATTATTTCATTTGATAACCTGTGAAACTGTTTAGGTGGGCCTATATCCCTAGTTAAGTCTGAGTCTCATTCCTGAATGCAGTAGTATAATATATCCTTTCTAGCCTTTACTGTCCGAATTTGCTTATTTCTCAACTAATTAATTTTTTCTTCAATGACCTCATAATAATAGTAGAATGAATGATGCTTCTGTCAATTTCCAAATATGCATTGAATAAATTAAAATTATTAGAAGGGACAGTTTAGTTATTGTTTAATTTGTTCTTTCTTGTTAACTAAGAAATTGGTAAAACCATGAAAGGGCCATTTGCCATACTATTGTGGCTGAAGCTATTCCTATTATATTGATACTGATAAATATGCACACTAAGAGATTGCAGGAGCCTCACAAGAACACATTAGCATTATTCTTCCAGAGGATTCACCGCCTGTTTAGCGTGTTTCTAGTATTATTACCTCTTGCTGCCATTTCTAGTTCTGAATTGAAGTCTGCTTCTCTGCCTTACCCTCTTGAGTGAGACCTGTGGAAGTGTAACATGCAGGTTTCATTTGGGGTGACTTGTTCATCACTGGTGAAGTCCTAGCCAAGTATCAGTTACAAGTATTTATGCAAAGAGTGCTGGGAGTTCTGCATGTTCAATTTAAATTAGTGCCAGGAGCTGTTTAATACAGTTAGATACTCGGTATCCTTTGGGACAGTGTTGCTCTCCCAAGCAATTTTTTTACTAAAGCCTTTATAAGAGCATACTAGGGATGTTAGTTGCTGTCATTGAACCTTCAAAACAGAATGATACAATCTATTGTATATCTTTTGTTTGAGCAGACTGACTTTTCTTCTGCTGGACTCTTGTAGCTGATGCAAAAGAAGGAGCAGACTTCACCACACGAAGTTAAGACCATGCGAGAAGAAGGATATGAGAAGTCATAGAAATTGTTCTGTGGGTTTCCTGTTCAGAATTTGTATGAAGCACTACTTAAGAAATAGAATTTTTCTTAGGTACAGTTAGTATATTGGTAATCATACCACAAAAGGAAACAGTCATTTGAGGAACTTCACAAGCAGTTCTGGATTTATCCAATATAACCTTGCAGTCTGTGACAGTATCCAGCACAATTCACAGCAGTCTTTCTGCAGATACCAGAAATACCTGGCAAGGCCAAATCTTCTCGAAGAATCTGCTGTATTTAGTCCCTTTTTTAGTTTTGTAAAGGCTTGTAAAGCATTCTGTATACCTAAAGATTTTTTGTACATCAGGGAAATGTTTTCTGGCACAGTTGAAACGTGCTATGCTCCAGTCTCATTGCATCAGAGAGTTGTAGAATATCCTGAGTTGGAAGGGGCCTACAAGGATCAGAGTCCAACTGCTGACTCCACATAGGGCCACCTGAAAGTTAAACCATGTATCTCAGACGGTTTTTCAAATACTTTCTTGAACACTGACAGGCTTGGGGCCATGACTACCTCATAGAATCATAGAATGCTTTGGGATGGAAGGGACCTTTAAAGGTCATCTAGTCCATCCCCCCTGCAGTTGGCAGGGACATCTTCAACCAGATCAGGTTGCTCAGAGCCCCATCCAGCCTGGCCTTGAATGTTTCCAAGGATGGGGCATCTACCACCTCTCTGGGCAACCTTGTTCCAGTACTTGATCACCCTCTCAGTGAAGAATTTTTTTCCTAATATGGAATCTGAACTTCCCCTCATGCAGCTTTAAGCCATTCCCTTGCTTCCTGTCACTGGACACCAGAGGGAAGAGATCAGCACCTCCCTCTCTGCTCCCCATCATGAGAACATTGTAGACAGCAATAAAGTTACCTCTCCATCTCCTCTGCACTTAGCTGAACAAACCTAGTATCCTCATCCATTCCTCAAAAGTCATGCCCTCCAGTCCTTTCACCATCTTTGTTCCTCTCCTTTGGACTCATTTTAATATTTTTATATCCTTCTTACATAGTGGAGGACAATCTTTCAATCTTTTTTTTTTTTTTTTTTTTTTTCCTTGGACTTGTTAGCTATGATGTGCTTAATGCACCCTGGATATGGTTGGTCCCTTTTTTCCACCTGGGCACACTGATGACTCATGATGAGTTTACCATCAACCAAAACCCCCAGATCCCTTTCTGTAGGGCTGTACTCCAACCTCTTGTCCCCCAATCTCTACATTGATCTCTCATTGCAGGAGAGATCAGCTGCTTCTGATTTCCTTCATTAGAGATTGGTTGATGTACCTAGGAAACATTAATGACTTCAAGGATCAAGGTTCTCTCTGTGTGTTTCTCCTCCTTGTAGTTTGTGGTATCTAGCAAGCAATCATCTCGGCTGAACTTCTTGAGAGCCAAAAGCACAGCATCCCTGCAGATCTTATTTACTCTAGAACATAAGTTGGAAATGCACCATCTTGTGCAAGAATTACAATACTGTGGTGTCAAAGAAATTTTAACATCTGTTGTTCATTTCTACTCCATGTGATCCCTTTCCCAATTGTGAGTCTCATCTCTGTGCAAAGACATCTTTTTTTTTTGCATCTTTATCTCCCAAGAAATTACCACATGCCATGCACCTGGTAATATAAGACAATTTACCCTTCATCAGAGAAGAAAACTTGGGTTGTAAATACTATATGAATAACAATCAAGATTACAGATTTTCACATGCTAGAATGTTTATTCACTAAATAGAACTCAGAGCATGGTCTTTGTATTGATAGTAACTTTACCAGTTCCAAAAGGTTTGTTTGAAAATTTAAATCTTCTGGAGACTGGCTTTCTTTTTGTCATATATGTTACATGGAGACTGCTTCTAATATATTGTGAGGCATTTTCGCAGAAGAGTGGTGAATTTTACTTGCAGCCCTGAGTATTTTATAGAAGTTGGAAACGTAGTAGTAGTTCATGTGACTTACATGGTGTACACATTCACATGAAGTATAACCTGTTAGGCGATTGCTTAAAGAGAAGGAAGAGATATGCAGAGTTTTAGCTAAACTATGATTTTTGTCAGTTTGATTTTTCATCTATATACCTGATCTGAAAGTTGGTATGGAGAATTTTACTACCCATGCAATAAGGAGGAATTGTCCTTGACTTTAAGTAGAAAGACCATATCTGTAGTAGATTAAAAACCTTGTTTAAACTTGCTATGCAATTTCAGAGTACCTCTAACAACAGTTAGGCATTCCTCTTGTCTTGCTAGGTCATAACATTTTGCAACCTTCGTAATGATGAGGTCAGATTAAGTGAATGAAGCAATTTAATTTGCCACCTCACATGTATGGACAAGCATAGGAATCTCATAAGAATGTTGCTGAAATCTGCGGAAGAACCCAGCCAAAACATGCATAGTAATTCTATTATTTCTCCGTAACAAAAATGTGACAAGAACCAGTAAGTAATCCTTGTCTGGATTGGAGAATGTTTCAGTGGACTTGCAGAGAGTCAGTCCTGAGAGCAGCCCTCGGTGCCTTCCGTGAGCTTCTGGCTACCTGGTTCCCTTCTGTTCCATTGCACCCTCTTGCTCTGTGTCACTAGGTGCTACTCAGTCACAGAGTTGTTGCTGACAGATGAAATACATGCCACCAGAGACTGCAACTCTGACTCTCCAACTCTAGAGGTTGTCTTTGTGTTTTTTTGGCCCAACAGCACTTAGTGTTTCTAGGTTTTTGTTTGTTGTCATTCTTTAATGTTGATTTAATGTTGATTTAATGTTGATTTAATGTTGATTACACTAAAGGAGTAATTCTTAAGCTATTTGATTATGTTCCTAGAATATTTTATATGAATACAGAATGCAATGAAATTAAAGTGCAAGCCAATTTAATAGCTGAGAAGTGCCCTTTCCCTAATATTGTGTAATTTCCATTTCTTGAAATTCTTACACTAGAGATTACAGTTTAACCAAGCCTTTTGACCATAACCTACTATTGCTTCTATTAGCAAGGAATTCCTATTAGAGAACACATGCACTATTAAAGAACATTTAGAGAAGACTAGCTTTGGGTTGGTGTGGGGGTTTTTTTGGGGTTTTTTGGTTGGTTGTTTTTTTTTTTTTAAGTTGCAAAATTCATTTAAGGAGTCAAGTTTCATCGTTCGAAGGAATATGATAGTAGTATGGTTTCAGAATGTGTCATATCTGATGTTCAGGGTAGTAGTCCAGCTCAGTTAAGAACAAAGTATTTGTGCATTAAGTAGTTGGAGAACAGAAACAGTCTGTTCTGTTTCAAAGGTGACCTTTCATGTAGTTGGAGAAGTGGGTCCTAATTGTGAATGCTGAAAAGAATGGCTTCAGTGAATACTTGGCTAATCCTCTGGCTAAAATATGTTTGCACAAAGACTGTTGTGAATAAAATAAGCCGTAGGACTGTAGGACCCAAGTGTCTGTTGGAGCAGTGACACGTGTTGTTTGAATGCAATTCGTCAAATTGAAGAAGCATTTCAAAGGCCATATATTTAAACATTAAATAATATGTCTTCAAATGGCAGAATGACTGTCTTAAGACACTTGAGTGCTTTCTATATCTGCATTCACACTTTGGAGGTAAAATCACAAATGCTCAAGCTCTGAAGCATTTTCCCAAAGCCGTATTTGTAAGGCAAATAGATGCTCTCCTTAGGCTTGATGCACACGTATAGAACAGCGTACTTGGAATATGCCTCAGTATTCTGAGCCAGGTACTCTAGATGGAGCATCTGGTTATTCTTTGCAGGTGTGGGGTTTTTTTTCATTTTTTTTACCTATGTTAGTATTCTGTTGGCTGGCTTTATCTCAACTCACCCTTCCCAGCATTCACACCTCTGTAGTCTTCTTTCATGTTTTTGTTTGGGTGCTTTGCTTTGATGTGTGTGTGTGTTATTCCCAAGGCCTCCGAAACAAAATCTTGCGGGTTAAGACTTCATTTGATCTTTTTCTTTGTTTTTGCTCCCATTTTTCCAATGGTCAAATGGCATGCTCCAGTTAGCTCTTGTACAAACAGCCAATTTGGCAACAGATGGGTGCATTTTGTGCTTGATGTGTGTATGGATTGTATGTTTGTCTTGGTGTAACTTTTAGTTACCTGCAGAAGTCTAAACAAAAATCCTATTTTCTTTAGTACTCAGCAGCAACATACTGATGACACCATTGTCTCAGGAGGTACTCATCACATCAGCCCTTGCCTGCTTGAGTCTTGAACCTTTCAATGTGGGTCATCTTCTTTTGCTCTGGGGCTGCTTTGGATCTCCGAAAGCTCTTCTCTATACTTTCCTTCAAGCTGACTTGGATGCCTTGTCTGCCATGCTATGAGTAAGCATGACAATCACAAGATGCACTTTCCAGTTATGCAGATCTCTGTTTCCAGAGGGCATGGTTAACTTGGTTTTTTTGAGCCCTTGAATTGATGATGTTCTCTGCTTATTGAAGGAGTTATAATACCATGTACCAGTCCCTGGGGATCTTGTCCTCTACTCTAAGATGACTTTTTTTCTTTACGAATACTAGTTTGGCCCCGACATTCAGACAGCTGTCTACCTGTGTCCTCCTAGCTGAAGATGTCTTCAGCCAAGTAGTAAAACACAGTTCGCTTCTCAGATGCAGATCTTTGGGTGCATGTGATAAAATAATGCAGGCCTTCACCCCCCAGGTGTTGGGAAACATCCATCCTGAATCTGCTGTCTCTTTCTTTGGCCAGTTCCCATGCCCTTTTGGATGTGTTAGGACATTGAATCAGACATTTTCAGTGCATCTGGGCTGTGTGAGTTTTTTGTGGCACTGGAAACTAAAACCATCCTTCCAGCACAGTAGCTTCTTAAATCAGACATAATGGAGTAGCCCTTTGTCCAAATAGTTGGCTGCCAAAAGGCAGTTTGGCCCAGTAGAGGTGAGCCTTTTAGGAGTATGTTGTGCATGTGTGATTCCTTGGCTCTCCTGAAGTCTCATCTAATTCCTGTGGTTCACTTTGGAATTACAGTTCTTGTCCCACATACCCTGTTATGACCTGTTGAACAGTTATGAGACTTAATAACGGTCTGAGCTACCATTGCATATGTTGCTAAACTGAATTTGCACTGCTGTAGACTAGGATGTGTGCTCTCACGGATACATCCTTGTACTATAGTAGTGACTGTTTCTCTGTCAGTCAGGCTTTTTCTGTAGATGTGGTGAGTTTGATTAGTCTCTGCAGAGAAATGGAGTTTCTTCCTCTTGCTTTTTTTGCCACTGTTGGACAGTCACAGAATACTAATTCTCTGTCCCAGAGCTGCTCGGTGGCTAGGTGCTGTCAACATTTCCTGGTTGGAAGACAAATTATGCCATTTCCTTTTTGATGAAAGAAAAGGAAAATGGGATGCTAAAATAGGTAATCTGGAGAAAAGGCTGCAGGGATCATATAGACATGGTATTGAAAGTGTCGTGGCAAGTTAAAGCAGTTACACTTCACTAGGATGCTCAGATCAGTCCAAATGATTGCAAGGAACTCGGAAAGGGGGCAGTGCACTATCTTTTTTATATTGCCGTAAGCGTAGCGGGAAAAGTTAGAGGTCTGCCCCGTGTGTAGTACCAGACTATTTATTAGAAACAGCCTGGTAATACATATAGGCACATCCCCAGTGTCAGTGTGTAGCTCATCTCAAAGAGTAAGTGTTAAGGGAATATAACTTATTTTTGTAATTTAACAGAAGGATGGTTTAATGAAGTGAACTGCCTGGCTGTCCAGGTGAACCTATCTATGTTCACTGATCAAGAACTCGTAACAAAATTCCCTTTGTATCAGTGGCTTCATGAAAAGTAGTTGCACTCTTAAGCAGCTAAGCGGTTTGAAGTAGCCACTTTGTATACGTTTACTAAAAGCTATGCTGTTGCATAAACGTTCAGGAATGATGCTGAACTTGGTAAAGAAAAAGCAGAAATCAAACCCAGGTGTTGTGTGCTAGAAGACTGAAGACTATCTCCAGGTTATCTGTAAACATGGAAGCACTGCTGATTGAGAACAAACATAATGACACTCTTTGAAAGGCAAGGTCAATATTGTCATTGAGTTATTAGAGATGGGTTAGCTACACTTCTGTTCCCTGCAGTTGGTGTCTGATTGCTTGCTGTTCTGCCACTCAGAAGAGGGAACTGCAATGTTTAAGGCGTGCATGCTGAGTAAGGGAAGAAAATGAGCATTCTGTGTTATGTAAAAAATTCTTAAGCTCGAGTATTTGCAAGATGTGCATGTTGACTGAGAATTCACATGTAGGTAATCCAAGTTCAGTTGTTGTTTAATAACGTCCTTTCTTGTCTTACATCTCATAACATGAAAGTATTAATAATGTGGATTCTAGAATTTGGATTCATGTTATAAAGTTGAACGAAAAGTAAATTGGGGGGGGGGCAAAATACAAAATGGGGTTTGGTTGTGGTTTTTGAAATTTTCGGGGAGGGCTGCACACTTGATTTGTGAGCGCAATGTGCTTTCACAAATAAGTAGTGAAATACAACTTACAGTGACTTTTTGTCACAGAATCACAGAATGGTTGAGGTAGAAAGGGACCTCTGGAGGACATTTGGTCCAGCCCCCCTGCTCAAACATAGTCACCTAGAGCCAGGTGCCCACAACCATGTCCAGAAGCCTTTGGAATATCTCCAAGGAGGGAGACTCCACCACCTCCCGGGGCAGTCAGTGCCAGTGCTCCGTCACCCTCACAGTAAAAAACCGTTTCAGAGGGAACCTCCTGTGTTTCAGTTTCTGCCCATTGCCTCTGGTCCTGTCACTGAGCACCACTGAAAAGCGCCTGGCTCCCCCTTCATTGCACCCTCCCTTCAGGTATTTGTACACATTGATGAGATCCCCCTGAGCCTTCCCTTCTCCAGGTGGAACAGTCCCAGCTCCCTCAGCCTTTCCTCATCTGTTCCAGTCCCTTAATCTTCTTAGTGGCCCTTTGCTGGACTCTATCCTGTATGTCCACATCTCTCTTGTACTGGGAAGCCCAGAATGGGACAAAAACCGAAACTGTTATTGGAGGTAACATTCCTTGAAAATGGTTTTAAACCCACATGTAATGCATAATACTAAAGACTATTGGTGGCTCCCTGTAAGAGGCATCTTTAACAATGACAAATTTACGTAATTGCTCCTAGTGAAACTTAATACTGTAACAACTATGCTCTGTAAGTAACATCTAGATGTAGTTGGTGGGGCTTGTAATTCAATAAAACGCAACATAAATGGAGGTGTCTAACAAAGAAGTATCCAGATTTTGTGACTTCAGCTGTCTGAAGTCAGGACTTTCTCCAGCATCTTATGAAGGCAAATCTGTGTCAATTTGTAGTTGAGTCAGACAGTTGACTTTATTAATGTTCTGGGGAGTGCTATAGGTCTCTGGGCTTTTTTGTGTGGTTAAATAAGAAACTATAAATAGTTGGTATTGGAGTGTTTTTTCTCAATTGTCACCCTGTAACAGTCATAAGCTGGTTCTAACAGGGCTACTGGAACATGCCGGTAGTATACGTAATGGCAAATCAGTGTTGATTATGAAGAAAATGCTTAGTGGGTCCATTTTTGTTTTTTTTTTTTCCTCCCTAATGCTGAGTTCCAATTTACTACTTAATTTCTTCCTAAGATCTCCACTTGTGATAATCATCTGCTTTCTTCTTGGCTCTGTTCAGCCTTGAACTTCAGCAGTAGACCACTTCTAAACTGAAAAGGAAGCAAGAGCTAAAGGATGCAAGTACCTATCCAGTGGATTAGAAGTTAGGTTTTTTATAAACCTCATTGCAAACATACCCCAGAGTGTTTTCAATTTATAAATACCAGTTTGTGACTCACAGTATGAGGTTTTCATATTGAAATTCAATTACAAGAAATTATTTTAAATGATACAATACCAATTTTTTAAACCTCCAAAATTATTTTTGGGATTTTAAACACAGAATTTTACAAGGGACAAAAAAGTACCTCGGACATGAATTTAAGAAAGAAATAAAACTTATTTTCAAATATTGTTTCAGGAATTCCATCTTTCATATTAAAAGCTAAAATGATTGTAAAAGGTAAAAAAGGTAAAAAGTAAATATAATTGCAAATCAGAACTGCCAATTATGTATAGTAAGGATTGTAATAGTTCCTCACAAAAGCTACTACTAATAATTCTGCATGTTTTGAAATGTTTTTAGTGGGCCTTCTCAGCAGCAAAAGGTACCTGAGATCATAAGGGTTCTGCTGTACCACTGTATACATTCATATACAACTCCCCAGTCTGTTTCTTGTCACTGTATAACTTGTAGCCTAGCCTTGTTATACCACATGGAGACAAAAAAGACATAATTTTGCGGATGATTTGCTGAATTTGCAGCTAACTAAATTATAATAGTTTTCATCCATTTCTTTTGGTATATTAGCATTAACAATTGTTTATATAAATCTCAGCTTGGCTACATTATCTTTACCCTTTGGAGAGGTAGCAAGCAAAGAACAGTTCCATTTTGTATTTTTCACTCCCCTTCCTTTTCCTTCTTCCCCCCTCCCTCCCTCCCAGCTGAAGGAAAAATAAACAGAAGGATATATGAATAGCTTTAGATTGGCTGATGCCAGGATGGAGGGCTAGGAATTTCTGAAAATTTTTTTTGTTTATGCTTTTTATCACAGTATTTTTCTTTTAGATAACAGGTACTGGAAAAGAGAATCAAACAGAAACAATAGTTGTGTCAAAAGAAAGTGGAATAATGAAAAATTTATTATTTTATGGTTTTGTCTCAGAAGTTAATATTTCAAGTTAATATTTGAACAAAATGAGGCCTATAACTATTTTGAACTCAGAATTTTACCCCCCAAAAACAGTCACAGTGTATGTATTTTAATAAATACGATTTAATAATACGCTGTTGGACTGTTGAATTTTTATGCCTCAGGGTAGCACTGGGCACTATTTCTACTTTTAGAAGCTTCCTCTCATTAGTGTAGTACATTCTCTTATATAGCGCCTGTTTTAAACTCCAAATCTGAATCTACAAATGTAAAACCTGACTTTTGAAATATTTGCTTTTTTGAACACTCTTCTTTAAAGGACCTATCAGGATCTCTCCCCAAAATGCTAGAAGCTTGAAGGATAAGGGAGGAACAATGTTGCATGGCCCAAACACATGTGCTTTCGTCATTAGCAAGGTACAGCATGACCTCATGTTGACCTCAAAGGTAAATCGCTAACAGGGAACAATTATACATGCCTGTGAAAGCAGCTTAGTTTTGAACATAATCGAGACAATAACTTCAGTGTGTAGAATAAAATTAAATTTACAACTCTGTCTGTCTGTCTGTCTGCCTTTCTCTCTCTTGTCTCTCTCCAAGTCTCTTCTTGAAAGAATGTTGTGTTTTTTATATATGTGCGTGTGTGTTGTGTAAGAAAATTACTTTTCTAGAGGTCATAATAAATTCCTAAATACGGGGAACCCAAAGGATCTTGTATCCAATGTAGTCAAATTGTACACCTTACAATGAAATGCTCTTTTTAAAGGAAAGGTTTCATTTGTTGTCTAGAGTATTGATATTGCAGCCTTCAGAATGTGTGTCTATATTACCTTGGGGAATCTTGTGTAGTTCTGAAATGTATGGATCTTTTAGACTTATGGGAAGGTTTTTTAAGTCTCAATATGTTAGTTTTTGTGTGCTTATCTTAGACTGCCACACAAACCTATGACATTTTATTTTTTCATAGAAGACTAAATATGCTGTAGCATTATGTGGTACATCTCTACATAGGATGGAATATGATTTAGCTAGCAGTTCTGAGCTATTTGGAGAAGAATTGCTGCCAGCATCTTGGAACTGTTAGCCATATCTGTCCCGTATGATTTGTAGAATATAATTGTTTGACATGAATTTTATTTTCTTTTTTTGCTAGAATGAGAGAGCATATTCCTTCTGTGGAACAATAGAATACATGGCTCCAGATATTGTAAGAGGAGGAGATACAGGGCATGATAAGGTATGTTCTATCTAAGTTTATTACTGAAAAGAAGTTGATTCTTTAGGCAACCCTGTTGTTCAGCTTGAGGGGTTTTTGTAAAATGTGATAGTGTCTTATTTAAACATGCCTTATTTGAAGTTGTCCTAAAATAGATTATTGCCTATATTTAAAAACATCAATATGATGTATTTTCAGTTTTTAATCTTAAGTAAAAGGCATATTTATAAAGGTATCAAGGCTCATTTGTGTTCTATTCAAAATTTGTTCTAAATGTGCCATGGGACACAAAAACTTAGCTGACACTTACTTCCTTTTAAATAAAAAACTATTTAGTTCAGAGTGGAAAAATGACTGTTTTGTGGGTAATTCTAATATATTTTTTAAATTGTACATCAGGGAAATTGTTATCTTTCTTGAAGTATGGAGTGGGTTATTAATTTATTAATGTTATAAATGTTCTCAGATTGTAAAAATTAATAATGTTTAGCTTGAGGCTCAAGTGTTATTCTGAATTAAAGTGTCAGGAATTGATAGGAAAGATCAAGACAACCATAATTCACAGATGATATTTGAAACCAAAAAAACCCTACTCCCCAAAAGAATTCTACAGTATTCCTAGATAAATTATTCTGATTGCTTGCTATGCTGAGAAGTTTTGGAGAATATTTAATTATTTAATTTCTGGGTTTTTTTGCTGTAGATTGAGTTGACTCGTCTTTCTGTTGGGGGTTATGGAATACAGTTGATCACAGTTCCTCTTATAACAGCCTTTTTAAGCACTGGAAAATGTTATGTCACCCTCCATCTCCTTTTTCTAGACTAACTGGACTCAGTCTGATTTTTGCCTGAGAAGGTTCTTTCTTCTCTTTCTCTATGCATTCAGCTTCTCTTTTGGTCTGAGTTTGCCTGTATATTTTTTCAGGTAGGGAGCACTGTAGTGGGCACAGTGCTTCAGCTGAGAGTTGGCAGCTTGGAGTACAGCAGAATGATCACCTCCCTGGTTATTCTATTAAACACAAAATTGATGGGCTTTGTCTTTTCGCTTAGTCATTGTCTCACACCTACTTTGTATTCCACTGTAACCTCTGCATCTTTTTCTACTGTACTGCTTGCTTAGTCATTATTAAAAACGGAATTTTACAAACTTATGAATTGAAGCTCTTTCCTGCACGCTATTTCTTAGTTTAGTCTTGCCAGTTTCAGAGCATCTCTCCAATGTGTCAGTCACTTTGAATTGTGATTCTGTCTTCTCAAGTGCTTACAAATTTGATATTGTTGCTGATTTAAAGAGGAGTCTCTGTTCTGTTCTCTTTGGTTCTCTCTGATACTTTCATTAGATGTAGTGCAGAGCCATACAGTATTCTATAAGAAATAGCTTCACAGTTTGATACCAAATATTAGCTGATAAATAAGGGTCATTTTTCAGTTACCTATGTGATGGTAATAGTTTACACCACGGACTCTTAGCCTCACCATTGGCAATGTCATGTGTTGGTGTTAGATGGTTTCTAGGATATATCATATTTACTGCATATCTAGCAACCCAAAGATCTTATTTAAAAAAGAAGAAATGAGATTGCTTTAGTATGCTATGCTCTCATTAATCAATGTTTTTGATTTGTAATCTCTTCTAGATAGCTGTATTGTTTGTCTAAAAGACTTGCTCTAGTATTTCAGTATTTATTTTTTTGAAGTTTGATTTCTGATTCTGCAGATCCTCCTTCTCTTTTGGAAAAACACATGCCAAGAAAAAATTCTTCTGGGATTTTCTCTGATCATTGTGCATTTGCAAAGATAATTACTAACAGTACAGAGACTTCTTCAGCTAGTTCTTCTAGATACTCTTGGCTGAATATATGAAACATCAGATTTTGTGTATCTTGAAGCAATAAAACTAAAATGTGAGGCCAAATTGTTATCATTTTACTAATTGTCTTATTAATGCCTGTATGGCATTAAAGTTGTCAACATAAGTAAAGCAGAACTTCAGTTTCATTGATTTGCAAATTTCATGGAAGTAAAACTGAGACGTTCAAACACTTGTAGTTAAATTAATTTTGTTGAAATGACTAAACGGTTTCCTTTATTATTCATAGTGGCATCATTTCTTTTGAAAGAGAAATATTTTGTAAGTTATGAGGTATCAGAGATATGAATAATGTGATTAGTATATGGGAAACCAAAGATCACATGTGTTACCAGGGGATATAAGATAAAATTCCATAGCATTATCAGGTGCCCTGATCAACTGTGACCTGTACTCTTAAAATGTGCTTTTTGAAAGTTCCTTAGTTTCGTTCTCAAGCTCCTAAAAGCTCAGGTTCCACTACTTCTTAGCAAGGCTTAGGTTCCTCTGTTATTTCGAGTACATTTTAGAATTCTTATCACTTCACAATGATAAAAATGAAAATGAATTCTGGGGGGCGGATGGGAAAGGAACTTTAGTGAAAAGAGTTCAGCTTGAGAAATTAGTTGAATAAGCTAAGAGGAGAGATTTCAAAATAAAAATAATTTATCCTAGAAAATACCTCCAATCAGTACTGCAATTGTTTATGCTTTATTGTATCCAGGTTTGCCTTTATATTGATAGGTGGGCTCTTCCTTTGCTAGTTGCTTTCTGGATGCATTGTTTTGTTCGTTTTGTTAACAATTTTACTTCGACGTATCATAACATACATAATTATTGTTGTTCTATAGGCTGTTGATTGGTGGAGTGTTGGTGTTCTTATGTATGAATTATTAACTGGAGCATCACCGTTTACAGTTGATGGAGAGAAGAATTCCCAAGCAGAGATTTCTAGGTAAAATTCAAAACAGTAAAGTATACGTGCTTGCTCACAAAATGATGCTTATGCCATAATATATGTTTTGTGAGAGTTTTAATCTAAAATTTAGGAAGAAAGTGCTACCAGGGTAACATTTTAGGTGCTCCGCATTACTGAAATCCTGCCCCCCCCAAATGCACATTTCCTATTACTGGATTTCTCTTGGAGTGGGGAGTTGAGGCCTTAAATTGCACAAATTAGTAATCGCACAAATTAGTAATTAGTAATTGCACAAATTAGTAGTCCCCAAACTAAGAATAGTCTTGCTTCTATTGGAATGTATTACCATGGTTCTCACCGTCACCTGAAGTCACTTGATATTTAAGGTTAAAATGGGCAACAGAACATAACATTAATTATTAAATGATTTATTTTACTTCTGTTATAAATTCAGGCAATTTCTTGGAAGGTTGAGACCTGTTTATTGGTTTCTAGATCTCTACCAGAACAGGAAACTTAGAGGGCCAGTAGAAAAAATATGGGGGGGAATCCATTAACAAAACAGAATTCCTGACTTCACCCTCTTGGTCATTATCATGGAGTTAAAACTTAAATTAACTCTTTCTGACCTATTTAAGGTTAGAAATGTTGTTGATTGCTTACTTACGTCATGTTCGAATTGGTAATTTTGACTCCCAAGATTTACTAAATGGAACTCTGAAGGAGTTACAAATTTTTTAGAGAGAACCGTAACCTGAATTTTACGAATACAGTTTTGCCCCCAAACTGGGAAACTTTTTAGGTATGTATGCCACAAGATTTGACTGTCTTTTGGTAGGTCCTTATGTGCTCTTTAATACCTAATCTTTCTGATCATTTAAGATTAAATTCAAAGCTGAGAAACTGCAAGGTTGCTAACATCCATCCTCTGATGACTAATAACCTAATTTCTGATCTAAATTTAGTTGTGGCAAGTTTACTGAGTTGATGCTCAGTATGCTTTTGTTCTGGTTGGTGTTCATGCTACACATTTATAGACAGCAATCCTGTAGTCTTGCAGCTTTTATTTTGATAAATTTAGAAGGTAAATTCGTACCGTTTTCTTTATTTAAAGATGTTCCCCAATCTTCCTGTTTCCTGAAAAAGCCTTTTCTTAACTCAGCTTGTGTTGTTCTTTCTTACATATGGACAATTTATTCTTGTTGATGTTTCAAGAGGATCTTGTTTAAGGGAAGTAATAATTCACCATCCGAACAAAAAGATATTCCTTCCTTTTTTCCTGGGTTCCTCTTGTTGATGCCAGTGGTGGACTGATACATCTAATTCCTTCTCCTTCTCTGTCACTTCCAACTGACAAGCCCCTAGTTTATAGCTGAAATCTCATTAGATTTTTCAACTATATGACTGCATTTCAGGCTTGATTTCATCTGTCTTCTGTTACTTCAGTACTCATAAGACCCATGGTTTCTGAATCCTTTCCATTGATAGCAATTTCTGTACTGGATGACATCCGTTTTGTGTCTTTGCAGTTCATTATGTAATGAATGTGATGTTCCTTTTAAGAGTATGGCTGAGCATATGAGAACATTGCTCTTTTCTCTGTCCTGGCTGCTGCACTGAGTCATGTGGAACCTTCTGGGGAATGGTGGTTGCTGCGTGCCTTGGGGAGCAACAGGAGTGTGTTTGGGCCTTTCCCTGAGGGTAGGGTAGAGCAGGCTGAATGGATGTGAGATATCAGCAGGCTGTGGTGCTCCTGCGGCCCAGGCAGAGGGTGAGAAGAGTAGGGAGCAGAAGTACATCTCAGAGAAGATGGGAAGAAAACATTTTTCTAAGGATTGAAGGGGACTGTATTGAGTTTGCTGCAACTTGGGAAGCTGTTGAGCTACTTGCTTGAGAGCATGCCTGAAAGAAATGATCTGCCCTTCCTGACATGCTAGCCTGTTAAATTTAGAAATTCTTGTTATCATAGTCATGGCTTTTCAGAAATACCCTCCTTGTATTTATCTCCACCATGAGTACACTGAGCTCTTTCAAGAAGTAACAGCTGAGTTTTCAGTACCTGTCTTTTATCCTAAGCCTGTGTGGCTTTGAAGCTATGATCTTTATTTCCTGTCTTCTTTGATAATTTTGTCAATGAGGATACCTTCACAATTTATGCTTAATGTCCTTTTTTTTTTTCTGATTGTTAATTCTTTGAGTTATGTCTGCAGCCTTTTCTATAAAGCTTTCTGTTGAACTGGGATGCAGGCTGTAGATAATTTTACACCTATAATTAAATAGGTTCCACATTCTCTCCATGACTATGTTTGATCTTTCTAGTTTCATTTCCTCTCTAAACTGATGAAAAACTGAATTGCAGATAGCTTCATCAGATATTTAGAGTTGCCAGTGGTAATGAAATTGCTAGCACTGGCACAGAGATATGAGTTGGTACAAACTTCTATCTTGATGGCAAAGTTATTCTAAATAGAAATTGTATTCCCTAACGTAAATATGCTTTAACTTGCCAATTGCAGCAGACTTAGAGAATTCAGTTTTTCTCTTGTTCAGCCACAAGCCCTGAAAGCGTAGTTTCCATCGCCTTTAATTTTTCTGAGTTTAAGGAAAAAAGTTGTCTTCTAAATGAATCCCTGTCCTGCTTTTATTTTATCTAGGTGGGAAGTAATCTTAGATATTTTTAGATAATTTTATTCCCTTGTGTGGCACAATGGCTATCTGCTGTTAAATTTGATCACGAAGTTTTGTTCTGAAATATCTCTCTAATGGACAGTTCAGTTCTGTCAGAAATAGTTACTGTGTGGTTTGTGACTTTTTTACCCTTTCTGATGAGGGATTGTGTTCAGTTCTTTTATCATAACCTTTTTGACAACACTGTGGACTTCTCTTTCATGGCAAGTGCAACTTAAGTGAGTGCATACTTCAATTTCCCTTACGTCTCTGTCTCTCTCTCTCTGAAGACTTTTTGTTCACATGCTTGGTGTTTTGGGCTATTAAACTTGATTAAAAAAATTTCACAGAACTACTCAAGTATCTCTCCTTTTCTAGTATGCCCTCTCCCCTTTCTTTTCCCTTCTTCCCAAATCTTCCTTTCATTTTTGAGAATTCTGGACCTCCATTGCTGCAGAGCTGTGGATGGGACCCATCCTGCAAAAGCATAAGCAAGGGCTGGGTTTGATTACAAACCCAGTATTTTCAGTTTGACCGTGAGTGATTTGTAGTGCTGACTTGAAAGACAGACAAATCCATTTTAAGATGTTGACTTTTGAGGGTCTTTGTCATACATACAGGGATTTAAAATGAGCATGAAGTTTTTGGAGTATTATTTTGCTGCTGTGCAGCTTAGAAAATTTTATCAGCTTTGGGGTTATGAATAGATAGATACCTATCTTCTTCCGTTTTTATATATATATACATCTATAAAATAATCTGTAGAAGCTTATGATGCCATATTAAGATACTAATGCTAATGGCAGCCTATGCTCTTTATTTGATATAGTTGGTTAGACTTTATTTAAACTTGATGGAGGATGGCTGAAATTTGACCATCTGCTAGATGCTATCAAGATATTTTGTCCACGATTCTGCAAGAAACCTTTTCTTGATAAAACCGTTGGGAAGATGCATAGCAGGTGTATACTGGGATTCCCTTCTTTATTCTCTGCCTGTGAAGACTCCAGTGATTGCTAGATCTTTTAGAAGACAGAGCAGTCATTAAATCCGACTTGTAATTTGCATGGTGTCTTCTGGAATTTCGTCCTAGAGCTTATAGCTGTCTGCTTAGAATGTACAGTGTTTATACGCCTAGATGGGAGTCCAGAGTCCAAGAACTGATAGACAATAATGTAACGATGCTTTTCTAACACATAGCAATGAGTTAGAAAATCTCTGCCACATGAAGGAAACCATTTGATGCTAGACCTAGTGTGAATCACATCACATCAGTGACTCTGCCTACAGATCAGTTCAACCTTTCAGTAAAGCAGATGGTTTTAAGAAAGTCATAAGTATTGCATCAAAGTCTCCAACTTGCCTAGAACTGGGAATGCATGTACAGATCTGACTGCTCAAAGCTGGAACAAAAGAATCTGGCATTAGTAGTTCTGAGATGACAGGGTTTTCAGTAGAGTTGTTCTCAGATGTGAAAGTGAAAACTTCGGCAGCTTGTCCCTCAGCCCTTTATCAGGGTTACAGCTTGGGATTGCTTTCTCTTATTCCCTGAACATCAGGATGGATATGTATCTTTTTGGTGATGCTTGTAATACAGTTCCGAGGGCACTGGTAATAGACTATAGTAACAGTTCTAGCATAAACCTAATGTTTCTCTTGGTCAGGTACAGTGATCCTTTCAGTTTCTCATGATCTGATTTTGTGTTTTACCTGGTGGAAGCAAAAAAAGCTTTAGGTTCTGCACTTTTGATGTTTTATTATCATTTCTTCTACAGTCAGGTTCAGGCATCTGCTTTCAGGCTAATCACCGTGGAGGGTGAAAGGTGGCTTGCATCTCAGTATCACATATTTTATGTCTTTCTTGACCAAAATAGTTGAGTTTTGTTTTTTTCTCTGTCTATAAAATCTTTGGTTGGCACCTAATGGTTACTACTTCCTAAACTTTTTCATCCTCCTTCCTTGTAATTAATTTTGTTTCTCACTGTTACTATTTTAAACAAGTTACGTAGTTATGGTTTCCAATAATGAATTGGCATTAGTTTGTTCAAGCACCCCATCTTCAGTTAAGTTTTCCATAGCTTATCCTTTACTTCTCAAAAATAATCACTCAGTGGATATATTTAATAGTAATTTTTACAATATAGTTTATAGAATGGTCAATCTAATGCTAAAAGATAAATTGGTCAAGAAGTCAAATTGCCAAATTGGTCCTCTTGTCAATTGATGTTTTTATCTTCTTTGACATAAATTGGATTTTCTCGGCTGTGCAGTGCATCAGAATTTTGACTAGTTGAGCTGTTTACAGAGTTAAATAAAATGAAAAATGAAGAAAATATCTTTCAGCTTCTGGGTAACAGCGTATTTTGCTCTTTCATTTTATCTTAACCACTGGGAGCAATCTGCTGTCCGTGTTGGAAAACTCCCAATGACACTGTCTTTATAAGGCCTTTATTGAGCATTGCAAGGGCATTCCTGCTTAAGTCCTTAAGATTATCACCCTGGAATGAACGAGGTCAGAATCCTCTTCAAATTCTCTTTAGACTGACATTGTAGTATAAGTCTTTGGCATGTGGTTTCTGCATTTCTGGTTGGTTTTAAATACTATGCCTTCTGTACAAGGATGTTTTATTCAGTCAGCAAACACGTATCCCATCTCTACTGCTTTGGTAAAGAACAGATAAGAAACCTGTGGTCAGTCTATGTAATTTTTAAACTATGAGCTAGCGTAGATCAGTCATGGCAACTCTATGAATTTTTCATAACAAAATCAGTGAATTTGTTGGCTGATTTGTCAAGCTCAGCAGGCTGTACCTGTTAACGCAGAAGTGGCTCTGAAGATATTGATAAAGAGGGGGAGCATCTAAAGGTCAAGGTGTCATTTCCCTACTGTATCCTTCACTCATTGAAGATTAAGCATCTCCTTCTCCTCCGTATCATTCATTAACATGTCCTTCGCATTATCATGTATGCTCTTGGTCTGTAGTATTTATGGGAGAAACTGATCAGAGCTTAAGTTCCTGCAAAACAATACCAATGGGCTTAGCTTCTAGCTCTGCATAGTCTGCCATAGAGAAGAATAAGATGTCAATAATCCAGGACTTCAAAGTGATAACCTCCTTCACTTATGCAAGGTTTCTCTCAAAGCGTTTTCAGTACAGCCAGAGTGCTCTCATCAGCAGGGGTAATCTCACCTCATCCCAGCTCAGAGGCATTGTACTAGGCTAGGAGAAGCAGAAAAACCAGTAGAGTAGTCCTTCAGCAGCTTTGACCGCAGTTGCCACTTGGGATACTTTATTTTTCCTGCTTACTTCTGTCACTGTTATTGGACCACATAAACATGAAATGTGCAAAAGGATGGAGGTCATTCAGAAAAGGAAAGGAAGGTAGTTGATAAAGGCCATAGCTTCTTTTCAGAAGCACAGACACATGCAGCTTGCTTCCTCTGAACACTTCATGGGCTGCTCTTACAGCCTTGAGTGACTTACCCTTCAGTACAACACTTCGCTAGTGTTGTACTAGAGAAGCCAGACTCTCTTTACTTGATCAAGCTACTTGATTAGTCTTCACCAATTTATACTCTCTCACATGTTGATCCCATATGGTCTCTCTTTTCTGGCAGCTTGCTTTCCATCCTAATTAGTGTGTATACAGCTTCACATACTTCAGTTCCATGACAATTCTAAGTAGTTCCTGGAACTTCTAAAGAAATTAGCTTCACTACTTCTGTAGTGTGGTTCTGTGAACCAGTCCAGAGCATCATGAATATTTTATAGTATCAGTCAACCTCAAAAGTATTTCTGAGCGAATGCCACTGGCATGTGGCAACTTACGTGGAGTCTGCTTGTACAGCCTGGCAAAATGCTGCTTTCTCTGCAGTGGGCTCTAGGAGGGTCAACAGATGGACGATATCCCTCAATATAATCATACCTTGCTTTTTCACATAGGTAAATACCACTTCATTGTTAATTCTGCCTATAAAAAGCAATAATCTAAAACAGTAATCTTGGCAAAAGGCAGGAATTACTGATGCTATTGCCACAGAAGTTTTCCATTAGGTAAAATACAGTGTTATACCAAACTATTATTGGCAAAATATGTATCCTAATTGTTTTGACAGATATAATCTTTATAGGGGATTCCTTCCCCCAAGAATTTAAGGAGTGGTTTCTACCCAAAGAGCAGAATGTTAGGTAATATGAAAAGTTACTTTATAAACCTGTCTTAGCTTCAGCTGGGACTCTCTGCTCAGTTACCACATCAATGGTACAACCGATCACAGTTCTCAGGCTGACCGAAGACATGCAATATGTCACTGGAAATTATCAATCAGAAGGATGAGACTTACTAGTGTTGTTACTGTGGAAGTACTTCTTTTGGCTAAGAATTTTCTGGTAACTTTGTAGTGCAGGGTTCTAGAAAAGAGTTTCCACTGCTTATGTTTGTTTTACTCTCTTTTTCTTATGTGAATGTATTTGCATCAGAAGCCTGAGATGTGGGCAAGAATCTTATTGCTAGCAGTTACCAGCATCACTACTAGAGAGACTGATATTCTGAGGCTGCACAGAGAAATTTTACTCATGTGTTCTCTATGTTACCCATGTTACCAATCATCCCAGCATCTATTTTCAGAAATGTTTTCAGATTTTTATCTGACTTGGCCATCTGTAATCTCTGACATTTTTCAGACAGGAAAATGCTCTAGAATTTCTCTTTTGGATTCTAAGGACATTCCCGAGTCTCAGTCCCATTGCTTTAGAAATCAATTTAAAAAAACCAACAAACCTGACTTAGGGTTTCTTTTTCCCCTTCTGAGAGCCCAAAGAGAAGTTGTCTTTTCCAGGATCTTTGTTATATACCTTTCTGATTCTCTCTTCAGAAAGGCTGATAAATACATTCCCTTGAACTCCTCTAACTGAAGTGATTTTCAAGCTAAGAAGACATTGTAGATTCTGTTGGCCCTCCTGTAAATCAAGTAATTTTGCTGTCAAGATGTCCTGTCTTCTGTCTTAAAACAGGAAGGTTTTCTTACTTCCTTACCTGCTTCCCCTTTCTGAAACTGGATGATTTTTGAAGAGGCTGAATCTTTACTTCTCCACCAGTCCTACAGTGTAAGAATCCTCTTGTTTAGTGATGTTTAAATTTGGTATTAATACCCCTAATTAAGAAATCATTTGGCAATATTGTGCTTTCTTCTTCTTTTCTGCAAAGTGAGGTGTGTCCAGAAGTTGAAGGCAAGGCTTATGGTTGCTGTTTACTTCTGCTAGCAGAGTGGCTGTGATTTAGACCCTTACTAGCAGATTATCCTTACATCATTTAAAGATACAATCCATCTTAAAACTCAGACTGTATTTTCCTAACTCATTTCAGTGTTACTTAAACCAAGACGTTAGCTTGCGTTGTCTTTTTGTTTGCTTGAAATTGGATACTACATCAGTAGAAACAACCCCTGGGATATGTGCATATTGAACTTGTTTTTGTCCTTCCATGCTGGCAGGACAAGATTATTTAGGAAACAATCTGTTTACATCTATTTTTGGAGTAATCCAAGAAGTTACGTATTTCAAGATAAAAATTTCCCATGGGATAGATGACTCTAAGGATATGTCATGCAGTAACTTTAAACAAAATTTAGTAATGTCCTGCAGTGATCAACTTAAGCTCTATCAGAGACATGTAAAGATTGAGATTTTAGTGCTGCCACAACCTCATATAATTTCAGCCTCACAGTCTCTCATAGCTTCAAAATCTTTCAGTCTGTGTTTAGTGGAGGCACTCTAAGTCCTTCTTCTATGTGTTGTGCTTCCTGAAGTCACCACAGTGAGAGTATGCATACAGATATATGGACACCAAGTTGAACATGAGCCAGCAACGTGCCCTCGTGGCAAAGGCAGCAAATGGTATTCTGGCCTGCATTAGACAAAGTATCAGCAGGTTGAGGGAGGTGATCCTTCCTCTCTACTCAGCAATGGTGAAGCCACACCTGGAGTACTGGGCTGGACCAAATGACCTCCAGGGGTCCCTTTCAACCTCAACCATTCTGTGATTCTGTACGCTAAGAGTTTTGTGTGTGTATCTTTTTAAACCTGTTTGGTATGTGTTGTCTGTGTGCATTCTCAGTTTTCCTTCAGAGTCTTTAGCTTCAATGTCTACATTTGGAGTAACTGAAGGAAAACTTGCCTTCCTCTTTATATAAAACTGTGGGAGCTACACGTATGAAAGATAGGTATTGAAATGTGATTTTACTTAGGCTTCTAAGATTTTGAACTTCCACTAGCTTTATTTGATAGCTCCTAGTTCTTGTACTGAAAGAGACAGTTAGGTCCCTACCCACTTTCTCTTTAGCGTTCGTTGTTTTGAGGAGAACGCTATGCCCAGTCCCTTTAAGTCCCCTTTTCACTAAGCTGGATAGTCCTAGCCTTTTTTGTAGATCTTCATATGAAACACATTCTGTGTTTGTGATTAATCTTGTTACTCTTCTCTAAAACTTTTCCAGTTATAGTGTCTCTTTTTGAGAGTAGGGCATGAGCACTGCACACAGTATAAAAGGTGCAGGCAAACCTCAAATGGCTCAAGTGTGGGGTTTTTTCTCTGTATTTTCTAATAATTTTTAACATTGGAATTGTTTTTAGTTTTTTTGACTGCTGCTAGGCATCAAGTTGATGTTGTATCATCATGTTGATGGAGCTATCTGTTGTAGCTATGAGATGTCTTTTGAATAGTAAGCTCAGTATGTATGAAATGAGGATTGTTTTTCTTTTGGGGATTAAGTTACATAATTTACCTTCTACAGATGTCGTGTTTCATGTCTGCATTTTCTCAAACTTTTCTTTATTTAAAAAAAAAAAGGAAGGTGGTTTCACATTTCTCATCCTCCTGTCTTTGGGTACAATAGAAGTTTAAGTGAAATATTAAACGCTGCCATTAGTATGGTAACTCCTTGATTTAACACTCAACATATTAAGTAATTTCCAAATAATTGTTATTTTGTTTGTTTTACAGGAGAATATTAAAAAGTGAGCCACCTTATCCACAAGAAATGAGTGCACTGTCTAAGGATATAATTCAGCGTCTTTTGATGAAAGACCCCAAGAAGAGGCTAGGTTGTGGTCCCACTGATGCTGATGAAATCAAACAGCATCCCTTTTTCCAGGTAAAACAAACAGCAAAACTCCCCAGATACCACTTACTCTATGTTAGTGCCTTTGAAATCCAAGTCTAAAGAAATTCTGTTGTTAAATTGTGGTTAAAATTGTTTGTGTGCTTTCTTTGAAAAAACTAAGTATGTATTTCTGGTGCTTCTGGAGTTAAATATATTTTTAATTAGTATAAATTTTGGAGTATTTAGAGTTGGTAGTATAAATTAAACCTTTCAAATAAATATTTTCAATGTAATTATCATACCATTCAGCATGGGCAATGTCTTGGCTTTTTAACTTCTGAATTTCTTCTCATCACCTCTATATTTCCTTCCTTTTATAAGAGAGTCTGGCAAAGTAGAGTTAAGCTTCCTTTATTCACTGTTTGTTTTGGAAGAAAAAATTTTTCCTGTTACAACACTTTGTAATCTTGATTTCCTTTCACTTCCTCTCCTTCACAGTAATAGGACCATTTTCTCATAACTATCATAGAATCATGGAATCGTTAAGGTTGGAAAAGACCCTTAAGATCATCGAGTCCAACCATTATCGTGTCTGTGCTTCCTAATTCTAGCCATGCATTCATGCATTTAAATAGGAATCCAGAGGCATTATGCTCTCAGGACTCTGGAAGCTGAGATTAGTAATTAAGCATAGAAATCAGCAATGAAAAGTTGAAGATACTGCATACATACGCTATGGCTTACAAAAATATAAATGTTTTTCCTCTGAAATAGAGGAAGAAATTTAAGGGCTGTCATGCTAATTGTTTGGCTTATCTCCACTGTTAAATTTCTTTGTGTTGATATTTTTTTTTTCCTTAACTGGATTCTGTCTGCTTACAAATAAGTGTGATACTTCTTGCCTTTACCTAAGCAAATTAGTAGGGCATAATTTGAATGCTTTTCATCTGCCTGTGGAAAATAGCAAATAGAGTTAGGACTTTGTTTCTGGGCAAGTCTCTCTTTCCAATATCTGTTTCTGTTAAATTTTCATTTGATTCAAACTTATTTTCCTGTTTTTGGTTTAGAATATGAATTGGGATGATTTAGCTGCCAAAAAAATATCAGCTCCATTTAAACCAGTAATCAGAGATGAGCTGGATGTCAGTAATTTTGCAGAAGAGTTTACAGAAATGGATCCGACATATTCTCCTGCAGCAACTCCTCAGACTTCAGAAAGAATATTTCAGGTATTTTAAAAATTCACATTAATTAAAAAAAAAAATCATTTATTGATTCCATGCATATAGCTAGTTTGTTCAGCAGTTGCAAAATGAGAAAGATGGAAACAGTCCTACTGCGAACATAAAATTCCATGTCTCTCCATTCCCAGCTGAATGTCCTACCTGCTAGACTAAAGTCAGTCTGTCCTTTATTGATTCTTCATACCCTATGAGTCTTGTCATCTTGACTCTATCAGCCTGGGCTACCAGCTTTGACAACAGCAATGTCGTTTGCCCATGCCCACACTATGCTCTAGTTGAGGTATTCCTTTGGGAAGTGGGAGCTAACTGCAGAGTTGAAAGTAGATCTTCCATGTCCTTTAGGAGCACCCTAATTACTAGACTACTATATACAGATCAGTAAGAAAGCTTTCCTTACCATCTCCTCCGTGCTATTAAAGAACGATCCTTTCTTGCACTGCACAGTCTCGATGTCAAATGGGCAGAAACAGCCCATGTACAGCGTTGAACTTGGTACCAAAGCTGCAGAAGTGAACAGCAGTTCAAATTGCTTTCTCTCCTCCCCCTCCTTGTGCTTTATTGTTTTTTATTGGCTGTTTTTGAGCAGCTTAGTGCTTAGGGTACAGGAACATAGCATCATATTTTGGAAGTTGTTAAGATTTGTAGTGAGTGGAGCGAGCAATTGATGCATGTCATAATATGATCTGATTCATCCTGCAGTGGTAGTCACAGCTATTCTTGTTACGATGTCCAAACTGAGTACATCATTAATATGAAGCTTATTTTGTTTTGCCATTTAAAAAGGCTTGATGCTTACATCACAACATAAAAACTATTTCATGTCTTAACTTAAAGGTGTTCTGGGAAGCTAGCTAGTTTGAAGTATGAGCCTTTATCACTATTGCAAAACAATTGAAGCTGAGCCAGATTTTTAGCATTATGTACCAGCATTTTTGTATTATTATTGTTTTATCTATAACTGTGGAGAATCATATAACTAATTCCAGGAAGTTACCTGTTCACATTGAACAGAGTAATATCTACCCATCAATGAGACAGTTACGGTTTCTGTTATTATGTTATGAAAATTTTGATTTCTTTGGAAAAATTCTTCTGAAATGTCTAATGTTTTGTATGCAGTATGATAGTGTGTGCAACAATTTCAAGCCGTGCCCTTTTCTGCTGTCTTAATTTCATAGGGATATTCTTTCGTTGCACCTTCTATTTTGTTTAAACGCAATGCAGCTATAGTAGATCCTCTTCAGTTTTATATGGGGGATGAGCGGCCTGGAACTACAACTATTGCCAGAAGTGCTATGATGAAGGTAATAATAATATAAAGAGCTGAATTAATTTGAATATAACTTTCAAAGCAGCAATCCCAAGCTAGGCTGCAGATTACAAAATAGTCATTATTCACTTATCTATTCTCTGTAATGGCTCCTCAGATGATCCAAGTGTATAATTTGCATGTGGTACTGTTAAGAAGTGGTTGAAGTTTAATCTGAAAAATGAGATGATTGTCTAGTTTTACAGAAGACTGAAGTATAGTAGTGATAGTAGTTTGACTCCTGATAGTTCTTATTCAGCCAACCGTTGTAGATATTCTTGAAGCGACTTTAATTATATCAGAATTCCTTCTATGATGTATTTGCCCAAAAGTAGGTATAGTTGTGTGAAGCCTTATAAGAACACATGCTCTTGTGATGTCTTCAAATGAGCACATAGTTTTGTGGATAAATGTATGTACAGCCATCTTTGATCCTGTTTGTCTGAATATTTTGTATCTTAAGCTATTGTAGTAGTAATGATTTATTTAGTGATTATGTTTGTTTAATGTAACATAAGATTTACTCTTTGATTGTTAGAATAAAGTTTATGCATATTATTAAATAGAAGTTAAGATTATATTTTATCAAAAAGAGAGCTCTTTTACAATTTTAAATGTAGATGAAAAATTCTCACAAAACTTTACTCTTTGTCTTTGACTGTGTATACTAAAAGTATTCTGCAGAACTAAATACAGACAGTTTCCTAACAGGACTCTCCATTTTATCATCATTATGAACTGGATCTGAAAGAGAAACCATTGGGAGAAGGAAGTTTTTCCATTTGTCGAAAGTGCTTACACAAGAAAACTAGCCAAGAGTATGCAGTAAAAATAATTAGCAAAAGGTATAAATATTCTATAAGACAATAAAAATATTTTCTTTGCTTACTGTCACCCATGGATTAGAATAATGTTTGCTACATTTTTGGAAGTGGAAAAATAACTTTAAAATAATTTCCTATTTGAAGAATCTGTAGAAACTTATAGTAACCTTATGACCTTTGGAAGATTCTGAGAGTCTTTTGAAACAAAATGTTATTCTTGTTGGGGAGGACACAAGAAGAAACCTAAGGAGTACATTTCTGGTTCCTAGTTGTATTCTACCCTAATGTCCCCTAATTTTGCTTCTAACCAGAGTAAGGTATAAGGCCCTCCTGTCTTTAGACCTAAGTGAACTGAATGTTGGCTTATGCTAGCTCCCTTTCCTAAGCAGCCCAATTGGTTGCCTATGACATTGCTTTTAAGAAGAATCTGTAGTGTGGGTTGCCTCAGATCTAATTAAGCGTGTGTGTGTGTGAAATGCAGTTAGACTATGGAGTTGTAAGTTGCATCTTGTTTCCTGGATGTTCTGAAGAGAACAGCACAATGGAGGCAGCTGACTTGCTTTGTACATGGGGACCATCTGGTTCTCTTCCAGAACAGATAACCTCTGGCAGTTTCTGCCCAGAGAAAAATTAAGATAAGGGATTCTTTGAGGGGTGGATGGATTTTTAGCTTCATTTTGCAGTGTTCATTAGTAAATATGTCCTTAGTGTGTTGTAGAATGTTGGCAGGAAAGGGAAAGTGTAAATGTTCTGCTATCAGAATGATAGTTCACAGTGATCTCTTCTCCAAGACATTTGGCTGTACCTCTGTTTTTCCAGACTCTAGAAATAACTGTCCACCAGACTTAAGTGTTTCATCACATGCTTTTAGGATAGGATAATTTCAAGAATAAGACACCTAAATATAGGTGTCTGAGTCAGTTTTCTGAGGTTTGCTACAATTAATGGAGGCCTACTCAAAGCTATTAGTGGAGCCTACAGAGAGGCTTGAATGACCAGGCACTAGCAGTGGGATTCAGTAACTTAAACATAGGCATCTATGTAGTGGCATTTTAGCATCTGTTGGTGTCCTCTCTGTCCTCCAGTTCCCATCAGTCTTGTGACTACTACCTTTATGTAGATGTCTTCATGGCTGATGTCTTCCAGGCTCTCCTGTGCTTAGGCCACTGAATCCTACTCTAGGTATGTATTTTATGGCGAACTAGGTCACTCTGTAAGATTCATTAACTGGAATTTCACTCATTATAATGAGACTTTAGACAAGTAGTATGCAGTAGGCACCCACCTTGGGTGTTTTAATCTGGAAATCTCTGCCTTGTGTCTACATTAAAAAATTTTTTCTGTGGTGCATGCAGCGCTGCAGATCAGTACTCCCATCTCATCCTAAGCTAATGGATTTTTTGTTTCTGGATAACAGTGAGCAAACTAGTATTGACTTTTCCCATAGAACTAAACTTTTAGGAATTATGTCCCTAAATGATACTACTCACAGGTTCTTTTGCTCTTTCTCCTTCATCTTGGTGGACCAGGCTAAATGAAGGTAAGAAGTGGTCTGTATACAGAGATTTTTTTGGGATTGCAGCTGTGAGCAGACTCAGAGCATATTTGTGTAGTATTTGGAGGTAGCAGTAAACCCACACTCTAAATGGCTGGACACAAACCAGCCCTAAATAAGAAACTGTTAAACTGTAAATAATATTGCTCTGAGCCCCACACTAGTTACTCTTGCTAAAAGGAGAAGTATAATAGGTTTCTAGTAACTTCTTTGCCTCAAAGTCAGATAGTCTTTCACTCCTACCATCAAAGGTGCCAAACAAGTGAATCCTACACCCAGGCAAACCTTTTCATGATACGTGAGGTGAAAGCTCAGATGATGAGTTCCTCTGTGGTGTTGCTTTTTAGTAGTGCTGGACCTGCCTCCATCCAACAATTTGAGGTTTTGTGTGTCTGACGGCCAATGAAACAGTGGAGTCCTGTAAACTTGCTTGAGTTACTGTTTTAGAGCTTCCCATTTGTTTTTCATGATATTGTCTGTTTAAAATCTGAGATGGTAACTATTTATAGAGGGGAAATACCCATAAAAGTTCACGCACAAATTTCAAAGGTTTATGTTCATGGTACTGAACCTTTTTCATCTGTTTCCTAGGTCCACCTTCTCCTGATAGAAGTTTAGGGGGGAAAGACTATCGGAGTCAGTTTTTTAATTTCTTAAGGACCTGAAATCACTTTTGGTTTAAATAACATCAGCAGAGATGCAGGTGGAACAGCTTAGTTTACTTGTTCATTATATGAAGCCTATGGAAAAACAGTATTCTCTTGCACAAAGTTCTCATTGCAGTTCTGGTCCTAATTAGGGGGGAAAAAAATGCAACCAAAAATTAACACGTGTGGTGAGAGAGATTCTGTGTTATCCATAAGGCCATTCTCTAAGTCAGTACAGGATTAGCCTTTCTTGGAGAGAGTTCTGGCAAAAATTTTCAGGCATTATTTGCCCAAAATAAATAAACATATGTATTTAGTGGAAAAGAAAATGTTCTGCTCTGTCCCCATTCACATAGTTTTTATAATAGTCACCATGTTCACTTGTTTTGGCTATAGATTTCAGTACTTGAAAGAGAATTTGTGCAACGATTTTTGCTCTGGAGCTAGTCTCTTCTTATCTCTTCCATTTCATATTTTTACAATGGCCTGTTTAGGGGTTCATTTGTATAACACAGTTCATATATAGATGGTGTTACTCTTTTTTCTAGTAGGATCTCATAGCTTCCATACAGCTTGGGAAGTACTTATCTCCTGTAAGAATGGAAAAGGATTGGGCCAATAATTTAAGTCTTCAAGATAAAGCTGAACTAACAAATATGTGTAGGAACAGAGGTGAAGTCAAATTGCCCTGGACTAAGGGAAAGGTTTGGTTTAGATAGAAACTATTCTATAATACCATTTCAGCTTTTGCTGTAGAAAGTTGCAGTTGCATCAAAAACATTGTTTGAATTGGCTGTGGGTTTTTTAATGTCCTAACTTGCAGGGCTATGTGGTGAGTTTTGCTCAGTTTACTTTGAATATGCTTTTAATTGTGTTCAAGCAGATGTAATATTAAAAAAATCTAGATTGCAAGCAATTAAAAAAAAAAGGTGTAACACTTTGAATGTGCAATTTGCTCAGTAAAATTGGTACAAAATGACTGCTCAATTTTTTCAGAATGGAAGCCAACACCCAGAGGGAAATAACAGCTCTGAAACTCTGCGAAGGACACCCGAATGTAGTGAAGTTGCATGAAGTTTATCATGACCAGGTATTTTGAAGAAACTATGATCAGCACTTGCCAAACACATTGCTATGTGTTTTCCCAAGAACTTTTAGGAGTTAGTTTACTGTTACTGTGGAGGCAACTTTTTTCCTAGGGCTTTTGCCTAGTCAGTATAGAAGATGAAGCAGAAGTTCTGCACTCAGGGGAACTTGCAGTTACTCCAGCAGATCAAAAAAGTATTTGGAAGAATTAAGAGTCCCACATTCTGTTTCTGGTTCTGTCCTTGGTCTACTTTGTTAATCATCATACAATATATTCATGGCTCAGTTTACATATGTATGGTACTGAGGTGCCTGATTACCTTCCCTCGGAGTTGTCATGAAGTGTCTTAAAATAATATTTGTGAAATAATTTGGAAGTCTTGCATATGAAGATTACATATCTAGCATTTTTTTCTTACCTATTGCTAACTTAATGGAGGTAACCAAGCAGCTTGCTAAATTACCAAATGTGAAAGTAGAGCCTCTATTTGAAAATATATTGAGAGCACTTTCAGGTTTATTTAGAGACCTTAGTTGTCTTTTTCTTTAGTGTAACGCAAGCTCCACAGCATGTAATAAGCCATAATTTCACCTTCCTTGGAGGTTGGCCTTGATTTGAGCTAGGGGTTTGGACGAGATGTCCTGCAGAGGTCCATCCCAACCTAAACTACTCTGTGATTCTAGTCTATGATTTTGTAACAGAACATGGGCTCTGTTGCCTCCCCACGTATCCCAGTCTGTCCCCATCATGCTGTTTATACAAGGACCAGCAGAGTGCTCATGTGGAGCACTTCTAAAATGAGCTGAGAGGATGAACAACCTGTATTGTAATCTTTAATGATAAGGAAGCCTTTTTCTTGCATTTATGTACAGTATGAGAACATGTGTGTAGAACAGGACACTTTTTTCACTTTCCTCTGAGTAGACTGACTATGCTCAGGAATATCTAAAAAAAAGTGTTCTTCAGATTGCTCTGCAACTGAATAGGCTACTCTGAACTATCCAAACCATTGTATTCTTAGTTGCTCCTGCTAGCTCCCAGGTGTTATCTTCCAGATTACTCATGCACAATATTCTGAAGACCAGAACTGATCAAAATTTTCTAGTTTTGATATATCAGTCTGATCAAATTCTACATTAGTAATCCAACCATAGAGTATTGGGTTGCAGTCTCTTTTGGTGAGCCACAAGAAGTTTTCTAGGAGAGAAAAGTCTCTTTATCCTTTCTGCCTTTCCTGTCAGCTATTCCCAAGACATAAAGAAAATTTGCAGGAGAGGGTATCTTACAAGCACTACTAGCAACATGACTAGTAGACACCTTGTTTGTTCTACAAAGTGTTACCGCTTTCTGTCTGCATAGCTCTGCTTCTGTTCCTTCATATCTAAATACTGTGCACCTTCTGTTCCTGACTATTTCTTTGAATTTCATTTTTTGACCTCTTCCCAGAACTTTTTTTCTTTGCTTGTGAGTTTTACTTTTGTTACTGTCATTCAGGGGAAGGAAATGCTAAAAGCCATCACGTGGCTACATCCATTGCCTTTTGAGAATGCTAACTTCGCTTCCCTGTCCTGAGAAGTCTGCTGTTTGTTTAATGGCAAGACATTTGAATTGCAGTTGATAGTGTGCTAATGTTGTCTTATAATCAAGGAAGTCACTACTTATTAATTGTCTTGAAAAGAACAACCATCTAAACAACCTTTAGTTTTAATTTAAAAAATACTCTCTAATGTTTGGGAAGATGTCTATTGTGATTCTAATGATAAAAGTAGCTTTGGCTACTACTCTGTAGGGGATGAAATCAGAAAAAGTTCTAGATAACCTTTGATTTCACAGTAAAACTTCAAGGTGCTTTAGAAAGGATTTGGTAACATTAAATGGGTAACTCCTTATGCATATTAATAGAAATGTATTCCTACATCCGAACAAGCTTAAATAGCAAAAGTCTAGCTTTTTCCAGCTTTATTTGTTAGCCTAAAGAAAGGCATTTTATCTCTCTACAAATTTATCCATTTACATGGCGGCATTGCATTTTTGTAAATAAATATGGGTGGGCATGGGGAAGACATCAGCATTCTTCAATCTCAGTGAGATTGATGGGGAAAAATGTCACCTGAGATAAGATTTGGTACTTCTTATTGGCCTTCCAAATTGCTATGAGCAGCAGTTTTATTTCTTCAAACTTTGAGAACCTATCAGAACCTAGCTCCTGAATGAATGTTGGTTTGCAATGTTAAATTTCTAACATCCCATATTTTTCTTTATTGATTCAGCTTCACACGTTTCTAGTAATGGAATTGCTGAAGGGAGGAGAATTGCTTGAACGTATTCAGCAAAAGAAACATTTCAGTGAGACTGAAGCCAGTCATATTATGCGCAGACTTGTTTCAGCGGTGAGCCATATGCATGATGTAGGAGTAGTCCATAGAGATCTGAAACCTGAGGTATAGTAACTTGCTTATATATGTTTAGACATTAAGTTATTAAGTATCTGGAATGTGACGTATTTCTGTTCCTCCAGCTTTTTCTACTTCTATATTTTTAATAAAATGTTATCACTTTTACTTAGCAAATTCTGTAGATATTTTTCTGTTCATAGGTAAAAGAAACTGTTAAACATTTTTAATTTTTTAAGCAATTTACACTTTAACTTGTTCAAAAACATTCTTTGTCTGTTCGGAAGAAGTTTTTACTACAAGTAAGTCTATATTTATTGTATGAAACAGTTCACAAGCAGAGCTAGGTTGCTTGGGTACTTTGCCTGTACATTTCCACCTTTTGATTGATCTTAATTCCCTCAGTAGGGCTTCTTTCGGAGGTAGCTGCGACACCCTTGCACTGTCTTCTGTCCCAGTTAAGCACAAAATGAACCACAAACTAACACAGCGAACTAATAAAGATGTGTGATTTGAGTTCAGTGAGTTTAGTAGTTTCCCCAAAAAAACATTTATTTAATATATATTTTTCAATAATTACTTGTTTTGGTATTTTTATTGTGCAGCAACATCTTGCCTTCCAGACAATTCAGTTTACTCTGATAAGGTTAGCCACTGGCTTTGTTCTGCTTTCTGGAGCAAGTATTTGCTCCTTTTTCTTTGCCAACAATGGGCTTGGATATGTGTTAGTTCTCTTTTGCCCAAGAATAGTGTGGATTGATGTTAGTTCACCCAGTAAGGGTGTTATATTGTATTGGTGATTACAGTCATCGTACCTCAGGAAATAGCTACTCCTTCTGTATCTGGAGTTTGAAACGATCCACTGTTCCTACTGATGTTTCATCCTTTTGTAACATACCTTCTGGTGTATTACAAACTTGCTTCTTTTATAGTAATTCCAATTCAACAGGTGAAGAAGTCAGCTAGGTGCTGGTATTAAAGTGTTTTTGAAAATCAGTCCAAAATATATACGTTTGGAACCATCTCTGTACTAGAGTCTCTGTACTAAATAATTAAATGAAGAGGGGCTATTGTGAAATTCTAATGTGTCAGTTGAAAATGTGACTCTTGGAAAAAGTTTCTCTGCTGACGTCATCAAGGAAAGAAACAGCTTTTGAAACAAGTCATTATTAAAAGGACAAAACCCAGAAATCCTTTCTCTCTTCCTATTCTTATCATTTTAGTCTTATTACCATCTTGAACATAAAGGCCAAATTCTGTGAAGCAGAGCTTCAGCTGCATGGTAAATTAGGCAGTCTTCAATTCTACGTGATGTTCAAGAACAGAAGTCTGGGAAGTCCCAGTAACGAAGGGTTAGCAAACAGCTTGCAGAATGCATTGCCTCCACAAAGTTGGACTTAACCAGCCTGTCTCCTTCCTGCTTGTTGTTTTGAAAGTTACTATTTTAGGTTCAGACATGAACTTAGTATGGGATATGCAGGCTTCCCAATATAGATGTGGTTAGTGCACCTTTCTGTAAAAAGATGTATAGGAAATTCTGTTGCTTTTCTAGCAATTCCAGTCAGATTTGTTTGATGCTCAACTTTGACATCTAATGCCATACTGATAAGTTTAATTTAAAAAATATGACTGGTTACATGTCACTAAGGATGAGCGTTTTTTTAATTGCATGGACGGGAAGATTCTCCTGTTTAAGTAATAGCAATTAGACGCATACATTGCTCTGCAAAATAGAGGAAAAGTACTGGATAGAAAATAGAGAATTCACAGAAATAAAGAATTTATGTAGCGTATGTGACCATTTGGAGCCTCTCAGTAGAGGATTTGTGGACTGTTTCTGTGAAGTGATCATTAATCTGTAAACCGGGTTCTAAAGATTTTAGAAAAAACATACCAAGGCAGAGATAATGTTGTTTATGTATCCTTAAAATATACGTGGAATATAGCTTTAAGTGTGGGGTTTTGTGAAACGCGCTTTATTTACCTAATCAACAAAGTAGTCTGAACCCAACTTAGGACATTTGGACTGTACTTTTCTTTCTGTACATAACCCAATTTCATTTTTGTCTTAAGAAAGGTCTTTTTAAACCAATATTACTGCAGTTCTTTATTTACTTGTTGGCTATATAACATCACCATAGAAAAAAGATGTATTAATCACCTATCCTCATTGTGTTAATATTTTTGCTGAAATTAGGCTTCCTTCAGATCCATTTTGCATAACATTGTAATATGGAAAACTGACTTTTCTGGTTGGGCATTAAGCTGTAACAGCAGTACAGAATGCAAAAATAGTGCTTTGTACCAGCTATTCTCTTTTATCCATAATGAATGCTCTCAGGTTCTCCTTCTTGATCTGCTTGCAGTCTAACGATCATTTTTTCCCGTTCTTAATGAGTTTGAAATTAATTACTTTGTGTTGAGTCATTCACCTTTTGTATTACAAAATTACATAGGGCTATAGGATTTCTAATACTGAGACTTTTTCTAGCATTGCGTAGATTAAGCAGCAAAGGCAACAGCAAAATTTTGCCCCTCTCAGAAGTTCAAGGGGGGAATAGAAATCATTTATAATTCATCTTGGCCTTAGCCAGTTCTCCTAAGACTTAGCTTCCCTCTTGTATCTTTCTTGACAAATAAAAATACTCAGGGAAGAGAAGAACAGATTTTCTTAAATCTTCCTCTGAACTGGTAACAACTTGTCTGTCTTCAAGTCCAAGATGCCACATTCCAGTCTGTAAAGCTGGAATTCTCAGGGACTACTGTATCAAAGTTTCTTTACCTTGGTGTAAGGAGTAGGCCATTGGTTCGAGGTTGGACTGCGATGTGACCTTCAGTGCTTGAATGCTGTTGGTCCCGGGTCTCCTCCAGAAAGCATATCTATACTGACTTCGAGATCCATGCCAGACAGCAGTCAGTACAACTACCGAGCTATTGGTGCACTTTCTAGTCCACCATCCTTCGCTTTCAAATTCAAATGATTCTTTTGCATTCCTGTGCTCATGGCAATATGGCTTCAGTGTGTTCCCACTTGAGGACCAAAGACTATTTGGTCACAAGACAAGACATGCAACAGGAGTTCCACACACAAGAAAGCTGTCATTCACAACATGCCAGAAGGAAGTGGAAGCTTAAGAAAATTTACTTTTGTTTGAAGAAGGCAGCAATTCTCCATTTATGTTGATATCTTTGCTTTTTTTCTTGTCAGTGTTCCCCGAATTATTTTCCCCACTGTTCTCTGCTAAATACCCATGTTCATTAATAATCTCAGACAGAACTGTCCTGACTTGCAGATATACAGGAGACAGCTAAACACATCACATTTTCTTACCTCCCAGAGTACCGTTATTTCTTCTTTTCCATTTTTTTCCCCAATGTCTCCCAGTTTCCCTTTTCTCTAGATAATTGAAAATTTTCTGTAGTTACAAATGTAGGAAAAAAACAGCTATTAAGTATTCTAACCAATTTTCTAACCCAGTACTGGTATTGATTTTGTCTTTGCTTTTCAGAATTTATTGTTTACAGATGAAACTGATAATTCAGAAATAAAAATAATTGATTTTGGCTTTGCTCGTTTAAAACCACCTGATAATCAGCCTCTTAAGACTCCATGCTTCACTCTTCATTATGCTGCCCCAGAGCTCTTGAATCACAATGGTTATGACGAATCTTGTGATCTGTGGAGTTTGGGGGTCATTTTGGTGAGTGACAGAGGTTTTTAATTGTAACTTTATTATATGTATTTACTTTTTGTTAAAATGCAAAGGACTTGACACAGTTTCAGACTTGAATTGGGTAGATGCTGAATTCAAGTGAGGTGAAAATAATGCTGCACAAGTAATAGGTTCCAAAGACAGATGTTTTCCAGGGGTGGAGACTTTTTGTCCTAAGCAATAAGTGAAATTCGACATTTCTGGGAATGGAAAGAATACTTGATACAGTCTCATTCTTAAAAAGAGATATTCTTGTTCAGATATTTTACAGGCATTCATATAATCTTCCTACAGTTTCAATTCAGAGAAGGAATCAGCCTGCATTCTGATTTACAGAAAATTAATTTCAATAGATATAAACTGATTAGAAATACCATTGTGTTTGGTTTATAGTTTCCTGAAATATACGAATGTTTTTTCTAACAAGGACTCCAGAGAAGGTCTTGCATATTTTAAATTTTCTATAGCCTTGAAGTTATGCTAGTCGAAGTTTTATTGTATAGTGGTGATGCAAACAACAGTACTCCATGTTTAGTAATAGGGTTGTCAGTAAATATACTGTGTTTGTTAATACTACTTTTGTTCTCATGACAGTATACAATGCTATCAGGACAGGTACCATTTCAGTCTCAAGACAAAAGTTTAACATGTACCAGTGCATTGGAAATTATGAAGAAAATAAAAAAGGGAGAATTTTCCTTTGAAGGAGAAGCTTGGAAAAATGTTTCTGCAGAGGCTAAAGAGTTAATTCAAGGTATGTATTCACAAATGTTTCATGTACCTTATATTTTTATCTCAAAAGATAAAATTTAGAGAACTATACAATATCTGGATGCTGTAATCAGCATCAGAGTGCCTAACATGACAGAGTAGTATCCACAGCTTGAGCTATGTACTGACCCCGAATACAAGTTATGAGTGGAGGTGGACACATCAGAATGGCATTACAAATTGCTTGTACGCCTAGCAGAGAGCTTTCTAATATAGCGAGATGCTGGTAGAAGGTTAGCGGGGTTAGAAGTAACCGAACAGTTTCAGAAGAAGTGAAGTCACTCTCTTAAAATGTATTTAAAAGCAGAGTTTTTCTTTTGTTATTTTTGCTTTTGTAAAAACACCAGGTTATAAGACGAATGTTTTAAAAGCAGAGCTTTTGCAGAAAATGAGCGTTTGCAGAAAATGAATGCATTACTGTCATTTTTCCCTTGGGCTGTTTTTGAATGTGTGTACCAAGACTACTGTATGTCTGAGCTGCTTCATTCACATTTGCCATGCTTTGATTCCCCTTAAGGTTTTGACCATCTAACTGTTTTCAGCACGAGATAGACACCAATCTCAATTCTACTAAGATGGAGTTCTGAATTTCTGTAGAAGCAAGCTTGTAAGGAATTTTTCTGCTAAAAATGTAGGCATCTGCAGATTCAGACTTCAGTGGATCATGCAGACAATCAGAGGCTTACTCTCTTGAACTTCATCCTAGACAGGTTTTAAGTGAAGAAATCATTTGGTAGTTCTGAGTTCATGTGAAAAGAGATCTGAGTTATCAAACAGTTAAATAGCAATTTCTTGCATTTAATGATTCTTCTGGAGAGGATGATAGTATAACATCATGTGAGCTTTATCTAGGATAAATATTGGCATACCTAGGATAAATATTGTCATTACTTCCTTATCAAAGCAATGCATGAGATTTTCTTAAAAAATAATTGTATTTTCTATTAAAAAAAGATAAATAGCTCACAATTTAAGAGAATGTAATATATTTCTATTAGGACTTCTAACAGTGGATCCAAACAAAAGAATTAAAATGTCCAGCCTGAGATACAATGAATGGCTTCAGGATGGCAGCCAGCTGTCATCCAACCCTCTAATGACTCCTGATAACTTAGGCTCTTCTGGAGCTGCGGTGCATACATATGTCAAAGCCACTTTTCATGTAAGTTCTAAGAAATCTTATGTCATGTGCTAAATTTTGTAATGTATTAATCTAGATTTTTGTATGTTTTCTCTCAGTTGAAAATATGTATTTTTCCTTATAGTTCAATGATTGCTTATAGCTGTAATTTTTTCCTCCATACCTACCATCTATGATTGAGTACAGTGAAAACATGAATGATGAGGCAAGAATGAATTTCTTGAAGAAATTTATACTAATGGTGTTTTGGGGACTGAGACACAGCTGTTCATGAAATAGCTGTTATAAATATTCCGCTTCTTAGAGAAATCTGTTAAAAGGTCTTCAAACTTTTATAAAAAAAGAGAAGAAACTTTCTATTTAACTTAAGTAACTGTTTGACTTTTTGTCCTTTATGGTTACAAAATTGAGGTAAAATTTCTGGAACATTTCTGGTTCATGTTTTTAATATCACGGATACTTTTTTTAATGGACTTGCTCGCCTACCATTGTATATTTACTAAAAATGTTTGAACTGCAGCTGTGTTGTACAAACATAGTGTTGATTCTCACGATTCCTTCCACAGAGAATAAACTGAAATTGAGCAGATTTATGCTGAAATACTTGTAGACACTTCTTACCAAGAAGAGAAAAAGAAAGAAATTGTTACACGGAGAGGTCCCGATGATGCAACATAATTTGGGCTGAAAGAAAAACTGTAATTTAACTACATGTAGTTTCTGAAAATGTAGTCTTAAGTAGGTTTAAGGCTTAATAAAAAATATTTCTAAATTAAAAAGAACAAGAAGGGGAAGATGCCAATTAATAATGTTATGTATTGACTCTTAAATACATGTAAAGGCTAATAAGGTTATTCTTACAGCTTCAGTAAGTATTAGTAGGGATCTGTCAAGGGATTGCAGTTTATCTTATGACTTACCATAGAACATTCATAATAAGTTATGAGCCATAACATGTCTTAAACCTCTTGAAAAGCTTAGAATTACCTTTTATTTTTAAACAGGCCTTTAACAAGTACAAAAGGGAAGGATTTTGTCTCCAGAATGTTGACAAGGCACCTCTTGCAAAGAGAAGGAAAATGAAAAAAACAAGTACAAGCACAGAGACACGTAGCAGCTCCAGTGAAAGTTCACATTCTTCTTCCTCTCATTCTCATGGTAAAACTACACCTACAAAGACACTGCAACCAACAAACCCTACAGACAGCAATAACCCAGAAACCATCTTCCAGTTCTCTGACTGAAAGGCAGAGAATATCCTGTCTTGAAGATTTAAGTGGTTATAAACTTGGTAGTACCGATATTGTCTTCTCCCATCCTTCCTCCTTGTGGCTTCCAGGCTACGGGAATATGTCTGTCGCTTTAAAAATGTATTTCAATCATACCTTTTTAGCTTTGTATTTCAATACATTTCTTTTTAGCATTAAGTTTGGTATCACTGGATATGGTATAATACTATTATACAACCAACATTGTATTCTCTTAGGGCTAAATTACTAGTGTGCAGTCAAGCTCAAGGTAAGGAGCTATGCTGCTCTTGGTACAGCTTGGAGGAAGACTGTTTCTCAGTGTCAGAATCTTCCTCCCAGTTTCTTTCCCACTGTTCAAAGAAAGGAAAGCTCTGTAACACGTATAGAACTCTTGGATCTTCTGCTTTTACCCAGCTCTGTGAAGAATGTCATAGAATTTGATTCTTCACGCATGTAAGGAATCATTGGTACAATACACCAAAGCAGTACAGTACTTTAAGGCCTTTTAAATTTGTGGTTACATTCTATCCCATTTATTTGAATTTTAAGAGCAAAATGAAGTGTTATGGAACTCTTATAAAAGTAACTCCATATATCTTGTTCTAAACAACTGGGAGTATAAGTCTTAGATTTTTTTTTTTTTAATTTATTTAATTTTTTAAAAAACATCTAGGCTAAAAGATGTCTGATAAGGTGAGGTGTCTAGTACTGTGATACAATAATTTTTATTTCTACTTTTTGAAGTTATTAACTTTTAAAATGTTTTACAGATTCTAAAATGTAATGCTATAAGAGAAAGTGAAATTTCTTATTGAATGCTTTGGAAAATGGTCACATGTTAAAATATCTATTTCAAGAATTAATTATAATTTATATTTTCTTTTTATATTTACACAATAACTTTAAAATACTAAGATTTTTTTAAAGATGCAAAACTCCAGTTTCAACATTTGTTATTATAGGGTCCATACAAAATGTATACCAAGTTATTTGAATTTTGCATTGTGCAAATATGGCAGTTTAATATTGACTGTAAAATACTAGAATATATGTTTTCTTTTTTGCACTTTACAACATCAAAAGATGATGTTTTATAATAAAGTGCACTCAGATCTCTCTTCCTACAAGGTGCTGAGCACTGTTTTACTGGGTTGAATGACCTGAAATCCACCTTATTTGGTGGTTGTGGTCATTGTGAAGGAGAATTCTGTACTTTGCAGGAGTGAATCCCTGTATATTACCCACTGTTTTCATTCCTTACTTTAAACTGCAAAGCTCTTTCTATCTTGCTTTTACATTGTATATAACAAATACTAGACCTGGGCACCTTGTGTAGTGTAGATGTTAACAACTTATGCACTGGGAATACTAAAGGGAAATTATATTGAACACTGTGCTTCACAACTTGTTCACTGTGGTGTTCTACAGTGAAGTATTTCCTACTGTGATAGTATAGTATGTACATAACTGTTTGGAATCATAAATGTGACTTACAGAAACATCAGCATAAACTTTTAAATCAGCATATTTTATAAATTTATGGAGAGCTCTTTTATTGCTCGTATTCTCAATGACTAGGGGTAACTTAAGTGCTAAAGATGACTCCAGTTTTGCAAATGCTTACATGTGTAAGTTTCCACTGAAGTCAGAGAGACTCCTTGTGTAAAGTTAATCATATGCCTAAATTTGTGTGATGGAAGACTAATTGACTAGGGGATTTGTTAACAGCTTGTTCTATCTTAAAGTAACCTTAATCCAAACCCTATGCAAAAATGGTTATGGGAATTGTTTATATCAGTGGTTTTATTTATAGGATTGTATCAGATATCAGTATTGACAAATACAATACATCCATGTTTACAGGGATTGTGTATATCAAAACAAGGCTTCGAAGCCCAACATGTTTGTTCTGTGTTTCTTTAATATTAATAATGGCATTCTGAGGTTTTGGAATTGCTCATGTGAAATAGTTTACTACTTTCTTGATGTGAATGTCAACAGTAATTGCAGCATTAATTTCAGGTTGATGTGAATATTGAGATTTGCACTGTTTATGTAGAAGTAGTATATTTAAAGATCAGTATATGTGCTAATAACACAACCAATTTTAAGTGGCCAATGTTAAAATACTGAAAAATAATTGTCAATGTAATATATTCAGGTTTGCTTTCTGGATGCTCTCTTTGGAAGTAATCTCAATAGTGAACATGGCTCATTTGTAAAAGAATACTTTCCCTCTCCCCAATAAACTTGCTGTAAATACAACAAACAATCCACCATTAATACTTATTATGCAGACAGTGGAGGTAAATTGGGAGGTTGGAGAAGAGGTTGCTTCTAAAGTTTGCACTTTGAGGAGTTCTTGGAATTTGTTGTCTTCAGGGTGAGGACAACAAAAAAGCAATTTTCAGTTTATTTCATTTAAGTGTAAGAAACTTTTGGATACCAGGTGGATTTGGAATATTGTAACCCAGCTGAAATAACTTCCTAAAGTTAGGAACACAGTACAGTTGTTTCCCTGTTGGGAAGTTTAAACTGTTGCTTGGCAAACCGATGAAACAAGAAAAAAGAATGCTTGCACAAGATATTAAATGCTAGAGATAATGGCTGTATTGTCAGAGGTTTTTTTCACACAGGTTTTGAGAGACTGTTGTGAGACTAAAATTATTAGAATACATCACTTCTATCAAAGACAACTTTTATAGATGAATATTCCTGTGTCCTCTTTGAGCTCTAACAGTAGTTATTAAATAAGAATTTAAAAACAGAGTAATACTTCTTGCCAGGGGTAAGTACATTTAGGTGTTGCCTTGCATTTGCTTTGAACCAGTTACCTGGGGTGGCTGAAATGTTTATCGCCTCTGAGTTTCTGCTGCCTCCAGGTAACAGAGCTCTTGATGGGGTGTTTTTGACACTAAGCTGTCTGAATTTTTAGATTAGCAGCTTTACATAAACAACTGCTGATCTCCACTTACATTGATAAAACTGAGTTGCAAACTAGGCAGCTCAAGAGCAGGTTCACTTCTTGTTCAGATGTTGTCTAGTTGCTCTTGGCAGAACGATGTTGTCTCAGCTCAGTCTGTTGCCCAGCCTGGCACTCTAGGTCATATAAAGGCCATGGGCCAAATTTTTCGTACTCGTACCGCTATTTCAAATCTGAAGTGTACAAGCCAATCTTCATTAGTACTATAAAAACTTTATATTGTCTTGGTAAAGAGGTGTTAGACTGTAAATTATGTTTATACTCAGATGAAGTTTCCTTCATGGTGCTGCTATGCGTCAAGCAACTTTAATGTGTAGTAATGATATCTCTCTACTGTCAGAAATGTAATGCAGTCAGCAATATGGTGGAGAGATTTGTTTGAAAAATCAAATTTCTTATCAGTAAAGATTTAAGTAACTAATGTGGTTGTTAATCTAATCTTTTAAGTACACAATATTCTGTAAAAATATTTCTTTGTAATACTTTTAGAAACACAAATATTAGGAATTAAGAGGTAACTCTGCTAAAGGATTTAGAGGAGTACAAAGGAAGTAATATGACTTACTGTTCCTCTGGCTTAGTGAAATTTCTATACTTTTATATAGGGAAAAGCAACTGAAATATTTATTGTTTCTTAATAGAAGGGTTGATGCGTTTGGCATATGTATTGTTTACTGCTACCAAAAAAACTTATTAAAATGCTTCATTAAACAGTTTTGGGGAGGGTAACAAAAATACAGTATTGCATCAGAATGGATTGAGGCTTCAAGTTGGCATTGCCGATGTACATATTTTCTCAGCCCTTTTCCATGGCTGCTTTTCTGAACAAGGTAACGATACCTGCACAGCCGTGTTCCCTAGTGCTCATCCAGGAACAGAATAATTCTTGGCAGAAAATATTCATAGAATGATGATGTATGTTTATTGGTTGTGATGAAGTGTTGCACAAGTGTCTTACATTTTTAATATATGCATGTATTATGTGCATGTATGTAGATACATGCTGTATTGCACGTCTAGGCCTCAATTTAAAGTAATATGCCTTGTTTAAGAGAACCTGTACTTAAAAATGAGTTCTCGACTCACACAGATTCAGAGGACCAGACAAGGGGGCTACCACAGAAGAGGAAGAAGGTTATGGGAGCTCAGAGATGAGAGGCTTCTGGGAAGATGTTTTCAGGAGTAAATTTCTCCCCTTGCTATCTCTGCGTGCGTGTAATATTCACTGACACTGAATTGCAAGCTTTCTTGCCAGTTACCCAGCATAAACCCATTTCCTAACTCTGCAGGTCTGTGAGTATGTGCGTGTGTGTGTCTACACACATGTATCTTTATATGACATTTTGGTCTTCAGTTGGAATTTTTTGTTATTGCTCAAGTATCGTTCCAGGTGTTTTTAGCAAGTTGGTGGTCTTCATTCTTTCCCCCCATATATGACAGTCTTTCTCAGCACTGATTTTTACATTGTGAAACATGACATTGCCTTCCTTCGGTCAAGAGATTTGACTGAATATTCTGGATTGAGAGAACAGGAAAAAACGTGGCTGTTTCTGCTGCAAAGAGAGAAAAGTGCTTTGATCTTTGCCTGCCTGTGAGAAACACTTCTCAGTTTGCTCCTGTGACCCACAGGGCAATGGATTCTATAAAAAATAAGAAATGCAGAGCTGTTGGCTAGCTCTCGCCTGCCATCCCGCATTTTTATATATCGCTCATTCAATAGATTCTGGATGTTCAGAACACCTATGTAGAAAAGAAAACTGAGGATGATTCTTGTAGTCTGTACTAGTAAATAAAGTGATGCTTTCAATTACATAGACCAGCTGGAGCAGTCTTGTTTGTTGTGCCCGGAAGCAGCGAAATCTAAGACACCTGCAATAACATAAATTTGAAGAAAACCCATGTATTTTGACAGCCTTTGTGTTCTGTGTGATGGAAAGGGAAGTCTGCAACTGTCTGGGAATCAATGGTAAGTGTTTAGGTAGATGAGATAGTATGGGCTGGTCTGATAGCTTACTGTCACCCACAGCGCCATTCCTGCTCCTTTCTTCTGGCCACATGCTCTACCCTTTTCTTGGTTCTGGTGTTTGTATCGCCTCTCAGCTAGCAGAGACAGGGGGAAATAAAAGTGTTCTATTAACTTAGCTAAGGCATTTTGGTTAACACTAGATTAATTGATTTCATAGTTAATCCAAAGTAAAAGCAGTAATGAAGCATTGCAAAACCTAATATGCTATAGTGCTATGGTTTTTGAAAGCTAATATTTTATTCAGGAGGTAGAAAGGAATCCATACTATTCACACATAAAATTGCTTTTTCAAATTGGCAACCAATCTGGCTGTATTCACAAAATTCATGCAGAAGTCTGCTAACTTCCTTTAAAATGCCAACAGTAAAGCAGAGGAAAACAGAACTCTTTTTTAATTGCTCAGGAACTGCTCAAAAACCTATCACAGATGAAAATGCAAACTGAGTGCAAACTTGCTGCATTTTTCTTAATACAAAGATAATTTTACTTTGTCAACAAAGCAAGCTTCACATCTTAAAATCGACTCTCATTTATGTTTATCTGCTTTTCCTTGGGTTTGTGTTTTTGGTTTTTGTTGTTGTTGTTGGTTTTTTTTTGTTGTTTTTTTTTTTTTTTTTTTTTTATTGGGGGGGAAATACATAATTGTCTTAGTATGATTGTGACCAAAGCTTTATTTTCATAAGTAATAGAAAATCTAAGGATTTAGGCTAAGGCCTTGTGAATTACCAGAAGTCGTCTGCTGGGAACGGTAATCACTATCTTTAGCTAGTTTAGTATATAGTTTTATATATATATATTTTATTGATATTTGCTGATATAACTACATCTATCCTAGTACATTTTACATCAGTTATGGGTGTGATTTTGTGTGACACATTCAGCTATGCTAAAAAAGCTTTCAAGTGTAAACTAGTCTTTGGAATTACAGCAAAGTGAGAAGAAAGGGGGGGAAGTGGTATTTAAAGATGATGATGCAAAGAGGGGACTGCTCAAGGTTTGTCTCCAAGTTACATTGACAGAGGTGACTAGGTGGTGGTATCATTGTATTGTCTGAAGGAGCTTACTCAATAACAGTATGTATCCTTTTTTTTCCTTTAAAATCAATATACAGTGGAGAAGAGTAACTAAATTAATTCACAAAAGCCGCAAGTACCTCAGAACTTTTCTCAGTTGTCTCCTTAATGAGTTCTCATCTTTTAAATATATAGCTCAGCTGTACATAATAGTTATTCAGTTGAAGCTATGCCTACTTGAGGGAACAGGATCCCAGTGTCTGGTGATGCGTTCGTTGTACAGCAATCGTACAAATTAGAACTCAAGGTGCTATATCCCTGCTGCTTTTAAGTTCAAGTGTTAATACTATTCTGCTTAATGCGTATCGCCATGTCAGTCCATCCGTATGCAGCCCTGGCAGGTCACTTAGTGCAATTTTAAAGCTGTCAGGTTGAAAGGAAAACTTGAGATCTACTTCAACACCAAAGTGAGAACAAGCCTTTAATCTTAACCTACATCTGGATTACAAAAATGAATAAAAGCTTGGCATTGGCTTTCAACCTTGACAGTCTTATCGTTAAGATGCTACTGCAGCAAATTTTGATGCTTACAGATGTCTTTACTGTATTGATCTCTTTCACCTGTAGAGAAAGAAACCTGCAAGATTATTTCCTGTGAGGAAAAAAAATGTCTTTTGCTAGAGTCCCAGCAGAAGAGATCATCTGTACTTTCTGCCTTTACCTCTGAAGCTGTAAAGGCAAGAAATGAATTGGTGACATATTCTGACAGCTGGTTATAAAGGAGCAGGCTGTGTTAATTTGCAGTAAGTGGAACAGGGCGTGCTGTTCTTGTGTCAGTGTGGGCAGGGAGGGGGAAGAGGGAAAGAAATGGGAAGAAGGGAATGCTGAGCGCTTTGCCTCACTGTAATGTACAGGACATTCTGGTTGCACACCATTGCTTTTGAAGAAGCAATGGTCTCCACATTTAACTTAAAATTTTTAAGGAAAAAACCAGCTTCACCTGTCAACTTTTTTCTTGGAGGGAAGTGGTGCGATCTTCAAATGGTAAAGGCAGCAACATGGACATTGGTTTCCTTAACTCACTATATGCCAGTTATCAACATTACAGTGAAGATTTCTTTCTGACAAGTATGCACTTTTCTAAAATTCTTAGTCACATCAACAAAGTGCAAAACCTTGTGGCAGAAGTTTACCAAAAAGCAAGATAAGTAATTCTAATGATTTATTTTGCCCAATATCAGGATATTCAGAAAATGAATGAGGATAGGGTTCTGATTTTGGATGTGGAAAAACACTAGGAGAGGATCATTTTGTGAATGCAGTGGTGGAAGAAATACAAGTAAGCTGTTTTCTAGGAGACTGCTCAGAACTCACTGAAGATTTGCAGAACCAGATGTCAGCTGAATGCTCCTGTCTCTAGAGCTGTTAAAGCCTAACTGCGCTGATCTGGAGGATGGTAAGCCCAGCCTGTCCTGTCAGAGCCACTGGTTTACGAAAATCTGTGGTTAGGGCTTCTGTATTGGAGGTACTTCCCCTTATTTGTAAGTCTTGCTAACCACCAGGGAATGAACAGTGTTTGGGAAATCAGTTTCTTTAGCTATGTTGGAATGATAACTGTAATGAAGGGTTTGATGTTCAGTCAGCCAGTTTTCTTCTCCAGGCCACGGTGTTCAGAAATAGGAGACTTTTTTGTTGCCCTAAATTGTGTGGTTAACCACTGTGGTGGCTTCAAAGTTAATGCAAAGCAATCTGGAGAAGTACATCATGTCATTATTAACAAGTCAACCTTCCTTTCCCTTAGGAGAGATTCTTGCCAGAGCTGTGCACAGTGTAGAGCAGCAGCGTGGATATTCCCCTTGGTTAGCTAGTGATCTGCGTGTCTGTTGTTCCTCCAGCTCTTGAAGTTGCGCTAGGGACTCTTCTCATAGAGAAGAATTAAAAAACGGAAGCTGAACATCTGAATGCTAGGCAGATGGTAACTTGGGTGAAGGCAGTTTTGTAGGTCAAAACCAAGGATGTTTATTGGCTGTTGCATTATGCACATCTTTTATGGCAGTAGGGAGAAGTATCTGAACAAGTCTCTTAAGACAGACTGATAGTATTTGAGCTATTACTGATCTCCAGCACTGTCAGGAGCTTGTTTTTGGAGAAAAAGGTGTGAATATGCCTATGTGTTTAAGTCCTATGGTGTAATGCTCTCAGTATACCTAAAGAATCCCACGTTCTTCTAGGGTACACTTGGGTTAAGTAGATTATGCAGGTTATGTTTGTGGGGTTTTTTTAATTATTTATTTTTGCTCCCCATATTATATACTTAATTGTGTTCCTTTCCTGAGCTTTCGATTTATGTTAACCCTCTTATCTCTTTGATTTCTCTAGTCTTTCCACTTGTCCTGAAAGGCAATGCATGGATCTTTCTGCCCAAAAAGAACTGTAGATTTAAATGTCCAGTATATAGAAGGAATAAAAATATGAAGGCAGGCTATGCAAAAAATCCTTTCCTTTATCAGAAGTGCAGAAATACCTAGCTTAAAATACACTGGTCAATTAATAGGTATCTTACTCTTCAGACAACTGTTATGTTTGATAAACGGAATGAATAGTGTTAGAAGTACAAAAAGAACAGTTTTAAAAATACAAAAAAAAAAGAATAAAGTAGGTTTTTTGAGAATGAGTACAAACCCAAAGGTACAAAATCAATTATCACCTTCAAACTTGAATCTAAACATACTCTCAACAACAGGTGTCAGATTTGGCTGGCTGATTTGCCTGTTACACTTTGAAGGAGGGTTAGGTCAGAACCATGCAGCAGAAATCTGCTTTGTCCTACATATGTGAAACCAGATTTTCAAGAACCCATACTTGGACTCAGCAGGAGCACTAAGAGGCTGAAAGTTGGCAGTTATTCCCCAGAAACTTTGCTCATGAATCATCTTTGTGAACTGAAGATAGATAAAACCCACAGAACGATAGTTCACATCCGTCCCCAACCAACTGTAGTCACAGTAACATTATTGCTTTCTACTTTAGTTTTTGTCAAGCAGCTAAAAAAAGCACGTATGTTCTGTGGTTACCTGGTCTGTGCTCACAAATAGAATGATCTCCAGGGCGGTGAAGCAGACTGGAAATGATCCATTCTGTGGTTTCAGGCAAATGCTAGACCTTTCAGAGACTTCTTTGATCATGTTACTGTATTTTAAATAAACTGTGGCTCAGTCCTAAATCTTCCCTGGAAATATCTAGTTGAACTCTTCATAGAAAGCAGCTATGACATAGCAGAGTACGTGAAGAGGAAAAATTTTGATTTCTGGAGAATCTCAGAAGACGCAAGCAGAATTTGTCTTTCTGCCAATGAAAGCAAGTGTTAGGCAATAGAGTTCTGAAAGGTTGAGTAGGGTGAGATAAGGTAAGTTACAGCGCGTAAAGCCAACTGAATATTGCAAGAATGTAAGAAATGTCCTACTGGGTCAAACCAATGAGACCAGAAATGCATGAGGCACTCAAGATGCAGGTGTGCAATGGTTTACAGAGTGGCAGAATGATGAATTTCCTATCTGACTCCCTGTGTAGAACAGGATATCAAATGTAAATCAGTTAGTCTTCTGTAGAGCCCATAACTTGTGTTTGACGAATTCATGTTACCCGAAAAGTGTGGAGTCTTGTTTTGGAGACATCAAGACTTAAAGAACTCACAGCCTATTTGATATTTGGCCAAATAGTTAATTATCCTGATAGCTTTTAAAAAGATCTAATTTCTTACATAAATTTATTTGTTGCAGGTCTCCAGCTTTGTGTTCATATTTTATTTTCTCTGTTGATCTATTTGTAAATGCTGTTTCCTTTACATTAAATTTAATTTCCAAAACATAAAGCCAGTATTTTGTTGGTTCTGCCAATTATAATGGCAGAGAGAGACTGTTGATTGGCCGGGTCTCTTAACTCGTATTTGCTGTGCAGAAATAGCAGCTAGCACTCCGGTTATTGGGTCCACATTTTGCCAGTTCTTGGTGTTTCTGCCTGTTTAGGGTACAGGTCTCTTGGAATTTGCCCCAGCTAATCCTAGGAAGTCTCCTTCTCCCTTCTCTGCTAAGGACCTTGCTTTTGGAACATTATAATATAACCTTGTATGTGAATTTCCAGGTTTTTTTTTTCTTAGGGTCACATCAGTCTTCCGCTTTCCTTTGGCACACAGTCACAAGCCCAGTGTCCTCACGGATGCCTCTGGCATTCCATGGGTTGTTCAGAGGGATGTGATGAGACCGAAGGGGGCAACCCTTTGTTTTAGGACCGTTGTGTACTACTTCTGGATCTACTGAATTTTAAGACTTCTTTCCAGTTATTAACATAATTGAAAAATCTAATTTAAATGCATGATTTTCATTCTTTCCAAGCACAAAACAAAAATAGTTGCTGAACACTTCTTTATCACAAACATTTTCTTACCTCTGGATATTAATGAACTGAGGAGGTTGCTGGAATTTTTTCATTATGTTTATCCTCAGCAACTCCCGATTTCCGTGGACTCCTCTAATTTATTCCGTTTTTCTTACCCATTTGTCGTAGTACTCACAACATACAGCAATTTCTGTTAATGTTTTGAACTGTAGCCTACAGGTTTAGAAAGTTTCAGAAATTATATGTAGTTTTCGACTCCCTCTGGTGGTCTGACAATGTAGTTGGCAAGTTGTTTAACTGCTAATACTGACGGTAACAAGGAAAATGTTTGAATGCAGTATGACACTGTAGATGCTTCAAATTTAACCATCATTATTTGTCCCAGATGCATTTAAATACCAATGGGGAGTATATTGATGTTTATTGATAATACAAGTGTTATTTATTACCAATAAGTAGCTAGGAACATTGGGAAAAAAAAAAAAAAAAAGATGACAATGAAAATTCAAATCAGTAAATTCAATGTGAGAAACACTTCATCTTCTCTTAAGTGGTCACAGAAGTGCAGTTTGAAACAGCGATTATGTGAAGACAGTGATTCCTGTGTAGACAGAAACTGATCTGGGAATAAAACCAAAGTATGATTTTAGCCAGTAACGTAATGAAATCAAACAATTGTACTACAGAGAGAAGAGCTACCGCTGTTGTTTTGCTAGTTAAAAAGACTTTATTTAGATTTAAGAAGAGGTTCACATTTACTAAAATCTAGTTTTCTAATTTCCTAACATGTAACAGGTATCTTATTTTTACCCCTAAGAAATAGTTAAAAATGGTACATGGCTTATCTTCTGTGCTGGATAGAACAAAAGGAACTGAAAAGCAGTGGGCTAATTAAAGTGTAAGAAGCTTGCATCTTTCTAAAAATACGTAACTATTATTTTTTAAAATCCAGAATAGTTCTATTCTGCACACTTTTTGCATAAATGAAGCACCACTGGGTGGGACAACAGTTTGAAATACGGCAGAAAAGAGGCTTACCGTGAGTGTAACACAATGGAAGACCCATGATTAGACCTTACCTTGGCTCTTCCCTGAACTTAAAAGTAGTCAAAGCATTTATCTGAAATCCTTAGACCTTTGAACACAGGCTGAAAAGTTTTACACTGGCACAATAAACATGAGAAACAGCAAACTATGGTATTTTTCTTCCCATTTTTCTTCCTGTTAGTTACTACATGTTAATATAGGATAGTAAACTTTACTGGCAATATAGCTTTGTAAAAATACAGTTGTGGAACAAGTAGCAATTCAGATATAAATACTCAGATCTATTCAGCCTATAAACTCCAGTGAAGTGCTTTTTTTAATTCTTGGAGGTGACATTTTTCTCTTTCTTTTTTTTTTTTTTTTTTGTATGTGTAAATATATGCATTTGTGATGCGGAGGATATTTCCAGAAACAGTATGACAGGTTTAAAATGCAGTATGAAACTTTGGGCCAAAACAATATGATTTTAATATATACTGCCAGTTGAGTGATACTCTTCGTTGCCCTTTCATTGGCAATGCCGGTTCCCATTTAGCATGAATGGGCTTGGAAAGGATCTCTTTTGGGCTTTTTATCTTTTGCAGCACAATTAGTAATTAAACTTCAGATTCAGCCTATCAATAGCAATGACTGTTAGCACAGTCATTTATTAAAGACTAAGAATTAACATCAAGGGATTTCATACAATAGTGAAAAATAAGTATTTGCTTGATTGTAGGGGCATACATTCCTTTTTAAGTATCAGTTGTATTGCCCATTATTTGACAAGTGCAGTATGAATTGAATCAGTTTGAAAGTGACAAACTACAAAATCAGAAGTCCATTTTGAAGAAAAAAAAATGCTTTCCAGGTTCCTAGGTTTTCCTGAATTGTTTTGTGTATGATTTTAAATTTCAAACTGCAATAAGGGCATAATGGCTTACAAAATAATGTACATTCACAGATGTAACTATTTTATCTTTAAAAAATAAACTCGTCTAAGTACAAAACCTTGAAATGTTGAAATATTTTGATAAAGCATATTTCACTTCTTATATGACTGTATTCCTTGCTATGAGGCAGGGGTGGCAGGTTTTGTAATGTGCATGTCGTCAAGCTGTTGCGGATGCTGTTCAGTCTCACTTCACTTCCCTTTAAATTGCATTTTGATACTCTCAAAAAGGAACCAAGTGTCACTGTGAAATTATTTTCTCTAGCAATTTTCATAGGGTCTGTTCTAAACTTTGTAGAGATTACTGACTTCAGTAGGAATGGAGAACTCTGCAGTTACCTCATTTCACTAACAGTGTTATGCTAACTGAAAAAAAAGACTTAGACGCAAAAATTTTACTGGAATCTATAATGCTTATTAGTTGTGCTCTTCACTGTAGAGAAATTGCTTCTCACATTAATGCATTTTGGCCTGAAAATTTTTGCACTTCACATTTGAGAAAATGGCAGACAGTAGTAGGAGTTGAATATCATTGCTTTAAAATACAAATAATATTTGAATTGCATCTCTGATCACTTGCAATAGAATACATTTAACATTTTAATAGATATTAAAATTAACATTTTAATAGACATTTATTTGATTTAATTTATTTAATTTAACATTTTAATAGACATTAAAATGTTGATTTAGATTGAAAGATAAGCAATTGGTAAGATATGGATTTGTGCTGAGGAAAAGCTTCTTTTTAATATTGACTTTTTAATTCTATTTTACACTTTGTGGAGATAAAATAAGGACTTTTGTGCTTTTTCTGTAAATAGTGAAACAATACTTGCCATTAAGCATTGATAGCCTTTGACACAAATTGGATGTTAAGCTTTGACTAACCTGTTACCTCAAGGGCCTCCATACCTGTGAGCTGACTTCAGCAAAGCTGTCATGAAAATATTGTTTTAAACTTTTTTCTTTTTCTTCTTTTAGAGTAAAGGAAAGCTAGAACAAAGGTGAGGTTTGGTTCCTCCCCTGCCACATCAGCAGTGAATAGTATTTGTGTAAGAAGCCAGAAACTCAGTCTAGAATAAAACCCAGTGATCTTGTAAGTTTGCTTGCATTTTGTTTTTTCTCATGTGAGTTACTAGCATTCTATTTGAATATGTTGCCTTTAAAAATGCAAGTACTTTTTGAATTGGTTTTTCTGATTCTTTGTTATAGAATGTTTAATATCTTAATAGACATTAAAAGGTTACTTTATTTAAGTCAGTGTTCTCCATAACTTTTACATTTTTACCAGTTTGAACTCCCACCACTTCTGTTTCTCATAGTTCTATATGAAGTACTAGTGCAGAAAACTTCATCAGGTTTATTTTCAGGTTGCCAGAAGTATCAGAGTACCATATCAGTGGGTTCCTCTGTACTGAAAGTTCCTGTTTCTTCATACCAAGCTCATGAAATTGCACTGAACCATCCATTATTTCCCCTGTATTTCCCCTGTGTTTGGGGGAATTGGAGTGGGAGAGGTGGCATAAGGCCAAATGGTTGACCAATACATCTTAGCTACTTTTCCTGCATTTTAATTTTCCATTGTTTTCCGAAACCAGGTATCTCTAGATCTTCTAGCTAGCCAGCTACCTCACCTTACAAGCAGACTTCCTATTTCTAGTGCATGTATGCTTCAGTCTGTGCTAACAGTTTACTAAATAGGCCATTTCCAGAAATCAACACTTTGTTTCAGTTTGAAAAATAAGTGGCAACTACGAAATATGCAGGATCAGACTTCTTTTCTATATGCTATGCACTTTTATGCTATTCATTCCAGATCTGTTATTGTATACGGTTATGGGTCATCTACAATGGAATCTTCTCAGAGCAGTCTTAGGTATGTGGAAGTTTCATTAACGTTAGAGCAGATTTCCTAATCATTCCAATGCATTTCAAAATATACTAATTCCTTTTGCATATATGTCTCACTTCATAAATAGTAGCTGTTGAGATAATAAGCCTGATGAACTGTTATGTAAATATTTTAATACTATTCTTTTGCTGGTAGCTTTTACTGAAATGATGTGATCAGTGCTAACAAAATGTGTTAAAATTGTTATGAATAAATATGAATAATCTTTCGAAAAGAGTTAATTTGCTTATGAAGTTGAAATTTTCATTTTTGTAGTCTTATGTGTAAAAGAACTAGTAGTTATGATATCAAAGATTTCAAATTATCATTCCTTTCCTGCCTCATTTTTAATTTAATCATCTTATCTTGCCAGAAAAACACCATGCTATAATTAGTTTAATGTTCTCTGGGTCTCCTGAAACCTTACTTAAGCAAAAAATGCTTTATCACATCTTTCTCCTTTTGCTTTTTTTGCAGTTTTAAATCTTCTTTCTACTCCTGCAATACTCCATTGTATTTCTTAAACACTGTTATGTTCTGCTACTGTTTCTATTTCACTTTTTAAAATCTGATGTATACTTTGTTTAAAATTGGACTGTAGCCTGTAAGTGCTATAACAGCAACTTGATAAAAAGGCAGATTACAGTATCTGAATTTTGTGGTATTATGCTTTCAATAGCACTGGGAATGAAAAGTGAATTAGTTGAAACACTGAGAAAGGCATCTCGTCCTGTCATAGAGTTGCAATAGCTGTGATGGTCTGAGGACAGAAGCAAAGCAAGGTTTGTAGGAAGTGGATATTTATTACGTTGAGGACACAGCTGGGGAACACACGGACAAGCTTTTAGTCACACAAGCCTGGGTCTGTTCCTGAGCAATTAATGATTTGATGGCAATTGTTGATTCCTCATCTTTAAAAAGATGCATCATTTTTCTGATCTTTCAGTTGATGATCAAAACCGAGCAAAACTTCAGAAAGCACCTCTATGCGACACATGTACGCTAACTAGAAAATTGTTTAGAAATTATTATGTGGACAATAACTCTAGCAATGCCCATGGGCATGTCATGCTTACATTTAACTGAACTATTTGTATAACAGCACATAAAGGTGACTGGTGATAGTATTAGTCCCCAAGAGTATGAAGATCATAATTCACAGGGTTTGGGGAATAAGATATGTTATTCTTAACAGCTATGAAACAATGATTGACTTATCTCAGGCTGGTAACAATGCGGTTGCCCAAATTTGACTTCTGAGTTTGTGATCTTGACATTTCTGAAGACCAAAATGCGCTAGATCCAGGGGAGTGTCATGCATGTAACACCAATAGCAGCATCAGTCCTGTATTTTGAATCTCCAAACCAGCAGACAGATAGGTATTTGGTTGAGTTTGTGAGGATGACTGTTGGCCTCACTGACTTCTGCTTTCTGGGGATAAAGAGCTTTAGTTGTATAAGTCTGCACTATAACCCAAGGATGTGGACCCAGTCATTTAAATTATTTAAATTCATATTGAGTCTAACCTAGCAGCTTACACCGCATCTCTGCAAAACCTGTTCTTTCTGTCAATGGGCTGTATCTTTATTTTGGGAAAAGTAAATAGCAATTTGCAAGATTTATCTTCAATGCAGTCTTGGTCTTTTTGCTACATTTTTCAGTGAAAAATCAGTCATGGCAGTTGTTTTCTGAGGTGTATATAAGTTTGTGGCACTGGTGTGTCAGGTATGTGTGATGTAGCATTTGACAAAGATACATTGTTTCAGCTAGTATTTTTATTCCACCCAAACATCGGAAATGCATTTATTTCCTCAAAACGGATAATCTACGTACGGTGCAGATCGTTGCTATACAGGCACTGCTCTACCCTCTGCTGTTGAACTCGGGAGCAGGTGAGCCCTGCGCTGGTGGGCCACGCTCGGGTCCCTTCTGTGGGGCAAGGTGTGGAAGGGCGTACCAGCCACATGAGGCCGCAGAGAAAGCGTGGTGTGAGGTATGTGGATGGAGAAGACAAAAAGGAGAACGCCTTTAAATGGATTAAAAACCCTAGAGCAAGTGCGTATGAGAGGTTTCAGGGTGGGGGAAGCGGTGACCATTAATTTTGTGTTACATTTTGTGGAAGTGGAAAAGTATAGCAGATGGGGCGATGGTGCACGTTCATCACTAGCCTGTGGAAGAATGAGGTTAGATGAGTTTTCCATTTTTTTTTTTTTTTTTCCATCTGTAATTGGGCAAATGGTTTTAAAGGAGCAGTTCCTGCCGGTGGCCGCAGGAGTCCGGCTGTACCGGCCCTGCTACCAGCGGCACCCGCAGCAGCGCGGTTGTCTCGTCGGGCAGCCTCCCTCCCTCTCCTCTGGGGGCCGGGCAGCCGCGGCAGCTCGCCGGGGGGCAGCCGCGGCAGCTGGGCGGGCGGCGGGCGGGCGGGCGGGCGGTGGGCGGGCCGCCGCTCTCGGCGGGCGGGCTGGGGGCCGCCCCCGCCCCGCCCCGCGCTGCCCCGCCGCTGCCCGGCAGGTGGCGCCGCTGCCGCCGCTCGGCCGCCAGCGCGGCGCGGGCCGCGGCCCTCGAGTTCCGCCGCTCCAGCCGCCGCCGCCGCCCAGGCGCCCGGTGCCGCCGTCGTCCTTTCCCCGCCTCCTCCTTCCCGCCCGCTCCTGCCGCCCCGGCCCCGTCCCCCGCCGGGGCCCATCGGCCCGGCCCGGCCATGGCCACCAAGAAGGCGGGCTCGCGGCTGGAGACGGAGATCGAGCGGTGCCGCTCGGAGTGCCAGTGGGAGCGGATCCCCGAGCTCGTCAAGCAGCTCTCGGCCAAGCTCATCGCTAACGGTGCGGGGCCGGGCGGGAGGCGGCAGGCCGCGGCGGAGGGCCCGCGGGAGGCAGGGGGCGGCCGGCGGGGCTCCCGGACGCCGGGCTCGGCAGGTGCAGCCGGGCGGGCCGGCGTGAGGGGCCTGCGGGCCGCCCCGGGGCGGCGGCGGGGCCGTGGGGGGCCGCCGGAGGGGCGGGGAGCGGCTCGGGGCGGCCCGGCCGGCGCGGCCCCGCGGAGCGGGAGCCCCGAGAGGGCGGCGGGGAGGCGGGTGCCGCTGGGGGCCTGGCCCCGGCGTGCGGGCGCCTGGGAAATCGCCGGCGGGCGGTGGGCTGGGGCGCTCGGCCCCCGCCTGGGCACCCGCTGAGGTCCGGGGGAGGCCGCCTTCGGTCTCGCCGGCAGCGGGGCCCTGCGGGTTTGCGCCCTGAACTGCTGAGCAGCCCGATGGGTTATCACGGGCGTTGCAGTTTTGCGGGCAGGCGTGCTGACAGTGTGCGCGAAGCCCTAAATGTCCTCCTCCCTCCTGTGCGCAGCCAGAGTGTTTGTACACAGCGTGCCCTAAGAAGGCTTCTGTCCTTTTACTTAAAAACTTACCTCAGCAAGACAGTGCCACTTCATTTATTTTCTTACAAAA